>NC_092331.1:47838219-48492719 GCF_036785885.1 Coffea arabica | reverse complement strand
TCTAATTTTCCCCAAAAATATCTTGGGAAATTCCTTTAAGAGGAAATCATATAAACCAAGTAAAAATAGTCGTTGGAATTTCTATAAAATAGAAACTCCTTAAGTTTGCCAAATTCCATTGACCAACTTGGTTCAAGGATTTTCATGAAGGCAAAAACTTGAGTTTTCAAGAAAATTTCCAAATTTGGCATATTTCTCGAAATAGGACATTTGGTCTAATAAAATTCAAGGTTATTAACTCGAAGTGGACCTAGTAACAAAGGTTAATGCTAGAAAATATTTTCGGGACAAATTTAGTCCACATTTAACCAAAACGAAATCCAAACGTCAAAAATCATTTCTAATTTCAAACAAAATTTCTGTTTTGGGTAGCCTCGTGAAGAATAAAATTTTGGTCCACTTTTTGGACGTAAACTCTACTAGATTTTTGTCCCAAATAGAGCTATACACACCCCTTAACTAAACACAAGTCAAATTGGGTTCATGTTAACGTGAAAATCATTTAACATGTCTCATGCAAAGCTGGAAAAATTTCCAAGTGCATTTGGTACAAGAAGTCCATTTTCTCTTCAATTTGTCCAAAACTTTTCAACTACCCAAAAGCTACATTTTTCCCCAAACAATACTACACATATTGGTAAACATGTATACAGCCCAAATAGTTCACAAATTTGTCGAAATCAACCCCCAAAAATTCGACCAAAATCTGGAAATTTCCAGAATTTTTCGGACAGCTCAAGGGCATTTTTCCCTTTGATTTTTCAATGAAATTTCCCACTGCACCAAAGCTGCATTTTCACCAAAACTGCTCTACACATATAGGTGAACATATACACGATTTAAATAGCTCAATAACTTCACAAAATCTAACTCAAAATTTCGGGTAAAAATGGAAGAAAAACAGGCCTGCTGGTTCGGTTTAGCAGAGCAGAATTTTCTCCTCTTTTTGCTCAACCATCTTCAACTTATAACTCATATTTTAAGTCCATAACAATCACAACTAATTAGTCTAACCTCCCAACAAGCAATCCAGTTCATTACCTAAGCAAAAATTGCAAAACAATAACCGGTAACAAAGCTGGAAAATTGATCCCTCATCCAGCCAGCACCCCATTTTCATTCTTAAAATTTCCCAAACATTTACCCACCACAAAACACACATATAAACACATAAAACACCTCTAACTTCATCAATCATTAGCTTAGAGGATCAGCAACCCAACATGTTTCACCAAGACAAGCTAAAACTTCAAGAACCAAAAGCTGCAACAAATCTGAAATTTTGGCTAAGGGGGTGAAGCGGAAGTTTTAGGATTACCTTTGGTGGTTGTTTACTAGCTAAATGAAGTGCCTAGTTCCCCAAGTTCGCTCCTAGAATCACTGAGGTCAGTCGGCACCCCTTGCACTCTGTTTTTCTCTCGGTCTGACCACCCACAGCAGCAACCCAGCAGCAAACGTTAAGGTGAAGAGAAGCTTGGGTCAGGGGTTTTTTGAGTCAGCTTGGAAGGTTCTGTGGTTGGAGGAAAGAAAAATGGCAGCTGGTTTCTCCTTCTCCCCTGGTCCGACGCAACGCCGACAGTAGCAGCAGCGATCTTCCTCCTCCTTGCTTGGTCGAGACAGCAGCCAAGAATGGAGGTGGAAGCTGGAAATGGAAGCTTGAAGATTGGGGTGTGAATGGCTGAGGATGGAAGGCTGTTAGAAGCTTGGAATGGCAGCGGTCTCTGCTTCTTCTTGCACCAGAGGAACGAGCTTGAAGAGAAGAGAAACGGCTGGTAGTTGGTGATAAGATGGGTTGAAAATGAAGGTAAGCTAGAGGTATAGGTTTGAAGACTTTTTGGGCATGCCATTAATGGTGACAATTTTGAATTTGAATCGCGTTTAAGCGCGAAAATTTTATCTACTGGTAGGAATTCCCCATTTAACACATCCTCAGCTTAGTTGTACATTTTTATAACCTCTACATATCCTACATTTCAACTTAGGGCTACATTGCGCGTCAGTGCGCAAAAATTTACCCTAATGCTTAGTCGAACGCGAACCGTCAAATAAATTTTTAAAAATTCATGTAAATTAAAATATAACATTTATATAAGTGAAAACATCATTAATAATATAAATACACATTTTTAAATATAAATTCATATTATTTAATAATTCTCAAAGCTTAAATAATATTTATTTTAATTTTCAGAAATTAATGAAATTTTGAGACCCTCACAATATATATATAATTATATATCTAAATATATAATACTAATACTTATGAGTTATTTGTCAAAATATATATAAGGAATATTAAATATATAAAATAATTTCAAAAGAATTAGAAGGACAAATCTTAGTATGAGCAAATTGAGGACCTTTGAAGATGTATTGACTGTTGATAATGTTTTATTACTATTTTTCATGTATATTGAATTAATTGGATATATGATTGTTGAAAAATTCTTGGTTTTATATACTTTTTATTGAACTGTTACTGGTTCCTATATAGTTTTAATTCTGTGGTTCTGTGGATATTAAATTAGTTTAAAACTTAAAAATTATAGTAATTATATTAAGGAAATTAAGGAGTTTTAAGTGAGCTTGAGTTAGTCAGAATTAAACTTATAATCCGAATATTTTGTGAGTTAAGCATGAGTTTCATATTTATCACTTCAAATCTCATAATTCGAAATCCAAAAGTGGTACTAACTATATGAGCCGAATCTGAGTTTGTTAAATCTCACTTCAGATGGCTCAATTGACAGGCCTAAATCCTTCCGTTTTTTATTTAAATGAAATTAAATTTAAACCTATAGTTTAGTACTCGTATTCTTTTGTACCCAAACTGCCTTTTGACCTTTGAAATAAATTACCGAAAATACTACAAGTTACCTTCACCTTGATTAGAATTATGTCAAGTAATCATGAGAGTCAAGTCACATAATCGATTTTGTTGTCTAGGTTCTATTTTTCTTTTTTATTTTTTTATTCTAACTGCAAAAAAGGTTCCTAATCGCAATACTACTATGATTGATCATGGAAGTATATTGTTTGGATTGCATTTTCTGGAAGGGTATATTGTAACACCTTTTTAGATGTGATTTATATGAAGTAAAAAGATCATTGAAAAAATGTATCAAGGGAATATTTCCAAAATATATGAGATTTTTGTCCAGAGAATGGCAATCCCAAAAAGCCAGTATATTGGCATACTACTACAAATTGACTTCTTTTCTACAAATATATTATTTTTATAACTTAAACTATCCCAAAAATAGATCTCTAATCAAAATATTGAATTGTTATGTTCAAACTTGTAACATATATGCTTGTAATAAAACAAGAAAAAAATGAAAAAGTTCAATATTTAAAAGTAGGGTAAAATATAAAAAACTCCCCAGTCGTTAAGCTAACCTACAGAAAAGTCCCTTATGATTTCAAATCATAAATTTTGACCTCTCATGGTTTGAACTAATTTGAGATAGTAATGGAAATCGTCAAAACTAGCGGAGGTAGATGATAGGTGCCGAACCTGTGCAATAATAAATACCTACTCAAGAAAATTACAAATTTTGTATATAGCGGTGAGTAGGGTTGAATCCACAGGGACTGGGAATAATTCGTTTCTTCTAGAGTTCAGAGTATGGGGGGTTTTTGATGGGAGGAAAATAAAAATAAAAATAAAACAAACAAAATTCAAAACTAACTCACAAAGCACAATTTACTAAAAATAGCAATTAATAAAAGTTCTACCCAAAAGATCAACTGCTCAGGCACGGTCCAATTAAATGCTCATCGATGCAAAGATATTTCATCCATTTATCACTAGGTTGGTTATAGCTATCAACAAGCTCTGACAGCCAATTTTTCCTTACCTTTTCGACAGCCAAGGTACGACCGTTGACTGCTTCTTTAACCAGAAAGCAACCCTAGGTACGACCATAGGAATTTAATTATCCAGTTGCATTAAAACTAGAAAAATCCAACCCTAATCAATAAACACGCTAAGAGGGTTTATTTAAATTAGATCCTGCGCTTCCCCAACATAAAGCCAATTATGGTGGTTGTCACTAATTATCAACTAAACGAACAATTACAGATTCAATTTAGTTAATGAGACAGTAGGCTATTAAATTAAATTAAATACCCGGCCGTTGATATTCAATTAATAAAATACCCATGAACAATTAATTCAGGAAACGCACGAATAGCAACAAATTGAAAAAAGTAATGAAAGTTTGATTAGATCTCACAGATGTTATGGACCGTGCCTTCGCGTTAACCTTTGGGTAGAGGAGAAATTTAGTCGCTCCTCATCGTATCAATTTTGCGTGGGTTGGTTGATTTCATCCGCACAATCATCAGCGAAATTGGAACGATGGAGTAATGACGAAAGAAAGAAAAGAAAACGTCTTCCTTGTCTCTGCGTTAATGTTCGTACTGAAACCGAAGTACAATGTAAAAGCCAACGAAAATTGTACAGAGCCAAAGTCAAAGCAAAAGAGTCAAAAACGTGAACGCCAAAAAGCAAGAGAAGAGTCTACAACGTCTGACGGCTAGGGAAAAAGAAAACTAAAGCTATCTAATTCCTAATACGTGAATCTGGCTTTCTTTTGCCTTTTGTAACCGCCGCTAGCCAAAGCAATTAGGAGCAGGACTTGTTTATGGGTTTTAATCCCACGCATCTGGTCCACGTGGTCTTGGATCCTTAATTGGTTCTCCTGCTGTTACCAAGCTTGAGGGTCCGGCTTTTGGGTATCCTTCTAGAGTTTCTGGCGTGGGCACGTTATGAGATAGAGAGTCTTTTGAAAATTTGTTTCGCGAAAGCACTTTTCACACCAACCACCTACACTTTACACAAATATCAAATATGAGCAAAATATCAATTCTTAGCACCATGAAATGCCAAAATTAGGACAGAATAGTAGTGTAAAACGTGCTCAATAATTGCTTTATCAAATCCCCTCACACCTAAACAATGCTTGTCCTCAAGCATTCCAAACTCAGAAGTACAACCAAGAGAGCAGAGGGCATGCAGTACTCTACACTAACACAAGCGTCTCAGATCCCTGACAATGTCGCCAAAATTAGAACATACTGGACTGGTGGTAATCCGAAGAATATAAACAGTAATACTCGTCATCTTCACGAAAATGTATGAATACTAGGACGCTCAAATCAATATCAGGGAATGGCATTACCATAGGCTTGCACATTTATCACATCTCCACCACTCAAAGGTGAACTAAATACACAAATCAAAGGGACTTTAAGAGGGTTGTAATGGGGCTTAGGTAAAAGGTGGGACAAAAAGGTAAGGATAGGGTGTAATGTGTCAAGAGAATGTCCAATATCCACTAGATAACCACAACGCTTTACCTGGGAAATTTCACAAGTAAGGCATTTCCATTTGCTATTCCCACTGTGCCAGTGTCGATTTTTTTTTTTTTTTTTGCAAGCAAGCGGCTCGCAAGGCGTGGGCATGCCTTGTGAGCTAGAGTTTTCTGTTCACCAACTTGTGAGCCAGAGTCTGCTGTTCACCATCTTATTGACAATTTCTCCCCCTTTTTTTTTTCTTCTTTTCTTCTTCTCTTTTTTTTTTTTTAATTTTGGAGAGGATGTCTAGCAAGGCGTGGGCACGCCCTGGAAGACAGAGTCTTCTGCTCACCAGTTTTTTTTTTTTTTTTGCCGATTTCTCCCCTTTTTGTTCTAGATACACAGAAACGGCCCCACACAAATTCTACTCTAACAACACTTGCGACCCTAGATTTATTTGCCTTGCACAAACAATGAATTTCAGACATTCCTTAACGACACAAGGGTGAACAAGAAAGTCTAAAAAGGTTCTAGGTTATCAGACATAGCTAACAAACAAAGGAGGGATAAAAGCTCAAAATGGTTTACTATTGGGAGACAAAATGAAGGCATGGTTTGTAGAAAGTCAAAGAAGATTAAATTCTAAATGCCCTTATCATTTCAAATACATCCAGTTCAACAAAATGTGGTCTCGACATGTACAAATAGCAAGTTCTAGAATGCCGATACCATGCATGATACCCACTCAATCAAACAAAAATAGAGCAAACAAGAATAATGTGCTCATATAAGCTAGGCTCAAAAGATCCCAAAAGTTTCAAGAATAGGTCAAGTCCAGCGTATTCAACACTCAACAACACTGCCAAGGGAAAACAAAATGCATAGCTAGTATATTTACCCACATACCCATGCACTTTGATTGTGTCATTCATCACAGCAACATGCTCCAGCATTAACAAGCATAGAAATAAACAAAAAGCCGACTAACTACAATGTTTTCATTTTTTTTTCATTTTTTCCCATTTTTTTGTTTTTTCTTTTTTTTCTCTTTTTTTTAGAGTAACAAAGCAAAAAAGAATAATGGAAGCCACTCCCCCACACCTAAAATCTACATTGTCCTCAATGTAGAAAAGACAAATGAAGTATTAGGAGAAAGAAAAGAAACTTTCCTGACCACCGGGAAGGGAAAGCGAGACACTAAGGCGGAGGAGGGTGAGGCGGCTGCGTGCACAAGGTGGTGTGGTGGCGGCGGACGCAAGGTGGAGTGGCGGCGACGGACGCAACACGAATAGGAAGGAGAAGACGTCAATTCCAAAACTTCATTCCTTAGGTGTGACGACCTAGCGTGGGCATGTCTAACTGCTAGCTTCCTGCCACAAAATAACAACCCACTAAATGACACTAACACTTAACAAAAACTTCAAAAATATAAGAAAACTAAAACAAAAGAAGCCTTGGGTTGCCTCCCAAGCAGCGCCTTTTTTTAATGTCTTTGGCTAGACATCGTTATATTTATTCACGGAGGATAGAATCGTGTAGTTCGTTTTAGTGCTTCATCTTTTATGTAATCCTGATAGCCCTCGTAAATAGAGTAATTCTTGAGTCCACGAGCTACGATCTTCCATGGATTAGTAGATGGCGCCAAACAAACAAGTGATGACTTTAAATCTTCACTCACTCCTCCATCACGAGCACTTATTGGTTCGAGATATTTTGCCATCGTAACTCTTAATTTATTCCTGTCATGAAATTTAAAATCTTCTGGTATAATAAAATCAATTTCACTAACAGGAATTGAAGAATAAGAGTTAGAAAAATATTGATTAAGGAATGGAGGAGATGTCACCGCATTTGGAGATTGTTCACTAGATTCATTCATTTGAACAATTTGATATTGGGGTCTCATGTCTTGTACTTCAACTTTCTTTTCAACTGCATCTTTAGATCCTTCTTCTTGAGATCCTCGCAGTACCATGTCATTTGTCAGGATAATTGCACTCTCATCTTTCTCATGGTCGATAATAGTCGGTGAGGGCAATTCTTCATAAACTGGAGAAATCAATTTGCTCATTTTAGATGCCCATTCGCGCCTTCCTTCTTTCATCTCTTTATTCATCCTTTATGTCTCCTGTTGAAGTTGATGTACCTCCTGTTGAATTTGATGTGTTAGTAGCTATTAATTCAACTATTTCTTCAAGAGACATACCTGACATGGATCACGGTTCTTGAGACTCTAGCTGTTGAAAATCTATTGGCCTTTGTTGATAATTAAAATTGGAATCATCCCACCATTCTTGCTCATACCCGTTTGAATAAGGGTCATACCACGTTTGATATTGAGGTGAAAAATCTCCAAAAGTATCTATTGGAGCACCTAGACCATCTTGAAATGCAGGGCATCTGTCGATTGAATGATTTGAGGCAAAATAAGTTCCACAATTTGCAGCAGCCCATTGATCATTAGAAAAAGCACAAACCTCATAACCCTTTCTAGAAATAAAATCCAGTCTATCACCAAAATACGGAATGTTAGCAGCCATAAACTATATATATATAAAAAAATATAAGAGAAAAAATAAAAAAAAAAGAAAAAAATGAATTCAAAAAGAAACAAATTAATCACGCGGGTGACCCGGGTTCGTTCCCCGACAACTGCGCCAAAAATTGACAGGTGCCGAACCTGTGCAATAATAAATACCTACTCAAGAAAATTACAAATTTTGTATATAGCGGTGAGTAGGGTCGAATCCACAGGGATTGGGAATAATTCGTTTCTTATAGAGTTCAGAGTATGGGGGGTTTTTGATGGGAGGAAAATAAAAATAAAAATAAAACAAACAAAATTCAAAACTAACTCACAAAGCACAATTTACTAAAAATAGCAATTAATAAAAGTTCTACCCAAAAGATCAACTGCTCAGGCACGGCCCAATTAAATGCTCATCGATGCAAAGATATTTCATCCATTTATCACTAGGTTGGTTATAGCTATCAACAAGCTCTGACAGCCAATTTTTCCTTACCTTTTCGACAGCCAAGGTACGACCGTTGACTGCTTCTCTAACCAGAAAATAACCCTAGGTATGACCATAGGAATTTAATTATCCAGTTGCATTAAAACTAGAAAAACCCAACTCTAATCAATAAACACGCTAAGAGGGTTTATTTAAATTAGATCCTGCGCTTCCCCAACATAAAGCCAATTATGGTGGTTGTCACTAATTATCAACTAAACGAACAACTACAGATTCAATTTAGTTAATGAGACAGTAGGCTATTAAATTAAATTAAATACCCGGCCGTTGATATTCAATTAATAAAATACCCATGAACAATTAATTCAGGAAACGCACGAATAGCAACAAATTGGAAAAAGTAATGACAGTTTGATTAGATCTCACAGATGCTATGGACCGCGCCTTCGCGTTAACCTTTGGGTAGAGGAGAAACCTAGCCGCTCCTCATCGTATCAATTTTGCGTGGGTTGGTTGATTTCATCCGCACAATCATCAGCGAAATTGGAACGATGGAGTAATGACGAAAGAAAGAAAAGAAAACGTCTTCCTTGTCTCTGTGTTAATGTTCGTACTGAAGCCGAAGTACAACGCAAAAGCCAACAAAAATTGTACAGAGCCAAAGCCAAAGCAAAAGAGTCAAAAACGTGAAAGCCAAAAAGCAAGAGAAGAGTCTACAACGTCTGACGTTCTAGGGAAAAAGAAAACTAAAGCTATCTAATTCCTAATACGTGAATCTGGCTTTCTTTTGCCTTTTGTAGCCGCCGCCAGCCAAAGCAATTAGGAGCGGGACTTGTTTATGGGTTTTAATCCCACGCATCTGGTCCACGTGGTCCTGGGTCCTTAATTGGTTCTCCTGCTGTTACCAAGCTTGAAGGTCCGGCTTTTGGGTATCCTTCTAGAGTTTCTGGCGTGGGCACGCCATGAGATAGAGAGTCTTCTGAAAATTTGTCTCGCGAGAGCACTTTTCACACCAACCACCTACACTTTACACAAATATCAAATATGAGCAAAATATCAATTCTTAGCACCATGAAATGCCAAAATTAGGACAGAATAGTAGTGTAAAACGTGCTCAATAATTGCTTTATCAGTAGACGAAACGACACAATTACCCTAATGTATATAAGCAATAAAAGACTTTCTAACAACCATCCTATTAAGCAAACTCACGGAAAAGCTCCCTGTGATTAAACCAATCAGTGGAAAAAACCCCCCATGGTTACATGTAATTTTGATTTATTTATTTTGTGCATAGGAATAAGATAAGCTGTATTTGGAAGTTTCTAGTTATTTATTTATGTATAGAAATAAGATGAGTTTTATTTGAGAATTTTCATTTATTTATTTTATATATAGAAATAAAGATGAGTTATATTGGGAGTTTTTTTGAAAATTTTATGAGTTCTAAAGTGTTTAATAGGTATATCAACTAAAAATTCGAACTTAAAAAATTATTTTTCATGTCAAGCAACCTCAAACTCATTAATTCAAATGATTTTTGCCGATTTTCACATTAATTCAAACCATGAGATTTGGATTGTATGATTTGAAACTATAAGGGTATTTTTGTAGGTTTGATTAATCATGGTAAGGGAAGGGGAGGGGGGCTTTTCTATATTATAACTCTAGGAGTATAATATGAATATCAATTGAAAATTTATTTATTTCTAGTATAAATACTCGCAAAAGAAGCACGTGTATTTCAAACCCGTTAATTCAAACGATTTCCATCACTTTTTTAAATTAGTTCAAACCATAAGTTACCGGAGTGTATGCTTAGAAACTACAGGGGTTTTTTTGTATGTTCACTTAACCTTAAGGGGCTTTTCTATATTTTATCCAATTGTTAATGGTGTAATTCGATCAACCCAAATTTAGCAGAACGGATGGTTCGCCAGCCAGCCTGCCACTGCCACCTGATATCCAATCCTTTTCCACATAGGAAATCATAATCCTAATCCTTCCTTATTTTGGCAATAATCCTTCTCCTCTTAGGAATTGGAGCAATTTCTCCAACGCCTATAAAAACACAGTCACTATTCTTCTAACTTCCTCACAGAAGAGAAACTCCTTCATCGTTTTCATTGAAGAAATTGTTAAAAAATTTCCTCCCACGCCCCCTTCCACAACCATGGTTTTTCAGCTTCCCCCAACCGTTTCCAGCGACCACAACCCTGTTTTGCAGCCGAACGAATGTTCATCTACTTTGTTCCAAACTATCGCAGCTCCTGCCTTCGTCGTTTGGGCTCTGGTTTCCGACTTTGAAAATCCTCAACGCTACAAGCCGTTCGTGAGATCCTTCAGAATCATAGATGGCCAGGTGAACCAAGTCGGATGCTTACGCCGTGTGGATGTCACGTCAGGACTTCCAGCCTCCTATAGCATCGAGCGGCTGGAGATTCTTGATCATGATCAGCGCATCTTCGGGTTCAGCATTGTCAGCGGCGACCACCGGTTGTCGAACTATCGCTCGATCATGAGCCTACACCCCAATGGCGGCGATGAGACGGTGGTTGTGGAGACGTACGTGATTGATGCGGCCGAGGCCAACACGAAAGAAGAGATGTGTACCTTTGTGGATACGATCGTGAAACTGAACTTGAGGACCTTTTCCAGAGTTGCTGAGGATTTGGCGGGCAAAGCGCAACAACAGGTTTGAAAATTTCAATTTGTTTCGCTGGTTTTTTTGTTTATTAGCTAGGAAGAGAATTAGAAATTTCAAAAAACAATGAAAAAACAAAAAAGACAAAAAATAAAAAAAATAAAAAAAGATTTTGGTTTCCTCTTTTTTATCCCTTTTTTATTTGCTAAAAAAAATTGAAAAAAAATCAAAAAATCCAAAAAAGCAAAAAAGATTTTGGCTTCTTTTTTTTCGTTTACTTTTCTTTGGTAGGAA
The DNA here is from genome assembly GCF_036785885.1 of Coffea arabica. Lineage (NCBI taxonomy): Eukaryota > Viridiplantae > Streptophyta > Magnoliopsida > Gentianales > Rubiaceae > Coffea > Coffea arabica. Next base: position 48,481,505 of record NC_092331.1, on the reverse strand, counting down.
AAGATTTTTCAAAAAAAATTGAAAAATCAAAAAAGTGAAAAAATATTTTCGTTTCTTTTTTTTTTTATATGCAGCAAAGAACAAAAAAATTGAAAAAAAAAGACCAAAAAAAATCCAAAAAAGCACAAAACTATTTTGGCTTCTTTTTTTTTGTTTACTTTTCTTTGGTAGGAAAAGAATTTTAAAAAAAATTGAAAAATAAAAAAAGTGAAAAACGATTTTCGTTTCTTTTTTTCTTTTTTATTTGCAAGCAAAAAACAAAAAACATTGACAAAAACAAAAAAATCCAAAAAAGCCCAAAAATATTTTGGTTTCTTTTTTTTTGTTTACTTTTTTTAGTAGAAAAAGCATTTTTTAAAAAATTGAAAAATAAAAAAAATGAAAAAGATTTTCGTTTCTTTTTTTCTTTTTTATTTGCAAGCAAAAAACAAAAAACATTGACAAAAACAAAAAAAAATAAAAAAATCCATAAATCCAAAAAAGTACAAAAATATTTTGGTTTCTTTTTTCTTTTCTTTACTTTTTTTAGTAGAAAAAACATTTTAAAAAAAATATTTTGGTTTCTTTTTTCTTTTCTTTACTTTTTTTAGTAGAAAAAGCATTTTAAAAAATTTGAAAAATCAAAAAAGTGAAAAATATTTCCGTTTCTTTTTTTCTTTTTTATTTGCAAGCAAAGAACAAAAAACAAAATTTGAAAAATGATCATGGTTTCCTTTTTACTTTTTTATTTGCATGTAAAGAACGAAAAATTGAAAAAACAAAAAAATCCAAAAAACTAAAGGATTTTGGTTTCTTTATTCCTTTACTTTTTTATTAGTAGGGAATGAATTTTTTTTTAAAATGAAAAAAGGCATTGAATGTCTTTTTTTTCCCCAATAATAGAAAATTCGCTTAGCTCTACCTAACACATATCTTTCAACTATGCATGAGGTGTTATTGTTTTCAAAAGGAAAAAAAGGTAATGCATAATTTTAAATCTGCCGCTTTAATGTCTCATAAATACTCTACACGATCAATACTGAAATTTCTGTCCTTTTGTTAATTAAACAGCACTTGATTCTTTTTTGCCCTATTTAGCCTGCCTATAAACGCTATCTTCTTAACTTTTTAACTGTTTGTGAACATTTTAATAGCTACTGATGATCACTTGAGTTCCTATTAGTATGTCCAAGTGCGTTCCCTATAAATGTGCCTAAATAGCAGAGGTGAAAATGATAGGTACTTCCACGTTCAAGCATCAAAGTTAGCTATATTTGGGAATCTGTCTAAAGCTACTTCACACACCTTTGCACTTATAACAACTAGCCCTGTAATTGTGTTATAATGCGACGGTGTAGCTTTTGATGTGAACGAAATACTAATTGGCCTCTTTCCATTTCTGCCTTGGCTTAGAAACTGAAAGAAGTATGAGTTAAAACTTGAAGTCTGCGCCTAGTGATTGGAGTTGACATCTTAATATACTTAATAAGTTGGTGAGGCGATAAAGCAATCAGGGGCAGGTTAGTGCCATGTATCTGTTGTGGTTCCCTGTTCGGTTGTTGCAGAGTAAGCCAAGTCGGGAGTCTCGCTATACCAAATAATAAGTGAGGGTGCAGTTGTGGTTCCCATGCCAAACATCTCCTGAGTGAGCCAGTTGGAATCTCAGGAGACCTAAAACTGAATAAGTACAAAAAGAGCACAAAATAGCACCAAAAAAAAGGGTGCTTCTGAAAAAAATTGGGATTGCAATTGCCACAACAGGGACAGCTTTGCAGTCGAAAAACAAAATCTATTAACAAGCTGCAGCCAAGTCCTTGCACTCACACAGCGAGGGACAATGGGGGGAACCCCACCGCAACTATAGTGCAGACCAACCATTGTCGTTACCATTGTTAACGCCCTGGTTTTGGTGAGCAATCCTAGATCTCACTTGGACCTTCGACTTTTAGGTATATTGGGGTTTTAAACCAAAAAACTTGGTTTCGGATGGAAAGTTGAGACGAGTCTTTTGGACGTTTTTAACCCAACTCCTGTGACCACACCATCTTTTTTTAATATAATTGTCATATGGGCCAGTTAGTGCTGAATTCATATCAAATTGTTATGCTCGAACAAATTCCCTTTACTAGGTTAGATGACATTTCATCCCTCACATATGCTGAAGACTGGGAATTAACCAATTACTGCTATTTGATACAGCCTGCTCTACATGTTTTTGAGTAGGAGTACTCGTCAATTTTTCCTCGCATTCAATGGCATAGGGGGTATTCATTGTCCAAGGTGACTTGTCTATGATCGCGAAGAGATGGCTTATCATGCTTGGCACTTGAGACATGAAGTTTTTTAACTCCACCTGTGTTGACACAATACATCACACAGCCGGTCCCAAGTCCGGATGAAGGAGGAGGGATTTTTTTTTTATGCTTTAGAAGGCAGCTCTTAGCGTATGTTCTCAAAATCCTTCTGTGCAGATTATCTATGAAAGGTTGGTGAATGAGAGTTTTTTTGTTTCATTCTTCTTGGTAGTGCTGAATTTCTGGTCTTCATTTCATAGTTGATCTGGGTTTTAGCATCTATCCCGGATTATGATCCAATCACATTTCTTTCATTCTTTTACTTTGCTTTGTTTTACAACCGCACTTTACTTTTTCAGAGTTTGTATACTTGTTCACATAAATCTGTTATGTGTTAGAGCAGCTAATGAACTGCTTTTACTGTAAGTAATCAACATGCACTAGTACGTTTGGCATTGGAAATTGACAGGAACTTTTAAGCTGGTTCTCTTCTGTTCATTGAATCACCTGAATTGTGTTGGCATATGTTCTTAAGCTCACTCTCTGCTGTTGCAAAGGTAATGAACTTTGTTTTACCTCATGCTGATCTTTCATACATGTGTAGTTTATATCGGCAAAATATGATACGGAAAAAAGGTTACGCTACTGATACTTCAGACACAAGTTGTACTATTTGGTGTGGCCGAAGTCTGTAGAGTGGTTTTCATATCTTGAATTTCTTTCCCAAATTCGTGTGCTAGGTAGATTTGCAGCACCATTTTAGTTAGAATAGATGTTTAGGGCAAAGTGATGCTGATTACTTTTTAATTTTACAATTCTTGGTAGGGATAATTCTACGGGATCAGTCTAATGCAATTTTGTATTGTTACAGTTTAGTTAAATGATCAAGCTTTTATATAACTCGTGGGCTCACATATGGATTTGAAGTCCTGTGTAGCTTAGAAACTCTGTGAGTGGAAAGGATGTCTTTCAGGCAATGTGATTGATTAGAAACTCTGTTGGTGATAGCCTGCAGACGTGGTTACAACAGTTCAAATTTTCCTCAATGCAAACAGGGTATGTGATATAAGATCAAAACTCTCATTCAACTACTTGCAGAAGATTTATATGTTTCTAGGCATTGTTTCGGTGCTGGCCATGGCCGAATTCAAAGAGAGGAGTGTGATTCCTTAGAACTCTACCCAGATTCAGGAAAAGAAAATATGGTAAATCAGGTCTTAATGCTCATTGGTCTCAAGTACTGAAAAATGTTCACAGATATATATATATCTATATATACACATATATAGGCTCAAGCTTATGGGCCATTCCTTGACCAGTACATAAACTGATTATTGTATACCAAACCATATTGCAGATTGAAGGGGGCAAGACTTTGTTGTTCAAACCATCAGCTTGATCTACTAGCTAGTAGCTCATTTTCAAACCTGCACTGAGAGTTTTCATTTAGTCCAAAACTGAGCCCCTTTTTAGTACAAGTACACATAAATGTCATATGCCAATGTTCATATGCCCAAAAAAGTTGCAATATTGGGCAAAAAACTGACATTTTCCTGCTCGAATAGTCCCAAAAAAGTTCATATGCCAATGTCACAAATCTCATGCATAAAATGCAGGTTTTAAAAGAACTATTTGACCAAATAAACTATTTAAATACTTAGAACACTTGTAACAAACATAGGATTCATTACTCTAACAAAATGTTCAGTCTAGCTGCAATATTGGGCCAAACTATATATAAATATAACCAAACATTACGAGATTTTCCAATGACTACTTCTTTAATAACTTCTTGGAAGAAGAACAGTGAAACCAACAGATACTCCAAAGAGGAGGATGAGCAGGACAGTGAAGTTGACCATCAATGCTTCTTGCCCTCTTCCTAAGCCCGTGAAGGTGAATTTCTCAATCAAGCCGGTCACAACACTCAATATTGGCATGAAAAATATAACCATGCCAAGCAGGACATGCCATGATGCAAAATTTGCTCTAGTCGTGGAGTCTCTGGCTCAGAACCAAAAGGTAAAGAAGCCAAACAGCCACTGACAAAAAAAGTTCAGAATCTTCCATTATATTCTGGCTCTAGTTGTTTTAATAAACTCGTTCTTATTTTTTCAAGCATACAAGTCGCATTACCTGTTCTTACAGACAAATCCCCACCCCCTTCATTTTCTTTGTAGATTTGCAGGTCATCATACATGTTAATTTGCATTATCTGTATGAGCATGTGTATAAACTAAAATACCAGACTTAAACATGTTAATTTGCATTATCTGCAAGCAGGTTTCCCATTGAGATAGTTCAGAAAAATGAAATTGGATGAATCAATCAGATAATCTATAAACAAAAAAAAAGGATGGTGAAGAAATATCATGCATGCTGATTCTGCACAAGTTCAGTAGCATAAGTATATGAAAGCCATAGGTTACTGTCTTCAGGAATTACATTTCATTAAACTGCAATTTCTCTGCTAACAATCATATCAAACAATTATGTCAGAATTGCTCCCAAAATCGAGTATTCTGCCCCTAGACCATCTATTGTACAATCAATTTCTGATTATCCTTGTGCTAATTGTCATTTTTTAACCAAGATTTCATAAACTAATACAGCTATCAAGATAGAACCGGGTTAGCAAAAAAGTTGTAGAAAGAAGCATTCTTCTAAGATCAAAAGTGCTAAAAGTCAATCAAATTTTGTAAAAACTTAATGAAAAGAAAAAAGTAAGGAAAGACAATAGATCACCACCAGCAAGAAAACAGTTTACATAGAATAGCCAGCAAGAAAAGATTATCTATATTTGACACATAATTCTCTTATCTCCATAGGAGGATTCAGAGGGATTCTCATCTTTAGAAGTCAATAGTTCGATTGGTCGCAGATGTTTCTGTTCTCATGGAATTGTTCAGGTTTCAATCAGCAATCAGGATATAAAAGTCTTCTATACTTGCAACTGATGGAAGTAGACGAATACAGATAGTTATTGATGCATATGAAATAACATGAGATTTGGAGAATATGCAAGGTTGTCCATTGTAGGAGTGATGTATCAGATCTCTATGTTGGCAGTTTGAAAAGGAGAACTGGTACAAAATAGTATCCCCATGGATGCAACGGTTTCTAAATTTCTTCTTCCCTACTTCTGTTCTAATTTTCTGCACCAATTGTATCCTAGAGCCCTATTTAGTGCACAAATTCAGCAACTCGCTATTCCAACAACATAGAGCATGCTTCAAGCTTAAGACCCATGCCCAGATAACAAAGCACCTCCCCAGCTTTTCAAATCCATTAGAAGTACACTAAAATAGCTTCTGACGTACACAGGCTGCTGATCAGTAAAATTGTCCTGAACTCTTTTAACTAATCATTACTATATAAAAAGTATGAATGTTGGTATTGGGTAGTGCAAGTGTAAGCACTTTTTTATCTTAGTTTTTGTTATTCCTAAATTACCCTCATGTCTTTTAATTAGAATTATTGCATTTTAATGTGGCACTAATTAAAAGAAATAAAACACTCCAATTGATTACATTTTAATGGTATTGGTAATTATAATTAAAAATTTCTCATTAAAAACCATTTTCCTACCCTTGGACTCCATCTCCTATTATTATACGTATCAAAATTTCTTAATTGAAGCATGAAAAATTTGTCATTAGTCATTAGTTGAGATTATTAAAAAAATTCAATTTCAAAAAATAGATACTCTCTAGAAATGGAGAAACATACAATGACAAGAAAACCCTTATTCATCTGTATATCTTCACACAAATATCACAAGTAAATTTTACAATTATGCATTTTTACCAATATGAAGAATTTTTCATGTTGCATCCAATGAAATTTCAATATACAAAATATGATGACACATTTATAACTGAAATAACAGTATTAAACTAGAAAAAAGAAATCTAAAATAGCACCATACAAACCACTATTATCATTAATAACAACTGATCAAAACAAGAAAAACTGAAATAAAATTGAAAACTATTTATAAAATGACATAAAGTAAATAGCAAATGAATTAAAAAGCTAGAATACAATTCAAATAATACCAAAGATAACATCCAAATCGCTGATGTCCAGGGGAGGACAAACATTATTGTTATTGACAATAATATAGTAATGCTTCATTTGTATTGGTTTGAACAAACCAAATCCATCTATCAAGTCAGAAACCATCTCCAATAATAAAATAAGGATTATAATAAGAGTAAATATAAAATGAAAAATGATATAATGAAAATGATATCCAAATTGTTTTTGGTAATATCCAAAATACCCTTATTTTTCTAATGATTACATATATTTATTGTATTGCAATATTAGTGAATAATGGAAGCGATTATGAAATGAAAAGCTTTAAAATTAAGTAAATTTCATTTATGGTGAGAATTGTAATTAGACAGATTTAATGCACTCCAATAATTAATAATAATGATAGCGGTTATGGATTAAAAGTTGGCAATTAAAAACTAAAACACTGCAATATACAAAAAATTAATATTAAAATTATTAATTAGCCACAATTCTCATTCCAATTTCGTGATCATCAAAAAAACTAATATTAAAATAAAAAATATTGTCCTCATATGAAAAAAGTATACTTTTTGCTCTTGCTTCGCATTAGATTGTGCTAAAAACATGAATAAAAGAAAAGGAAAATAGAAAAACTCCAACTATCTCTATCTATAAAATTTCAATTGTTAGAATGTACAAGCCAAAAAAACTTTACGTGGTGGATCATTTATACTCCATTATTGACAAAAATAGAATTAACATAATACAAAGAATTCAAATTACATGTATGCTTATTTTTCTAACTTAATTACATTCTTCGTTTATAAAAAATTTTGATGATTGTGGCTAATATGCAATAGAGTCATGAATATATAATACTTTTGGTAAAACATGATATTATCAATATTTGATATGTTAGAGTTCAAGTTATAAATCAAAAAGTGTTTCGTTCATGATTTCAAATTCAATCCTAAGGGATATGTCAACTACATTGGAATGTTTTCTGTCTCTTTTCATTTAATAAAATTTTTAAAAGTAGCTAGCTTAAAAAAAATAACATAAAAATACTATATTACGATGTTGATGATCAAAATTTCATAAAAAATTTTTAGTATCTAAAAAATAATATATTTTAAGATATTACAATCACGTGCAAAGCACGTGAACTATTACTAGTAGTCTTAAAAGCAGCAAACTCATTCATACAAAATTTGAACACAAGCTTTTAACATTGAATGTTATTTGACAGTGGGGAAGATAGGTTGAACTCTTACTATCTCATTGGTGTATATTCAAGGACAGGAAAAGAAAATAACCACATGCAATGGAAGATGATAGTAAAAAGTCAGGAAGAAAGCCACATATGAGACATCACTTCCAAGACAAAGATGCATAAAAAATTCACCAATGAATAACTTAAATAACTCCTTCACGGATGGCCTAACAAACCTGGGTCTGTGGGTGTGTGTATGATAAGTGAATATTTAGCGGACATTTTGTACAAATTTGGCATGAATTTTTGGTATGTTTTGAGAAAATTAAAGCCATATTTGGACTCTTTTGGTGAGAATTGATTAAATATTGTTTAAAGGTTCAAAACTTGATAAATGAGTGGATTAATGCGTTAATTTGGTGAAATTGTGAAGGTTATTGATGTATGAAATTCATGCACAAGCTGAAAGAAATGTAAGGGTTATCTAGAGGACAAAGTACACAAGAAATTGGGAGCTGAAGTGTAGAAAATGGGAAGAAGTGAAAAACTGGAAAATTGCTCAACACGGATCCGAGCTCGGATCCGTGTGTACAAGAGAGATCCGAGACCTCGTCTGTACTTCTGGCGGAGTGTATCCGAGGTCAGGACGATCCGACCTCGGATCCATCATGGGAAGTCCTCGGATCCACTGATCCGAGCTCGGATCAATTTTCAACCCTCGGATCAGAGGCTCGGATCTGTCTCTCTTCTCAGCAAGTGGCACAGCCATTTTTCTTTATCTTTCTCACAACTTTTCCAGCTATTTTGAGGGCCAGAAATCGGTGGCACATGCTTCTGCAACAAAAGAGAAGACCAAATGAGTGTAGAAAAAAAAGAAACATCATATCTTTGACTTCTTTTTACAAAATCTGAGTGGAAGAAATTATGAAGGAAAAAGAATAAACTTTCTACCACCTTTTATGCAGAAACACAGAGGAGAAGCAGTGAGGAGATGTAGCTAGTTTTCCTTCTTGTAACAAGTTTTCTCTCTAGCTAAGAGTTCTTAGAGAAGCATTTGGAGTTTCACTTGTAACCATCTTGTACAAGAACATAGCAGGAATTGGAGAGCTTTACCTTCAATTGGCTAAGCTTTCTTTTACCTTTCTTATACTTGTACTTCATGATGTTTTGCATTAATAAACTTGTGAGTTTGATTGTTAAATCATTCATGAGTAGCTAATTTTCTTTATCTAGGGAGTAGATGAAACTTATGGCTAAATAATATGAATTGAAGGTGATGTACACTTGTTAGATCTTTTATTAACTTGTCTACTTGTGTAGCTGTGATTACTTGTTGTTGATTGATCCCCAATAGCTTGTTATTAGTTGTTATTGTTCAATGAGGATTGGTAATAACAATGGAAACACATGAGTAGAGCTTGAGTTGTATGTTCATGAAAATAGAGATACACAAAGGTGGATTATTTAGCATTTCATGAAATAAAACAGAGTAGTAGTAGTATTTCACCATGAAAATAGGGAAATCTATATTGCTCTAGGCCATTTCATCATGAAAATGAGACTTGGTAATTTTGGAAATGAATCTCTGGTTAAACAAGAATAATAGCAAGAAGTAAATCCATTAATTTGTGTTGTTTATTGCCATAAGTAGAATCTACATCCCTAGAATCTTCCTTAAGTGAAATTTCGCTATTTGCATTCAGCATTTGTTAAACTAGATTTGTAGATCAGGTTTGTAGATTACGGCATTATATTTTCTCTGCTCAAATTAATTGTAAGTCTAAATAATAGAGAAAACAAGGGCTTAGTAATTGTTTAAATTGCTCCTCGTGGGATCGACCCGATACACATCTTGTACTACAATTGCGACCTGTATACTTGCAGTCCAACGGGTGTAAATTCGGAATTAAACTTGCATTGATAGTAAAAATCCCGTCAAGTTTTTGGCGCCGTTGCCGGGGAGCGGCAATATTAGGGCCTAATCATCTCTATTAATTTAGATATTTTCATTATTTTTATTCAAGTTGTTGAATTAAAACTGTAAAATTTCTCTTGTTTTTATTTGTAGTGTATGCACCGGGCGTCTCGAGAAGTTGTACTTTTCGATCCAGAAATTGAGAGGACACTACATAGACAAAGGAGGAACACATTATAGCAAGAGGAACAGGGGATTTGGCAACCAATAAAGGAAATCTTAATATAGCTTCCATTTGAAGAAGAAATGGCAGAAAACGAAGCAAACAGGCGAGTTCTACGAGATTTTGCTGTACCGGGAACACAAGGATCTCAAACGAGCATAGCAAGGCCTTCGGTAATGCTAATAATTTTGAGATTAAACCATCACTTATCCAAATGGTTCAACAGTCTCAATTTGGAGGTAATGCAGTAGAAGATCCTAATACACACTTAGCTACATTCTTGGAAATTTGTGATACAATTAAAATGAATGGAGTTAGTGATGATGCTATAAGGCTAAGATTGTTCCCATTTTCATTGAGAGATAAGGCCAAACTTTGGCTACATTCTCATGCTCCTAATACTTTCACCGGATGGGATGATTTATCAAGAGCATTCTTGAATAAGTATTTTCCACCAGGTAAGACTGCTAAACTCAGAATGGATATCACTAGTTTTAGCCAATTGGAAGGTGAATCATTATATGAGGCATGGGAAAGGTTTAGAGATTTTCTTCGAAAATGTCCACATCATGGACTGCCAGAGTGGTTAATCATACAAACCTTCTATAATGGTTTAGTTTTTTCTACTAAAACTATGATCGATGCAGCTGCAGGTGGAGCTTTAATGGGTAAATCACCCCAAGAAGCTCATAATTTGATAGAAGAAATGGCAGCAAATAACTACCAATGGGCCAATGAGAGAGGTAATACAAGACGTCACGCAGGTATGATAGAAATGGACACTCTCAATATGCTGAGAGCTCAAATGAATAATGTGATGAAGTTGCTAAGTAGACAAGGTGGAGTTGGTCCAAGTTCATCTAATGCACATGTAGCGTGTTGTTCTATATGTGGAGGTGAACATGATACTAATGAGTGTGTTGATTCTGAGAAGGTACAATTCGTTAATAATTACAATCGTAATGCTCAAAATAACCCCTACTCGAATACTTACAATCCAGGGTGGAGAAATCATCCAAACTTTGGATGGAAGGACCAAGGAAATCAACCAAGGCCAACCAATCCAACGGGGTTCCAATCAAGGCAACCACAAGCTGAAACTAAACCGGGTTGGGAGATTGCAGTAGAAAAACTTGCTAAAGTTACCTCGGACAGATTTGAACGAGTAGAAGGGAGACTGGATCAACTCACTACAATGTACAGGAATGTAGAGGTCCAAATTGGTCAAATTGCTAGTTCTTTGAATAATCGAAATCAAGGAGAATTACCTAGCAAAACAGAGGTCAATCCTAAGGAGCATGTGAAAGCCATTACTCTTCGTAGTGGTAGACAATTAGAAGATCCTCCAGTGGTGGATGTTGAGAAAGATGAGAATGAAAAACAAGAAGAAAAGCAGAGGAACCAAGAGGCGATTGTGGAGGAAAATAGTTGGGAGAATCCAAGAGAAAAGCAACCATCATCTTCCACTACCATTCCAATACCTCCTGCGATTCCATTTCCACAAAGATTAAAGCAAAATAAGTTTGATAAAGAGTTTGAAAAATTTGTTAAACTGTTCAAACAATTGCACATTAACATTCCTTTTGCCGATGCTATTTTGCAGATTCCGTCTTATGCAAAATTTCTCAAGGAAATCATGACTAGAAAAAGAAAGTTGGAAGACTGTGAAACAATAGCATTAACGGAGGAATGTAGTGCAATTATTCAAAATAAGCTACCACCGAAGTTGAAGGATCCGGGGAGTTTTTCTATACCTTGCACCATAGGTAACATTGATTTTTCTAAGGCATTGTGTGATCTTGGTGCTAGTGTATCATTAATACCTCTAACGGTGGCTAGACATTTGGGTTTGAAGGAGCTTAAAAGCACTAATATTACTTTGCAACTAGCGGACAGATCTATCAGATATCCACTTGGAGTGTTGGAAAATGTTTTGATAAAAGTTCAGAAATTTATCATTCCAGTGGATTTTGTGGTATTAGATATGGAAGAAGATGTATCTATGCCAATTATTCTTGGTAGACCATTTCTAACTACTGCAGGTACTATTATTGATGTCAAAAATGGCAAGCTGAAGTTTCAAGTAGGTAAAGAAGAGGTAGAGTTTAATTTGCATGAAATAAAAAAATATCCTTCTTTTACCGATCATGCTTATTCTATTGGCACAATTGATAAACTAACTCAAGAGATGAGTCAAGTCAACTTTGACTTAGATCCTCTTGAGTATTGTTTAATGAGTGTAGGTAAGCAAGAATATGTTTGTGAAGAAATTGAAGAATTGGCCAAGTATTTGGATTTTCAAGCACCTTATAAAAGGGGTAATTTGTATGAAAGTCTTGGCCAAGGAAAAGGGTTTTCACAACCTTCAAAAATTGAACCTCCAAAGTTAGAACTCAAGCCACTTCCAACTCATCTAAGTATGAATTTCTTGGAGAAAATAGCACTTTACCTGTAATTGTTAGTGCTGACCTTGATGATGAGCAGTGTGCAAAGTTGTTAAGAGTTCTAAGAAGGCGTAAGAAAGCAATTGGATGGACAATTTCAGACATTAAAGGTATAAGTCCTTCTATATGTATGCATCGAATTTTATTGGAGAACGGTTGCAAACCAGTGGTGGAAACACAAAGAAGACTGAATCCAAACATGAAAGAGGTGGTAAGAAATGAAATTCTTAAGTGGCTTGACGCAGGTATAGTTTTTCCTATCTCCGATAGTGTTTGGATTAGTCCAATTCATATGGTACCAAAGAAAGGTGGAATGACTACAATCATGGGTAAAAATGATGAATTAATTCTATCTAGACTTGTGGTAGGATGGAGAGTGTGTATTGATTATCGTAAGTTAAATACGGTAACAAGAAAAGATCATTTTTCCTTACCATTTCTTGATCAATTATTGGAGCGAATAGCTGGATATGAATTTTACTGTTTTCTTGATGGTTTTTCAGGATATAATCAAATAGCTATAGCTCCAGAGGATCAAGAGAAGACCACATTTACATGTCCTTATGGCACTTTTGCCTTTAGAAGAATGCCATTCGGTTTATGCAATGCTCCTGCAACTTTTCAACGATGCATGATGGATATTTTTTCTGATTATATTGAGAAAATTATGGAGATATTTATGGATGATTTTTCTGTGTATGGTTCATCTTTTGATCATTGTCTTCATAATTTGGAATTGATTTTGCAGAGATGCGAGGAAACAAATCTTGTACTAAATTGGGAGAAATGCCATTTTATGGTAAAAGAATGAATTGTCTTAGGACACAAGATTTCCTCCATGGGAATTGAGGTGGATAAAGCCAAAATAGAAGTTATAGAAAAATTGCCACCTCCAAGCAATGTCAAGGGGATAAGGAGTTTTTTAGGACATGCTGGCTTTTATAGACGTTTTATTAAAGATTTTTCTAAAATAGTAAAGCCATTATGTGATTTATTATGTAAAGATACTCCTTTTCAATTTGATGACAATTGTTTGGTTGCATTTGAAAGGTTGAAGAAGGAATTGATTTCGGCCCCAATTATAACTTCACCCGATTGGTCACTACCATTTGAATTGATGTGTGATGCAAGTGACTATGCGGTTGGAGCAGTTTTGGGACAAAAGAAAGAATGACGATTGCACGTCATTTACTATGCTAGCAAGTTGCTAAATGAGGCACAACTCAATTATGCAACGACATAAAAAGAGCTATTGGCAGTGATATTTGCTTTAGATAAATTTAGATCTTATTTAGTAGGATCTAAAGTTATTATATATACGAACCATTCAGCTCTTAAATATTTGCTACATAAGAAGGATGCAAAACCTAGACTAATTCGGTGGATTCTTTTATTGCAGAAATTTGATGTGGAGATAAAAGACAAAAAGGGTTCGGAGAATCTAGTTGCAGATCATTTATCACGTTTGGAATATATTCCAATCAAAGATCAGGTTCCAATTCAAGAGAATTTTCCGGATAAGTTTGTCCTAACACTTAGAAATTCTCCATGGTATGCAGATTTTGCTAACTATTTGGTCAGTGGAGAGATTACAAAGGGGTTTAATTATCATCAAAAGAAGAAATTCTTACATGATGTCAAAAGTTACTTTTGGGAGGAACCATTGCTATATAAACATTGTGCCGATGGTATGATACGTAGATGTATTCCCGAAGATGAGGTACATAATGTTTTATATCATTGTCATAACCTTGAAACAGGTGGTCATTTCAGTACTTCCAAGACTGTGGCAAAGGTATGGCAATCAGGGTTTTATTGGGCAACTATGTACCGAGATGCTAGGGAATATGTTAAAAATTGTGATGCATGCCAAAGAACTGGAAATATATCTCGAAAAAATGAAATGCCCCTAATTACATTTTTGGAAGTTGAGTTATTTGATGTATGGGGTATTGATTTTATGGGACCATTTCCTAGTTCTTTTAATAATAAGTACATCTTAGTAGCAGTGGATTATGTTTCTAAATGGGTAGAAGCAATCGCTTCACCTACTAATGACTCTAAGATTGTACTTAGATTCCTTAAAAAGAATATTTTCAGTAGATTTGGTATACCCAAGGCCATAGTAAGTGATGAAGGGAAACATTTTTGTAACAAACAATTGGATTCCTTATTTTTTAAATATAGTTGTAGGCACAAGACATCACTTCCATATCATTCTCAAGCTAATGGGCAAGCAGAGCTAGCTAATAGAGAGATAAAGCTCATTTTGGAGAAAACTGTGAATAAATCACGCAAGGATTGGACTACAAAGTTAGATGATACACTATGGGCTTACCGAACGGCATTTAAGACACCCATAGGGATGTCGCCGTATCGTTTAGTCTATGGAAAAGCTTGTCACTTACCTGTAGAGATTGAGCACAAAGCTTATTGGACAATTAAATCTATTAACATGGATTTTAATCTTGCAGGTGAAAAGCGATTACTTGAGCTAAATGAATTGGAGGAACACCGACTACATGCATATGAAAATGCCAAAATTTATAAAGAAAAGATCAAATATTGGCATGACAAGCATATTATTCCTAAACAATTTCAGGTAGGACAAAATGTACTTCTGTTCAACTCACGCTTGAGGTTATTTCCAGGAAAATTGAAGTCAAGGTGGTCGGGACCATTTGAAGTTACTCAAGTATTTCCTTATGGAGCAGTGGAAATAAAAGGAGAAAATGGTGTTCCATTCAAAGTAAATGGCCAAAGATTGAAGCTCTATTTGGCCGGAGAAAAAGTTCCTAAAGGAGTAATTTACTCCTTAGGAAATGCAATGAAGAGTTAAAGAAGTTATAGGAGAGTCGAGCCAACGACTATAAACAAAAGCGCTTGTTGGGAGGCAACCCAATAATAATAGTGTATTTGTGTGTTTCTTACATTTTGGTGTAATTTAATTGACTAATTAGATATATTTCACTTGTTTGTAGGAGGTACGGGAGTTTTATCATCCATCTTGGAGGTGCACTTGAAGAACATGTGTGAAAAGGGAGTCTTTCTTACCAAATTTTATTTTAAGTGCTTAAAATCCCCATGCATATACATACATTGTGCATTTCAAGTATATTTAAGTGAGTTTTGGTGATATCATGGTTATAAAGGCTCATCGACTTATTTGATGTATATTTAATGTCCAAAAGTGCCATTTTAGTGTAAAAGTGCAAAAATGATCAAAGAACCTCACCCCTCGATTTTCAATGTAAATGTGTTTGTTGTGTTTTGAGAAGTTGGATATTGTGTTTATGGTATATTACATGTGCGTGGGAGGTTAGAATTGATAAAAAGTTTGTCCTATGTGTGATTTGGAATTGGTCGGAAAAGGGTTTGAAAAATTGCAGTTTCTGCAATTAGTGCAGAGAAAAAAGGATCCGAGCTCGGATCCTAAAATCCCAGACCAATCCGACCGCGGATCCAATGATCCGAGCTCGGATCCATTCTAACCCAGACAAATCTGAGGGGTCGTCTGTGTTTCTGTTGGGACTGATCCGAGCCATGTCGGATCCGAGGCCCTCTAGAAACGATCCGACCTCGGATATAGCAGAAACGAGGCTTCGTTTCTGCACTTTTCAAAATTCTTCTTCCCTCTTCTCACCGAAACCCTACCTCTTTCCTCCAATTTTCCATTTTAACCATCAAATCTCCAATCTTTCATCATAAACACCTCCACAACCCTTGTATGATCAGAAACCCTAAACTATTTGACCACGACACATCATCAAAAGAGGATTTTGATCTTCAAAAGGGTATTTTGGGCCGCACGGAAATTCTTTGATTCCTGAGTGAAATTGGACTTGTTTGTTCCTCATTCTTCATCATTATCATCCTCTATCATCTTCCCACACATTTGAGGTAACAATTTGCGAATTTCTTTGACATTTTATAATTTCTTATTCTACATATTTCTAGTTTTTGGGAATATTATGATAAATGCATATTTGTTGGAATTTCTTGATACAATTGTGCTACATTGTGCTTAAATAGATTGTTACAACTATCTTCATGCTTATTTTTGAGAAAACTGTGGATTTGGTGATATTTTTAAGAATTTTTCTCAATTTTTGGGCTTAAGCATTTTAGTGATTTATACTCTTGAATTTTGCTTTCATTGAATATATGAACTTGTTCCGAGGAGTATACATCACTGTTATACCAATTGAAAATGATATGCTATCATTAGAGCAATAGCCCATGGGGTAAAAGAGTGTGTTCCCAATTAAGTTAAGCACATTGAACCACTTTTACTTGAGTTAATTAGTATTTGTTTGGATGAATTGGAACTCATGTGTATGTAAATTGAGTGTTATGAGTGTTATGAATTGGATTGGAGATATTCTCAAGTGTTTGAGTGTTCATTCTTGCAAATGGATATAATTTTCAATTGTTTGCACTTAATATGCATGAAATGATTTCCTTATTGGTAATATCCTTTCTAAATGTGGGAATTGAATTTGAGAATTGTTAGGAAGTTATTTGTTTAAATTTGGGTACATTTTGGCAGGGAGTTTAACCCTTTTTCAAGGGGAAACTCTGCCGAAATTTTCTTAAATTCTCATTTCACATATGTGAGCAAGTTTCTATGATTTCTAATGAACGTTCATCTTATTTTTGTATAGGAACTATGACTCGCACAAGGAGGGCTCGCATTCGTACTCCTACTCCTTCCTCAAGTGAGGAACACACACCCTCTTTGCATGAGGAGTCACCTGAGGAAGAATCTCCATCGCCGGAGCCGCCACCTCGCTCTCGCCGGAAGATCGCGTCTACTAGCCGTGCCGAGCCACCTCCGGACTACGATACCACACGATTCACATCGCTTGAAAACCAACAGTGGTATGAAGCCGGACTGGACAAGGAGATCATAATAGAAAAGCATTTGGCACCGGAGGTGGACGCGTATTATCACATTTCTACAGCATTCAAGAGACTTGGATGGGAGAACATTCTTCAGTTGCCCAAACACTACTATCCCAATCTGGTCCGGGAGTTCTACGCTAATGTAGAAAACAAACAGAGCCACAGTGGCAACCTCATCATCTCATGGGTTCGAGGCAGGAGAGTGGCTCTCAATCGAGATACACTGAGACGCTTCGTCCAACTCAAAGACGCAGGTGAAGATGTCAAATTGACCAAGGAGTTCACGGCTCGAGACCCTTGGCAGGTGGGAGAGGCGGTTGGACGCCTAAAGGGCCAGTATCGAGAGAGAGGAACTGCGAAGAAGCTTACAGTTTACGCCGATTCCTTCGAGCATAGGTACCACTTGATTTTCTACCTCTTTGCCTTCAATGTGGTACCAAAAAGAAGTGAAAAACGGGAGCTCCGCAACAGTGATCTCTACTTCTTGGACAAGATGATGCATGGTGTGGGTGTGCAGTTGACCGGTATTCCTCTACCCAGCATTATCATCAGCTATATGCGGACCACAGCTCGCATGAGGGCCGGCGAGACTTGCTTCGGATTCCCTCGACTGCTATCCCTCGTTTTTGAGAAGCTCAAGGTTCCTCTTGGAACCAAGAGAGCGGTGGTAACTATGTCTGCCGAGGAGGTAAATGCTTCTATACTCAAGCTTTGGGTATTTCTACGGCTTTTGGAGCTGCTTTGATCCGGGACACAGGAGAAGTATCGACTTCCACTCAACCTCCGCCTCACACTGAACCACAAGCAGAAACTCAAGAGACGGAGGCACAGCAGACTCTTTCTCCTCCGGTTCCGCGACCACCTCCTCAACCGCGCTCCAAATGGCAAGAGCTCCTCAATGCCATGTGCTGTATGGAGACGCGAGTCGTCGAGCGCATTGACCAGACGGAGCGGATGATGACTGAGCGCCTCGACCGACATGATCGCCGTCTTCGTGCGATCGAGGATCATTTCCATATCCGACGGTCCCCTACTCCGACACCTCATCAGGAGGAGGACCATATTGGTACCTCACAGGGTCCTCATGGAGCCGAGGAGGCAGTAGACCCTCGTTCCGAGCAGCCATGATGCTCTTTAGCGGATTAGATCTTATATTTCTTTATTTTTCTTTTCTTTTGTTAAGACAAACTTTGTGATTTTAGTTTTCTTTTATTTGAATCATCTTGTGCTACTTATGGTGTTTGGTACCCTTGTTGTCTCATTTTGGGCAGAATTTGGATGATCGTGATGATTAAGGGTTTCAAATTGCATCACCACCTATTTGAGGGAAGTTTCAGTTCTTTTACCTTCCTCTACAACGAGGACATTGTAGATTTTAAGTGTGGGGGAGGGATTACTATATCTTATGGGTGATTGTGTCTTGAAATGCATGATTTTAGTTGTTTATGGCTTAAAAATGTTGGAATTATATTTGGAGATATTGTCATGAGGATAATTTTTGTGAAATTGAGGTTGTTGGCAGGGAATTTCATCCATTTTTATGGGGAAACTCTGTCAAAATTTTTTCTAAAATATTTTCCAATATTTCATTGCAATTCTTCCAATTAAATGGCCAAAATGTTAAAATTTTAAGTATCTAATTCTTCCATTGGATAAAATGATATGTGTATTTTGGAAAAGTTTAGTTCTTATTTGACTTGGAATGAATTATTATGCAATTAGGATTTTTTACATTTTTCAAAAGTATATTTGGATAAATAAGAAAAATTATGCTTAGAATTTTGCAAGATTAATGATATTTCTCATTTTTACTTAATTTTATAAGTAAGTGATTGATATAGTCAAAAACAAGGCCAAATTCTTCCTTTAATTATATTTAGAGGGAAAAAGAAATTGATTGTTGAAAAAAAAAATTATTATTATTATTAATTTTCTACTCCAATGATTCACATACTGAGTAACCGGGGGTTGGCATTTACAAATGTCGACATTCGCGTAAAAAGGTATTGGAATTAAGAGTATGCTTAGCAATTTAAATAAGTGAAATGTTGAGTAACCGGGAATTTCCACCTAAAAGTGTTGATTTTCGCGTAAAAAGACGTTTTCACTATTTAAATAAGATGAAATGTGAGTAAATCCCTCTAAATTGTTAAGTTTTGGGATGAGGAAGGCCATAAAATTGACTATGTGATTTACTTATTTGTGGAATTATGATAGAATGAGAGAATTGATTTGAATTTGTTGAAATTAAGGCATAATTATTTTTATTTAATTGAATATTATGAGTATTTAGTGTAATCTGAGAAATGGCATAATGATTGGTTTCTAGGTTTTTGAGGAATTAAATTTGACAAAAATACGTATATTGATTTATTTATTAAATCATTGAAGTTTTGTGTAAAATTGCTTGAGGACAAGCAATGATTCAAGTGTGGGGGAATTTGATAAGTGAATATTTAGCGTACATTTTGTACAAATTTGGCATGAATTTTTGGTATGTTTTGAGAAAATTAAAGCCATATTTGGACTCTTTTGGTGATAATTGCTTAAATATTGTTTAAAGGTTCAAAACTTGATAAATGAGTGGATTAATGCGTTAATTTGGTGAAATTGTGAAGGTTATTGATGTATGAAATTCATGCACAAGCTGAAAGAAATGTAAGGGTTATCCAGAGGATAAAGTACACAAGAAATTGGGAGCTGAAATGTAGAAAATGGGAAGAAGTGAAAAACTGGAAAATTGCTCAACACGGATCCGAGCTCGGATCCGTGTGTACAAGAGAGATCCGAGACCTCGTCTGTACTTCTGGCGGAGTGTATCCAAGGTCAGGACGATCCGACCTCGGATCCATCATGGGAAGTTCGCGGATCCACTGATCCGAGCTCGGATCAATTTTCAACCCTCGGATCAGAGGCTCGGATCTGTCTCTCTCCTCAGCAAGTGGCACAGCCGTTTTTCTTTATCTTTCTCACAACTTTTCCAGCTATTTTGAGGGCCAGAAATCGGTGGCACATGCTTCTGCAACAAAAGAGAAGACCAAATGAGTGTAGAAAAAAAAGAAACATCATATCTTTGACTTCTTTTTACAAAATCTGAGTGGAAGAAATTATGAAGGAAAAAGAATAAACTTTCTACCACCTTTTATGCAGAAACACAGAGGAGAAGCAGGGAGGAGATGTAGCTAGTTTTCCTTCTTGTAACAAGTTTTCTCTCTAGCTAAGAGTTCTTAGAGAAGCATTTGGAGTTTCACTTGTAACCATCTTGTACAAGAACATAGCAGGAATTGGAGAGCTTTACCTTCAATTGGCTAAGCTTTCTTTTACCTTTCTTATACTTGTACTTCATGATGTTTTGCATTAATAAACTTGTGAGTTTGATTGTTAAATCATTCATGAGTAGCTAATTTTCTTTATCTAGGGAGTAGATGAAACTTATGGCTAAATAATATGAATTGAAGGTGATGTACACTTGTTAGATCTTTTATTAACTTGTCTACTTGTGTAGCTGTGATTACTTGTTGTTGATTGATCCCCAATAGCTTGTTATTAGTTGTTATTGTTCAATGAGGATTGGTAATAACAATGGAAACACATGAGTAGAGCTTGAGTTGTATGTTCATGAAAATAGAGATACACAAAGGTGGATTATTTAGCATTTCATGAAATAAAACAGAGTAGTAGTAGTATTTCACCATGAAAATAGGGAAATCTATATTGCTCTAGGCCATTTCATCATGAAAATGAGACTTGGTAATTTTGGAAATGAATCTCTGGTTAAACAAGAATAATAGCAAGAAGTAAATCCATTAATTTGTGTTGTTTATTGCCATAAGTAGAATCTACATCCCTAGAATCTTCCTTAAGTGAAATTTCGCTATTTGCATTCAGCATTTGTTAAACTAGATTTGTAGATCAGGTTTGTAGATTACGGCATTATATTTTCTCTGCTCAAATTAATTGTAAGTCTAAATAATAGAGAAAACAAGGGCTTAGTAATTGTTTAAATTGCTCTTCGTGGGATCGACCCGATACACATCTTGTACTACAATTGCGACCTGTATACTTGCAGTCCAACGGGTGTAAATTCGGAATTAAACTTGCATTGATAGTAAAAATCCCGTCAAGTTTTTGGCGCCGTTGCCGGGGAGCGGCAATATTAGGGCCTAATCATCTCTATTAATTTAGATATTTTCATTATTTTTATTCAAGTTGTTGAATTAAAACTGTAAAATTTCTCTTGTTTTTATTTGTAGTGTATGCACCGGGCGTCTCGAGAAGTTGTACTTTTCGATCCAGAAATTGAGAGGACACTACATAGACAAAGGAGGAACACATTATAGCAAGAGGAACAGGGGATTTGGCAACCAATAAAGGAAATCTTAATATAGCTTCCATTTGAAGAAGAAATGGCAGAAAACGAAGCAAACAGGCGAGTTCTACGAGATTTTGCTGTACCGGGAACACAAGGATCTCAAACGAGCATAGCAAGGCCTTCGGTAATGCTAATAATTTAGAGATTAAACCATCACTTATCCAAATGGTTCAACAGTCTCAATTTGGAGGTAATGCAGTAGAAGATCCTAATACACACTTAGCTACATTCTTGAAAATTTGTGATACAATTAAAATGAATGGAGTTAGTGATGATGCTATAAGGCTAAGATTGTTCCCATTTTCATTGAGAGATAAGGCCAAACTTTGGCTACATTCTCATGCTCCTAATACTTTCACCGGATGGGATGATTTATCAAGAGCATTCTTGAATAAGTATTTTCCACCAGGTAAGACTGCTAAACTCAGAATGGATATCACTAGTTTTAGCCAATTGGAAGGTGAATCATTATATGAGGCATGGGAAAGGTTTAGAGATTTGCTTCGAAAATGTCCACATCATGGACTGCCAGAGTGGTTAATCATACAAACCTTTCTATAATGGTTTAGTTTTTTCTACTAAAACTATGATCGATGCAGCTGCAGGTGGAGCTTTAATGGGTAAATCACCCCAAGAAGCTCATAATTTGATAGAAGAAATGGCAGCAAATAACTACCAATGGGCCAATGAGAGAGGTAATACAAGACGTCACGCAGGTATGATAGAAATGGACACTCTCAATATGCTGAGAGCTCAAATGAATAATGTGATGAAGTTGCTAAGTAGACTAGGTGGAGTTGGTCCAAGTTCATCTAATGCACATGTAGCGTGTTGTTCTATATGTGGAGGTGAACATGATACTAATGAGTGTGTTGATTCTGAGAAGGTACAATTCGTTAATAATTACAATCGTAATGCTCAAAATAACCCCTACTCGAATACTTACAATCCAGGGTGGAGAAATCATCCAAACTTTGGATGGAAGGACCAAGGAAATCAACCAAGGCCAACCAATCCAACGGGGTTCCAATCAAGGCAACCACAAGCTGAAACTAAACCGGGTTGGGAGATTGCAGTAGAAAAACTTGCTAAAGTTACCTCGGACAGATTTGAACGAGTAGAAGGGAGACTGGATCAACTCACTACAATGTACAGGAATGTAGAGGTCCAAATTGGTCAAATTGCTAGTTCTTTGAATAATCGAAATCAAGGAGAATTACCTAGCAAAACAGAGGTCAATCCTAAGGAGCATGTGAAAGCCATTACTCTTCGTAGTGGTAGACAATTAGAAGATCCTCCAGTGGTGGATGTTGAGAAAGATGAGAATGAAAAACAAGAAGAAAAGCAGAGGAACCAAGAGGCGATTGTGGAGGAAAATAGTTGGGAGAATCCAAGAGAAAAGCAACCATCATCTTCCACTACCATTCCAATACCTCCTGCGATTCCATTTCCACAAAGATTAAAGCAAAATAAGTTTGATAAAGAGTTTGAAAAATTTGTTAAACTGTTCAAACAATTGCACATTAATATTCCTTTTGCCGATGCTATTTTGCAGATTCCGTCTTATGCAAAATTTCTCAAGGAAATCATGACTAGAAAAAGAAAGTTGGAAGACTGTGAAACAATAGCATTAACGGAGGAATGTAGTGCAATTATTCAAAATAAGCTACCACCGAAGTTGAAGGATCCGGGGAGTTTTTCTATACCTTGCACCATAGGTAACATTGATTTTTCTAAGGCATTGTGTGATCTTGGTGCTAGTGTATCATTAATACCTCTAACGGTGG
Organism: Coffea arabica; assembly: GCF_036785885.1. NCBI lineage: Eukaryota > Viridiplantae > Streptophyta > Magnoliopsida > Gentianales > Rubiaceae > Coffea > Coffea arabica. The sequence goes on along the minus strand of NC_092331.1, from coordinate 48,458,350 downwards.
CTAGACAATTGGGTTTGAAGGAGCTTAAAAGCACTAATATTACTTTGCAACTAGCGGACAGATCTATCAGATATCCACTTGGAGTGTTGGAAAATGTTTTGATAAAAGTTCAGAAATTTATCATTCCAGTGGATTTTGTGGTATTAGATATGGAAGAAGATGTATCTATGCCAATTATTCTTGGTAGACCATTTCTAACTACTGCAGGTACTATTATTGATGTCAAAAATGGCAAGCTGAAGTTTCAAGTAGGTAAAGAAGAGGTAGAGTTTAATTTGCATGAAATAAAAAAATATCCTTCTTTTACCGATCATGCTTATTCTATTGGCACAATTGATAAACTAACTCAAGAGATGAGTCAAGTCAACTTTGACTTAGATCCTCTTGAGTATTGTTTAATGAGTGTAGGTAAGCAAGAATATGTTTGTGAAGAAATTGAAGAATTGGCCAAGTATTTGGATTTTCAAGCACCTTATAAAAGGGGTAATTTGTATGAAAGTCTTGGCCAAGGAAAAGGGTTTTCACAACCTTCAAAAATTGAACCTCCAAAGTTAGAACTCAAGCCACTTCCAACTCATCTAAGGTATGAATTTCTTGGAGAAAATAGCACTTTACCTGTAATTGTTAGTGCTGACCTTGATGATGAGCAGTGTGCAAAGTTGTTAAGAGTTCTAAGAAGGCGTAAGAAAGCAATTGGATGGACAATTTCAGACATTAAAGGTATAAGTCCTTCTATATGTATGCATCGAATTTTATTGGAGAACGGTTGCAAACCAGTGGTGGAAACACAAAGAAGACTGAATCCAAACATGAAAGAGGTGGTAAGAAATGAAATTCTTAAGTGGCTTGACGCAGGTATAGTTTTTCCTATCTCCGATAGTGTTTGGATTAGTCCAATTCATATGGTACCAAAGAAAGGTGGAATGACTACAATCATGGGTAAAAATGATGAATTAATTCTATCTAGACTTGTGGTAGGATGGAGAGTGTGTATTGATTATCGTAAGTTAAATACGGTAACAAGAAAAGATCATTTTTCCTTACCATTTCTTGATCAATTATTGGAGCGAATAGCTGGATATGAATTTTACTGTTTTCTTGATGGTTTTTCAGGATATAATCAAATAGCTATAGCTCCAGAGGATCAAGAGAAGACCACATTTACATGTCCTTATGGCACTTTTGCCTTTAGAAGAATGCCATTCGGTTTATGCAATGCTCCTGCAACTTTTCAACGATGCATGATGGATATTTTTTCTGATTATATTGAGAAAATTATGGAGATATTTATGGATGATTTTTCTGTGTATGGTTCATCTTTTGATCATTGTCTTCATAATTTGGAATTGATTTTGCAGAGATGCGAGGAAACAAATCTTGTACTAAATTGGGAGAAATGCCATTTTATGGTAAAAGAATGAATTGTCTTAGGACACAAGATTTCCTCCATGGGAATTGAGGTGGATAAAGCCAAAATAGAAGTTATAGAAAAATTGCCACCTCCAAGCAATGTCAAGGGGATAAGGAGTTTTTTAGGACATGCTGGCTTTTATAGACGTTTTATTAAAGATTTTTCTAAAATAGTAAAGCCATTATGTGATTTATTATGTAAAGATACTCCTTTTCAATTTGATGACAATTGTTTGGTTGCATTTGAAAGGTTGAAGAAGGAATTGATTTCGGCCCCAATTATAACTTCACCCGATTGGTCACTACCATTTGAATTGATGTGTGATGCAAGTGACTATGCGGTTGGAGCAGTTTTGGGACAAAAGAAAGAATGACGATTGCACGTCATTTACTATGCTAGCAAGTTGCTAAATGAGGCACAACTCAATTATGCAACGACATAAAAAGAGCTATTGGCAGTGATATTTGCTTTAGATAAATTTAGATCTTATTTAGTAGGATCTAAAGTTATTATATATACGAACCATTCAGCTCTTAAATATTTGCTACATAAGAAGGATGCAAAACCTAGACTAATTCGGTGGATTCTTTTATTGCAGAAATTTGATGTGGAGATAAAAGACAAAAAGGGTTCGGAGAATCTAGTTGCAGATCATTTATCACGTTTGGAATATATTCCAATCAAAGATCAGGTTCCAATTCAAGAGAATTTTCCGGATAAGTTTGTCCTAACACTTAGAAATTCTCCATGGTATGCAGATTTTGCTAACTATTTGGTCAGTGGAGAGATTACAAAGGGGTTTAATTATCATCAAAAGAAGAAATTCTTACATGATGTCAAAAGTTACTTTTGGGAGGAACCATTGCTATATAAACATTGTGCCGATGGTATGATACGTAGATGTATTCCCGAAGATGAGGTACATAATGTTTTATATCATTGTCATAACCTTGAAACAGGTGGTCATTTCAGTACTTCCAAGACTGTGGCAAAGGTATGGCAATCAGGGTTTTATTGGGCAACTATGTACCGAGATGCTAGGGAATATGTTAAAAATTGTGATGCATGCCAAAGAACTGGAAATATATCTCGAAAAAATGAAATGCCCCTAATTACATTTTTGGAAGTTGAGTTATTTGATGTATGGGGTATTGATTTTATGGGACCATTTCCTAGTTCTTTTAATAATAAGTACATCTTAGTAGCAGTGGATTATGTTTCTAAATGGGTAGAAGCAATCGCTTCACCTACTAATGACTCTAAGATTGTACTTAGATTCCTTAAAAAGAATATTTTCAGTAGATTTGGTATACCCAAGGCCATAGTAAGTGATGAAGGGAAACATTTTTGTAACAAACAATTGGATTCCTTATTTTTTAAATATAGTTGTAGGCACAAGACATCACTTCCATATCATTCTCAAGCTAATGGGCAAGCAGAGCTAGCTAATAGAGAGATAAAGCTCATTTTGGAGAAAACTGTGAATAAATCACGCAAGGATTGGACTACAAAGTTAGATGATACACTATGGGCTTACCGAACGGCATTTAAGACACCCATAGGGATGTCGCCGTATCGTTTAGTCTATGGAAAAGCTTGTCACTTACCTGTAGAGATTGAGCACAAAGCTTATTGGACAATTAAATCTATTAACATGGATTTTAATCTTGCAGGTGAAAAGCGATTACTTGAGCTAAATGAATTGGAGGAACACCGACTACATGCATATGAAAATGCCAAAATTTATAAAGAAAAGATCAAATATTGGCATGACAAGCATATTATTCCTAAACAATTTCAGGTAGGACAAAATGTACTTCTGTTCAACTCACGCTTGAGGTTATTTCCAGGAAAATTGAAGTCAAGGTGGTCGGGACCATTTGAAGTTACTCAAGTATTTCCTTATGGAGCAGTGGAAATAAAAGGAGAAAATGGTGTTCCATTCAAAGTAAATGGCCAAAGATTGAAGCTCTATTTGGCCGGAGAAAAAGTTCCTAAAGGAGTAATTTACTCCTTAGGAAATGCAATGAAGAGTTAAAGAAGTTATAGGAGAGTCGAGCCAACGACTATAAACAAAAGCGCTTGTTGGGAGGCAACCCAATAATAATAGTGTATTTGTGTGTTTCTTACATTTTGGTGTAATTTAATTGACTAATTAGATATATTTCACTTGTTTGTAGGAGGTACGGGAGTTTTATCATCCATCTTGGAGGTGCACTTGAAGAACATGTGTGAAAAGGGAGTCTTTCTTACCAAATTTTATTTTAAGTGCTTAAAATCCACATGCATATACATACATTGTGCATTTCAAGTATATTTAAGTGAGTTTTGGTGATATCATGGTTATAAAGGCTCATCGACTTATTTGATGTATATTTAATGTCCAAAAGTGCCATTTTAGTGTAAAAGTGCAAAAATGATCAAAGAACCTCACCCCTCGATTTTCAATGTAAATGTGTTTGTTGTGTTTTGAGAAGTTGGATATTGTGTTTATGGTATATTACATGTGCGTGGGAGGTTAGAATTGATAAAAAGTTTGTCCTATGTGTGATTTGGAATTGGTCGGAAAAGGGTTTGAAAAATTGCAGTTTCTGCAATTAGTGCAGAGAAAAAAGGATCCGAGCTCGGATCCTAAAATCCCAGACCAATCCGACCGCGGATCCAATGATCCGAGCTCGGATCCATTCTAACCCAGACAAATCTGAGGGGTCGTCTGTGTTTCTGTTGGGACTGATCCGAGCCATGTCGGATCCGAGGCCCTCTAGAAACGATCCGACCTCGGATATAGCAGAAACGAGGCTTCGTTTCTGCACTTTTCAAAATTCTTCTTCCCTCTTCTCACCGAAACCCTACCTCTTTCCTCCAATTTTCCATTTTAACCATCAAATCTCCAATCTTTCATCATAAACACCTCCACAACCCTTGTATGATCAGAAACCCTAAACTATTTGACCACGACACATCATCAAAAGAGGATTTTGATCTTCAAAAGGGTATTTTGGGCCGCACGGAAATTCTTTGATTCCTGAGTGAAATTGGACTTGTTTGTTCCTCATTCTTCATCATTATCATCCTCTATCATCTTCCCACACATTTGAGGTAACAATTTGCGAATTTCTTTGACATTTTATAATTTCTTATTCTACATATTTCTAGTTTTTGGGAATATTATGATAAATGCATATTTGTTGGAATTTCTTGATACAATTGTGCTACATTGTGCTTAAATAGATTGTTACAACTATCTTCATGCTTATTTTTGAGAAAACTGTGGATTTGGTGATATTTTTAAGAATTTTTCTCAATTTTTGGGCTTAAGCATTTTAGTGATTTATACTCTTGAATTTTGCTTTCATTGAATATATGAACTTGTTCCGAGGAGTATACATCACTGTTATACCAATTGAAAATGATATGCTATCATTAGAGCAATAGCCCATGGGGTAAAAGAGTGTGTTCCCAATTAAGTTAAGCACATTGAACCACTTTTACTTGAGTTAATTAGTATTTGTTTGGATGAATTGGAACTCATGTGTATGTAAATTGAGTGTTATGAGTGTTATGAATTGGATTGGAGATATTCTCAAGTGTTTGAGTGTTCATTCTTGCAAATGGATATAATTTTCAATTGTTTGCACTTAATATGCATGAAATGATTTCCTTATTGGTAATATCCTTTCTAAATGTGGGAATTGAATTTGAGAATTGTTAGGAAGTTATTTGTTTAAATTTGGGTACATTTTGGCAGGGAGTTTAACCCTTTTTCAAGGGGAAACTCTGCCGAAATTTTCTTAAATTCTCATTTCACATATGTGAGCAAGTTTCTATGATTTCTAATGAACGTTCATCTTATTTTTGTATAGGAACTATGACTCGCACAAGGAGGGCTCGCATTCGTACTCCTACTCCTTCCTCAAGTGAGGAACACACACCCTCTTTGCATGAGGAGTCACCTGAGGAAGAATCTCCATCGCCGGAGCCGCCACCTCGCTCTCGCCGGAAGATCGCGTCTACTAGCCGTGCCGAGCCACCTCCGGACTACGATACCACACGATTCACATCGCTTGAAAACCAACAGTGGTATGAAGCCGGACTGGACAAGGAGATCATAATAGAAAAGCATTTGGCACCGGAGGTGGACGCGTATTATCACATTTCTACAGCATTCAAGAGACTTGGATGGGAGAACATTCTTCAGTTGCCCAAACACTACTATCCCAATCTGGTCCGGGAGTTCTACGCTAATGTAGAAAACAAACAGAGCCACAGTGGCAACCTCATCATCTCATGGGTTCGAGGCAGGAGAGTGGCTCTCAATCGAGATACACTGAGACGCTTCGTCCAACTCAAAGACGCAGGTGAAGATGTCAAATTGACCAAGGAGTTCACGGCTCGAGACCCTTGGCAGGTGGGAGAGGCGGTTGGACGCCTAAAGGGCCAGTATCGAGAGAGAGGAACTGCGAAGAAGCTTACAGTTTACGCCGATTCCTTCGAGCATAGGTACCACTTGATTTTCTACCTCTTTGCCTTCAATGTGGTACCAAAAAGAAGTGAAAAACGGGAGCTCCGCAACAGTGATCTCTACTTCTTGGACAAGATGATGCATGGTGTGGGTGTGCAGTTGACCGGTATTCCTCTACCCAGCATTATCATCAGCTATATGCGGACCACAGCTCGCATGAGGGCCGGCGAGACTTGCTTCGGATTCCCTCGACTGCTATCCCTCGTTTTTGAGAAGCTCAAGGTTCCTCTTGGAACCAAGAGAGCGGTGGTAACTATGTCTGCCGAGGAGGTAAATGCTTCTATACTCAAGCTTTGGGTATTTCTACGGCTTTTGGAGCTGCTTTGATCCGGGACACAGGAGAAGTATCGACTTCCACTCAACCTCCGCCTCACACTGAACCACAAGCAGAAACTCAAGAGACGGAGGCACAGCAGACTCTTTCTCCTCCGGTTCCGCGACCACCTCCTCAACCGCGCTCCAAATGGCAAGAGCTCCTCAATGCCATGTGCTGTATGGAGACGCGAGTCGTCGAGCGCATTGACCAGACGGAGCGGATGATGACTGAGCGCCTCGACCGACATGATCGCCGTCTTCGTGCGATCGAGGATCATTTCCATATCCGACGGTCCCCTACTCCGACACCTCATCAGGAGGAGGACCATATTGGTACCTCACAGGGTCCTCATGGAGCCGAGGAGGCAGTAGACCCTCGTTCCGAGCAGCCATGATGCTCTTTAGCGGATTAGATCTTATATTTCTTTATTTTTCTTTTCTTTTGTTAAGACAAACTTTGTGATTTTAGTTTTCTTTTATTTGAATCATCTTGTGCTACTTATGGTGTTTGGTACCCTTGTTGTCTCATTTTGGGCAGAATTTGGATGATCGTGATGATTAAGGGTTTCAAATTGCATCACCACCTATTTGAGGGAAGTTTCAGTTCTTTTACCTTCCTCTACAACGAGGACATTGTAGATTTTAAGTGTGGGGGAGGGATTACTATATCTTATGGGTGATTGTGTCTTGAAATGCATGATTTTAGTTGTTTATGGCTTAAAAATGTTGGAATTATATTTGGAGATATTGTCATGAGGATAATTTTTGTGAAATTGAGGTTGTTGGCAGGGAATTTCATCCATTTTTATGGGGAAACTCTGTCAAAATTTTTTCTAAAATATTTTCCAATATTTCATTGCAATTCTTCCAATTAAATGGCCAAAATGTTAAAATTTTAAGTATCTAATTCTTCCATTGGATAAAATGATATGTGTATTTTGGAAAAGTTTAGTTCTTATTTGACTTGGAATGAATTATTATGCAATTAGGATTTTTTACATTTTTCAAAAGTATATTTGGATAAATAAGAAAAATTATGCTTAGAATTTTGCAAGATTAATGATATTTCTCATTTTTACTTAATTTTATAAGTAAGTGATTGATATAGTCAAAAACAAGGCCAAATTCTTCCTTTAATTATATTTAGAGGGAAAAAGAAATTGATTGTTGAAAAAAAAAATTATTATTATTATTAATTTTCTACTCCAATGATTCACATACTGAGTAACCGGGGGTTGGCATTTACAAATGTCGACATTCGCGTAAAAAGGTATTGGAATTAAGAGTATGCTTAGCAATTTAAATAAGTGAAATGTTGAGTAACCGGGAATTTCCACCTAAAAGTGTTGATTTTCGCGTAAAAAGACGTTTTCACTATTTAAATAAGATGAAATGTGAGTAAATCCCTCTAAATTGTTAAGTTTTGGGATGAGGAAGGCCATAAAATTGACTATGTGATTTACTTATTTGTGGAATTATGATAGAATGAGAGAATTGATTTGAATTTGTTGAAATTAAGGCATAATTATTTTTATTTAATTGAATATTATGAGTATTTAGTGTAATCTGAGAAATGGCATAATGATTGGTTTCTAGGTTTTTGAGGAATTAAATTTGACAAAAATACGTATATTGATTTATTTATTAAATCATTGAAGTTTTGTGTAAAATTGCTTGAGGACAAGCAATGATTCAAGTGTGGGGGAATTTGATAAGTGAATATTTAGCGTACATTTTGTACAAATTTGGCATGAATTTTTGGTATGTTTTGAGAAAATTAAAGCCATATTTGGACTCTTTTGGTGATAATTGCTTAAATATTGTTTAAAGGTTCAAAACTTGATAAATGAGTGGATTAATGCGTTAATTTGGTGAAATTGTGAAGGTTATTGATGTATGAAATTCATGCACAAGCTGAAAGAAATGTAAGGGTTATCCAGAGGATAAAGTACACAAGAAATTGGGAGCTGAAATGTAGAAAATGGGAAGAAGTGAAAAACTGGAAAATTGCTCAACACGGATCCGAGCTCGGATCCGTGTGTACAAGAGAGATCCGAGACCTCGTCTGTACTTCTGGCGGAGTGTATCCAAGGTCAGGACGATCCGACCTCGGATCCATCATGGGAAGTTCGCGGATCCACTGATCCGAGCTCGGATCAATTTTCAACCCTCGGATCAGAGGCTCGGATCTGTCTCTCTCCTCAGCAAGTGGCACAGCCGTTTTTCTTTATCTTTCTCACAACTTTTCCAGCTATTTTGAGGGCCAGAAATCGGTGGCACATGCTTCTGCAACAAAAGAGAAGACCAAATGAGTGTAGAAAAAAAAGAAACATCATATCTTTGACTTCTTTTTACAAAATCTGAGTGGAAGAAATTATGAAGGAAAAAGAATAAACTTTCTACCACCTTTTATGCAGAAACACAGAGGAGAAGCAGGGAGGAGATGTAGCTAGTTTTCCTTCTTGTAACAAGTTTTCTCTCTAGCTAAGAGTTCTTAGAGAAGCATTTGGAGTTTCACTTGTAACCATCTTGTACAAGAACATAGCAGGAATTGGAGAGCTTTACCTTCAATTGGCTAAGCTTTCTTTTACCTTTCTTATACTTGTACTTCATGATGTTTTGCATTAATAAACTTGTGAGTTTGATTGTTAAATCATTCATGAGTAGCTAATTTTCTTTATCTAGGGAGTAGATGAAACTTATGGCTAAATAATATGAATTGAAGGTGATGTACACTTGTTAGATCTTTTATTAACTTGTCTACTTGTGTAGCTGTGATTACTTGTTGTTGATTGATCCCCAATAGCTTGTTATTAGTTGTTATTGTTCAATGAGGATTGGTAATAACAATGGAAACACATGAGTAGAGCTTGAGTTGTATGTTCATGAAAATAGAGATACACAAAGGTGGATTATTTAGCATTTCATGAAATAAAACAGAGTAGTAGTAGTATTTCACCATGAAAATAGGGAAATCTATATTGCTCTAGGCCATTTCATCATGAAAATGAGACTTGGTAATTTTGGAAATGAATCTCTGGTTAAACAAGAATAATAGCAAGAAGTAAATCCATTAATTTGTGTTGTTTATTGCCATAAGTGGAATCTACATCCCTAGAATCTTCCTTAAGTGAAATTTCGCTATTTGCATTCAGCATTTGTTAAACTAGATTTGTAGATCAGGTTTGTAGATTACGGCATTATATTTTCTCTGCTCAAATTAATTGTAAGTCTAAATAATAGAGAAAACAAGGGCTTAGTAATTGTTTAAATTGCTCCTCGTGGGATCGACCCGATACACATCTTGTACTACAATTGCGACCTGTATACTTGCAGTCCAACGGGTGTAAATTCGGAATTAAATTTGCATTGATAGTAAAAATCCCGTCAGTGTACAATACTACATGCAATATGTACCGGGCTTCAGCTCAGCCCTGGGGACCAGAATATCTTATGACATGAAATTGAGGTGATGAATCCCAACATTTCAATTAAAAGCCCTTCCATCAAAGTCAATGAACAAGCCTATGGTCTCAAACAACGGCCGAAGTGTCCACTGTCAGTTTACCTAATACCTATAACACGTAAAATACCCATAAGCTACTAAGGCACCATAAATTTCAAGTCTACTGAAATACGTAGAATTTAAATTTTTAATAAATACACGAGATCCTAAAAAGATTACCCATTCTTCAAAGTGGGTAAATTGGATCTTCAGCCAAGTTCCCAAGAATATTAAAATTTACTCTTCCCTTAAACTCTTCATTGGTTGCATCAGTCGTGAATATTGATGGCATTCATAAAAAAAGAATGGAACGCATAATGTATCAATATATCAACATCAGTTTGAAGCCCTATTTCAGCACACAGCTTTTATAAAAACTCCGTGAAGTCAAAAGAATAGAATGTTGCAAGCACCAGATGCACACCTCCCCATTCTCCAATTTGGTTCATCATTTGTCTTCCTTTTGCAACAAGAGCGGTCCAAGAAATAAAAATGATACAGGCATTGGAGAGGACTTCAAATATAACTGAAACTCATTCATTTCTGTCACATAGTGATAAGCCTTAACAACGCTTGGCTTCTGGTGTAAATATATCCAAAAACAATTGCAAACAAGTTGTCTGCCACAAGATTTTAAGCTAACTCTAAATTGTCCACTTATTATTTGGCCCCTAGAAGAGTGCAACATCTCATGCCTATATAAGTCCCTTTAGGTATGAATAAAAGACAATTATCCAAAGCTGATGCAATGAAGAATGCCTTTTAATGTTAAAAGCAAAACTGAAGCTTATATATCTATTTCTTGAGAACTCAAAATAGATGATTGGCAATCAGCTATATATTTCATGCATATAATATCTGATGTCTCAAATGCCTAACAAAATTGAACTAACGGTCTTCTCCTTCCAGAAATATGATCACTTAAGACCATGTCATTCTTTAGAGAAATATAACGATACACTTATTAAATTGCTTTTATATTTAAAATTTTTTTCTTATGCCAGAAAATATTGCATATCTTCTATCTATTGTTTCTGATTTATTTTCAAAGAAAACAATAACAGAGTGAATTTGTATTAGTAAGGTGAATTTGTGCCTAACCTGTATGAGTTATGTGCTCAAGCTTAAGCTAAGGTTACCATGTATCCATAAGCCTCTTCAAATTCAAGGAAATTGGTAACTCATATATATATACTGGAAAGCTGTGAGTGATAAATAATTTAACCAGTGATGCATTTTGGATGTCGAATCATGTCATTTACTCAAGAAGGCACAGCAGACTTAAGAAGTCACTCGATTGAACCAAGTGACAAATGACAGAGTGTAAGCAAAACAAGTTGAATAAGACTTGTAAACAAGGACTAAACCATACTAATCTGTGACCTAAAAATGCACCGGCTACAAATAAATGGATGAAGTGGAAGATCATATGGCAAAAAATTTGAAACCAGCTACTAGACTCATATGTTAATAACCTATTGGCAGGATAATTGACATCTTATCCTTCTGTTTGTCAGCAAATGGAAATCTTAATCAAGTTTAGAACCCAAAAATCATAAACATTTTTCCTAGACTAAGTTCAACAGATGGAAATAGTGTTAAATGCATAATTTTGCCATTATTCTCACAAATGAAGACCATTAGCATTACACTTCATTTCCAAAAATTTATCACGTTTAAAACAGTAAACAACTTTAGTTTGTTGTTCCCCCCCCCTCTCCAATACCTAATGCATCTGAACAACACAACATGCCTGTGCCTATCTTCTGCATAGCTCACCCAGTTCTCCAAACTTCCTCAGTTTTATCAATTAGTCGCCGTCCCATTCGCCGTTTACTTATGCTTAATCTTTCAAGCATCTCTTTCTTTAGAAACCAATTCCGTAACATTGCTACTCTTCATCTTAAACCAAAACAATTATAGTAGCAAACACATTATACCAGTAATTCAAGTCCGCTACAGTCTTATTCACTTCCAAATACCCAAAGTTCCCAACCTTGCCCAGAATTTAAGAATCCCATAAAACCAAGTTCACTAAACCAATTTAATTGTCCTGATTCTCAAGTCAGCATGAATTTTCTTTGTGTCTAAAATTTCCTTATTTTGACATTATTCCAGAGAACTGACAAGAGACAAAACCAGCAGAATTCATTACCTTTTCAAGAATTGACATGGCTTCTTTTGTTGCACTCTTCTCCCTCTCTACATAACAAAGGAAGCATTTTTATCAATCACCACACTGCCCAGACTATCCCAAACAATCAAATTAAAAATTTTCAAAAACCCAGATGCAAATTACATAAATAAATGCCAGAGAAGTACAAAAATAGCAAAAAAGAAAAAAAAAGTTTCTGGACAGAAGAGATGGGATGAGAGGCCTTACTGATGGGGCAAGTGATGAGGAATCCGGAGTAGGAATGACTGAGGAGAGAAGAGGGGCGTTGTAGTCAAAACGAGGAATGGTGATCACAGCAGAGTGCTGCACCCAGGTTTTCAGCTCCTCCTTGCTTCTTCTTCCAATTCTTTTGCTTTTTCTTCTGTTTTTTCTGTCACAAGTTTTTCCGCCATTCTTTTCTGAGTCTGGTGTTTCATTCCCAGTATTATTGAGTTAATGGATTGTAATTTGTATGGCAAATGATACTCGTATTTATATTTCGCAAATGAGGTTTATACTAGTTCTTCCACTAACTTTACTAATATAAAACATGATTTATACTAAATAATTTAGGTCCTTTTTTATAACTCAATTTCCCACGATTTAAGGGTGCCTTTGATAAAACCAGAGTCTCAAAATTGAAATCTAATTTCATTAAATTATTGATTTATTAAATATTAAATCAAATATATTTGAGTGTATCACATTCATTGATAAATGAATAATCATATAAATATATAATAAAGTCGTATCCTCATACTTATCTCTTCGCGTTTTCTCTTTCCTACGTGGCTTAATGAGACGGCAAGTAGTTTCCTACGTGGCTTGCTACTTTTTTGTTTGGATGTATATCAATTCTTATTTCCTATAAGAATTATTAATATTATATGATTCTTATTTCCTACCCAAAAAAAGGAACTAAAAAGTAATTCGATATAAATAAAAGAGACATAAATCTCCTCTATTAGATATATAGGAATAAATGATAATATATATTTTTTATAGTGTCCTTTTTTTAATTTTTTTTACAGCTTCATCATACATCCTTTTTATTTTAAGATAATCTACCCATATATAGAACAACGTACAAACAATCTAGACATGGAAATTAAAGAAAGTTAATCCAAGAAAGTTTTTACAAGACTCACAGTCCCAATGCATAATTGATGTACAAAGAGAAATAGCACTTCATCCGATTGAAAATTTCTGGAAAAGTCCATAAAGAAAATGTTAACCTTTTATCATTTTAATTGTTACAATATCTAGATAAACATAACTTTTAGAATATGTGTATTTATACAGGTATATGTTAAAAGTTTTGGCAAGTGATGCAACCGGTAGTGCTTGGTTTGTTATATTTGATCAAGAGGTTGAAAGAATAATAGAACACAAACTTTCTTTTGTTCTTGACAAATTTAACAAGATAAACTTATATCTAATTTTTAAAAATATTTTTAATAAGGATTAATTTTTCCTACACTGACAGTGTATACACTATCAGTATTGAATGAATGACAACTATGCAAAATTTGAATTTGAAATTTAATTTTTGCACACATATCATGAATCCAACGATGATAGTATATACACTGTCAGTGTAGGAAAGATTTACTCTTTTAATAATAGTAGACAATCCGACACTTATCTTAGCCGTTAAATATTCTAACAAAAAAAATTTAATATGCATTTCATTTTTAGGAAGGATTTAGCAGTAAAATCGTGTCATCAATTATAAATAAGATCATGTGAAAACCTTTTGTGTTCCAAATCAAGTTGAACAATTACAATCTGGAACAAGGTAGTAATAGATTTACAGTGACTAGATGGTTCCACTGTGATTTCGGGAGGGAAACGCATTTCATACTTTCACGGGTAATGTGCAATAAATTTCTCTTATATTTCACATATTATATCTCACATAATATTTTTGCCTTTAATTTTGATAAATCATTATCAGATTGATGGAACCGACAACCAATACCAACCTGAAGTATTTTCTTCCTAGATCCCAATTAGTATAACAGATGATTCTAATCAACAACATTTCAATACATTTCATATGAATCATTCATCAGAGGGTTCAGCAAAAACCACAGAGGAAGAAAATCCTCATAAAAAGATTTGCATGAGAAGGTAGATTTAATATACTATTTTACTTTCTTAAATTATAATATTTACGTATTGTTATACACAACTTTGAATGCGATAAATCATTTTTTTCCAGTACTTAGTTATCCTGCTTTGCTATCATGCAGTGATAATGGAAAATCAATAAATGCTGATTTGCACGGACAGATCGAGGAGAATGTTCAAACAGAAGAAAAACAAAAACAAGTTTCTGAAGAATAGAATATTATTTGATACTATTTACTGCACTTTTTATTTATTTTCAAGTTTTTTAATGTTATGGTATTGTTGAATGATATTTTTTCTATTTTTGAATTATTATTCACTGAATTAGATGTTCAAATTTATATTATAAGAATATTTTGTATTACAATGCGCACATAGTAATATACTTAAGACAAGTTATAATAGATTATACATTAAATTTTTATTTTATATCGACATTTTTATAAAATTAACTAAATAGTTTATTATTTTTCGATGATTCCCGTTCAACGAACGGGTACAAAACTAGTTTATCACTTATTTTTGGAACAAGTTTTGCCTAAAAAATTCAATACCACTTAATTAATTCAAATATTCAATTTTTCGTTATCAAACATATGAGAACATATTAAGATCTGAATCCATTAAATTTAAGTGTTGAATTGGGTTAGTAAACAAGGTCTAAATTAATTAAGTGGCATTGAATTTTCTAGACAAAATTTGCTTCCAAAATGAAAATAAAAATCTGAAGTTTGAATTCATTAAATTATTTAATTGTTAAATACTAAATATGATACATTGGAGCCTAGAAAATTCAGTATAATTTATTTTTGAAGCAAATTTTGCCTAAAAATTCAGCGTCATTTAATTAATTTAGTTGTACAATTTTTGGTTACCAAATGTGCCAAACATGTTAATATTTGAATTCATTAATTTTAAGTGTTAAATTGAGTTATCAAATAGAGCCTAATACTTAACAATTCAACAACTTAACTTTATAGAATTCAAACTTCACACTTTAGTTTTCAACTTTAATTTTATCAAACGCACCTTCCTTTTACCCAAATTCTACCAAACAGAATTTTTCTACATATTACCACCCTCACAATTCACAAATTCATTTTAACAACTAAATCTATTAACTAATGTCAGTCGGTTTGGACCATTGTGTGATATCAAAGGTTAAAAAAAAAAAATTCAGACGTGTGCAAAAAAATAAGACAAAAAAAAAGAGAATTGCAGTTTCAGTCTCCAATTTTTAGCATATGTGCTAAATTAGTTTCTAATGTTCCAATCAAAATAAATTTGGTTCTCAAAGTTTTTGGTAGTAGGTACATTCAATAATAATGAAAACTCAACAATGACTAACGGTCAAAATTTAATTATTGTTATTTAATAATTTTGACTTTGTACTTTTGGACCCTAATATTTGAAATTTTAATCATTTTAGTCGCTTAAGTTTTCAATAGTGATATTGAGGGTATTAGGATAAAATAAGACACGAATTACAACACAATTGTCTTAAATGGATACTAGCAATTCTAATTAAACTTTTTATTTTTCACTTCATTTATTCATGCCACTAATGTCTCATATACTTCTTCCCTTTGGTATAATTGGTCTCAAATTTGGTATTATATATGTGATTATTGTTTTATACTATTAGTAATTAACTGATGATTAACCCATAATCAGTAAAAGCACTTCATATTAGTATTTATGTTTGCTGGTTTTTATAATTGCAATACCTAACTATAATAATTTAAGGCCTATATGCACAAGTCATGCAAGAACTAGCATGAATGATAATAAATTTTATATTAATACTAGAATTTTCCTTTTTTATTTTATATATTATGTATATATTGTCATTTGATTGTAACTTGTTAAAAAAAAATAAAACTCTTTAAGTTCAATGATGTTATTATGTCGATATAAAGTGTTTTTATGAAATTTTATAGGAATTTAGGATGACATTTGTCATATCTTTAATTCAATGCACAACTTTTCTTTCATTTTAAAACCCTTATCTATAACTAGAAACTTAAGAGACCATATTGATTGAAACTTCAAACATTAGGGACTAAAAATGTAAAGTTAAAATCAGAAAATTTAGAGACGGATTTGTTTTGGCTGATACATTAGAGACCAGTTTGATGTATAGGTCAAACATTGAGAATCAAATTTGTGTTTCTCCCTTTGGAAAATTTTGAGAAGTAGTAATAGAAAGATTTAAAATTCTTAAAGACATATAAGTTTTGGCAAATTCACATATTCCTAATATCTAATAAAACACGTCATAATCAAAATTACCAAATTAACCTATCCAACCAAGCAAACCCCCACTCTAATCATCTGGTCCCTAAATTCCCTTTCTTACTCTTTTTGAGTGGGAAATGAATTAGCCCAAAAATCTGAGCACTACAAAAAAAAGTGAAAACTTACCACACTTTCTTTTGTCATAGTTCTCAATTCGTGTGTAAACGTGACTTTTTGACATGGTTTTAGCAACCGTGATGTCAAAAACTTCTTACCACACTTTTGTTGTTAACAACAATAAATCGTGGTAATTATGCTACTATTTGCCACGGTTGATTAATCATTGTGGTAACTTTGATATGTGCTGCATATCTTTCTTCAACCGAGTTGTTGGTTGGACCAAGTTTACTTGCTTATGCAAACTAGTTTGAGCAGCCTGTGCTAGTAGATTATTTCAACAATGTTTAATTTTGTGTTGTGACACTGGCTACAAAGCAGATCTTAGTATTTTTTTTCTTGGGCTCATGAATTGGATTCTAAATGTACTTTAATATTGACTTTGTGCTTTTTTAACTTCTTTGGTGATAATGTGATACTAATTACAGTTTTAACATTGTTTTGTAGGGTACGATTAGTAATGATGGGGAATGTAAAAAACTTCATCCAGCTCATTCGTTCTCAGATGTTTTTGGAAGTTATTTGTAGTCATGAAATCTTTATTGGGTGGTCCCATAATGTTAGTGTACTAGAGATGTTCTTCTAAAGGGTTAGACCATTGTATTAGCTTTCAAATGGTAATCACTTTGGATTGGCATAATTTCGTGCAATATATGCTATGTTTTTGGTAACTTGTACGCGCTTATTTGTGCGATTTTTAATAAAAAATTTAGCTATTTTACTTGTGTAAATTGTGGCAATAGATCTTAAACATTTATCTTTTGATATTTCTTTTAAGGGCAAATTTCACTTTACCCCCCTGTGGTTTAGTGTTTTTTTACATAACCCTTCTATGGTTTCAAAAGCTATACATAACCCCATAATGGTTTGGATCAAAGTGTCAAAGTGACACAAATGATCATTCGTAACGGAATCACCTAAAATATCAAAAATACCCTTACATAATGTTAAAAATTATTTATTAACCAAGGAGGGATATTTGTATATTTTGAAAATCATAACGGAGTTATATGATAAAGTATTAAACTATAAGAGGGTTATATGGTGAAATATAAAAATCATATAGGGTTAGTGTGTCATATATTTATAAGGGTAATTTCGAAATTTTTAGACGTTCGATTACAAATGACTATTTCTGTTACTTTGACACTTTAATCCAAACCATGAGGGGGTTATGTATAGCTTTTGAAATCATAGGGGGGTTATTTAAAAAAATACTAAACCACAGGGAGATAAAATATAATTTGCCCTTCTTTAGACAACATTGGAAATTAGGATGATTAATCAGAAACTTTCTCCACAGAACCAAAACTGTGAAATTAGTCC
Source organism: Coffea arabica (assembly GCF_036785885.1). Taxonomy (NCBI): domain Eukaryota; kingdom Viridiplantae; phylum Streptophyta; class Magnoliopsida; order Gentianales; family Rubiaceae; genus Coffea; species Coffea arabica. Next base: position 48,440,568 of record NC_092331.1, on the reverse strand, counting down.
ATGACAAAGACCTTTCTCAATGCTTTCCAAACCGTGGTAACAGTTTTGAACCATGTTAAAAACTGTGGTAAATAGTCAATGATATATATCACAGTTCTTTTATGACGAATGTAAAACTGTGATTTTTCCATGGTAAAAAGTATTTATCACGGATCTAGAACTATTGCAAAGCATTTGCGACAGCTGTATACAAGACGCCTCCAAAACCGTTGCAAATTTGTGGCAAATACTATTTTCCACGGTTTAAAGTACTTTTTATCACATATTGGATGCGCGGCAAAAACTGATTTTTTTTTTTTTTTTTAGAGGAGGCAATCCTTTTAGGACCATCAATGGGATCTGGTCAGCTTGAACTCGGTTCTTAAAAAAAAATCTAATGAGCCTGGCTTTTCATTGAGTTGGTTGAAATTGGGTATAATCCCAAATTAAATGTGAGCAGAGTTTGGGCCTTATTAGGATCAAACCCAATATAGGTTCGACCCTTTAATATGCCTATATATATAATTATATATAATATATTCATATTTTGATATATATATAATTATATATCTAAATATATAATAATAATACTTATGAGTTATTTGTCAATATATATATATAAGGAATATTAAATATACAAAATTATGTCAAAAGATTTAGAAGGACAAATCTTAGTATAAGCAAATTGAGGATCTTTGAAAATTTATTGACTGTTGATCATATTTTATTACTATTTTACATGTACATTGAATTAATTGGATATATTATTGTTGAAAAATTCTTGGTTTATATATTTTTTAATGAACTGTTACTGGTTCTTGTATAGTTTTAATGTTGTGGTCATGTGGATATTAAATTAGTTTAAAACTTAATAATTATAGTAATTATATTAAAGAAATTAAGGAATTCTAAGTGAGCTTAAGTTAAGTTCGAATTAAACTCACAATCTGAATATTTTGTGAGTCAAGTATAAGTTTCACATTTATCAATCCAAAACTCATAATTCGAAATCCAAAAGTTATACTAACTATAAAAGCGGAACCTGAGTTTGTTAAACCTCGCTTCAAATGGCCCAATTGACAGGCTTAAATCCTTCCCTTCTTTTGATTTAAATGAAATTAAATTTAAACCTATAGTTTAGTACTCATATTTTTTTGTACCCAAACAGCCTTTTGACCTTTGAAAAAAATTACCCAACATACTACAAGTTATCTTCACCTTAATTAGAATTATTTCAAGTAATCATGAAAGTCAAGTCGCATAATCGATTTTGTTGTCTAGGTTCTATTTTTCTTTTTTAGTTTTTTTATTCTAACCGTAAAAAAAGGTTCCTAATCATAATACTACTATGATTGATCATGGAAGTATATTGTTTGGATTGCATTTTCTAGAAGGGTATATCTTGTAACACTTTTTTAGATGTGATGTACATGAAGTAAAAAGATCATTGAAAATGAGTCAAGGAAATATTTCCGAAAAACATGAGATTTTTGTCCCGAGAATGGCAATCCAAAAAAAGCAAGTATATTGGCATACTACTGCATATTGACCTCTTTTCTACAAATATATTATTTTTTATAACTTAAATTATCCAAAAAAAAAGATCTCTAATCAAAATATTGAATTGTTATGTTCAAACTCGTAACATATATGCTTCTAATAAAACAAAAAAAATAATGAAAAAGATCAATCTTTAAAAATATTACCTATGGAAGATAGAAGCAATTGATAAAATTCAAGAATTCTTCCAGGCATGTGGTTTTCAAATATCATTGATTTCTTCCAGTTTCATGTGATCTAGTAGGCCCTCGCAATTTTAATCTTTTGCCATTGCTAGAAAATGTACAATGGTAGGGAAAGAATGGTTTTGATAATTAAGAAAAAGGCAAAGGAACCCTTTAATAGCAACTGTGAAGCCTTAGGGCAATTGCAGCAGTTGACGAATAGACACAACTGATAAATGGGCAATATTGCTTTTTTACACAGTAAAAAGAAGAGAAAGAGTGCATAAGACTTTTTTTTAATATTTGCCTTTTTTTTTGAGAAGAAGTTCACAAACAACACTTAAATTAACCCCACAAGATACAACCAAAAGGTAATTGCTGACTCTTGGTTGCACCCATGGAACTTAAGTGGTACTCACGCACACACTCAACAAACGATGTGAGATGCAGGGAGAGGGAACAGGGGGGCCTTTACTAAGCACTAAAGAGCACTCACCCACTCTAGTTTTAACCTCACCAATAGGTCTTTTTTTTTCTTTTGACAAGAAGTTCACAAACAACACTTAAATTAACCCTACAAGATACAATCAAAAGGCAATTGCTGACTCTTGATTGCACTCATGGAACTTAAATGGTACTCATGCACACACTCAACAAACGATGTGGAACGCTAGGAGAGGGAACAGGGGAGCCTCTCCTAAGCATTAATATTTGCCTTTTGAAAACTCCAATTTGGGAAAGAATGGTTTAAACTTTCCTTCTCTCATTTGTTGCTATTACGAGAACTCCAATAGGCACCGCTTTGTTACACAATATGAAGGGTTGTTTTTAGGTTCTTATTGTTTGCATTGTGAATATTGAACCTGTAGATTTTGAGTAGTTGGGAATATTTAATATATATGAGACTAGAACCAGCAAATACCCAATAAGAATTGAGAATACTTGGGTACTGCGACGGAGTCCCATGAGACCCAATCTTTTGAGTTTTTATAACAAATAATTTTATTTCCATAAAATTTTTCCTGATAAAGACATTTTTGAATTATATGTTCAATGTACGTGAACTTCCGCGGTACAAGATGTGTAAGGCTAAAGATGTGTACATTTATCAATTATTTGAGTTCTATAATATGTCAAACAACTGTTGTTAACATTTACAATTTGTCGTATAAGCGTTAACATCCTACTTAATTACTAGTGTGAATACCCGTGCTACGCACAGTGCTGACATTATTAAAGAAAGAAAATAAAAGGGTGAATTAAAAAAGATTAAAAAATTGTACCAACTGAATTAAAATGTAATATCTGTCTAACAATAGTTTGAAATATGATAGAATGTATATATCATTCAAAAACTCCCTATTTTCGAAAGATAGATCCTGAAAAAATAATAGAAATTTATATTAGAAAATGAATGATATATGAATAAAAATGAATGTAATTAAATGTTGTTAAAATGAAATACTTACAAATATTATTCATTCGATTTGATAATATTGCATGAAGGTGTGAATACTCTTCACACCAATCAACTTTTAGTACGAAAGCCAAAATTGATAATTTAATTAATTTTATTGAATTTTGTGGAGTGCGTACTACAAATAAAAATGCATGATCTTTGCATGAATTGATTCGTTGGTTGAACAACCTATCACCATTGTCCTGAGAATTAAATACGTGCGAAACTCAAAATTAGTGTATTTTTTTAAATAGTTTATAAATAGCATTATAAAAAATAAACATAAATCAAGAAATTCTACCTTCCTTTGTAATTCTCTGAGATAAGAAGCATCACAACCAAATACGAATCGTGCATGTCTGTTCTGTAGATTAAGATGCATGTTACCACTGGAATATTTGATTTGTATGTTAACATTGTACCTATTTGACAAATAAAATGTTATATACAATACATTATATCTTTACATCTAGTTGCACTTTACCCCTCAACTTTACATTTAATTGCACATTTGTGATTTTTTTGAAACATGATTATAATTTGCAAAGCTCATTTGTAGGGGTGGTTATAGGGTTAGTTTGGTGATAAATATTTCTTAATTATAAAAATGTAACATTGTATTAAAATAGCATACGAATGAGCATTTGTCTTTAATTAAGGAGTAAAAAGGATTTAAAGTATAAATAACAAACTATAAACGGTTTATGAAGTAGATAGTGGGATTGTTTTAAATTTTAAATTTGATTGGAGATCGGGTTGGTTATAACCCACTACTTTTATGTATTAAAATAAATACAAAAATCTAGAAAAAAGAATGAGAAGTTTGGAAGCCATTAAGAGGGTCTCTGCTAAAAACTCCTTCTGCAATACATATAGATTTAGATATAGATATAGATTAGAGGAATAAGCTTGTACACAGAGAGCTATTGGTTCGTGCATGACTTTTCCTTAAGTTAATATTTGCCCCTTGCTTTATAAAATTATTTCTGGTAGCTGAAATTTGAAAAAGAAAAAACAAAGGTTTGTTTGTTTGGTATTAGCGGATGAATAGAACGAATATGGCGAGACTTGAGTCAGCTATGGGAGTTAGATAGTTTTGAGAATCTCCTCTTTTCTGTTTTTCTTTTTTCAAAAACTAACATTTATTAAAATTTATGAATAATAGTATTATCTTCATAGAATTGGGAGTACCATTCCAATAATAAATTGTGAATATAGGGCATTTGAACATTGAGAAGCTTGTCATACATCCACATTTTTTGTGATTATACTGACATGGTCTATGGATCAAAACATGGCTAGCGCAAGGGAGTGCCAGGGAAGGATGGAAGGGTTCAGTCACTATTTCCGATGGTATATTCATGTATCGATTGAAGAGGAATTGAAAGACTGAAGATCGTGCTCATGGGGGAAGAGCAACTTGATTTAATCAAATTTTTTTTAAAAAATTTGAATTGCTAAGTGAAATGGAGGAAAATTTTATGTCGATCATGCCTAATAATTGTTTCGAAACCAATGAAAAGGTTCCATGAGAACATACAAGGGTTCCACCTGATTTTATATAACATGCCAAGTGGATTTCACTTAACATGTAAATTAGTAAGTGAGATCCTCATATATGCACTTGAAACTTTTCTATTATTCCTGGATCATGCCTAATAGTTGTTTCGAACAGACATAAAATTCCTCGTGAAGCAAATGATAAGTTTTTAGTTTACTGTTCAACCCTAGTTCAAACATTTAATTGTAAAAGAAAAAAGAAAAATAGTAAATCGGTTCCAGAGTTTGGATTTTACTGGTTGTGGCCAGTTTCATAAACTCTATGAATCATCCGACATATTAACCACTAAGGTGTTAAAAATAGGAAAGAGATGCCAAAATAGTAGTTGAAAAAGCAGCCAGCTTGAAGTTATAGCGTGGACTAAGTAGAAGTTAATCGTCAAATGAGCATATGAATCAACTTGGCCATAGCAAACATATACATAAGCCCTGAGAGCAACTATTAGTAGAAAATATTGATCTTTGATGGGCAAATTAAACTTTACCCTCTCGTGATATAGCTAATTTTTACATAACCCCCTATAGTTTTAAAAACTCTATATAATCCCTTATAATTTGGATTAAAGTGTCAAAGTGATGGAAATGATCATTCTGTTATAATTGGAGTGACCAAAACATATAAACATAATATGCATGATACTTTAATCTCGTATGATTTTTATATTTTAGCATACAACCCCTTTATGGTTTAGTGTTTTATCATATAACCCCCTTATAATTTTCAGTATATATACATAACCCCCTGTGGTTAATAAATAATTTTCAACTTTACATAGGGATATTTTTGATATTTCAGTTGATTTCGTTATGGATTGTAAATTTCGTCATTTTGACACTTTAATCCAAACTATGAGGGGGCTATATATAGCTTTAAAATCATAGGGGAGTTATGTAAAAAAAAAAATACTAAACCACAGGGGAATAAAGCGTAATTTTCCCATCTTTGACACTAAAACTAATGATTCACTACACTCGTAGCATGAGTCTCTTCCAATTGTTATCTACCACTTCTATATGTATCTCATTTTTCAGTCATTTAAAGAAATATGGGCACATTTAATTTTAATAACTTTTCCAGTGATATATTGTCCCTTTTCAATGCCAACATTTTTTTTTAAAAAAAAATTCACAAACAATTATGAGAAATCGTTAAAAGGAGTAAATTGATTTGATATTATCATGATCGTTGATCCAAAGGTTCATAGCATTTGGTAACTTCAGTTGATTTCTTTTTTATTTTCCATTGGGCAACCATGTCATGTCCAGCTAATTTCTGACCTTACAAGATAATACTAATTTCTGACCTTACAATATATTATCTTACAAGACAATTTCTGACCTTACCTTAGAAGATATTATCTTACAAGATAATTTCTGACCTTAATTCTAATTTCTAACCTTACAAGATATTATCTTACAAGATAATTTCTGACCTTACATGACCTTACAAGATATTGTAGAACCAAGAATCGAAAGTTGAATGTGACTTTTTTGTTTTTTCCTTTCAAATATTTGATGACATGTGCAATTGCGCATGCTTGCCATTATTTTTTTTAAGAAAAAAGTTTGGGCGCTCAGCTTGATTTCGACCATACATATCCTAGGACTGACCATAGGTTGCTTACAAGGTTTCTATAGATCACCCACCAATACAGTTATTATATCGATAGCAAAATTTGAACATGTAACTCTTCGTAAGGAAGTGATCATCTTTATCAACTGAACCAACTTATGTTGACATTTGCCGATAAGAATCCATAGAGTACGAGGATTAATCCTTGGAGCATTTTAGAAATTTTAGAAGCCAATAGAGCATCAAAAGGAAACGGCAGCGACAGGGCTGTCATTTTCAATATTTTTTCCTCTATAAATTAATCTTGTACGGTGCTGCAGCCTATGGTCACTAAGCACATTCTGCATCTCTTCAACTCATCAAATTACAGATTGTATCCAATTTGCAACAGTAGTTTACCATCCTAGAGTTGGAAATGGCTGTGAAAAGCAAGATTTTGATCATTGGCGGCACCGGATACATTGGCAAATACGTAGTGGAGGCAAGTGCAAAAGCAGGGCACCCAACTTTTGCATTGGTCGGAGAAAACACAATTTCAGATCCTGAAAGGGCAGCCAACCTAGAGAGCTTCAAGAGTTTGGGAGTCGGATTTCTTTATGTGTGTTGTTGTATCTTTTTCCCATTGTCTAAGCACTATTTCAATTCTTCTCAAGAAATTATAGACACTGACGTATGAACTGAACAGGCAGATCTACACGATCATCAGCGGTTGGTAGATGCAATCAAACAAGTTGATACAGTGATCTCGACAGTCGGGGGAGATTTGGTGGCTCATCAAGTTAAGATAATTGCAGCAATTAAAGAAGCTGGTAACATCAAAGTAAGCACAACGCAGTTTTATACATTCCTTTTTCTTTTTCTTGATCCAATCTCTGCTGGCTGTTGAACAAATTCTTTTCGTTATCCCTGTCAACCCACAAGTTCCTAAACAAAGAGCTGTATTCGGTTTCAGAGATTTCTACCTTCTGAGTTTGGAAGTGATGTGGATCGTTTGCATGGCGTTGTTGAGCCTGCCTCAAGCTTATACAGATCCAAAGCTGAGATCCGCAGAGCTGTTGAAGCTGAAGGGATACCTTACACTTATTTAGTATGTAATGTTTTTGCTGGATATTTGAATTATTTCCTTAACCCCTTTGGAGGCTCTGTCTCTGCAAGTCCTCCCAGAGACAAAATTGTCATTCTTGGTGATGGAAATCCAAAAGGTATCCAAAAGAAGCTTTGCCCGCTTCCATTTTTTTGATTGGTTTAGTGTCATGTTTTAGAGATCACCGTTCTTAATTTTTCTTCCATTTTTTGTTTCGTTGCAGTTTTTTTCTCGGTGGAAGAAAATGTAGCTGCATACACCATTAAAGCAGCAGATGATCCAAGGACCCTGAACAAGATTGTGTACCTTAGATCACCTGCCAACCGTCTGTCCTGCAACGAAATAGTATCATTGTGGGAAAGGAAAATTGGCCAGACCCTCGAAAAGATTTACCTTCCAGAGAAGGAAGTCCTTGAGAAAATCCGAGGTCTGCTACTTAACAAAGAGAAACAAAGTGCACGAGCTGCATATTCCTCAAAAAAACCCGTGCAATTCAGAATTTTTTTTTTCATACAATAGTCGTCTAGTACTAATTTCACCTATTCTACAGTTTTAATTAAAGTGGTTTCTTTTCTTGTATCTCATGCAGAGGCTTCAATGTCATCAAAATCCATCCTGTCTCTGTTATACGCTCTTTCTGTGAAGGGACAAATGGCCAACTTTGAGATCGACGCTTCTTTTGGCGTGGAGGCAACGGAGCTCTATCCCGATGTGAAATGCACCGCACTCGATGAGTATCTCGATCAGTTTGTATCAGAGTAGCAACAAAACTGTTATTCCCTCCGTAGCTTTCCATTTCGGAATGTTTCAAAATATTTGTCATCCTAGATGAGAAATATGGGACGGAGTAAGTATATTAACCAATGTTTGTCTACCAGCTTTTTTGCAACATTTCTTATGTACTATTAGAAATGTACTTTGATTGTTCATCTCCCTTCCGGAAAATGTCATAAATGTGTCTGAAATAAAATCTACCCTATGCTTGTTTTGCAACCTGAAATTGTCCAATTTACGATAATTGGTGTCCCCCGTGGCTTAATTTAAATTTGTTTTTTCTTCCCGAGTTTTGTTAAAAAAAATTACTGTAACATTCTTTTAGAGCAGGACTATGTAAGATAAAAAGGTGATTGGGAGTATCTTAACAAATTGTAGCCAGTTCGTTAGAAATAAAATTTTGACTGACACCAAAACAAATTGAAGCCGGTTTGTTTAAAGGAAAAGAATATTTTTGTTTAGTGGACAATGAACAACTTGACTAGCAAGGGAATTTGCATTAAAGGATATGACAAATGAAAGCAGCTTACTTTGATTGTCAAAATCAGAGGGGAAAAAAATATTACTACAACTAAAGAACCTTGTTCATGACACCTTTTTTTTTGGGTTGAGCCAAGAATTTGTTACTTACTAAAATGTATATCAATTCCATAGAGCAGACAGGCTTTTTGATTATTTTTATTTCTTGTTGCATTAACAAATATTTTGAATTCACATGACACTCGGAATATCGTACATGCTGTCATCCCAAATTTCTTACCTGTTGTGATGCTTTATCCCTTTTAGGCAGGCAGTCTAGATGTATCATGTGCCTGCATGGTAAAGCTGTTGTAACTTCTATTGTATCAAATTTGTTATATCCTTTGTTGTATCAACAAAACTTGTCATTGGACACGAATTTCAAACTGTGAAATCTGTGATCAAAATTTGAATACCAATTGACAAAAGGCTGAATAGCACAGGTCAGTGCTATACACTATTCTTGCATGTTTGGTTAGCAAGAATTTTGAAAATTTTTCTCGCATTTTCATGCATTTTGTGTCTTGCAAAATTTGTAGGATTTTGAAGAAAAACGGTTGGTTACTCACAGAAGTTTTAATAATTGCTAATAACTGTCATTAACTTTCTATATTCTCTCAATATTTTTCTTAGTAACCAAACATATATGGGAAATTTATTTTCAAACAATGAAATCTGTGATAAAAATTTGAATACCAATTGACACAAGGCTGAATTGCACAACTCAGAGCTATACCCTATTCAACGTACTTAGCTAATCAGCACAAAGTTTAAGCCACATGGCGACTGTTCTACACTCACAAAGAACTTGCAATATAAGCAAAAATAAATTTTACTGAAATATATAGACAATCTAATGGCTTCACAAATAAAATGCACTAAAACCCCCTAAATTTTACATTTAGTTGTGCTTTGACATTTTAAGATAAAGATGCCCTTACTATTTGTTTTATTTTTTTGTTTTTTCATTCTCTTTTTTATTCTTTTTCCACTACTTTCTTTTATTTTTTATTTTATTGTTATTATTTTTTCACTTCTCTCATGTCACTTTTTGGTTTAACTTCCTATTAGTATCACTAATTTGTATGCTTAATATAATATTGTAATTATCTTTATTTATAATTCCATTCTTGTTTTATTTATTTATACTATTAAAAAATTTAAAACAAATTGTATAGTGTAAAAAATTGATATATGCATGTCACAATCAAAAAGTATATATTACTGGAAATTTCACTATTTAAAAAGATATTAGTGAACTAGAATATTAAATTACTTAACATTTAAAATTTACCCCCAAAAATAAAGAAAATATTATTTTTTTATGTATAGTTGATTAATACGATTTGAATTTTATACTATTGTTATTAAAACTTATTTTATTTTATGCTCTAGACATATTGATTTAAGTAATATATGAAATAGTCTATTCACGTAAATAACATATATTTTGTTATCGTAGAAACTTTATGATCATTATTGCTTCCAAAACAAAAAATAAGGTTGAATAAATAAAGAATAAGTCTAAGAACATTAGTTAATATATAGATATTAATAACAAAGAGAAGATAACAGTTATTTACATGAGAGAAGGGAGAAAATTTAAAAATATAAAGAAAAGGGACAAGTAGAAAAGGGCCAAAAAGGGGAAAAAATAAATAAAATAATAAGTAATATAGAAGGGGCATTTTTATCCTAAAACAAAAATAAGGGGTAGAGTGCCTATTTTTTGCATTGAAGTGACTAAAGTGCAACTGAAGTTAAAGTCCAGGGGTTTAATGCTTTTAGCCCTAATTGCAGATAACTAAAATCATAAATCAAGATGCCTCTTTTTAAAAGAAGCCTTCAAACTATTCAACCAATATATATAATTGAAATTAAAAAAAGACTACTTATATAAATTATCTCTAATTTTGCATGCCAAATTACTTCAAAATGAACAATTTACAACTCAAACCAAACAAACTACTCAAGGGAAAAAAGTTTAAAACATTTAAAGCAATAGAGTTTGAAGCATAGAAGAATAAAAAACCAACCTGAAAGTTGAAAGCATCCTTCCAAAAATGTTGCATATGTCTTCAACTAGATATTGGATGGTTCCATTCATTTGCCAAGTTACATTTTGGAAGGGGATGCATTCTCAGTTGTCAAACTTATCCAAAGTAATGAAAACATTCTCTTGGATATTGGCTTGATAATTAAGGATGTTTGTTTAACTTTGTTAAAACACTATATTATTGATGTAAATTGGATTGCTAGACAAGTTAATGAGGTTGTGAATAGTTTAACTCACTTTGCAAAATCGGGCAACTTTGCAGAATTTTTTTGAAACTCCCCACCAATCTTTGTCAAACAAATGGTACTGGATGAATTCCTACAATCTCATTAATACAATTATTCTTGTTTTCTCTAAAAAAAGGGGGGCGATTGGAGTTTTGGTCCCCAATTTATAAACCATGTGTGAAATTAGTCCCCAATCTATTTTCAAAAACAATTGTGGTCCCCGATCCATCCAATTTTGCTCGAAAGTGAACAATTGACGGGTTTTCTTCAATTTTTGCTTGAAACAAGTCGTGTGAGAACACGTGCCAGCACTTAAAATCTCGTTTCAATTAACTCGCATGCTGCCGTTTCAATTAATTGTAGGCAGCATGCGAGCTTTGCTTTTTCTGCTTGTAAAGCGCATTAATAGAACTCATCGTCTATACTACCGAAAAAAAAAATGCATATGTTCCCAAATTCATATCATTCTTGAATAGCTATTCTTTCAAATTCATAAAACTCTAGAATTTGATTGCTCATATAAACCACATCCTCTATACTGCAAAAGAAAGAAAAGAAAAAAAAAAAAGAAAAACAGCATATTTTCTGATATTTGGAACAACTTTCAAAATTTGCTTGATAAGAAAACCGACTCTTGAGAAATTTAATTGAGCATCATGGCAGAGAGTGCTGTAGGTATTTTGATTAAACAGCTCTCAACCTTGCTTTCCCAAGAGATCACACTTTTGGGGGGGCTTAAATCAGACGTTCAATTCATCAAAGCTGAACTCGGGAGCATGAAGACTTTCCTCAGAGAAGCTGAAGCAAAGGAAGACAGATTCTCATCTCCAAGAATGGCTAAAGCAGGTTCGAGAAGTTGCTTATGATACAGAGGATGTTCTCGATGATTTTACCTTCCGTTTTGCTCGTGGTTACATGGATGGATTCTATGGCAAGGCTGGAAAGATCTATAACTCAATGAAGAATCTAAAAGCTCGCCATCAAATTTCTTCGGAGATAAAAGACATCAATGCCAGAGTTGGAGAGATTTCAGAAAGGTATCGGAGGTATCAGTCCCAATATGGTACTCAAGAAAGAGGCTTCAGCTCTTCCCGACAGGCAAATGCTGATTTTGACATTCGTGCTCAATCACTCTTCATTGAAGAAGCTCAACTTGTTGGGATTGATAAGCCAAAAGCAGAGCTCATCTCAAAAATCCTTGATGACCATTCCCAATTGAAAGTAGTTTCGGTTGCGGGAATGGGGGGACTCGGCAAGACTACCCTAGTGAAAAAAGTCTATGATGACGCTGCAGTGAAGAAACAATTTCAGAGCCATGCCTGGATAACTGTTTCTCAAAATTTTCAGTTCAGGGACATCATCAAGAATCTGATCCAACAGTTGTACAATGAAATCAGACGGCCGGTCCCTCCGGAAGTGGAATCAATGAATGATATTATGCTGAGTGAATTTGTCAGAGACTTCCTCCAAGAAAGAAGGTACATTCTTGTCCTTGATGATGTGTGGAGTATAGATGCCTGGGAAGCTATCAAATGTGTATTGCCTGACTGCAATACTGCTAGTCGTGTTGTATTGACAACACGAATAGCCGATGTAGCTTCTGCGTCCTGTTTAGGATCTCTTAACTTCATCTATAAGATGGAGCCTCTTTCTGAAAAAGAGTCTTGGACTCTATTTTGCAATAGAACATTTCAGAGCAATGACTGTCCTCCAAATCTAGAAGAAGTTGCTAAAAAAATACTGAAAAAATGTGAGGGCCTACCACTTGCAATTGTTGCAATAGGTGGTGTTCTGGCTCTGAAGGACAAGGGAAAGATAGATGAATGGGAGATGATTCTTCATGGTTTTGGTGGCGAGGCAGATGGCAGTGGTAAGCTTGACAGGATCAAAAGGGTACTCTTACATAGCTACAATGATTTGCCTCACTATCTTAAAAGCTGCCTATTATATCTAAGCATCTATCCTGAAGATTATCCAATTGAAGTGGATGATATACTTGAAAAGTGGATTGCACTAGGATATGTAGAAGAGAGAGAAGGAATAACACGCACCGATATTGCTATGAGATATATGAAAGAACTCATCAATAGAAGCTTAATCCAAGTTAAATCCACATGGGATGATGGCAGATTGGTTACATGTGGTCTTCATGATTTTCTGCGTGAAATCACTGTTTCAAAATCTAAAGAGCAGAGTTTCACGACTGTAGCCACCAGATATTACACAAGATGGCCTGAAAATGTTCGACACCTAGCAATCCACAACTTCACTGATAATCCACAAGAAATTAGTAGCTTAAAGTGTCTTCGGTCTGTGGTAATATTTGGGTATGAAGATCCTCTCACAACTACATTTTTATCCAAGTTTTTATGTGGTGATCCCAAGTTGCTCAAGGTGTTGGATTTGTATGGAGCTAAATTGGACAGTATCCCAAAGCAAGTCTTCAAACTATTTCATCTCAGGTATCTTAGTCTCAATGGAACTGGAGTTAAAATTATTCCAAAATCTATTGGAAAGCTTCAAAACCTTGAAGTTATAGATCTGACAAGAACCAATGTAACAGAGTTGACTGTGGAAATTCTAAATCTAAGAAAACTCCGTTCTCTTTGGTTAGACGGAGTGGGTGATTATTCAAATGAGCATGCAGATTGGGGCTGTAAATGTCCGCTTGGAATTGGAAAGCTTATTTGCTTGGAAACTCTGTATAATATAGAAGCAGATTGTGATAAAATAGTAAGGGAGATTGGAAACCTCATGTAGTTGCGGCAATTATCCATCACAGAGCTGAGAAGAGAAGATGGAAAGGAGTTGCTCTCCTCCCTCTTGAGGCTGACCTACCTTCGAGATTTGGTCATCTCCTGTATTAAAGAAGATGAGATCCTTGATCTCCAACATTCTGTCTCTCTAAAGCTTGGATTCCTCACACGTCTGACATTGAAGGGGAGTTTAGAGAGAGTACCGCAATGGGTGACATCACTTCAATCCTTGAGAACCTTACAGTTGGCCAATAGTAGGTTGAGAGAAGATGAGAATGTAATAGGTCCCTCGGACATTTGCCCAATCTGGTATCACTTTCTCTCTATGGTGCTTATGAAGGGAAGACATTATGTTTCAAGGTTGGAGGATTCCGAAAACTCCAGACTTTAGAGCTTGTGCAATTGAAAAGACTGAAATGGGTAAGAGTGGAAGAGGAATCAATGCCTAGTCTCAGAAATCTGCAATTAGTTGGTTGTAAACTGATGCAGGAGTTGCCTTCGGGCATCCAAAACTTGACTGGACTTCGATATCTTGGGTTCTTTGATATGTCTGATGAGCTAATGCACAAAGTACAGAATTTGGATAAACAAAGTGTAGATTATCAAACAATTTCTCATATTCCCGATGTTTGCACTGGTTACTGGATTAACGGTCAGTGGGAAGACAAGTTCCTCTAAGAGAAGAGAAGCTGAAAGACAACTCTTGCAGTTCTCAATGCTAACTGATATCCAGTTGACTCATCTCTTCGAAGTACGAGGCCGCTTATCAGCTTTTCCTTCTGTTTCGTTGAGTTCTCGTTTGCCTTTTCCTTTCTACTGATTGCCATATTTGTATCAAATCATATCATGAAATATCAATTCCTCAAATAGGAAAAGATGAAGAGGAGTAAACCGCTCCTGGTCAACTTGACTAGCGAAAGTGCATTACTTGTTTCAGTGTCACTTATATTATCTCTAACTGAATCTGGAAGGAGCGAGTAAGAGTTTTCTGTGCATTTACCTAACATTGACAGGTTTTGGTCAGTTATTTCAGAAGATGTAAAAGCAAAAGAGTTAGAATTACTATAGTCATTGTAAAGTTTGAGGAATTTTGCACTTAAATTGAACTTCTAAGCTTATGGACGACAAATGTGCTTTCAAATATTTGTACTTTATATGATATGTAAGTGGGATGTAAGGATCCTATAGGAATTTCTCCCTTTTGTCCTTGTTCCTTTCACTCATTTATCCATAAAACCTTATCTTATTTCTCATGTTACTAAAGCAAAAAGAACTTGATGCATCCAAATCCAGGAAAAACTTTTCAAACTTCTTTTGAACTTAAAGAAACAGCAAGGAAGACCACAGAAGTTTCTCATACCAATGTCAGTAAGCCGAAGTAATTGTTAGATTTGCTATTTATTATCCAGAAGATTGCATTACTGTCTACTGAAAAAAGATGGCAGGATTTATTTTCTAATAATGCATTTCAATGGTGCCTAACATCAGTGACGGTCATTTCATTGGATAGTTCTGTTGACTGTTGAGACCCCGAGGACTCAATTTTTTTTTTTTTTTTTTTTTGTGTTATTTGGCATCTTAAAAATGGTGATTATGAGGTCACTAGCAGGACGTCGTTATTGTTTTCAGTTTATCTTAATTTTTTCCATAATTAATTTTCTTGGATAATGAGTCACTTTTAATTTTTAATAAGCATAGGAAGAATTGAGTTATGCTTTTGGTTGAATAGAGAAAAAATCAAGCATTAGCTCATCGTTGCTGCCTCAGAATACTACATGGTTGACTAAATATAAGTAACTATCTGTAATTGTCAATGGCTATGGAAATTATTAGTAACATCTCGCTGAAAAGCAAACAATTTCTCTCATGCACTTCTATGCATAGTATTACCACTAAATGAATACAAGAGGAGTTACCATTCATTACAGCAATGAAAAATTTTATAGAGCCTGATGTTGAGTAGTTGCAGTCCTTGCAATACTTCAAAGAAGTTTGGCTTACGTCAAAACAGTCATATTCTTTTCCTGAACACTAACTTTTCGTGCATGTTTAACTTCCAGAATAACTTTAAGTTGCAAAAAGACAGAGAAAGAAAGAATGATTTATAATATTTCAAAAACACTTATGGGTCGTGGAAATCCATGGTACCAATTTGTTATGAAAAAGATGCAAAACAGCGAGAATACGGCCCAGTAAAAAGTGTTTAGCTTGGCTTAAGATCAGACATTGAACCTTCCAACACACTCGACGTACTCTCAAGGACAAAGAGTCCTACTCTTACAGCATTACTTTCTCATCAGTTAATCCAGTACTTAACACACTGTTTATCCCTTGCTTTCCAATCTTATCAGTTACACTGGTGTAGTTATGGTTTAGAGTGCTGGTACAGGAAAACTTGCACGTCAAAATCTAGGTGGTAGAATGGTACTTGTGGTAGAGAAGCGGAAAGCATAAACACAGCAACTCGGGTGGTCAAACTAGTGGCTCTTTAGGATGGCTTTGGTAGACTACCAAGGTATGCTAATACAGCCATTTCTAAGACTTCTAAGGTACTTGAACTGTTGTTTCTCTAGCTAATAACGACTAGAAAACTTGAAATAATGCATGAAGAAAAAGTATATTATCAAGTAGTCAAACAAGTTTGCACTTCAGTAGTATCATTTTTCCCAAAACGCAAGGCCTCTGTGTTAGCACATGCCATCCTACATCTAGGGTTATTGACAATGAAGCTATTCATAATATTATTAGGCATATCTGAGTATTCTCTTTAACTTAATATGTTGTTCTTTATTACAAGCAGATAGGACTAAAATCACTTGTGAAGCATGTTTAGTCCTTCACAACTCCAGACCCTTTTCATCACTATCTTCTATCCTCCATCTCCACTATTTTCCTTTCAGTCTTGTGTGTCAACAGACTTGCTCTTTAAATTGCTTGGTATCATCCGTCTGGGATTCTATAGCCAAATAAGATGATCGGAAGATTACATGAAATATAGAGATCTTGACCGCATTAATAGATCTTTATCCCTGATTACATGCCTGAGTTTCTCCATTTACAATTATACTGGTCATACATGTCTTTAAATGAGAAGTTAAAAAAAAAATATCGGTACATAGCACAATCATATTTTGTTTGCTTTTCAAGTTAACAATATGTCCTCTAGTCTTGGTGCATTTTGTTACTTATTTTGTAAACATGATTTCTGTAATTTTGATAGCATAGATAACTAATATTGAATGGTTCCAAGATATTTGGCTCCACTATCTACCTTAATGGGGAAATTAAGACACCATAACACCTACAAGTTTTTATTGTAAGTACCAAATTACAATCTCTTTCTGATTCTCTCATCACTTCTGTGAAAAAGAAAAGAATGATAGATTGTTCTGCTCCAGTTCTCAGACCATACAACAATATGGGGCTGTTGAAAGAAAGAATAGACAATGGAAATAACACAAATTCTTGTACGACTTTTTTAGAGTACACTCTGTTCATTCATTCATTAATTTTTGGGAGGGAAGTTCCATTTCATCTTTTCTCTACCTGCTAATAATTTTAATTGCACAAGTTTTCTTCAGCAATTCTTTGTTACTTGCAATCCACCAAATCTTGCCTTGAACTTTACTCTTGTACTAAGAAGCCAAAACCTTCACAGATACGTACCTCTCACATAAACTATTTGTAGCAAACTGGGTACACAGAAAAGGGGGGGGGGGGGGAGGGGGTTGGTGTTTAAGCATATGGGCAGTGTTAGAGCCTTTTACAAAGTCAAACAAGGCTAAATAAGTATGTCTCAGGGATGCAGCTATCATAAGGTATTTTCTTTACTCTTCTCCTTCTATTTACTTGTCATTCCCTGTTTTTATAGTCACATATTGTTTTAATAAACTTGTTCTTATTTTTTCACTAGGGGGGAGTGCCCGCGCATCGCGCGGGTGTTTGGTGTCTGTGGGGAAGGAGGTTGTTTTGTGGAGTAAACAATAGTACATTACAAGAAGAAATAGCCATCAAATAATGAG
Organism: Coffea arabica; assembly: GCF_036785885.1. Lineage (NCBI taxonomy): Eukaryota > Viridiplantae > Streptophyta > Magnoliopsida > Gentianales > Rubiaceae > Coffea > Coffea arabica. The sequence continues at coordinate 48,422,835 of NC_092331.1, read as the reverse complement.
AAGCAGTTACCATTGCAAACCAGAAATAGTCCATAAAGTAATCCATAAAGTCGGAGAATGAGATCAGCAGTAATAGTCCATGAAGGAAAGATTGGAGTGCAGAAAGAGAGTAAATGCTGTAGTTCTGGCTCTATGGAGTCCCTTATTTAGTTATAGTAGTAGTAGTAGATGAGTATGGATACTTTAATAGGGCAGCCTTAAGTATTCAGTTCCGTTGCTTCTTGGTGGTTCCGTCCTCTTGTTGTGCAGGTGATGCATCACTGGTTCCTTCGCTGGACTTTGTGGAAGATGAGTTGTCCAAATTGGCTGGGCCAGCTCTTGATTATTGTGAAAAGGAGTATCTTGTTAGGTATTTGAAAGAGCATAGAATCGAAAACTTAAATTAGTTGCCAAATGAGAAGTGATTTTGTTCTAAAGAATGTAGTACTATTCATTATGAACTTGTTATATTACATCACATCACAATCTCATGCACTATAAAAAGACCATGCATTGCACCTTGTGCATCTTGTTACTTTTAACATTGTCAATTTAAACCAAGTTGAGAATGGTTCTTACACCACCTTTTTGCTTTTTATTGCAGTTCAAAGTTCTTATATCACTTTGCATGTTGTGGCTTTCAAACAAAACTAATTTGGAATCGGCTCAAATGCTCAAATTTTGCTTTTTGAGTTCATTATAAGACAAACTTTATAACAATTGGCCATAGTGCCCATCTTGCCTTTTGTGGTAATAAAAGATATGAATAATCTAGACCTTTGTGTCTGTCTTATCATTCATGACCGTGAAACTTTATATTAATCTAGTGTTTGAGGCATACACAAATATGCGTGCAACTAACCAAAAATATATTTGTAAAACATTTTTTAGTACACTTGCTGAAATCATTTCTAAGATAATTGGCTCGATATTTTTACAACAGCTATGAAGAAAATTTGCCAAAATAAAATGTATAAACAAATAGTTATTTGGTATAATCCACAACCACAACTGGTAGTTGCTTATAAAAATTAAGATTTATTAAATAAATTAAAAAAATAAAACAACAACCACAACTGGTAGTTGCTTATAAAAATTAAGATTTATTAAATAAATTTAAAAAATAAAACAACAAGAAATACATTTTACTTGGTTGAAGGACATATTAGTACTTAGCAGTTATGGAAGTAGTTTAGAATGAATATAAAGCGATAAAATATTGTTTAGACCAAAAGTCCTCATTTCCTTTGTATATGGTATAGATAATTGGGTTGGTCCTTAAACTTGTGTAAGTTATTTTTCTTTAATGGAAAATTTTCCTTCAACTATCAATCCCTCAAAAGGCAATGAAGTATTTACGAAGATATAGTTCATCCACAGTTATGTGTAACTTGATTCCAATCTGGATACATATGACACTTTTAAAAAAGGGTTCAGCCAAAAGAAATTGAACATCCTCTTTAAGGGTATTATGCATGCACCTTAATAAAGGAATATTTCATGGATTTTTTGATAAAAAAAAAAATCCTTCCGTTAAATTGAGAAAAAATAGCTGAATTTAAAGTATGATCAAGGAATCAAACTGACATTAAACAAAATTTTCATTCTTATTCAATAAAACAAAAGCAAATCCTCATTTCACTCAACTTGCGTAAGGTTTGATCTTAACAGCAATTACATCGGTAGTCTAAGTACCAAATTTAGGCGCAACTCAACAAATTATAATTAAACAAATTCCTTCCTATTCTTATGAAACTCATAAGTATGAAAGTATTGATTAATCAACATACAACTAAAATTAAAATGTGTTTCTCTTACATAAAACAATATAATTAACATATTTGTTATCAAAATTGAATTGTCAAAAACAAAAATCTTATAGCACTAACTCGTATGAGTAGAATTAGGTTGAATGAAAATTTAGTATACTTATTTGTTTGATGTGTCTAATTGATTTACTAAAGACCCATAGGTTTCATAGGTGGGGAAAAAAATAGAATTACTTTGTTTTCTTTTTGCCTTGTTATGTGGACTCTTTTTACATTCTCGTTTTTAACTCTGCTTAACAATAGTCATTTGTAGTTTCAGAAAAAAAAAAAAAAGAACTTTGAAAGATATTTCGCTATTCTGTATGGTTCATGACTGTCAGATGCAACTTGAAGTGTCCAAACTTGCTAAACCTTTACGAACATGTTCCCAAAGGCTGCAGTCTTGCTTCTCGTTGCATCATTTTCTCAGCATTGTATGAGTCATCTTAGGAAGCCTTTTTTTTTTTGCTGATTCTTTTTCCTTGTTATCTTATCAGGAGCTCTGCAAAATCATTGGAACAGAAGCAAACTGCTGAACAGGAATTACTCATGAAGGGTCCCGGAACTTTCCCACTGGAAAGACTGCTAGCCATTTTTCAGTGTCTAACATCTGTTGCAGAGTACTCTCCACATGTGGAAGGTCAAGGAAATAGGGTGACCATGGGTGATAGTGGCTATATTGGGTCTCATATACTCTTGCAAGTTCGAGTCTTTGCAATGCTAATTTTATTACCAAAGGAGAGAGAGTTGCCCATTGGAAGGTTCAACAAGATACCGATCTAATGTGTCTAAAGATATGGTTTTAAAGGTAATTGCAAATGAGCCCCTAATCTAAATGGCATTAGATTTTGGCATATATGCTTTCCCCTTCCGTTCCAGGGATATTCTGATTTGATTACTGAAAATCACTAACAGGTTGCAAGGAGCCTAAAATTTCCTCTCTCGAAGTACTTGTACAGAAGATAATATCCATTAATGTTTTCATTAACTCAGGCTTGTTCTCCATGGGGAAAACAAGAGAAGAGTGATCGGCTGGCAATCTTTTTGACATTTCAATTAGGTTTAGTCATGCTTGTCAAGCATGATCATCTGATCCTTGGTAGACATAAAGTAAAAAAAAAATCAGCTGCACCAAATGGATTTTCAAAATTCAAAAGCAGTTGAGAAAGCTGCTGACTTAGCTTTTTCAGGCATCTGATCATCCGAATGATCTGAGGGTTTTTTTCTCTGCACAAAAATCTATGCATAATTTGTTGTCCTTTTAAGCAGAGGAAAAGAGAGACGTATAACATTATGGAGTGTTAGTATGAGTTTAAACATTTCGGGAGTGGATTTCTGAGTTCCAAAAATGAACTTAACAGATCTTTTAGATCAACTTAATTTACTTTATCACTTCTTACTCCTTATCTTGATATCTTCGAAATGCAAGGATTAATTTATGGCCTAGAAATTCCATATATTATTAACTTTCGGTATAAATTAACTGTAATTTTGATCCTCTGATCTGTTACTTCAGGGCATCCATGCGCATGGTTGACAGGGGAAGGAGGTGGTGAAATCAGACCCGTGGCTGTTGGAGAAGCTAGACCAGTGGCTGCTATAAGCTGAAACTTCTATATCCCCTGCCCTATGTATAATCTCAAACTGTACAGCCACCTCGTTGGCTAAATTCCTATCTACCTGTCTTCTTATTAGGTCTGCTTGCTTCTATAAACTTTCCAGAAAGCATAGGCTTTAATATTTTGAAGCTCGAGTTAAAGAGCCGAAGCCTAGATGAGACTAAATACCAGTGGAATAATCGGATAACCGAGACAAAGGGGCAATTCAGTCCGAAAAAGAATAAAGAGGCACACCAAATAGCTAGAAATCAACAATACACGATATAATCAAGCACTTCACAAATCGCGACAATCAAACTCCGTGAAAATGAAATTCGTGCATACTGCAGAAAGGCAGAGGATGTCAAAAAACTAACCTTATTCCAGAAACCCAACCGAGAGCTCCTTCTGGATGTTGCTCCAAACCCATAAAAATATAAGTTAACCAGTCAAATTACAGAGGACAGCCGGATTTGTACGGAAAATGCTATCTTGCAGCTGAAATGCACGATGAGAGTCTATTATTGTAGGAATTAAGAACAAATCGTCAAAATTAAGGGGAGGGTTGGAAAAATTGGGGGGACAACTCTCACCTCAAACTGAACCACCAGGATTAGCTGCGACTGAAGTACATTTCGAGGTGCTTAGCATGAAGCCACGAAGAAATATCCCAATTGCAGAATGCGAAAAGGGTGAAACTGATGGGCGACGGGTTCGGCAGTAACATAACGGCGGTTTGGCTATTGAGTTGGGGGGTAATTAATGAAGAGCAAATGGGCAATTCAGAGCTGAGATTGGATGAAGAGGGAAACGATGAGGCAAGTCGGGGTAGTCAAAGCCAAAAAGAGAAAACTGAAGCACTGAAGCTCAAAGGGGAGTAAACAGACCCGCGTTTATGGCCGTTAAATTCAGATGTAAATGAGCAAGAAATGGGTTCCGACCAAGCCTTAGCATTCATGAGGGTACAGCAACCAGTCAAGCGTTTCAGACACAGCAAGCGGCTCAAAAGCCCCACTAATTGTTAGTTAAGGGATATTACAGTAAGTTCACAAACTCACTGGCTTATGTGCGTTGTACCAAAAGCAACAAATGGGTGCAGATTAATTGCACATACCATAAATACCAGATGTTTCACCAACATAAAGTTTTACCCCTCTATAAATAAGGGTATTTTGGATAATATACCTAACCACAAGCTTCCCTCACTTGTACCTATAGCTTGTAAAACACACCAGAATATTTCACATTTCCAAAAGGTTCCTACCTGTGCGGTTGAAATGCAATCCCCTCTTTCACCAAAACTCAATCTTATATAGTACAAGGATGCATACAAGTCATATTACCTGTTCTTACAAACAAATCCGCACCCTCGTCATTTTCTTTGTAGATTGCAGGTAGTTATACATGTTAATTTGCATTATCTGTATGAGCATGTGTATAAACTAAAATACCAGACTTAAACTATTACCAGGTTCTCCAAAGTCATCAGCTGCATCTTTCCTCTCCAAACTGTTGCCAAGTTCCTTCTCTGTACTTACAGATATTCTCCTCTTCTTAGCTGACATATTCACATCCAAACTTTCAGAACCTTCAGCATTTAGAATACTCAAAGATCTGACATACTGCAAAGCATATTTAATCGTACAACTGGTCAACATCTCACAGAATATAAACGCGACTTGAATTAGCTTATTTAGTTTACATACACAACAAGGTATGTAAGAAAATGTACTGCAATTGCAGGTAACAAGACACCAAGCTGATTTCCACACTTTACACCCTCTAGATGCAAGCAGATTTCCCATTGAGATAGTTCAGATATATGAAATTGGATGAATCAATCGGATCATCTATAAAAAAATTAAAAAAAAAAGAAAAGAAAAGATGGTGAAGAAATATCATGCATGCTGATTCTGCACAACTTCAGTAGCATAAGTATATAAAAGGCATAGGCTATTGTCTTCAAGAATTACATTTCATTAAACTGCAATTTCTCTGCTAATAATCATATCAAACAATTATGTCAGAATTGCTCCCAAACTTGAGTATTCTGCCCCAGGACCATCTGTTGTACAATCAATTTCTGATTATCCTTGTGCTAGTTGTCACTCTTTTAACCAAGATTTCATAAACTAACACAGCCATCAGGATAGAACCTGGTTAGCAAAAAAGTTGTAGAAAGAATCATTCTTCTAAGATCAAAAGTGCTAAAAGTCAATCAAATTTTGTAAAAAATTAATGAAAAGAAAAAGTAAAGAATGACGATAGATCACCACCAGCTAGCCAGACTCACTTCATTTCTCCACCAGTTTCCATGAGAAAACAGTTTACATAGAATAGCCAGCAAGAAAGTTTCCATGAGACTCACTTCAGAGGGACTCTCATCTTTAAAAGTCAATAGTTCGATTGGTCACAGATATTTCTGTTCTCATGGAATTCTTCAGGTTTCAATCACCAATCAGGATATAAAAGTCTTCTATACTTGCAACTGATGGAAGTAGAAGAATACAGATAGTTGTTGTATCCTAGAGCTGTATTTAGTGCACAACTTCAGCAACTCACTATTCCAACAATATAGAGCATGCTTCAACTTTAACACCCATGCCCAGATAACAAAGCACTTCCCCAGCTTTTGAAATCCATTAGAAGTACACTAACATAGCTCCTGACTTACACAGGCTGCTGATAAGTAAAAATGTCCTGAACTCTTTTAACTGATAGTCTTAAAAGCAGCAAACTCATTAATACAAAATTTGAACACAAGCTTTTAACACTGAATGTTATTTGACAGTGGGGAAGATAGGTTGAACTCTAACTTTCTCATTGGTGTATATTCAAGGACAGGAAAAGAAACTACCACATGCAATGGAAGATGAGAGTAAAAAGTCAGAAAGAAAGCCACATATGACAAAAAGGTTGAGGACATCACTTCCAAGACAAAGATGCATCAAAAATTTCACCAATGAATAACTTAAATAACTCCTTCATGGATGGCCTAACAAAACTGGGTCTGTGGGTGTGTGTACAGTAGTACATGCAATATGTACCGGGCTTCAGCTCAGCCCTGGGGACCAGAATATCTTATGACAGGAAATTGAGGTGACAAATCCCAACATTTCAATTAAAAGCCCTTCCATCAAAGTCAATGAATAAGCCTATGGTCTCAAACAACAGCCGAAGTGTCATCCACTGTCAGTTTACCCAATACCCATAACACATAAAATACCCATAAGCTGCTAAAGCACCACAAATTTTAAGTCTACTGAAATATGTAGAATTTAAACTTCTAATAAATAACTCGAGATCCTAAAAAGATTACCCATTCTTCAAAGTGGGTAAATTGGATCTTCAGCCAAGTTCCCAAGAACATTTAAATTTACTCTTCCCTTAAACTCTTCATTGGTTGCATCAGTCGTGAATATTGATGGCATGCATAAAAAAGAATAGAACGCATAATGTGTCAATATATCAACATCAGTTTGAAGCCCTAAGAAAACATTCAGCACACAGCTTTTATAAAAACTCCATGAAGTCAAAAGAAAAGAATCTTGCAAGCACCAGATGCACTTCTCCCCATTCTCCAAGTTGGTTCATTACTTGTCTTCCTTTTGCAACAAGAGAGGTCCAAGAAATAAAAATGATACAGGCTTTGGAGAGGACTTCAAATACAACTGAAACTCATTCATTTCTTTCACATAGTGATAAGCCTCAGCAACGCTTGGCTTCTGGTGTAAATATATCCAAAAACAATTCCAAACAAGTTGTCTGCCACAAGATTTTAAGCTAACTCTAAATTGTCCACTTATTATTTGGGCCCTAGAAGAGTGCAACATCTCATGCCTATACAGTCCCTTTAGGTATGAATAAAAAACAATTATCCAAAGGTGCTGCAATGAAGAATGCCTTTTTACTGTTAAAAGCAAAACTGAAGCTTATATATCTATTTCTTGAGAACTCAAAATAGATGATTGGCAATCAGCTATATATTTCATGCATATAATATCTGATGTCTCAAATGCCTAACAAAATTAGACTAATGGTCTTCTCCTTCCAGAAATACGATCACTTAAGACCATGTCATTCTTTAGAGAAATATAACCATGCACTTATTAAATTGCTTTTATGTTTAAAAACTTTTTCTTACGGCAGAAAATATTGCATATCTTCTATCTATTGTTTCTGATTTATTTTCAAAGAAAACAATGCAAAGGTTCAATAGTAGTAAGGTGAATTTGTGCTTAACCTGTATGAGTTATGTACTCAAGCTTAAGATAAGGTTAATATGTATCCATAAGAAACTTCAAATTCAAGGAAATTGGTAACTTATATATATATATATATATATATATATATATATACTGGAAAGCTGAGTGATAAAGAATTTAAGCAGTGTTGCATTTTGGATGTCGAATCATGTCATTTACTCAAGAAGGCACAGCAGACTTAAGCAGTCACTCGATTGAACCAAGTGACAAATGACAGTGTAAGCAAAACAAGTTGAATAAGACTTGTAAACAAGGACTAAACCATACTAATCTGTGGCCTAAAAATGCACAGGCTACAAATAAATGGATGAAGTGGAAGATCATAAGCAATAAAATTGGAAGCCAGCTACTAGACTCAGAAGTTAATAACCTATTGGCAGGATAATTGACATCTTATTCTTCTGTTTGTCCGCAAACAGAAATCTTAATCAAGTTGAGAACCAAAAAATCATAAACGTTTTTCCTAGACTAACAGTGTTGCGTGCATAATTTTTCCATTATTCTCACAAATGAAGACCATTAGCATTACACTTCATTTCCAAAAATTTATCACGTTAAAACAGTAAACAACTTTAGTTTGTTTGTTTTTCCCCCCTCAATACCTAATGCATTTGAACAACACAACACGCCTGTGCCTATCTTCTGCATGGCTCGTCCAATTCTCCAAACTTCATCAGTTTTATCAATTAGTCGCCATCCCATTTGCCGTTTAATTATGCTTAATCATTCAAACATCTCTTTCTTTAGAAACCAATTCCGTAACATTGCTACTCTTCATCTTAAACCAAAACAATTACAGCAGCGAACACATTATACCAGTAATTCAAGTCCGCTACAGTCTTATTCACTTACAAATACCCCAAGTTCCCAAACTTGCCCAGAATTTAAGAATCCCATAAAACCAAGTTCACTAAACCAATTTAACCGTCCTGATTCTCAAGTCAGCATGAATTTTCTTTATATCTAAAATTTCCTTATTTTGACATTACTCCAGAGAACTGACAAGAGGCAAAACCAGCAGAATTCATTACCTTTTCAAGAATTGACATGGCTTCTTTTGTTGCACTCTTCTCCCTCTCTACATAACAAAGGAAGCATTTTTATCAATCACCACACTGCCCAGGCTATCCCAAACAATCAAATTGAAAATCAAAAACCCAGATGCAAATTACATAAATAAATGCCAATAAAGTACAAAAATAACAAAAAAAAAGAGCATAACTTTCTGGACAGAAGAGATGGGATGAGAGACCTTACTGATGGGGCAGGTGATGAGGAATCCGGAGTGGGAATGACTGGGGAGGGAAGAAGGGGCATTGTAGTCAAAAGAGGAATGGTGATGACAGCAGAGTGCTGCTCCCAGGGCTTCAGCTCCTTCTTGGTTTTCAGTTCCACTTTCTTTGCTTCTTCTTCCAATTCTTTTGCTTTTTCTTCTGTTTTTGCTGTCACAAGTTTTTCAGCCATTCTTTTCTGAGTCTATCGGTGCTCATTCCCAGTATTATTGTGTTAATGGATTGTAATTTGTAACGCAAATGAGATTTATATTTATATTTCGCCCCATCTTTTGTATGGCAAATGGTGTATTATACCCTAGTTCTTCCACTTACTTTACTAATAAAATGTGATTTATACTAAATGATTTAGGCCCTCTTTAATAATCCAATTCAGTACTTAAATTTAATGAGTTCAAATCTGAACATCTTGAGACACATTTGACAACCAAAAATAGAATGTCTAAATTAATTAAGTAACGTTGAATTTTCTAAACAAAACTTACTCTCAAATATAAGTGATAAGCTATTCATTTACTCTAAAATACACTCAAATATATTGGATTTAGCATGCGTTTGATAAAATTGAAATTTAAAATTTGAATCCGAAATTTGAAATATGAATCTATTAAATTATTGAATTGTTAAGTACTAATGTGATACATTTAAATGTATATCAGATTAAGTGATAAGTGAATAACTTATCACTTATTTTTTAGAGTAAGTTTTGTCTAGAAAATTTAGCATCATTTAATTAATTCAAATGTGTAATTTTTGATTATCAAAGACATATGAACATGTTAATATCTAAATCCATTAACTTTAAGTGATGAATTGGATTATCAAATAGGACCTAATAACAATTCAACTACTTAACTTAATGGAATTTGGACTTCAAGCTTCAGTTTTCAAATTTTAATTTTATCAAACACATCCTTCTTTTATCCAAATTCTACCAAACAGAATTTTTCTACAAATTACCACTCTCACAATTCACAAAGTCATTTTAACAATTGAATCTATAAACTGATGTCAGTCCTTTTGGACCGTTGTGTGATATGAAAGGTGAAAAAAAAAATCACATGTGTGCACAAAAATAAAACAAAAAAAAAAAGGTGTAGATTTTTCTTTTGGAAAAAGGGAGAATTGTAGTTTTAGTCTAAATTTTTAGCATATGTGCTAAATTAGTCTCTAATGTTTCCACCAAAATAAATTTGGTTCTCAAAGTTTTTGGTATTAGGTACATTTAACAATGATGAAAACTCAATAATGACTAGTGGTCAAAATTTAATTACTGTTATTTAACAATTTTGACTTTGTACTTTTGAACCCTAATTTTTGAAATTTTAATCGCTTAAGTTTTCAATAGTGATATTGAGGATATTAGGATAAAATAAGATAAGAATTACACCGCAATTGTCTTAAATGGGTACTAGCAATTCTAATTAAACTTTTTTATTTTTTTACTTCATTTATTCATGCCACTAATGTCTCATATACTTCTTCCCTTTGGGATAATTGGTCTCAAATTTGGTATTATATATGTAATTATTGTTTTATACTATTAGTAATTAACTGATAATTAACCCATAATGAGTAAAAGCACTTCATATTAGTATCTATGATTGCTAGTTTTTATAACAATTCCTAACTATAACAATTTAAGGCCTATATGCACAAACCATGCAAGAACTGGCATGAAAGATAATAAATTTTATATTAATACTAGAATTTTCCTTTTTTATTTTATATATTATGTATATATTGTCATATGATTGTAACTTATTCAAAAAATAATAATAAAACTCTTTAAGTTCAATGATGTTATTATCTCGATATAAAGTGTTTTTATGAAATTTATAGGGATTTAGGATGACATTTGTCAAATCTTTAAATCAATTCACACCTTTTTTTTCTTTGTAAAACTCCTAACAATAACTAGAAACTTAAGAGACCATATTGATTGAAACTTCAAAAATTAGGGACTAAAAATGTAAAGTTAAAATCAGAAAATTTAGAGACCATATTTGTTTTGCTGATACAATAGAGACCAGTTTGATCTACAAGTCAAACATTGAGAATCAAATTTGTGTTTCTCCCTTTGGAAAATTTTGAGAAGTAGTAATATAAAGATTTAAATTCTTAAAGACATATAAGTTTTGGCAAATTCACATATTCCTAATATCTAATAAAACACATGTCATAACCGAAATTACCAAATTAACCTATCCAACCAACCAAGCCCCCACTCTAATCATCTGATCCCTAAATTCCCTTTCTTAACCATTTTGAGAGGGAAATGAATTAGCATCAAAATCTGTGGCAATCCTTCTAGGACTATTACTGGGCCGAGTCAGTTTGAACTCGACTCCAAGAAAAAGTCTAATGAGCCTAACCTTTCATTGAATTGGGTTAAAATTGGGTCTAAATATTAGTCCCGAATTAAATGTGAGTAGAGTTTGGATCTTATTAGGGTCAAACCCGATATATGCTTGACCCTTTAATATGCATATATATATATATATATATATATAATTATATATAATATATTTATATTTTGATATATATATATATATAAGGAATATTAAATATACAAAATTATGTCAAAGATTTAGAAGGACAAATCTCAGTATGAGCAAATTGAGGACCTTTGAAGATGTATTGACTGTTGATCGTGTATTATTATTATTTTCTATGTACATTGAATTAATTGGATATATTACTGTTGAAAAATTCTTGGTTTTATATACTTTTTAATGAACTGTTATTGGTTCCTATATAGTTTTAATGTTGTGGTTCTGCAGATATCAAATTAGTTTAAAACTTAATAATTATAGTAATTATATTAAGGAAGTTAAGGAGTTATAAGTGAGCTTGAGTTAAGTCAAAATTAAACTTATAATCTGAATATTTTGTAAGTCAAGTATGAGTTTCATATTTATCACTTCAAATCTCATAATTCGAAACCCAAAAATGGTACTAACTATATGAGCCAAATCTGAGTTTGTTAAACCTCACTTCACTTCAGATAGCCCAATGACAAGCCTAAATCCTTCCCTTTTTTGATTTAAATGAAATTAAATTTAAACCTATAGTTTAGTACTCATATTCTTTTGTACCCAAACAACCTTTTGACCTTTGAAAAAAATTACCCAAAATACTACAAGTTATCTTCACCTTGATTAGAATTATGTCAAGTAATCATGAGAGTCAAGTCACATAATCGATTTTGTTGTCTAGGTTCTATTTTTCTTTTTTAGTTTTTGTTATTCTAACTGCCAAAAAAGGTTCCTAATCGCAATACTAGTATGATTGATCATGGAAGTATATTGTTTGGATTGCATTTTCTGGAAGGGTATATACTGTAACACTTTTTTAGATGTGATTTATATGAAGTAAAACGATCATTGAAAAATGCATCAAGGAAATATTTCCAAAAAACATGAGATTTTTGGCCAAAGAATGGCAATCCAAAAAAGCCAGTATATTGGCATACTAGTGCAAATTGACTTCTTGTCTACAAATATATTATTTTTTATAACTTAAACTATACCAAAAAAAGATCTCTAATCAAAATATTGAATTGTTATGTTCAAACTTGTAACATATATGCTTCTAACAAAACAAGAAAAAAATGAAAATGTTCAATCTTTAAAAGTAGGGTAAAATACAAAAAAAATCCCTTGTGGTTAAGCTAACCTACGGAAAAGTCCATTATGATTTCGAATCATACATTTTGACCTCTCATAGTTTGAAATAATTTGAAACAGCAACGGAAATTGTCAAAACCAGCTGAGGCAGACCAAATGACATAATTACCCTAATATATATATATAAGCAATAAAAAACCTTTAAACAACCATCCTATTAAGTAAACTTATGGAAAAACCCCTGTGATTAAGCCAATCTATGGAAAAAGCCCCTTATGGTTACATGTAGTTTTCATTTATTTATTTAATTTGTGCATAGGAATAAGATAAGCTGTGTTTGGAAGTTTTATTTATTTATTTTATGTATAGAAATAATGTGAGTTTTATTTAAGAATTTTTATTTATTTATTTTATATATAGAAATGAAGGTGAGTTGTATTGGGAGTTTTGGGTTGTTTTTGAAAATTTTATGAGTTCTAAGGTATTTAATAGGTATGTCAACTAAAATTTTGAATTAAAAAAAATATTTTTCAAGTCAAGGAATCTCAAACTCATTAATTTAAATGACTTTTGCCGATTTTCACATTAATTCAAAATCACGAGATATTGTATTGTATGATTTGAAACCATAAGGGCTTTTTTTGTAGATTTGAATAATCACAGGGGACTTTTTGTATTATAACTCTAAGAGTATAATAGGTATATCAATTAAAAATTTGTTTGTTTCCAGTACAAATACTCGCAAAGAAACGCGTGTATTTCAAACCCGTTAATTCAAACGATTTCCATCGCTTTTTAAAATAATTTCAGACAATGAGGTACCGGAGTATATGTTTAAAAACTACAGGGGGTTTTTCTATATGTTTACTTGATCTCAAGGGGCTTTTGGATGTCGCGTCAGGACTTCCAGCCTCCTATAGCATCGAGCGGCTCGAGATTCTTGATCATGATCAGCGCATCTTCGGGTTTAGCATTGTCAGCGGCGACCACCAGTTGTCGAACTATCGCTCGATCATGAGCCTACACCCCAATGGCGGCAATGAGACGGTGGTTGTGGAGACTTACGTGATTGATGCGGCCGAGGCCAACACGAAAGAAGAGACGTGTGCCTTTGTGGATACGATCGTGAAACTGAATTTGCGAGCCCTGTCCAGAGTTGCTGAGGATTTGGCGGGCAAAGCGCAACAACAGGTTTGAAAATCTCAATTTCTTTTCACTGGTTTATCTGATTATTAGCTAAGTAATTAGGGTAGTAGTAGCTAGGAAGAGAATTAGAAATTTCAAAAAACAATGAAAAAATAAAAAAGACAAAAAAATTTAAAAAATTAGAAAAAAAAGATTTTGGTTTCCTCTTTTTTTTTTCTTTTTTATTGCTAAAAAAACATTGAAAAAATCAAAAAATCCAAAAAAGCAAAAAAGATTTGGCTTCTTTTTAGTTTACTTTTCTTTGGTAGGAAAAGAATTTTCAAAAAAAATTAAAAAATCAAAAAAAGTGAAAAAAGATTTTCGTCTCTTTTTTTTCTTTTTTATTTGCAAGTAAAGAACAAAAAACATTGAAAAAAACAAAAAAGACAAAAAAATCCAAAAAGCACAAAAATATTTTGGCTTCTTTTTTTCGTTTACTTTTCTTTGGTAGGAAAAGAATTTTCAAAAAAAATTGAAAAATAAAAAAAGTGAAAAAAGATTTTCATCTCTTTTTTTTTTCTTTTTTATTTGCAAGCAAAGAACAAAACACATTGAAAAAAAAAGACAAAAAAATCCAAAAATCCGAAAAAGCACAAAAATATTTTGGCTTCTTTTTTTCGTTTACTTTTCTTTGGTAGGAAAAGAATTTAAAAAAAAAATTGAAAAATAAAAAAAGTAAAAAAGATTTTCATTTCTTTTTTATTTGCAAGCAAAGAACAAAAAACATTGACAAAAACAAAAAAGACCAAAAAAATAAAAAAATCCAAAAAAGCACAAAAATATTTTGGTTTCTTTTTTTTTGTTTACTTGTTTTAGTAGAAAAAGCATTTTTTTAAAAAAAGAAAAAATTGAAAAATGATTATGGTTTCCTTTTTACTTTTTTATTTGCCAGTAAAGAACGAAAAATTGAAAAAAAAATCCAAAAAACTAAAGGATTTTGGTTTCTTTATTCCTTTACTTTTTTATTAGTAGGGAAAGAATTTTTTTTTAAAAAAAGAAAAAATTTAAAAAATGAAAAAAAGGCATTGGATGTCTTTTTTTTCCCCAAAAATAGAAAATTCGCTTAGCTCTACCTAACACGTATCTCTCAACTGTGCATGAGGTGTTATTGTTTTCAAAAGAAAAAAAAGGGTAATGCATAATTTTAAATCTGCCACTCTAATGTCTCATAAATACTTACACGATCAATAATTAAATTTCTGTCCTTTTGTTAATTAAACAACACTTGATTCTTTTTTTGCCCTATTTAGCCTGCCTATAAATGCTATCTTCTTAACTTTTTAACTGTTTGTGTACATTTTAATAGCTACTGATGATCACTTGAGTTCCTATTAGTATGTCTAAGTGAGTTCCCTATAAATGTGCCTAAATGCCATAGGTGAAAATGATAGGTACTTCCACTTTCAGGCATCAAAGTTAGCTATACTTGGGAATCTGTCTAAAGCTACTTCACACACCTTTGCACGTATAACAACTAGCCTTGTAATTGTGTGATAATGCGACGGTGTAGCTTTTGATGTGAATGAAATACTAATTGGCCTCTTTCCATTTCTACCTTGGCTTAGAAACTGAAAGAAGTATGAGTTAAAACTTGAGGTCCGCGCCTAGTGATTGGAGTTGACATCTTAATATACTTAATAAGTTGGTGAGGCGATAAAGCAATCAGGGGCAGGTTAGTGCCATGTATCTGTTGTGGTTCCCTATTCGGTTGTTGCAGAGTAAGCCAAGTCGGGAGTCTCGCTATACCAAATAATAAGTGAGAGTGCAGTTGTGGTTTCCATATCAAACATCTCCTGAGTGAGTCAGTTGGATTCTCAAGAGACCTAAAAATGAATAAGTGCAAAAAGAGCACAAAAAAGCACCAAAAAAAGGTGTTTCTGAAAAAAATTGGGATTGCAATTGCCACAAGAGGGACAGCTTTGCAATCGAAAAACAAAATCTATTAACAAGCTGCAGCCAAGTCCTTGCACTCACACAACGAGGGACAATGGGGGGAACCCCACCGCAACTATAGTGCAGGCCAACCACTGTCGTTACCATTGTTAACGCCCTGGTTCTGGTGAGCAATCCTAGATCTCACTTGAACCTTCGACTTTTAGGTATATTGGGATTTTAAACCAAAAAACTTGGTTGTGGATGGAAAGTTGAGACGAGCCTTTTGGACGTTTTAACCCAACTCCTGTGAGCACACCATCTTTCTTTAATATAATTGTCATATGGGCCAATTAGTGTTGAATTGATTTCAAATTGTTATGCTCGAACAAATTCCCTTTACTAGGCTAGATGACATTTCATCCCTCACACATGCTGAAGACTGGGAATTAACCAATTATTGCTATTTGATACAGCCTGCTCTACATGTTTTTGAGTGGGAATATTCGTCAATTTTTCCTCGCATTCAATGGCATAGGGGGTATTCATTGTCCAAGGTGACTTGTCTATGATCACGAAGAGATGACTTATCATGCTTGGCACTAGAGACATGAAGTTTTTTAACTCCACCTGTGTTGACACAATACATCACACAGCCAGTCCCAAGTCCGGATGAAGGAGGAGGGGTTTTTTTTATGTTTTAGAAGGCAGCTCTTAGCGTACGTTCTCAAAATCCTTCTGTGCAGATTATCTATGAAAGGTTGGTGAATGCGAGTTTTTTTGTTTCATTCTTCTTGGTAGTGCTGAATTTCTGGTCTTCATTTCATAGTCGATCTAGATTTTAGCATCTATCCCGGGTTATGATCCAATCACATTTCTTTCATTCTTTTTACTTTGCTTTGTTTTACAACTGCACTTTACATTTTCAGAGTTTGTATACTTGTTCACATAAATCTGTTGTGTGTTAGAGCTGCCAATGAACTGGTTTACTGTGAGTAATCAACATGCACTAGTACGTTTGGCATTGGAAATTGACAAACTTTTAAGCTGGTTCTTTTCTGTTCATTGAGTCACCTGAATTTTGTTGTAATATGTTCTTAAGCTCACTTGCTGTTGCAAAGGTAATTAACTTTGTTTTATCTCATGCTGATCTTTCATACATGTGTAGTTTATATCAGCAAAATATGATACGGAAAAAAGGTTACGCTATTGATATTTCAGACACAAGTTGTACTATTTGGTGTGGCCGAAGTCTGACGGTAGAGTGGCTTTCATATCTTGAATTTCTTTCCCAAATTCGTGTGCTATAGGTAGATTTGCAGCACCATTTTAGTCAGAACAGACGTTAGAGCAAAGTGATGCTGATTACTTTCTAATTTTGCAATTCTTGGCAGGGATAATTCTATGGGCTCAATCTAATGCAATTTTGTATTGTTACAGTTTAATTAAATGATCAAGCTTTTATAGATCTCGTGGACTCACATATGGATTTGAAGTCCTGTGTGTAGATTAGAAACTCTGTGAGTGGAAAGTATATCTTTCTGGCAATGTTATTGATTTTGGAGTTTGTGGCGGGGTCTCCTGGTTGTTGGTGATAGCCTGCAGATGTGGTTACAACTGCATCTTTGGTGAAAATCTCCATATAGTTCTTTGCTTTTCAATCAACACTTCAAATTTTCCTCAATTATGATGGTTTTATGTGATTAAAGATGATAATGCAAACAGGGTATGTGAACTATTGTATACTAGGCCGAATTCAAAGAGAAGAATGTGATTCAGGAAAACAGAAATGAACATGCTCCTCTACCTCGAGTTCAAGACTTTCGTCTAATTCAATGTTGGGAACAAAACAAGATTCCTTCTTCATCTCCTTCCTATAAAGAAGTATCATATTCCTTCTTCCCCTCCCGAAGAGGAGTAGCAGAATGCTCCTCCTCCTCAAGCGGTGAAGTGGTGAACACACTCAACCTAGCACAATGTCGTGGTTTTTGCCCCACAGTTGCGAGCCAAAGGGTAGCAAACTTATTTGGGCCAATCCGTTGTAGAGGCATTGGACTATGACTAGGGATGGCAATGGGGTGGGGGTGGGCCTGGGGATCCTTCCCCCGTCCCCCGCCCCATCCCCCGCCTCGGCTTCCCTGCCCCGCCCCGCTTCTCCGCGGAGTTAAAAAAAATTTTATTATATAATTTATTATAATTAAATTTGAATAAATAATCAAATACTAAAATATCAACATATTACCAAATTATTATTCATTATAACTTTAAAATTGAAACTCATAAAAATAATTAAATAAAAGTTATTTGAATACAATCTAATATGATAAAAAGTATAACTAAAATAATCAAGTTTTTACTTTTGATACAAATACAATCACTAAATTGTTATTGTATTTTTTTGGAAAAAAATGTTATTGTATTAAGTGTAGTTAGGAATTTAATATAAATGTATTAATAAATTTAGTATAAATAATTAATAATTTTTATTAATAAACATGTATAATTAGTAGTATAATTGATAATATCATTATATATATAATTATGTATATATATATTTTTTATTATTTTAAGCGGGTGACGGGGCAGGGGTTGGCGCGGGAGAATATACCCCCGTCCCCCGCCCCGTTTCTAAACGGGGGAAAAACTTCCCCCCCTGCCCCCGCCCCAACCCCCGCCCCATCCCCGCGGGCCGGATTGCCATCCCTACTATGACCATGATATTGAGGAGGAAAAAAATGGTCAGGCAACCCCTCAACTTTACCACAGAATGGAGCATGTCCTTGAAATAAACTCCTGTAAAATACACCATAGGCAAAAACGCTAATGCCAAAAGTTGTGAACAAGTAATTCCCTTCCACACAAAAGGGATAATAATGAACCAATCACGATTGTCGACAAAACTTGAACACATTGTCAACCTCCGCATTGTAACACACAAGAACAAGTTGAACCCCAGCACCAATAGGAAACAGGATGCCGCAAAGATTCAAATTTTTTATCCAAGGGAGGGAGGGAGAAAATGAAATTATCAATGAGCAAATGAAATTATTATTGCATCAGTGATTAATAGAGTGAATCATTTTTGAAGTTATTTCTTGACTAGAGTTTGTTTATTATTGATTCAATTTCAATTAATTATAATTTAGTCCTTTTTATTTAAGTTGTTTAATTATTCCCAATTTTATAAAAATTCCCCGTACTCTGGGCTTTAGAAAAAACAAATTTTTTTCAATTCCCGTGGATTCGATCCTGCTCACCGTTATATACAAAATTTATATTTTACTCGAGTAAGTATTTATTATTGCACAGATTCGACACCTATCACAAACTAAGCTCCATTTCCGCAAATCCTGTCTCATGTCCTTGATCACTTTTAATATGTAAAACCATATGCATGGTCCTAATTCAAAATAGTGAGGTACAACATAGAACAACTCAATGGAAAGCTTATGATTTACCCATTTAAACACTAGGAAATATTGCAAAAAATTGAAATTTTTAAAAAATGCAAAACTTTGAACTATGTTACTATACCAAAATTTTTTGGAGCAAATTATGCCTAAAAAATTCAGTGTCATTTAATTAATTCAGATGTGTAATTTTTTGTTATCAAATGCATCTGAACATGTTATTATCTGAATCCATTAACTTTAAGTATTGAATTGTGTTATCAAATAAGGCCTAATATTTAACAACTTAACTTAATGGAATTCAAACTTCAGACTTCAATTTTCAAATTTTAATTTTATCAAACGCACCCTCCTTTTACCCAAATTCTACCAAACAGAATTTTTTCTACATATTACCACCCTCACAATTCACAAAGTCATTTTAACAATTGGATCTATTAACTAATGTCAATCGGTTTGGATCGTTGTGTGATATCAAAGGTGAAAAAAATTGCATGTGTGCACAAAAATAAAACAAAAAAAGGTGCAGATTTTTCTTTTGGAAAAACGGAGAATTATAGTTTTAGTCTCCAATTTTTAGCATATGTGCTAAATTAGTCTCTAATGTTCCGACCAAAATAAATTTGGTTCTCAAAGTTTTTGCTAGTAGGTACATGCAACAATGGCGAAAACTCAACAATGACTAACGGTCAAAATTTGATTGCTGTTATTTAACAATTTTGATTTTGTACTTTTAGACCATAATGTTTGAAATTTTAATCATTTTAGTTGCTTAAGTTTTCCATAGTGGTATTAAGGGTATTAGAATAAAATAAGATGCGAATTACAACACAATTGTCTTAAATGGGTACTAGCAATTATAATTAAACTTTTTATTTTTTACTTCATTTATTCATGCCACTAATGTCTCGTATACTTCTTCCCTTTGGTATAATTGGTCCCAAATTCGGTATTGAATATGTAATTATTGTTTTATTCTATTAGTAATTAATTGATAATTAACCCATAATGAATAAAAACACTCCATATTAGTATTTATGTTTGCTAGTTTTTATAACAATTCCTAACTATCACAATTTAAGGCCTATATGCACAAGCCATGCAAGAACTAGCATGAATGATAATAAATTTTATATTAATACTAGAATTTTCCTTTTTTAATTTTATATATTATGTATATATTGTCATTTGATTGTAACTTATTCAAAAAAAAATCTTTAAGTTCAACGATGTTATTATGTTGATATAAAGTGTTTTTTTGAAATTTTATAGGAATTTAGGATGACATTTATCATATATTTAATTCAATTCACATCTTTTTTTTCATTTAAAAACCCTTAACTATAACTAGAAACTTAAGAGACCATATTGATTGAAACTTCAAACATTAGGGACTAAAAATGTAAAGTTAAAGTCAAAAAACTTAGAGACCAGATTTGTTTTGGTTGATATATTAAAAAACAATTTGATATATAGGTCAAACATTAAGAATCAAATTTGTGTTTCTCTCTTTGGAAATTTTTGAGAAGCAGTAATAGAAAGATTTAAAATTCTTAAAGACATTGAAGTTTTGGCAAATTCACATATTCCTAATATCTAATAAATTATTTGTCAAAATTTATTTACTTACGTCATTATTACAATTTCCAGCACACCTTTTTATCTTTCCAATTACCTTTTTATCTTACATACATCACATCACAAAAAGTATTACAACAAAAATATCTCAAATAATTTACAATCCAAACACACTCAAAATTACCAAATTAATCTATCCAACCAACCAAGACCCCACTCTAATCATCTTATCCCCAAATTCCTTTTCTTACTCATGTTGAGAGGGAAATGAATTAGCACAAAAATTTGAGGCAATCCTTTTAGGATTGTCAATGGGGTCGAGTCAATTTAAATTCGGCTTTGAGAAAAAGTCTAATGAGCTTGACCGTTCATTGAGTTGAGTTAAAATTGGATCTAAATATTAGTCCCGAATTAAATGTTAGTAGAGTTTGGATCTTATTAGAGTCAAACTCGATATAGGCTCCACCCTTTGATATGCAGCTATATATATAATTATATATAATATATTCATATTTTGATATATATATATATATATATATATCTAAATATATAATACTAATGCTTATGAGTTATTTGTCAAAATATCTTACTATAAGATAAACAAAAGGCTATAGCTACTGTAGCAGTCCCTTTTGCCGACACGTGGCACTTTGTGTGAATTTTGAGCTTTATCTTTTGCTTTCTTTATGGATTTGACATTGTTTTAAATGTGCTCAATGACCCAAAATAGATTGCATTTTTTATTTCTTTATAAGGTTGAATTATTTTTAGTAGACTTTTCAATCACTATATTTTGAACAGATATAATTCAATTAGAATTTATATTTATTTCTATTTACATTAACATTTCAACTTATATTTGATAAATTAACTTAAGATTTAATTATTTCTATTCGAGTTTTCAACCTTACATTTAAATTTAGATTTTGTCAAAATAAGTTATCATTTAAAGTTAATGTAAAGCAAAAGATTATTTAAAATTTATTCTATCCTACAATAAGGAATACGATTATTATTTCTACTCAAAGCAATGTACATTTTTCTGTGTCAATTTTATTTTCATTTTTTCATGTTCAAATATTTAGTAACATTTGACTTTATGTTTATTCATATTTTTATTGTTTGAATTTTGAGCTTTCTCTTTTGCATTGCTTTAAATGTGCTCAATGATCCAAATTCAATTGTATTTACCATTTCTTTATAAGGTTGAATTCTTTTGAGTAGGCTTTTCAATCTCTATATTTTAAACATATATAATTCAATAAGAATTTATATTTATTACTATTTACATTAACATTTCAACTTATATTTGACAAATTAACTTGAGATTTAATTATTTCTATTCGAATTTTCAACCTTATCATTTAAAATTATATTTTTCAAAATAAGTTATCATTTAAAGTTAATGTAAAGCAAAAAGGTTATTTAAAATTTATTCTATCCTATTATAAAGAACAAGATTATTATTTTTGCTTAATGCAATGTACATTTTTCTGTATCAATTTTATTTTCATTTGTTCATGTTCAAATATTTAGTAACATTTGACTTTATGTTTATTCATGTTTTTATTGTCATTTAAAGTTATACAATTGAACTAACATATTGCCACTTAATATATTCCAAGGAAAGAGATTCCTATGCTCTGTTAAGAAAGCAACTCCAAGAGAAAAAGCAATCAAAGGAACAACTTTTAAGATTGTCACAAGTTATGAAGCTGAACAAGTCCCAGCTGGCCAACAGACTTAAATGAACCTTCACAATGATTATGCATAAAATTAGTTTCCAACAATATAATGCTTATGTGCCTCAGAATTGAACTACTTATGTTTAAATTTAATTATCTTGTATTTATTTATTGTTGGTGTTAATGTACTTCGACTTGGTTGCTTTGACTTGCTACCTACATATGTTTTAATTACCTGCTCAAGAAAAATACAAATTTTATATATAGCGGTAAGTAGGGTCGAATCCACAGGGATTGGGGATAAACTTGTTTCCTTTCGAGTCAAGATAAATGGGGGATTTTAGGATTAAATGCTAATGAACTAAATAAATCAAATGCAAAAAAATAATTAATTGACAGAAATAAATGGGAGAACTCTAGCTAATGGTACACTTCAGAAATGGTTCAGGCACTGATCATTGATTCACAAATAATTCCAACATTTATTAATAGATTGGTTATAGCTGTCATGCACGCGATAAACAACCAATCTTTCCTTAATTTATCGATAGTCAAGGTATGACCGTTGACTATTTCTCTAACCCGAAAACAATCCTAAATACGACCGTAGGATTTAATTTTTAGATTGCATTAAGGTTTAGAAAAGCCCAATCCTAACTAACAAACACGCTACAAGAGTTTGTTTAAACTAGATCGTATGTTCTCCTGACATAAACCCAATTATGCCAGTTGCTACCGGGACAGAGGTAATCGAACAATTACGGATCCAACTACCCCTAATTAGCAAAATAACCTATGTGAATAATTAAATATTGTGCACCTATTCAATCATACATGATAGCTATACCAACAATTAAAAGCAGAAAACACACAAACACCAACAAATGAAGGAAGTAGTTAAAATAATTCAGATCTCACAGTTATTATTGAACCAAATCTTTAGCTGTCCCCTTGACTAGAAGCGGAGATTTAGCTACACATTCTCAAGGGGCATCCGCAGGACTCCCTTGATAACCATTGGTTCCTTCTCCACAAACTAACTAAGGGCAAGCCGAAAATCAGCCGCAACAAGTGACGGCGTTTTTTACTTTCAAGAGGTCCAACCCTTAATCACGCGGGATCCGGCCTTTTTGTCCTCCCCAAAATCGGCTAAAGGAGAGAACTCAAGACCAAGTACAATGCTGTTTTTTTTCTAGTAAAAAGAAGATGAATTGTTTAAGGAAACAACTACTAGTCAAATGAAAACCAAGTTTCTAGTCCACATAATAGCTGACTCCTTCGAGTATTAATCACACGGGCCGGCCATCCTATCATTTTCCTAATTTTTAGCTTTTTGAAACCAAATAGACTTCCTCCTAATCTTCCGCCAATAATCCACGTAGACTCCATTTTGAATTGAGAAACTCTTGAAAAATCACATTTTTTATCTCTTTTTGCTCCACCTTCCTACAATTAGTACCAAATACCAAATATAAATAGAATCTATCAATTAATACAATATTTGGTATAATAAAAGAGGAAAATAATCATAGAATTAATGACGAAAATGCAACCTATCAATTTCCCCTACACCTAAACCATGCTTGTCCTCAAGCATGAGAACAACAAATCAAGCAATTAAAATCAAACAATGGTTGTTGCTCAAATCTTCTATTGCCGAGATACAATTAAAACATATGTCAAGTATTAGTGATTAAATTTCAAGAAATATCTCTCCGATTATTTTTCAAGATCAAGAACTCTTTCAATTTATGACTAACTAATCTAAGAATATAAAATATTCAACCAACATCCATAAGCAAATGGTTCGGCTATTAAACAAAATCTCAACATTAAAATTCATGGATCAGCGGACTAACAATTCATTCACATTTTTCACTATTGGCACTTTTTTTCTAAAATATCCCCACACTTGATTGATTTTTTTTTCTGGGGGAATGCTTAGTTTTTAGCCATTTAAGTGTTTTGACGCGAACTCCGACATTGGCCAAATGAAGGAGTCCGGTTACTCAGCAATCATCGTTTAAAAACCACATACTCATAGCTATCGTCGCTTTTTGACGCGAAAATCGACACTTGTGGTGAAGACTCCCGGTTACTAGATAACGATATCTAGCAGAGTATAGCTAAACATGATTCAAAGAAGCACCAAAAATAAAATTAAATACCACACAAACCTGCTTCGTTTTTTAAACATGAAGAACTAAGATTAATAGTTGAACCAATTTGCATAAAAAAAATGTTAGACAAATATTTACAATACTTAGAGAAGTTAACCAAAAAGTGCAAAAGTCACAAAATCTCAAATATTCACCAAAAAGACACCCTTAAACTCAACCATGTCATACTTAACACCTTAGAGTGTAAAATCTTAGCAATAGAAAATTTTGAGACATCTAACTATTGTTAATCAGGAACAATCACAAATACGCACAAAGATAGGTAAAAATTGGATAAAATTTGACAAAGTCAAACAAAAAATTCCAACAAAAATGCCTACACTTACACTTTTTCAATAAAATACCAATATAATACTCCTCCCACACCTAAATCTTACATTGTCCCTAATGTAAGAGATAAAGAATATAATACGAAACAAAATGGACAACGAAACTTCCCTCAGCATGTAATGGAGGGTCTCAAGCAGCTATGGCATAGTTGGGAATGGTCGGTTCTTCCTTTTATCCTTTGTTTGAGTAGAGATGAGAACAGGCAGTGAGGGACTGAGGAGAGGGAGAGCGCCGGTGGTGAATGATGGCTAGCGGCGGTGGCTGAACGAAGATGGTGGCTGGAGCGGGTTGGGGAAGTGCTCGGTGCGGTGACGACGGAGCAGCGGCAGACAGCCAAGCGGACGAAGGCAGTAGCGGGAAAGGGGGGAAAAGGGAAAGAAAGAAAGAAGAAAGAAGAAGAACCATGGATTTTTTTTTTTGGAATAAATGAACCCCTGGGTTAGGCGGGGGCACGCCTAACTGCCTTAGAGTCTTCTGACCAACCGTCCAAAATTAATATCCTTAAACGTGACCACCTGGCGTGGGCACGCCTAACTACTAGAGAGTCTTCTAACCAACTTTTGAAAATTGAGTTCACACTTTCGAAAATTGAGTTCCTTAAGCGTGACCATTTGGCGTGGGCACGCCTAACTACTATAGAGTCTTCTGACTGCAGACGAAAATTGTTTTCCTTAAGCGTGATCATCTGGCGTGGGCACGCCTAACTGCTAGATAGTCTTCTATCCGTCAAATTAAAACTTCCTTCCTTAGGTGTGACCACCTAGCGTGGGTACGTCTAACTGCCAGCTTCCTGTCACAAAAGCAACAAATCACTAAATGCAATTAACACTTAACAAAAACTCCAAAACATAAGAACACTAAAATAAAGGCCTTGGGTTGCCTCCCAAGTACTGCCTTTCATTAATGTCTTTGGCTAGACATTATCATATTTATTCATGGAGGATAAAATCGTGTAACTCGTTTTAGTACTTCATCTTCTATGTAATCTTGATAGCCCTCGTAAATAGAGTAATTCTTGAGCACACGAGTTACGATCTTCCATGGACTAGTAGATGGCGCCAAACAAGTCAACAAGGATTTTAACTCTTCACTCACTCCTCCATCACGAACACTTATTGGTTCGAGATATTTTGCCATTGCAGCTCTTAACTTATTCCTGTTATGAAACTCAAAATCTTCTGGTATAATAAAATCAATTTCACTAACAGCAATTGAATAATAAGAGTCAAGAGAATATTGATCAAGGAATAGAGGAGATGTCACCACATTTGGAAATTGTTCACTGGATTTATGGATTCATTCACTTGAACCATTTGATATTGGGGTTCCATTTCTTATAATTCAATTCCCTTTTTAACTGCATCTTTAGATTCTTTTTCTTGAAACTCTTGCAACTCCATGTCATTTGTCAGGATAATTACACTTTCATCTTTCTCATGGTCGATAATAGTCTGTGAAGACAATTCTTCATACATTTAAGAAGTCAATTGCGTTATCCTAAATGTCAATTGATTCACTTGATCTGCCAGGTTACGCATGCTTGCTTGTGTCTCATGATGAAAAACTATTGTTTTCTGATGAAAATTCATTGTTTCCTGTTGAAGTTGATGTGTCTCCTGCTGAATTTGATGTGTGTTAGTAGCTATTAATTTAACTATTTTTTCAAGAGATATACCTGACATGGATGACGGTTCTTGAGACTCTAGCTGTTGAAAATCTATTGGCCTTTGTTCATAATTAAAATTGGAATCATCCCACCATCCTTGCTTATACCCGTTTGAATAAGGGTCATACCATGTTTGATATTGAGGTGAAAAATCTCTAAAAGTATCGATTGGAGCACTTAGACCATCTTGAAATATATGGCATATGTCGATTGAATGATCTGAGACAAAATAAGTTCCACAATTTGCAACAGCCCATTAATCATTAGAAAAAGCACGAGTCTCATAACCCCTTCTAGAAATAAAATCCAGTCTATCACCAAAATACGGAATGTTAGCAGCCATAAACTATATATAAAAAGAATAAGAGAAAAATAAAAAAATAAAAACAAGATGAACTCAAAAAGAAACAAATTAATCAGGCACCAGTCCCCGGCAACGGCGCCAAAAATTGACAGGTACCGAACCTGTGCAATAATAATAAATAAAAACCTAACTACCACCTGAAGCAGTAAATAATCAATTCGAGTACTGGAGCAGGGATTCTAGGCGTGCAATGGGTTACTTGATTCATTCTGTTTCCGAAGAGTTTACTTAATCCGATATACCTGAATTAATTATTTAACTGAATTCACTAACTGGTAGACAGTGACAAGTAGGGTCGTCTCCTCAGGGACTGGTGAGAAAGTTATTTCTTTTCAAGTCAAGACAAATAGGGGGTTTTAGAATTAAATACCAACTAAATAAATTAAATGCAGAAAATAATTAATTAAAAGAAATAACTAGGAGAGCTCTAGCCAAGGGTGCACTTTAGAAATGGTTCAGGCACTGATCATTGATGTCCAACAATTATTAATAGATTGGTTATAGTTGTCATACATGCGATAAACAACCAACCCTTCCTTAATTTCTCGATAGTTAAGGTACGACCGTTAACTATTTCTCTAACCTAAAAACAACCTTAGGTACGACCGTAGGATTTAATTTCTAAATTGCATTAATAATTAGAGAGAGCCAATCCTAACTAACAAACACGTTACGAGGATTTGTTTAAATTAAATCATATGTTTCCCTGACATAAATCCAATTACGCCAGTTGCTACTGAGATAGAGGTAATCGAACAATTACGGATTCAATTCCCCTAATTAGCAAAATAGCCTATATAAATAATTAATTATTGCGCACTAATCAATCATACACAAGAGCTATAGCAGTTAAAAGCAGAAAACATATAAATATCAATAAATGAAAGAAATAATTAAAAGCAGTTTAGATCTCACAGTAATTGTCGAACTAATTCGTCAGTTGCCTCCTTGACTAGAATTAGGGATTTAGTTCCCCATAATTAGAGAACAAGCCGCGTGTGTGGAGTTTGGAAAAGTTTACAGATCAATTCTCCCAGTTCGGTCAACAACAAGAGAAAAACGGACGGAATTTGTTTACTTCCAATTGTTCTCCAAAGCATACGAATAAGAGGGTCTGATGTTGTCTCCCAATTTCGGTCAAAATCTAGTGAAAAGTAAAGCCAAAAGGGTCCACAATGGCGGCTGGCTTCCTAATTGCTCATAAACATACGAGAAAGGTTTTTCTTGCTTGATTTCTCAATTCGGTCAATTCAACCATGAAGAGTTGATTTTCAAAAGTCAACAATAATGGCTTTTCTTCTGATTGTTTTTCAAAAGCCACGGCCAACCCTTCCCCAAAAAAACAAAAACGAAAGTTAAACTTAAGCTAAAACGAAGATCCCCTCCAACAAGTAGTCCTCTTGGGAGTCTTATACTCCCCCCTGTTTTGGTATATCTGAAATCCAAGGAAGAGATTTCCTATTATCGGAAATAGCCATTTAAAGAAACAAAAACTCCCGGAATAAAATAAAATAGAATCTATTACAATTTAAATAATTTCTTCAGCTTCTCAAGCGGGCCCCACTATTTGAAGTGCCCCACGCACAACCAATCCTCTAAATCTTGATTTTAAGCACTTTTCAGCATCAAATTTGACAATTGGCATCAAAACCCTATCTGAGTAAAATCCAACCAATTAATGCAAGATTTAGTCAAATAACTGTGCAAATAGACCCCAAAATACCCCACTAAAATGCACCCTATCAATCCTTTATATTAATATACTTCAATTTAATCTCTTTTGCCTTGAAAAGCAAATTTACTAATAAGCTATAAATCCAATTCATATATAGATGTCCCTCTATCAAACACAAAAAACTTCTGCAAAAATGCTAACTGTGACGCCCGAAAGAAAAGAAAAGGGAAAAATTTTCTTCAACCAGAATTTTTACAGAATCCGGCCGTATATCCGGCCAGTTTCTGGCCGGATACTTGGCCGGATTGGTGGGCTCATTTGAAAAAAAAAATTAATTTCTCTTCTGCCCTAAATCCGGCCTAGAATCCGGCCAGATTCCGGCCAGATTGTGACGTGGCATGGTCGACAGCCAGGTTTGACTGGGTGTTTTCTTCATTCTTATCTTGCTTTTAGTTGAAAATATCTTCATTTCTTTCCTTGGCCTGGCCGAGCTTCAAGAGGGAGAGAAGAGAGAAAGAAAACTCCAACTTCATTCTTCCATTTCTTGCTTACATCTTGAGATTTCACCGATGGTTTTGGAAACCACTCCATACAAGTGTGTGTTTAAGAGGTTTAAAGCTTTTGGTGGAGTGATCTTTGAAAGGGAAACTATAAGTTGCTAGCTTTCTTGAGTTATGAGGTAAGTTGCTTGGAAAATTCCCTCGAACACTCTTTGTTCGAATAATGGTATATTGGCGGTTTGTAGAGGTTAGAAATGCTATTTTGGGAATGATTTCATGATTTTAATTAGAGTTGGACCAATTTCTGATTTATTGGGGTATTTTATGATTTTATATGATTATAGTTCGTTGGTCATGAAACGATAACTTGTTGTGGTATAAAATGGAGTTTGTATACGTTGGATACGATTGTTTTAGGAAAATTTCTAGTTAGTGCGGAAATTTCGGTTTTAGGGTTTATTTTGGGGCTTTCTTATTGTGGGTTCCTGAGATCTTAATTGGTTAAGATTGAAGAGTGTTTGATAGCCTATCATGTATATGTGCTATTGTGGTTCATAGTTATGGATTTGGTGAATGTTTGTAGGTTGGAAAAATGAACAAATTAAGGGGAAGTGCTGTCCGAATTTTGAGAGTGTTTGATTGCTTTGAATTTGTGATCTAGGGCTTGGACTTGAGCAAGGCAATGATATATGATGGATGGTTCCTGAGCCGTGATTGGTGAGTGACCCCAAACTATTTTCAAAGCTACTTATGAACTCTTTGTTGCATTATTTACTCGATTGCATATCATGTGTGCTTGCATGTGAGTTCATGACATGATTTGGCTTCAATGAGTTCTTGGGAAGTCTTGTGCTGAACACCAACGTCTCCATCACTGTTTACTTGGAGTGGCTCCCTATCACTGTTTCACTGTTACTGGATCAATTTGAGCGTTGGGTGTTTAAGTACAATGATTTCCCTGGCTCACAAGAGCAATAAACGTATTTTTGATTACTGATTCATGACATCATTGAAATGAACTATTCTGAAACTTATTTGATTACTGATTTTACTGGTTACTCGCTGAGTTTCTAACTCACCCCCAAATGTTTTTCCTTCCCACAGGGCTCGAGGCAAAGGAAGTGCTTGTATTACGTTATTTGTGGGACTGGATGGCATATATCTTGTACAGTTTGGAGTTGGATTCATTTTGTGTAAAAGTTGGGCTAGTGTGACTGGTTGGAATTGAAGTGGATGTATGTGTACGTTCCACGCTTAGAATCAGTTTTCGCTTCGCTTATGATATGTAAATTTGAGGAATATTTGATGTGTATTGGAGATTTATATTGTAATTGAATTGAGGACTATAGTGAGTAAGTGAGTCCCGGCGAGAGTTGGGCAGGCGGTCCGCCGAACCCTTTGGTTCGCCTTAGGGGGAGGTGGGGTTGTCACACTAACCATTATTAATCCTACTATTTTTCAATTTCTCTGCGTATAGTTGCTGAACAAATTATACATATAATTTTAAAACCAAAAAGTATATAAGTATATTATTAATTTGTACACTGAATTAAATTTGTTAAATGAAAAATGTAGACAATTATAAATCCAGTGACAATGACAAAAAAATGTATATTTGAAAGCTATCATTAAAAGAGGAAAAAAAAGCATCTTAATGAAATGTAATAAAGACATGTATATTTTTCTCATCAAATTTGCATGCTATACTTGGTGGTAATTTCAGTTAACATTAATGACTCATATTTTAACTAAATATTAATGTATTAATGACTCAAAAGAAAATTGACAAAAAAATGACAAAGTTCATTTGTTCAAATTTAAATATTGATAACCCAATTTCTCTCCATTTCAGTAATATACATATTTTACGTATACTTTCACACATGACACTCTACTGACAAACATTCCATCAAATTTTGCTAACCTTAAATGCTTCAAGGTGGGCACTGCATAGCCAACCCTTACTAGTATATATATATATATATATATATATATATAAGGAATATTAAATATACAAAATTATGTCAAAAGAATTAGAAGGACAAATCTTGGTATGAGCAAATTGAGTTCCTTTGAAAATGTATTAAGTGTTGATAATGTTTTACTACTATTTTCCATATACATTGAATTAATTGGATATATGATTGTTGAAAAATTCTTTGTTTTATATACTTTTTAATGAATTGTTACTGGTTCCTGTATAGTTTTAACGTTGTGGTTCTGTGGCTATTAAATTAGTTTAAAACTTAATAATTATAGTAATTATAGTAAGAAATTAAGGAGTTATAAGTGAGCTTGAGTTAAATCAGAATTAAACTTATAATCTGGATATTTTGTGAGTCAAGTATGAGTTTCATATTTATCACTTCAAATCTCATAATTCAAAATCCAAAAGTGGTACTAACTATATAGGCCAAATCTATGTTTGTTAAACCTCACTTCAGATGGCCCAATGACAAGCCCAAATCCTTCGCTTTTTGATTTAAATGAAATTAAATTTAAACCTAATGCATTACATGAGACTTGATAAACTTTCATTCTTTGTTATTTTGGACTTGATGAACATTTTAATAAGCAAAACATTTTGGTGGCTTTTAAACTATAAAAAGGTTGAAGCTAAAAGGAGAATAAATAGATCAACAATTTCAAATACGCATCTATAATTATAAGAAGCTGACGGGATTTTTTTTATATCAATGCAAGTTTAAATCCGATTTTTATACCCGTTAGCTGCAAGTGTACAGGCCGAAACTGTAATGTAGGGTATGTATCAGATCGATCCCACGAGGAGTAATTGAAACAAGTACTAGACCCTTATTTTTCTCTATTATTTAGACTTACAATAAATTTGAGCAGAGAAGTTTATTGCTATATTCTACAAATCTGATCTGCAAATCTAGTTTAACAAATGCTAAATGCAAATGAAGAATTCTTACTCAAGAAAGACTCTAGGGATGTAGATTCCACTTATGGCATAAACAGCACAAATGAATGGATTTACCTCTTGTTATTAGTCTTGTTTAACCAGAGATTCATTTCCAAATTTACCAAGTCTCATTCTCATGATGAAATGGCCTAGAGTAGTTCAGTTTTCCCTATTTTCATGGTGAAATACTACTACTACTCTGTTTTCTTTCATGAAATGCTAAGTAATCCACTTAAGTGTATCTCTATTTTCATGAACATACAACTTAAGCTCTACTCATGTGTTTCCATTGTTACTACCAATTCTCACTGAATAATAACAACTATAAACATGCTATTGGTGATCAATCAATAACAAGTAATCACAACTACACAAGTAGACAAGTTAATACAAGATATAACAAGTGTAAATCACATTCAATTAGTATTATTTAGCCATAAGTTTCATTTACTCCCTAATTTAAGGAGTTTAGCTACTCATGAATGATTTAACAATCAAACTCACAAGTTTATTAATGCAAAACATCATGAAGTACAAGTACAAAAAAGATAAAAGAAAGCTTAGCTAATTGATGGTGAAGCTCTCCAATTCCTGCTATGCTCTTGCACAATATGATTACAAGTGAAAACTCCAAATGCTTCTCCAAGAACTCTTAGCTAGAGAGAAACAAGTTACAAGAAGGAAAACTAGCTATGTATATGATATTTTTCTTCTCCCCTTGTGTCTCTGCATAAAAGGTGGTAGAAAGTCTATTCCTCTCACTTCATAATTTCCTCCACTCAGATTTTTGTAAAAAGAAGTCAAAGATATGATATTTCCTTTTGTCTACAACTCATTTGGTCTTCTCTTTTGTTGCAGAAGCATGTGCCACCGATTTCTGTCCCTCAAAATAGCTGAAAAAGTTGTGAGAAAGGTAAAGGAAAACGGCTAGGCCACTTGCTGAAGAAAGAGACAGATCCGAGGGGTGAAAATTGATCCGAACTCGGATCTTCAGGATCCGAGGACTTCCCATAATAGATCCGAGGTCGGATCCTCTGACCTCGGATACACTCCTCCAGAAGTACAAACGAGGGATCGGATCCATCTTTGCTCTCACGGATCCGAGCTCGGATCCGTGCCATTAAATTTTCAGTTTTTTCAGTTTTTTCCTTTTTCCTTCATTTTTGCTCCTAATTTCTTGTGTACTTTATCCTCTGGACGATCCTTACATTCCCTTCATCTCGTGCATGAATTTCATACATCGATATCCTTCACAATTTCACAAAATTAACACATTAATCCACTCATTTATCAAGTTTTGAACACTTAAACAATATTTAAGCAATTATCACCAAAAGAGTTCAAATATGGCTTTAATCTTCTCAAAACATACCAAAAGTTCATGCCAAACTTGTACAAAAAATACGTTAAATATTCACTTATCAGAAGCAAAGAAATCCTAAATAAAGAACATTCAAGATCTTGACAGGCAGCATATAACATTCCAAGTTGGGTAGAAAATTGGCGGATGTGCTGGGTCTAAGTCCACTCGTCAACGGAAGTCGTGACCCACCGTGGAAAATTTTTATTTTCTTGTGGACAAAATCCTTAGAGGCATATTTTCTACTGACTTAATGGAAATTTTGAATCTCTATCAGTTGGTTGTGGAATTGATTTTCTGATTTATGACCCTCATGTTTGCAATCTAAATTAATTTAAAAATGTTTGACTTAAAATCACCAAACCTATTGAAAATTTGTCACATATCCTAAATTTGATACGTCTATGTTAAAGAAGTAGGTAAATAAGGTTTCCATGAGATGAGAACAACAAAATCTAAAGCATGAAGGACAGTAGTCTGCATTTCGTGTTGGATAGTTACAAAAAAAATGGTGCACATTTGTCAAAAAATTTTTGTATAGATTTTGAATTTTTCTTTTAATGTACTTGTTCATTATCAAAATTTGATCTTTCAAAAGTTTATATTGTTGAATAAGAGGTCTGAGCTCTCAAAAAGCATTTATACTTAAAGCAAATTATACACAGTGCGACAAACAGCTTAATTGGATGACCTCTATTAGTTTCTCCTGAAGGGCATGTAAGCATAGAACTCCCTTTTTTTATTGGTCTTCTTTAAGCTAATCTATATTTCTTTCTCCTAGGAAGACACTCTTTGACATTAATGTGGCATTATAAAGTTTTTCATAAGTAAAACATTTTCGTTGCTTTTAAATTATTGAATGCAAATGGGCCTTCAAGAAGAAAGAAGGTATCGCATGGGTCGAAGATGCAAGGTATAAAGCATGATTGGTTGCAAAGGGTTATAATCAAGTACAAGATGTTGATTTTAATGAAGTATTTTCACCTGTTGTTAAATATAACTCTATTTATACTTTACTTGTTTTAGTTGCCATGTATGATTTGCTATTGGAGCAGTTTGATGTTAAAGCAAATTTCTTGCATGGTAAACTTGAAGAGAAAATTTATATGAAACAATCTCAAGGATTTGAAATTGAAGAAAAGGAAGACCATGTTTATTTGCTAAAGAAATCTTTATATGGATTGAAATAGCCTCCAAGATAGTGATATAAGAGATTTGACACTTTTATGTTGGGTCATAGTCATTCAAGGAGTATGTATGATTGTTGTATTTACTTTTGAAAGTTAGATGATGGTTCTTTCATTTATTTGCTACTTTATGTTAATAACATGCTTATTGATGCCAAAAATTTGTCAGAAATTTATATTTTGAAGTTGCAGTTAAGTAGTGAATTTGAAATAAAACATTTGGGAACAGTTAAGAAAATTCTTGACATAGAGATCAAGAGAGATCGAGGAGTTGGAAAGTTATTCTTGACCCGAGAAAATTACCTTGAAAAAGCCTTGGAAAAGTTTGGCATGAACGATGCTAAACCTGTGATTATTCCTCTTGCTAGTCATTTTCGACTATCTGTTGCTCAGTCATCAATGTCAGTTGAAGAAAAAGAATATATGGCATGGGTTCCTTATTCCAGTGCAGTCGACAGCATTATGTATGCAATGGTTTATACTTGTTCAGATATTGCACAAGCAGTCAGTGTGGTTAGCAGATATATGTCTTGTCCTGAAAAAATACATTGGCAAACTCTGAAGTGGATTCTCAAATACTTGCGAGAGATTTCAAACCGTTGTTTGGAATTTGGGGGAAATAATAACGCTTTGGTTGGTTTTGTAAACTCTGACTATGTCGGGGATCTTGATAAAAAAAAAAATCACTTTCAGGTTACGTATTTTGTATTGGCGGTTGTGTAGTTAATTGGAAAGCTACTTTACAACCTACTATAACTTCATCTACTACGGAGGCAGAATATATGGTTATGACCTAGACAATCAAAGAAGCCTTGCGGTTGAAGAGTTTGTTTGACAAACTTCTTTTATATCAAGGTATTACTACTATTTACTGTGATAGTCAAAGTGCCATTCATTTGACTAAAAACCAGATGTATCAAAAGAAGACGAAACACATTGATGTGAAATTTTATTTGATTCGAGATATTATTGTTCAAGGAAAAATTCTTGTTTAAAAAATCAGTATCAAGGAGAATCCTACTGACAAATTCACGAAACCTCTTCCAGTTTACAAGTTCAAGCAATGCTTGGACTTAGCTGGTATTCATTGTTGGTGATTTAGGCCCATTGGGGGTTTATGTGGAGAAGGTGGAGCAGATTTGCTATTGTCGGTGTTGGGGACACGCTAAGGTGGAGATTTGTTAAACTGGCTTTGTTCCACATCGTTTTTTATATAAAAGAGTCTTTCCCTTAATTGCCTATAAATATAGTGGGCTTGTGATGGGATTTAGTGCACAAAATCAAGAGAGTTTTAGTGGGTTATTTGGGTTCTTGAATCATTAAATCTTTTGTTTAGTAAAATATTTTGGGTTCCCTTGTATTTTAAGTATTAGGTGTTTTGGATTTAGGAACACTTTTTTAAGACATTTTTGTACTCTCTTGTTCATAGTAAAATATTGCTCCTCCTCCGTCTGTGGACGTCGATCAATTTAATCGAACTATGTAAATTCCTGTTTTCTTATTTTATTTATTTTTGCTTTGTTTTTTGTCTTTTTTGGGTTGTCAAAAATCATTTCATCAATTTTCTGGGTCAGACCTAACAAAATTTACTTTGGTATTGGTCATCTATAAAGTAATAAATGTTTGTAGAAATTGTAGATAAAGTAAGTACGACTGAAAGTCTTCATGGAAAGTCTGTAGAGTGATGTTTTCTTTTATCAATTGGTATCAAAATTAATGGCATGACCACTTAATTAATGGCTGGTTGAATTAGTCCATCTCCGAAATAAACCAACCAAAATTTACAAAGTAGGATCAACATTCTTTGCTAAGCAGATGATCCGGCAATGTTCTTCATTAAACTGGACGATTTACACGTAAAAAAGTTTTAAACTTTATGTCATGAAAACTCTTCGCGATATTTGTATGAATTTATATCTCGTTCTCGGGTGAAAACCGTGTTTAACACAATACGTGGGACTTGATGAACTTCCTTGCTTTGGTTTTTTTAACTTGATGAACTTTTTAATAAGCAAAACATTTTGGTGGTTCTTAAACTATAAAAAGGTTTGAGGCTAAAAGAAGAATAAATAGATCAAGAGTTTCAAATGCGCGTTTAAAATTAGAAGAAGCAAAGAAATCCTAAATAAACAGCCATCAAGATCTTTGGCGGGCACATGTAACGTTTCGAGTTGGGTAGAAAATTGGTCAATGTGTTGGGTCTAAGTCCGCTCGTCAATGAATGTCGTGACCCACCACGGAAGAAGAACTCTTATGCTGAGATTCTGCATTATCCTTAGATGTTGAAGCAAATCGAAAGCACAGGCTATCTAATGTAGAAGCTACATTATGAGACAGTGTTCTATGTAGATTCTGATTATGGAGTTGAAGTTTGTCAACGCCTACTATATTACCACCGTGACTATGAGTGGCAAGTAGTTCAGAACCAGGCGTCCAAACACCTGTTTCAATGTGACCTAATTGTGTCTTAGTAATATAACTTTGCCGCTTTCTTTTTACTTTCTAATCTGTGCTACAACTGAAGAACCTGAGTTTTCAACCTACTTGGCTTGCTTTTTTAGATCATAGGATTCTCTACACAAACAAAATAAACCCGCAGCCACTAAAAGTGCGATACTTTAATCTCCAACAGGACATGATATAATTACCACTGTCAATTAAAAAGACTAAATCTTATATATACGGACGTTATATGCATTATCACTATTGGATTTATGATACATGTATAAAAGTTGAATTTCAAATTCAAATTTTGCACAATTATTATTTGTCCAAAACTAACAGCATACACATTATCAGTGTAAAAGAGATTAATCCAAAAAAATATGCAAACAAGCCTCACACTTCTAGCTTTCTTCACTCAACCAAAATGGCAAAACAAAAACTCACGTGCAAACCATAACCAAATGGAGGACGACGAAAATCACTAGAAAAGTTCCTTAGCCACTTTGTATATATGTACATGTCTCTGTGTGTGTGTATATATAATAAATAATTGAAAGTTCTATGTATGGCTAATGATGTGTACATTTGTCAATTATTTGAGTTCTATAATATGTCAAACATTTGTTGTTAACATTTACAATTTGTCGTATAAGCATTAACATCCTACTTAATTATTGGAGGAATAAACTTGTACACAGAGAACCGTTGGTTCGTGCATGACTTTTCCTTAAGTTAATATTTGCCCCTTGCTTTATAAAATTATTTCTGGTAGCTGAAATTTGAAAAAGAAAAAACAAAGGTATGTTTGTTTGGTATTAGCGGATGAATAGAACGAATATGGCGAGACTTGAGTCAATTACGGGTGTCAGATACTTTTGAGAATCTCCTCTTTTTTGTTTTTCTTTTTTCAAAAACTAACATTTATTAAAATTTATTAATAATAGTATATCTTCATAGAATTGGGAGTACCGTTCCAATAATAAATTGTGAATATAGGACATTTGAACATTGAGAAGCTTGTCATATATCCACAGATTTTGTGATTATAGTGACAATGTCTATGGATCAAAACATGGCTAGCGCAAGGGAGTGCCAAGGAAGGATGGAAGGGTTCAGTCATTATTTCCAATGGTATATTCATGTATCGATTGAAAAGGAATTGAAAGACAGAAGATAGTGGTAATGGGGGAAGTGCAACGTGAATTAATCAATTTTTTAAAAAGAATTTGAACTGCTAAGTGAATTGGAGGAAAATTTTATGTCGATCATGCCTAATAATTGTTTCTGAACCAATGAAAAAGTTCCATGAGAACATACAAGGGTTCTACTTGATTTTATATAACATGCCAAGTGGATTCCACTTAACATGTAAATTAGTAAATAAGGTCCTCATATATCCACTTGGAACTTTTCTATTGTTCCTGGATCATGCCTAGTAGTTGTTTCGAGCAGATATAAAATTCCTCGTGAAGCAAATGATAAGTTTTTGGTTTAGTATTCAACTCCAGTTCAAACATTTAATTGTAAAAGAGAAAAGAAAATTAGTAAATCGGTTCCAGAGTTTGGATTTTATTGGTTGTGGCCGGTTTCATTAACTCTATGAATCATCCGATATATTAACCACTAAGGTGCTAAAAATAGGAAAGAGATGCCAAAATAGTAGTTGAAAAAGCAGCCAGCTTGAAGTTATAGCGTGGACTAAGTAGAAGTTAATTGTCAAATGAGCATATGAATCAACTTGGCCATAGCAAACATATACAAAAGCTCTAAGAGCAACTATTAGTAGAAAATATTGATCTTTGACAGGCAAATTAAACTTTACCCTCCCGTGGTATAGCTAATTTTTACATAATTCCCTATAGTTTTAAAAGCTATATATAATCCCTTATAATTTGGATTAAAGTGTCAAAGTGACGGAAGTGATCATCCGTAACGGAACCTATAAAAATGTCAAAATTATTTTTATTTAAAAACTAAAATAGCTGGAGTCACCAAAATATATAAACATAATATGCATGACACTCTAACCTCGTATGATTTTTATATTTTAGCATATAACCCTTTTATGGTTTAGTGTTTTACCATATAACCCCCTTATGATTTTCAGTATATATACATAACCCCCTGTGGTTAATAAATAATTTTCAACTTTACACAGGGATATTTTTGATATTTCAGTTGACTCCATTATGGATTGTAAATTCCGTCATTTTGACACTTTAATCCAAACTATGATGGGACTATGTATAGCTTTTAAAATCATAGGAGAGTTATGTAAAATAATAATAATAATAAATCATAGGGGAATAAAGCGTAATTTGCCCATCTTTGACACTAAAACTAATGATTCACTACACTCGTGGCATGAGTCTCTTCCAATTGTTATCTACCACTTTTGTATATATCTCATTTTTCAGTCATTTAAAGAAATATGGGCACATTTAATTTTAATCACTTTTCCAGTGATATATTGTCCCTTTTCAATGCCAACATTTTTTTTTAAAAAAAAATTCACAAACAATTATGAGAATTTGTTAAAAAGAGTAAATTGATTTGATTCTCACTGTTTTCTTTTCCATTGGACAACCATGTCATGTCCAGCTAATTTCTGACCTTACAAGATAATATCTTGTAAGGTCATGTAAGGTCAGAAATTATCTTGTAAGATAATATCTTGTAAGGTCAGAAATTAGTATTATATCTTGTAAGGTCATGTAAGGTCAGAAATTATCTTGTAAGATAATATCTTGTAAGATCAGAAATTAGTATTATATCTTGTAAGGTCATGTAAGGTCGGAAATTATCTTGTAAGATAATATCTTGTAAGGTCAGAAATTAGTATTATCTTGTAAGGTTAGAAATTAGCTGGACATGACCTTACAAAACATTGTAGAACCAAGAATCGAAAGTTGAATGTGACTTTTTTGTTTTTTCCTTTCAAAGCCAACTTCAGTGGGCTAATTTCTTAGAATATAGGTAAAAAAAAAAATTGTCCGCCAATTGTAGTTCTGACTCTTGGTACAAAACTACAGCTACCGTACCTAATCAATACAGTAGCAAATATATATTTTTTAAAGTGTCAGGCTATCATGCTGATTGTGCACGGGAGCTCACGGGTGATTTTTTTTTTTTTTCAAACCATCTACCGTGCACAATCAACATGATAGCAAGCAGCAGATAATTTATTTTTAAAAGTGTCAGGCTACCCTGCAGCGGAATTGATGATTCAGTTGTACATATTAGTAGGGGTGGTAATTCTTGATACGACTCGAAAACACGACACGAACCTAACACGAAATTAATGGGTTTGAGAGGTTCGGGTCAGAATTGGGTCAAACTCGATGAACCTGAAAAGAAAACATGTCGATTTCGGGTCAACCCGTGGTGACCTGATATGACCCGTTTACAAATTAAAAATAATTTAATACACATAAAAATTATTTGATCTAACTAAACTAAATCATTCTTTTTTTTCAAAGGCATTAAATCATTAATCACTTAATCCTAAATGAATTTAATTAACTTGTGTAAAGTTGAAATTATTATATTTAGACAAATAATATATTATATTATTTTTTACTTTTATGCTATTTTAATTTATTTTATATTTGGTTTGGGATAAAACACTTTTACGGTGTTTAATTTATTTTAGATTTGGTTTGAAATTATTTATTTAAATTTTTATTACTTGATGATGTAATTAATTTTGTAAGAAATTGATTTTATTAGAAATTACAGTGATAAATTAATAAATTAAAATTAAGTTTCGGGTCATTTTGGGTCGGCCCGTCAACCCGTCAACCTGAAATTTTCGGATTCGTGTCAGGTATCCTGATCCGTTTCGAATTGACGGGTCAAGTTCGGGTCAGCGGGTTTTTTATTATACTTGGATCTCAACCCGACCCGCCAACCCAAAGCCGACCTGATTGCCACCCCTACATATTATGCTACTCGGTAAAAATTTTCAATCATTTCCTCCAAATAAAGAAAAAGGAAAAAAACATTCAATCAATTAAATTGTTCTCCACTCACGGGACGTCGTCATTATTGACGGTTGGCTTGCTTTGGGCATCTACCGTCATTAAGGAACTTGTCTTTCCTACACTCAAATCTTCTTTTTTTTTTTTTTAACCCGGAACATGTCTCGATTCAAATTCTTAGGATCCGATCTGACACACCAAATCGAAGGAGTGTGCCACGGTCCCACGCAGCGACCCCGGGCGAGTTATAGGGGTTCAAGTCCATGATAAGAAATCTTTTCTTTACCTAGGTAAAGAATGAAATTATATGATTCTAAGTTGAGAAACGGCAGACCCAGACCTCACAAATTAAGTCCTATCCAGTTGAACTCCATTCATGTAATTCCTATGATTATTAGTGTTACTCCTTGAATGTAAATTTGAATTTGTCAACTAGTAGAACTAAGTTGATGATTGTACAAAAACTGTATGAATTTAGTAATAAGAATTATAGGAATCTATTTGAACCGGATAGAATTTAACTTTTAAAACTCCTAGTCTACTGAAAGTTAATCAAATTCTCTCTTGTTCTCTCTCATACTCTACAACATCTTAACCATTTTTATTAGTATTTTTCCTCATAAAAATTCAAAAATCCTCATGAAATTAAAGAATACCTCCAGAATCCAAATATTTTGCCAAACAAAATCCAAAAAAAAAACCTTGATCAGAAAATTCAAATAAAATTTATAATGTCCGGATAGGTCATAATTTGTTGCTAAATTTATAATTATTCTCACCTTGATTTTAGCCAAATATTATTTTAATTGTCGGATTCTACTTATATTTGGTATTTTGTGCTTATTTCAGGAATGGGAATGAAAAGTGCTTAAATGAAGATTTTATAGTGAAAAACATCTGATGGTTGCACGGGGGCATGCCTAAGTTCACCGCTCAAAGCCGAAAAGTCGGGATTGATATTGGGCAATCTCCAAATCTGAATCAATTTCATAATTTGATAGCTATCAGGACCTTCCTGATTTCGCGAGATCATTCTCAAGTGATTGGGAGAGTTTTTAGGAAATTAAATTGTAATAGGAAACTCCTTAAGAATCTGATTGGTACTAGGAAACCAATCATTTGAAAAGTCAGCAAGTAGAATCCGTGGGAGAGACCCATCTGTGGCAACATAGGAATTTCTTGTCTTTTCTTTCCTTTGCACGGATTTGAGGAGGAGCAAAAAGCCGGATCCTTGATTTTCAGCAAAAAGCGTGGCAAATTCGGGGAGTCTTGGTTTTCTTAGGAAGCTAAAAAATAGGAATTGAGGGGACGGCAGCCGCGGGGGGCTCTCTTCTCCTCTGAGTAGTTTTTTTCTATTGTCAAACATTGACGCAATTTCCTTTAATGGAAATGCATGAGTTACTCTCAATGGAGAGTAACTGATCTTGTTTTCTAGTAAAGGGGACAACTGAAGATTTGGTTTGACAAATACTATGTGTCGCGCTCCATTTTTTTGAAAAAAATAAAAATTAAATGTTTTAGAAAACATGAATTTTTGATTTATTTGATTAAAAAATGAGTTTTTGGTTTTTGATGAAAATGAATGAAGAAAAATGAAAAGGGGCCTAAATGGGGTTTAAAAGTGCGACGACTTGGACCCAAATTATAGTTTAAAAAGGGTTTTTGAAAAAAAATCGGAGTCGCCACTTGATATTGAGTTAAGATGTACCAAGTCACCTAAAAATGAATTTTTCAAAGAAAAAAGTAGAAAACCCTTTTTAAAGACTCTTAGTCGACGAAAATCAAAGAAAAAGGTTCGGGAGTCACATTTGAAGAAAGGAAAGGCAAGGATAAAAATCCAAGACACCCTTTCGACCTAACCAAGGCTAGTTACGTGATTTAGCCAAAAATTTTCTTATTTTTACCTAAAAATCTATCACATTTGGATGTAATATATGAATGCAAACTCTAGAACTAAGAGGGTATCGAGGGGTCAAAATATCTCTTCAAAACTTAATTGATGCCAATCACAATAATTGTGATGCGAATAAGGATTCTTTGAAGAGGTCACGAATAATGCAAAATATATGAGACTCTAAGAAAAGAAAGGAATAAAATAATTATATAAATACAAATATACATGACCTAAAGGAATGCATCATGTCGGGTACGGGGAACTAATGTTCGTGACTCAATTTTCCCTTTAATAGAGGGAATACGAGCATGCTAAGGCTAGAGAGCCAAACTCGTCCATATCTCATACTCAAGGGATAATTTCCCTATCTAATTAAGCAAATGTACTACCCTAATTCTAATTTTCTCTATATGAAATGCAAATCTAATGTCATGTCTTATGCATAGGATTATATAAAGGAAAATATAAAAA
Source organism: Coffea arabica (assembly GCF_036785885.1). Classification (NCBI taxonomy): domain Eukaryota; kingdom Viridiplantae; phylum Streptophyta; class Magnoliopsida; order Gentianales; family Rubiaceae; genus Coffea; species Coffea arabica. The sequence continues at coordinate 48,379,556 of NC_092331.1, read as the reverse complement.
TAGGGGATATGGATATAAGAGGGAATATGGGATAAGGGATGTGTGTGTAAAGGGAATATGGGAAAAATTACGTATATATAAAGGGAAGTATAGGATAAAGGTTATATTATAAAGGGAACATGCAAAAAAAATGATAAAAGACCCTAGAAAGTGAAAAATATGAAATGAAATGATTTTATCATACAATCATAATCTAACGCTCGAAGGGCTCCTAAGGGTCTAGCGTTGGATTAGTCCATATTTCTACTTCCTCACTAGCGTTGGACTAGTGAAAAATCGAATAAGGAAACCACAACTAGCGTTGAACTAGTGTGGCATCGGGAAATGAATCACTACTAGCATTGGACTAGTGTGATATTACATCATACATTAATTATAACTAAACCAATAATATAAAACAAGTAAACACATAATATCACATAAACATATAACACATAATCATGATATCTAGATGTGAGACCCTAAGAAAGCGGATAACACGTAACACATAAGCATGCAAGACATACTAGGCAAATAAAGCAAACAAGCCCTAACTATTACATTGGGGAGGGCCCTACTACAATCTAAAAAGGGAAATAAAATAAATAATTAAAAGAAATACCTAACTATTACAATTGTGGCATTTAATTGCCTTCCCAAATAATTACAAATTAAAATTAAATAAATATTAAAAAAATTGGAATAAATAAAGCATTAAAGAAATGAAATAAAACATTCAAAAGGCATGTAATTAAACACATAATGTCACATAAGTGCACATAGGGTCAAGTAAATTAGAAATAAGGGATAGAGTGTACCTCCCTTGAGTTGGGACCTTAATGACACGAATTTATCATTTATCCTCCAAAATAGCAAAAAGGGTCAAGGCACCACTTTAATTAACAATAAATGAAATGAAAACTAAACACGAAATGAAATTTAAACACAAAATGGAATCACTTAAGGTATTCACATAAAATAAACCATTCAAGTATTAAAGCAAACAAAGTCCTAAGTAGAAAGTTTTAAAAGTTAAAAATGAAATACTAAAATTGATGGCTTAAGATGAGACTTATCAAAATCAAATGCTAAAATTCACGAAAATAAATCAAAAATCACTTGTGGCAATTAAACAACAAAATACTCAAAAATTTCACTAAAACCCAAATCAAAATAATAAATCCCTCAAAAATTATTAAACCTCAAAATTTCATTCTAAAATCCACTAAAAAATTTATCCAAACGGTATGTTAAAATGTACTAAAGGAAAATTGGAATTCAAAAAGACAAGGTTGATCAAATTTCGAATTATTTGGGTCATGATAACAGCACTTTAAGACAACAGGGAGCAAAGTGCAATTCTTGGAAGGTTTTCATGCAACATGCATGCAAATGCTACGAAGGAAACAAGTTTCTGCAACAAAAAACTTTCAACAACTCATGAAGCTTTCGGCAATGTTCTGCTGCATATCTGCAGCATCAAACCACGCGAATGAATTGCCCAAAAAATGCACAAAAACTCATTTTTTATCAACGTAACTCACACACACGTCTCCACTCATCCATCAACTGAGAAGATCCAGGCCAGGAAAGCGAGGAAACACAAGAAATGCAACAAAACACTTAGCAGCTTTTCGCACCGAGAGTCTCCAGAAATAATCCAAGTACAAACCGAAAGGACATGAAATCCAAGCCAAATTTGTGCAGCTGATGCCTTTTTTATTTCGAAAACTAACGTCCAAGATACACAAGACAGAAAAAAGGCAAGAGAATCATCAAAGAGCAAACATGATAAAGCTGTGGAACAAGCTCAGCAAACCAGCGGCCAAAAGGTTTGACAGTTCATGCATCTTCTTAGCAGGAACTTCCTTTTCTTTCGCTGGTTTCTTGAGCTACAATTTCTGGGTTTTTGAATGCAATCATTTCCATCTAAACATTGCTAACGACTCAACCAACAACAGCTTGGGCCAAAGTAACAAATTCACCAAGCATTCTCTCCACTTTGTGACCCCAAAAACTGAAAATTTCATAGAAGAAAAAAAAGGCATGCGAAATCTGGAAATTTCTCCAACTTTCAACCATGGCATTCTTCCATTTCATCACGCAAACAAGTCCAACGAATATCAAAATTTTGGGTCAAAACAAACGAACAATACAAGTCTCAATCATCATCTAAACCGAATACTATGTTTTGTTGCAGGATTAAAGCAGAAAACCTGGGTTGACTGACAGTAAAAGAAAGAGAAAAAAATGCAGCAGTTTTAACAAGAAATCCAATCCCAAGTACTTGTCAAATTCCTAAACCCATCACCAAGATGTGGTGCTAAACATCTAAAAGGAAAAATCTGAATTGAGGGACTTGCAGGAACCCAGATTCATTCATTGGTTTCAAGTTCTGGGTTTTCATGTCAAAATCAAACAAGCACCAAACTCTCAAGACAAAACAACAATCAAACCCAAATCTTGTACTTTGCCCGCCTTAGAATTCGTCAGACCCAAATTACACACACAAACGAGAACCAAAATGCAACCTTTAGTTTATTAACTATACATACTTCATATACACAAGAAGTGAGATGATTGCATATGCTGGTTACTAAACACAAGAGATGTTCATGACTTCTAAATTGGATTCACAGTTAAATGGACAAAGAAGCCGACACCAAGCCTATCAATTAGCGCAACAACATCACAAAGTATAATCACAGTCATTGTCAACCACAGTCATGATCATTCATTCGAAAAAAATGCAGCCTAGACGAAGCTTTTTCTGCTGCAATTTTCTGAGTTCTTTCTTCCGCAACTTCATCATTCGACAAGGATGTCTATGCGAAATAAATCAAACCAAGCCTACTGATTCATTTAGCCAAACCCAAATGCTATAATCTCAAACCCACATTGTTAACTTCACCCAAAATACGATTGCCCATTCCCAGCAGATTCAATGGTGCAACTGAACATGAAAGCGCAGCAAAGACAGAAAGAAAGAATCTTGCGCTAGACATGTACATGGAAAACCAGTCAAACAACAAACAAATCACGAACTTCAAGCAACCCAAAAAGAAAAATGACCCCTTCGACATGGCTGTAACTCTGGATAAACAAACAGAGGAGATTTGGATATAAAAAAAACAAAAGAAACTGGTTCTGCCTTTTGAAAGCAAAGGACCGGACCTGGAGATTAACAACTGTGTAGCCATGACATCAAGATCTAACCTCTAACCATGTCTAATGCTCTTTTAATAAATCTTTTAGCCATTAAAACACAGATCTTTGAATCAAAAGAGATCAGGAAAAGGAGCTAACAGATAAAATATGAGTTGGCTAGATCAAGATGCATTTGTTACCTCCTGAGTCTCCTCTCTCGGCTTGTTCCAGAGTCTTCCTCCCCAAGCTCTCCTTTTTCTCAGCTTTTCCGTTTCTCAGCCCGTAGCTCTCTGTTTCCTTTCCCGCCGCCACTCTCAACTGCTCCCTTTCCTTCCCAAGTTCTTATCATGTTCCGCCCGTAACCTTTCTTGCTCTCCACACCTTTCTCTTCCTCCCTCGTTTCTTTCTTTTCCAGCTTGGCCGCTCTCTCTCTCCCGCTTAGGTTCTCTCTCAAAAACCCCCCCGTCACTTTTCCTTCCTTCGTTCTCTCTTTCTTCTCAGTTTCGTCCCTCAGCCACCACTCCTCTTACTTCTCCAAAATTTTTTAGCCGTCACACACTATCCCCCTCTTCTAAAACGCTTAGTTTTCTATTTATACCAGATTCAAACCCTTAAAACTTCATCTCGATGGTTCATAAACAATCTCAGCTCACCGCCTCTCTCTTAGCCCTTGATTTTGTTTCATTTCTAGATTCTTCTTGGTTGTTAGATGGAAGCCAAGTAGAATGAGGTTTGCATGATCCAACGGTGAAGGAAAATCAATGGAAAAAAGGATGGAAAATGGGAAGGAACTGAGCGCTGCATTTTCTGTACTTCTCGCATGCTGCTGTTTGGAAAATGTTTGTTTTGTTTGCAGCTCGCGCACGTGAGTTGCTTCCTCTTTTTTTTTTTTTTTTTTAATTAACAACAATAATATGGAAACAACAAATCGAAATAAAACAAGAACAACAAAAGTCAAATAAAAGCTAAAAAAGAAATTTTTTGAATTTAATTGATGATTTTTCCTTTTATTTTACTAATCTTCACTTAATTTAGATAAACAAATAATAAATTTTTTCTTAAATTGAGTCTAAAAGAAATAAAACATATCTTTTGTGAACAATTTTCTTCTTCTTTTTTTTTGAATAAATTTTAATGCTAAAATGTCTCAAATAAAAATTAAGAGACTCATGAGCGAAAATGAATAATAATTATCATTTAAAAAATAAAAATAAATAAATAAAGCTAAATTAAAAATTTGGTATCTAAAATGCTAAAATGTCTAAAACAAAATCATGAGATTAATAAGTAAAAATAGCTAACAATTATCAATAAAGATAAAAATAAATTAAAATAAAATGAAATAAATTAAAATTTGGTGTCTACACTATGAGATCTAAATTATTTTAATTGCTTTCTCCATTTATTGGTATTTATATGTTTTCTACTTTTAATTGTTATAGCTCTTGTGTATGATTGATTAGTGCGCAATAATTAATTATTCACATAGGCTATTGTGCTAATTAGGGGTAATTGAATCCGTAATTGTTCGATTATCTCCATCCCAGTAGCAACTGGCGTAATTAGATTTATGTCAGAGAAACATACGATCTAACTTAAACAAACTCTCGTAGCATGTTTGTTAGTTAGGATTGGGCCTTTCTAAATCTTAATGCATACCAGAAATTAAATCCTATGGTCGTACCTAGGGTTGTTTCCGGGTTAGAAAAATAGTTAACGGTCATATCTTAACTATCAAGAAATTAAGGAAAGGTTGGTTGTTTATCGCGTGCATGACAACTAACCAATCTATTAATAAATGTTGGAATTATCTGTGAATCGATGATTAGTGCATGAACCATTTCTGAAGTGTACCCTTGGCTAGAGTTCTCACAATTATTTCTTTTAATTAATTATTTTCTGCATGTACTTTATTTAGTTAGCATTTAATCTTGAAAACCCCCATTTATCTTGACACAGAAGGAAATAAATTTTTCTCCAGTGCCTGAGGAGACGACATTGCTTGTCATTGTCTACTAGTTAGTGAATTTAGTCAGATAATTAATTCAGGTATATCGGATTAAACAAATTCTTCAGAAACAGGGTGAATCACATAACCCATTGCACACCTATAGTCCCTGCTCCAGTACTTAAAATTGATTATTGACTGCTTTTGGTGATAGTTAGGTTTTATTTATTATTATTGCACAGGTTCGGCACCTATCAATTTTTGGCGCCATTGTTGGGGATTGGTGCCTGATTAATTTGTTTCTTTTTGAGTTCATCTTGTTTTCATTTTTTTTTATTTTTCTCTTATTTTTTTATATATAGTTTATGGCTGCTAACATTCCGTATTTTAGTAATAGATTGAATTTTATTTCTAGAAGGGGTTATGAGACTCGTACTTTTTCTAATGATCAATAGGCTGTTGTAAATTGTGGAACTTATTTTGCCTCAGATCATTCAACCGACATATGCCATACATTTCAAGATGGTCTAAGTACTCAAATCGATATTTTTGGAGATTTTCCACCTCAATATCAAACGTGGTATGACTCTTATTCAAACGGGTATGAACAAGGATGGTGGGATGATTCTAATTTTAATTATGAACAAAGGCCAATAGATTTTCAACAGCCAGAGTCTCAAGAACCGTCATCCATGTCAGGTATGTCTATTGAAGAAATAGTTGAATTAATAGCTACTAACACATATCAACTTTAACAGGAGATACATCAACTTCAATAGGAGACACATTAATTTCAACAGGAGATACATCAATTTCAACAGGAGACACAAAGGTTGATTAAAGAGATGGAAGATGGAAGGCGTGAATTGGCATCTATAATAAGCAAATTGGTTTCTCCATTTTATGAAGAATTACCCTCACAGACTAACATCGATTTTAAAGAAGATGAGAATATAATTATCCTGACAAGTGACATGAAATTGCAAGAGTCTCAAGAAGAAGAATCTAAAGATAAAGTTGAAAAGGAAATTGAAGTACAAGAAATGGAACCCCAATATCAAAAGGTTCAAGCGAATGAATCCAATGAACAATCTCCAAATACGATGACATCTTCTCCATTTCTTAATCAATACTTTCGTAACTCTTATTCTTCAATTTCTGTTAGTGAGATTGACTTTATTATACCAGAAGATTTTGAATTTCATGACAGGAATAAGCTAAGAGTTGCGATGGTAAAATATCTCGAACCAATAAGTGCTCGTGATGGAGGAGTGAGTGAAGAATTAAGGTCATTACTTGCTTGTTTGGTGCCATCTACTAGTCCATTGAAAACCATACCTCGTGTGCTCAATGATTACTCTATTTACGAGGGATATCAGGACTACACAAAAGATGAAGCACTGAAACGAGCTACACGATTTTATCCTCCGTGAACAAGCATGGCAACGTCTAGCCAAAGACGTTAAAGAAAGGAGCTGCTTGGGAGGCAACCCAAGGCCTTTGTTTTAGTTTTCTTATGTTTTTAGAGTTTTTGTTAAGTGTTAGTTGCATTTAGTGATTTATTGCTTTTGTTGCAGGGAGCTGGCAGTTAGACGTGCCCACGCCAAGTGGTCACGTCTAAGGAAGGAGGTTTTAATTTGGCGGACAGAAGACTACTTAGTAGTTAGATGTGCCCACGCCAAGTGGTCACGCCTAAGGAAGGCAATTTGCGTTTGTGGGCAGAAGACTCTCCGTTGCCGTTGCCAAAATGTTAGGAAAAAATGTGCTAATAGTGAAAAATGTGGAAGTGTTTGAATGAATTATTAGTCCGCTGATTCATGAATTTTAATTTTGAGATTTTGCTTAATAGTCGAACCATTTGCTTATGGATGCTGGTTGAATATTTTATATTCTTAGATTAGTTAGTTATAAATTAAAAGAGTTCTTGATCTTGAAAGTTAACTGGAGAGATATTGCTTGAAAATTGCCACTAATACTTGACATATGTTTTAATTGCATCTTGACAATAGAAAATTTGAGTAATAGCCATTGTTTGAATTTGATTGCTTAATTTGTTATTCTCATGCTTGAGGACAAGTATGGTTTAGGTATGGAGGGAATTGATAGGGTATAATTTGTTATTAATTTTATGGTTAATTTTTCTCTTTGTCCTTGCCAAATATTGTTTTAATTGTCAAAATATACTTATAGTTGGTATTTGGAGCAAATTACAGGTAATGGAGCAGAAAAGTACTAAAAAGGATGATTTTCTTGAGAAAATCCCGTGCACGTGGGAAGCCTTGAGAATCCTTGCAAATCCGCCACCAAGATGTGCTAAACCAACGTCTTTCCTTTCGTGACTAGTAGTTTACTAGCATTAGGAAACAAGAAAGAAGGAAACTTCAGTAGTTGCCTTATCTCTTTGTTTTCCTTATTTGGTGGAAAAACCGACAAGATGAGAGACTAGTCATTGTTTAGATTGAGGAGACTTGTTTTGGGGTCTTAGTAGTTTTCTTCTTCTATTAGGTATCTATCATGTGCGCCGCAAAGGCCATAGAGGGGAACATTTAATTATCCCTTTGGCTTGGTAGTTTGAGGAATAATTCTTATTCCATCGAGTTTTCTTCCTTCGAATTTGGAGAAGAATGCTGTCAACTAATATTTCTAAATTTTCGCATGGATTGTTCTCCATTGATGGACAACGAACTTCTTATTTCTAGTCAAGGGGGCAACTAATGATTTGGTTCGGCAATCACTGTGAGATCTAAACCATTTTTAATTGTTTCCTTCATTTATTGGTATTTATATGTTTCCTACTTTTAATTGTTATAGCTCTTGTGTATGATTGATTAGTACGCAATAATTGATTATTCATATAGGCTATTTTGCTAATTAGGGATAATTGAATCCGTAATTGTTCAATTACCTCCATCTCAGTAGCAACTGGCGTAATTGGGTTTATGTCAAGGAAACATACGATCTAACTTAAACAACCCCTCGTAGCGTGTTTATTAGTTAGGAGTGGGCCTTTCTAATTATTAATGCAATCTAGAAATTAAATCCTACGGTCGTACCTTGGGTTGCTTCCGGGTTAGAGAAATAGTTAACGGTCGTACCTTAACTATCGAGAAATTAAGGAAATGTTGGTTGTTTATTGCGTGCATGACAACTATAACCAATCTATTAATAAATGTTGGAATTATCTGTGAATCGATGATCAGTGCATGAACCATTTTTGAAGTGTACCCTTGGCTAGAGTTTTCACAATTATTTCTTTTAATTAATTATTTTCTGCATTTACTTTATTTAGTTAGCATTTAATCTTGAAAACCCCCATTTGTCTTGACTCGGAAGGAAATAAATTTTTCTCCAGTCCCTGAGGAGACGACCCTGCTTGCCACTGTCTACTAGTTAGTGAATTTAGTCAGATAATTAATTCAGATATATCGGATTAAACAAACTCTTCGGGAACAGGGTGAATCAAGTAACCTATTGCATACCTAGAGTCCCTGATCCAGTACCTAAAATTGATTATTGACTACTCTTGGTGGTAGTTAGGTTTATTTATTTATTATTATTGCACAGGTTTGGCACCTGTCAATATGCACAAAGATAGGCAAAAATTGGATAAAATTTGACAAAGTCAAACAAAAAATTCCAACAAAAATGTCTACACTTACACTTTTTCAATATAATACCACTATACTACTCCCCCTCCCCCCACACCTAAATCTTATATTGTCCCCAATGTAAGCAATAAAGAATAAAATACAAAGCAAAAAGGGACAACGAAACTTCCCTGATCGTCAAAGGGGGGTCTCGAGCAGCTATGACATAGGTGAGATTGGTAGTGTGAAGCCAACATGGTGGATATTTACTGCTCCCAAACCAAAATAGGAGATGCGCATAGATAGTGAAAATGGAGATGATCATGGGAGGTGGCTAGCAGCGGTAACATGGTGTGGTAGCAATGATGACGAGCAGAAACGGCACGAGCAGCGGAGTTTGAGGTCCTAAGGTTGTGGTCCTGTGATTGGAAAAGGAAAGAAAGGAAGAAAAAGGAAAGGGAGAGAAGAAGAAAAGAGAAAGAAAGAAGAAAGAAAGAGAAGAGAGAAAGAAAGAAAGAAAAAGAAATGAAATGAAAATTTTTTTTGAACCACTACGTTAGATGTGGGCACGCCTAGCTACCCTTGAGTCTTCTAACTAACCCACGGAAATTAAGATATTTCCTCCACACCTAAATCATGCTTGTCCTCAAGCATGAGAACAACAAATCAAGCAATCAAATTCAAACAATAGCTATTATTCAAATCTTCTATTGCCAAGATACAATTAAAACATATGTCAAGTATTAGTGGCAATTTTCAAGAAATATCTCTCCAGTTAGCTTTCAAGATCAAGAACTCTTTCAATTTATGACTAACTAATCTAAGGATATAAAATATTCAACCACCATCCATAAGTAAATGGTTTGACTATTAAACAAAATTTCAACATTAAAATTCATGAATCAACGGATTAACAATTCATCCAAACACTTCCACATTTTTCACTATTAACACATTTTTTTCTAAAATATCCCCACACTTAATTGATTTTTTCTTTCAGGGGGACTGTTTAGTTTTTAGCCATTCAAGCGTTTTGATGCGAACTATGACATTGGCCACATGAAAGAGCCCGATTACTCAGCCATCATCGCTTAAAAATCACATACTCATAGTTATCGTCGCTTTTTGACGCGAAAGTCGACACTTATGGTGAAAACCTCATGTTACTAAGCAACAATACTAGTGGAGTATAGCCGAATACTATTCATAAATAAGCACCAAATTTAAATTAAAAATCACACAAACCCGCTTCATTTCTTAAATATGGAGAACTAAAATTAATAGTTGAACCAATTTGCATAAAAAATGCTGGACAAATATTTACCATACTTAGAGAAGTTAACCAAAAGGCGCAAAAGTTACAAAATCTCAAATATTCACCAAAAAAGATATCCTTAAATTTAACCATGTCATACTTAACACCTTAGAGTGTAAAATCTTAGCAATAAAAAATTTTGAGACATCTAACCATCGTTAATCAGGAACAATCACACATATGCACAAAGATAGGCAAAAATTGGATAAAATTCGACAAAGTCAAACAAAAACTTCCAACAAAAATGTCTACACTTACACTTTTTCAATAAAATACCACTATACTATGTCCCCTATAAACTTTTTGAAATCTAATTAAACCCATTTCGGAGAGATATCCATCTATCAATCAAAATTAAAATGGGTACAAATGACAAGTTTGGGAGATGTAATATCTCCATTTACCAATCATCTTCGTCTTTCCATATCTCACTCCCTAAAATCTTCCTCATTATTCCTTATCTTCTTCACCAAAATCCCAAAATAAGGAAAAAGAGGAGGCCTGGGGGTTTTGCAGGAATGGTGTTGGTGAATGGGTAGTGAAGACCATAGGTTAATAAATCCATAGTTAATAAATATAATGAAGATTTCGACTAATGTTTTTATTGAGATATATGTTAGAACAAGGCCTTATTTATTAGAAGAGTTAGACAGAGAGCAAAAGGGGACAAAAGGCAGGACCAAGGAGCAATTTAGCTTCTTAGACAGAGACTGAATGGAACACATAAGGATTGGCTGTCCGAACATCAGTCAGAAATGATCAGAAGATCTTAGTCCTTTTTATTTTTATTTATTTTTATTTTTTTTTACGGACAACACGGTAGCAGCCGGTCTTTTGAAAAAAAAAAAAAAAATTGGCATGAGGCTACCGTGCACCTGACACTTTTAAAAATAAATTATTTGCTGCCTTACAGCATAGTAACAGGAGGCCTTTTCTAAAAAAAAAATTCGCCTGCAGGCTATAATTTTGTACCAAGACAATGGCAGAGTTACATTTGGCGGATAAATTTTTTTTTTTTACCTATCCTAAGAAATTAGCCACTTCAGTGTGATGATGAGGAAACGTGTGTGTGAAATAATGTCTCTTGTTCAATGTGGCCATGCAACCATTCCTTTGGTTTACATTTGCCACTTGCAATTTTTATTATAAAACATGAATATTACTCTAGCTTTTGGAACCTGAAGCAATTATAATAGAACGACTTTGGCCAAGAACACTGACAATTGTAGTTGACACTCAGAATTTAAAAAAAAAAAAACAAACAGCATATGAATTTATAAGGAAATAGAATATGATGCTTCAAGAGTTTGATTGAGCATTTATTTGGTACCGTAGGCATCCAATGACTGAGTCGTCCAATTGAAGATCAATATGCTTGTACAGGGAAATCCACTTGCAAAAATTAATGGGAAACTTTTGACCGCGGAGTCTATTTCATTGTCCCTTGCATTATTGGAAGATACAGCAGCACAACCATTCCTTTTTCCATTGACCATTTGCCACTGTGAAGTCTTGGCCTGTCGGCTTAGGATAAGAATCCAAGACATCCAATGGTTGGTTAAAAGAAATCCATGAAATATTTATTTCTCTTGTTATATTAGGAATTGGTTAGTACAAAGATTATTCTTATTTGAAAAGATATGAAGGGGACAGTTTTATGACTCATTACATAATTGATCAAGGACCAATAGTGAAAAAATATACAAAGAAAACAAAAAATTGCCCTTTTCATTAATTGATAATCCACAAGAATTTAGTAGCTTAAAGTGTCTTCGGTCTGTGGTAATATTTGTGGTAATATTTGGGTATGAAGATCCTCTCACAGCTACATTTTTATCCAAGTTCTTAAGTGGTGATCCCAAGTTGCTAAAGGTGTTGAAATTGGATGGAGCTGAATTGGACAACATCCCAAAGCATGTCTTCAAACTATTTCATCTCAAGTATCTTAATCTCAAGGGAACTAGAGTTAAAATTATTCCAAAATCTATTGGGAAGCTTCAAAACCTTGAACTTATAAATCTGACAAGAACCAATGTAACAGAGTTGCCTGTGGAAATTCTAAAGCTAAGAAAACTCCGTTCTCTTTTGATAGGCGGATTGGGAGATTATTCAAATGAGTATGCAATTTGGGGCTGTAAATGTCCACTTGGAATTGGAAAGCTTATTTGCTTGGAAAATCTGACTAATATAGAAGCAGATAGTGATAAAATAGTAAGGGAGATTGGAAACCTCATGCAGCTGCAGCGATTATGGATCACAAAGCTGAGAAGAGAAAATGGAAAAGAGTTGCTCTCGTCCCTCTTGAGGCTGACCAACCTTCAAGAATTGGTCATCTCCTGTATTGAAGAAGATGAGACCCTTGATCTCCAACATTCCATCTCTCCAAAGCTTGAATTCCTCACATCTCTGAGATTGAAGGGGCGTTTAGAGAGAGTACCGCAATGGGTGACATCACTTCAATCCTTGAGAACCTTACGGTTGGACAATAGTAGGTTGAGAGAAGATGAGAATGTAATAGGCTCCCTCGGACATTTGTCCAATCTGATAACACTTACTCTCCGTTGTGCTTATGAAGGGGAGACAATATGTTTCAAGGTTGGAGGATTTCAAAAACTCCAGCGCTTAGAGTTTGTGCAATTAACAAGACTGAAATGGGTGAGAGTGGAAGAGGAATCAATGCCTAGTCTGAGAAATCTGCAATTAATTGGTTGTAAACTGATGCAGGAGTTGCCTACGGGCATCCAAAACTTGACCGGACTTCAATTTCTTGGGTTCTTTGATATGTCTGATGAGCTAATGCACAAAGTACAGATTTGGATAAACAAAGTGCAGATTATCAGATAATTTCTCATATCCCCGAAGTTTGCACTGGTTACTGGATTGATGGTCGGTGGGAACCCAAGTTCCTCTAAGAGAAGAGACAACTCTTGCAGTTCTCAGCGCTATCTGATATGCAGTTAACTCATCTCTTCAAAGTACGAAGTCGCTTACTAGCTTTCCCTTCTGTTTCGTTGAGTTCCCGTTTGCTTTTTCCCTTCCACTGCTTGTCATACTTGTATCAAATCATATCATGAAATATCAATTCCTCAAAAATGTGTATGTGTACATATATAGATTTAGATATTTACCAAAAAAAGAAAAAAATAGATTTAGATTTTCTTTTCAAAGTTACTTCCATCAAACATAGAGCAGGTCTTTATTCCAAGTCCTATATAATGCGCTGTTGGAATAGTTTACTTATAATAGTTAGGGAAGAGCCAGAGAAGAGTTTTTAGAGTTTTTTCCGTTGAATTTAATTCAGGTTCTGAATCGTGAGTATTATAATTGGGACTGTTTATTCATAAATTTGCATGTAGTTTTTTGGTACTTAGAGTTGGATTTATTTAGAGTAAAGTGTTAGTTTAAAGTAAAAATCTCTAGTATGATGATGATGGATTGTATTACGCCTCAGTTGTACAGCTGAGCAAAGGAGCAAAAAGAGGGAAAGATACCGTGAAGGACGGGTGTATGGAAAGGGGGTCCCACACCATGTGACTGATGTGTAGGCTTCTGTTTATCTCGGCCGTTGGATTGGATGAAAACTGGGGTCTGCGTCACATCCAAGGGTCCAACTGTAAAGTTTTTAAAGAAACGAGTAATTGATTGTTTTGTTGATGATGGATGCTGGTGCTCTTTCTAATTTCTATAGCTTTTTCTTGCCGACACATAATGGTAGATCTGGTTATTTGATCGGCTTCGGCTGTCAATTTTCTTCATTTTCATTTTAGAAATTTTCCTCTCCAAGATTTGAAACCAAAACTTTTTGCCAGAAAGTCACTACTAGTAGTTAGTTTTGTTCTTGTCCTAAATGTGGGATGGTCTCTCAAGTTTTGATAAGTCAAAAAGAGAGTAGTAAATAAATAATAAATCGAAACACTATATTCATCTCCTACATCAAACTATTTAAGCACAAAAAATTAAACCTCTATTTTTAAGTTCAATATATGATTGGGATTGATACACATACATCTCGCATATCTTATAAATTACTTCTTTGTTTTTGGGTCAATCCACATTTTTGTTTCTTCTGTCTTTTGCAAGTGTGGTCCAAGTAGGGCGAGTCAAGTAGTACTAATTTTTGTACTATATTAGCCAATAATGAAAATCATGTAACTGAGTTTAAAGATCATGAAAAATCATATAATTGAGTAACTTTAACCACTAAATTTGGGTTAAAGAACTGGGGTAAGTAAAAGGGCGGCTTGCAGGGATGGGATAGGCTTAGCCTCTTATATTGGCCAAAGATAACCGATAGTCTTATAACTCATACGGTGACACAGATGATCGGCAAGTAGTGATATAGATAATCTATGATGATCTACAAGTAGTGACATAGATGATCTACGAGTACCAAGCAAATATTTAAGTATTAATCTGTCTAACGGGGGCTCATAGTGTACTCGTTAAGTTATGATAAGATACATTTCAGGTGTTATATTTTTGATAATATAATATTAATTTGGAAAAACAAATAAATATAAGGGGTAGTAGGCAAGATTAAATAGAAAAATTATATAAATATAAAAGAGAATAATAATTGTTAGTATATATATATATATATATATATATATATATATATATATATATATATATATATATATATATATGACTTGGAATAAACGAAATAGAGCAGGTCTTTATTAAGAGGGCAGTCTTCATTAAGTTAATACTGAAGTGTACGAAGCATAATAGATGGAGTTAATGAAATTAGTGAAGCTTCGATAACACCTTTTCAAAGTCCAAACTTGAAGGTTCAGTTGCATTTTTTTTTCCCTTCTAAATTCTCGGTTGTATGCATATTTTTCACAAATGCTTGACTGTAGAATATATATGATTTTATTCTTCAGCAAGTTTCTCAATTGTGGATTTGCAAATGAAAGAATTTTTCAAAAAAAAATAAGGGATATGTCAATAGAAAACGTGCAAAATAATATCATAAAACTGTTTAAACTTATTTACAACTTATTCCTTTCTAATGAAGTGAAATTACAGTCACCTTACTCAAAGGAAATTATAATACTTTTCTCTATCACACAAAAAGTTGCAATCAAGAAAAATAAAAAAAAAATAATAATAAGACCACCGACTTGAAAAGAGAAATATAGAAAACAAAACAAAACAAAACCCAAAGGGAAAAAAGAAGGAAGAAAGTGAAGGGTTTCATGTAGACGATCATGTTCTTGTATCAAATTTTGCCATGATTTATCCATTTTTTGTTGGCAATTTAAATGTAGTATGATGTGCTTGTTATCATATGCCAAATTCGTACACTTCAAGATTGTAAGAATTTGATTGTCATTCTCATGACAATCTCAAGATTGTCTTTCCATGCCAACTTTCTCCTCTGCCGCTGGTTTTATTTAGCCTCATAGCTATAAATTTTAGAGACAATTAATTGGAACAACACAAAATGGAATTCTAAATTACCCAAGAATGTATTGTTGGATTGTCTGTGAGAGATACCTTTTTTTTTTTTTCCCAACTTAGTAAACCAAAATTTCATCTGTGTCATTCAAAGCATAAATGGATATTTATTCTTATTTAGAAAGTGCACGCGCGCGCTCGAAACTTGTCTGAATTATGATCAACTAAGATTAGCTATTTTGATTTTATGAAATCAAAGTATAATGAATAAATAATAACATTACAATTAAAAAAAAAAGCAAATTTCATGGAATTAAAAGATGATAAACCAAAATTGATGGAATGACATTGCCCGAACTAAGGTTTGATTGAGTAAGGTGTCCTCATGGCTTCTACTTTTTAATCCTCCTAACAATTATTGCTACATTTTAATTGTCATCGAGGATTTTTCTTAGTGATTTTATGAAATGTAAGGGATAAAAAAATTCATTTTATTAAATGTGAAGGACTATCAATTAGATTATGTGAAATATGATTTGACAATTTTTTCCCTCAAACATGATCACGTGCAGGGCACGTGGTGAATTCCGAAAAAAAATTAGTTGGAAACCTAGGTAGGGACAAAATTTAACTGATATGAATTTATAAAAGACGTAAAATTACTTTTTTAGAATGAGAGACATAAAAAATCATTTTACAAAAATGTGAGTAACGATTTCAACGATTTTCCCTATCAATTATATTAATTGCATTGTCCGGATTCGTTGTACCCAAATGCCTATGAGTACAAGCTTCTACCAGTATACGATGAATATATAAAAAGAAAAATAATGTTGTTCTTTTCATTTTTTTCCTAGCACATTGTAATGTTTCCTATATATATAAAAAGGAGTTTGTAAGTGATTGTTGAAAAATTTTCATCTGTTATCTTTAGAGATAATTTAGGTAGGAAAAAAAATCAAATACAAGTGATTGATCCAAACGTGCAACATTATAATGTATAGTTGAGTTGGGTTTGACTATTGTGTTCTCCCATTTACAATTGGCTTATATTCCACGTGATTATCAAGCATTTAAGTGGTGTTTAAACCACTTACAAATGTAATTGCAATCCTCTCCATCTTCTTTTATAATTGTTGGGTAACTTTTATAACTACAATAATAAAGGGTCTTAATGCTAAAGATGGTTGGTTCAGGAAGCACTTAATAATCAACATGATTGATTTTGGTTCATATTTTCAATCCATTACAAGTATAATTGTAGTGCTCTTCAACTTGATAATAATTGATGCTTTAAATATTGAAGAATGTTGCTTCAAGTGCATGTGCTCAATTTTTTGTTGCGGGTGTTTAGATAGATATGCTCATTTACTTTTTCTCTTTCTAGAGTTTTGGTTGTTTAGCTAATATAATAAAAACTGTGAGTTTTCTTCTGCAATATTTTCTCAATAGCTATTGTGTGAATATGGAAATTTCTTTATGGAATACTTGATACATACATACGAATATCCATAGGAAACTTTTTATATCTTTTAACTATATTTCCAAAATCCGATGTTCGTGGCTGTAGGTGGTTAGACTGTGACTAAAGATTATCTATTGACTACAATTTCATGACCAAGGTAGGACCTAAATTTAACCTTATAGTTTAAGTATGTTAATTGTCGATTGAATATGGCTATGATTATGTTATAATGGTATAGGGACAAGGATAATGATATTTTTGTTATTGTTATTATGGTATGGTGTGATTATCTACTACAATCCTATTTCTTTTACTTATAAATTTTTTTCCTTTATAAGTTTGTTGATTTGGCCAATTTACTTATAATTTCATGCACTTCAATTGATTCAATTAAACTAATTAGCATGCAGTTCTAATTAAATCAATTATTGCATAGGTCAAAACTCCTGTGCTTAGCGCGGCTTTCCCCCTAGTAATACACCGGATTTTGTCTACAAACCGGATTTCGTATAAAAATTTTATTCCTTTGCTGGAACTTGAACCTTTGGTCCTTGCAGCAAGGCGCACACCACCAAGCTACTTCACCATTTGTTGATTAAGTAGCTTACTCATAATATATAAACGTTTTGTCAACTTTATCTTTTTTTTTTATTTCTCTAAAACAAATTTATTTGGAATCTTTTAATAAAAATTTATGACCCCCAAACTCTATAAGTTATAAAATGGACTTCAAAAATGACATATTACATAATTCATTTTAAAGACAAATATTATTTTTAATAATTTTTTGCACTTAAAATTCATAAATAAGTTAGATAATTACACTAAACATAGATAAAATTTTATACTTGAAATTTGGTATATTACTAAATAACTTAATATTGTATTGATTCTTATATGAATTAATTATTTTATAGCAAATTAAATTATATGAGCATTTGCTATGACATTATTTCTTATAATTTATATCATATATCTTATATCAAAAATTATAAAATATAATATTTAAATATATTTAGTGATCCACCGGTTCAACCACTCAGCCACTGGTTAAACCAGTAATCCGTTGACCCACCTCGTTCGCCGAGTTCCCTCCTGGGTTGGGTTTAATAACTATGGTACTAAGTTTATGCTCTTTTTTTTTTTTTTTGTCTTAACGGCACATGTCTAACCTACTCCTACTCTTATGGAGCGGAAGAGAGGGGAATCTACTCTATGGGAAGGCCCAATTGAGCCGGGTGCACCACACACCCATATGAATTTAGAGCAAATCACATATTGAGGCACATTGATGAGAGACAAGGTTTGAACCCTTAACCTCCCACCCCACAATTAATGTGGTGGCCAACATTATGCTCTTCTTGTTCACTCCAACATTTTGTTCAACATCAGCGCTTACTTCAGGTTTGGTCATCACTGATTTGGGGACGAAATCCTACCGCTGTATGTCCCACATGAGTAGTTTCACTTCACAAGGACATTCAATTGACTTTGAGCACCTTTCTCTTTCGCAATTGCCAAGCACCCCAAGACATTGCGCATCTTGGCCAATAAGACTCCGTTAGTGCTATGGCTTTTTAGGAAACCTCGTGAGAATGTTCAACTGTCTAATCTTCCGTTGATTGGTTCTTGGAGCATTTTAGAAATTTCAGAAGCCGATAAAGCATCAAAAGGAAATTGCAGCGACAGGGCTGCCTGCCAGTTTCAATACTTTTTCCTCTATAAATTAACCGTGCACGAAGCTGCAGCCTATAGGCACATTTCTGCATCTGTTCAGCTCATCAATTTACGGTTTCCATCCAATTTTGCAGCAGTAGTCTACCATCCTAGAGTTGGAAATGGATGTGAATAGCAAGATTTTGATCATTGGGGGCACTGGAAACATCGGGAAATATGTAGTGGAAGCAAGCGCAAAAGCTGGGCACCCAACGTTTGCACTGGTCCGAGAAAGCACAATTTCAGATCCTAAGAAGGCAGCCATCATCGAGAGTTTCAAGAGTTTGGGAGTCATATTTCTTCATGTGTGCTGTTATTTCTTTCTTCGTTGTCTAAATACTGTTTTAATTTTTTTTCAAAAAATTATAGAAACTACGCATGGACTGAACAGGGAGACCTACACAATCATCAGCAGTTGGTAAATGCAATCAAACAAGTGACATAGTGATCTCTGCAGTCGGGGGAGATTTGGTAGCTCATCAAGTTAAGATTATTGAAGCAATTAAAAAAGCTGGAAACATCAAAGTAAGCACAATACAGTGTTACAAATTCTTTCTTGATTTTTATTTTTTGCGTTTGTCCCTTTGTGAGTTATGACTTCCATATTCCTAAAGAAGGAGCAGTCTTTGGTTTCAGAGATTTTTACCTTCTGAATTTGGGGGTGATGTGGATCGTGTGCATGCCGTTGAGCCTGCTGCTAGCTTATGCAGGACCAAGGTTGAGATCCGCAGAGCTATTGAGGCAGAAGGGATACCTTACACTTATTTAGTATCTAATGGATTTGCTGGTTACTTGAATTATATCCTCAACAACTTTGGAGACTCTGGTTCTGCAAGTCCTCCCAGAGACAAAATTGTCATTCTTGGTGACGGAAATCCAAAAGGGATCCGAAAGAAGCTTGTCTGCTGCATTTCTTGATTGGTTTAGTATCATGTTTTAGAGTTCATCGTTCTCAATTTTTTCTTCAATTTTATGTTTCGTTGCAGTTGTTTACACCAAGGAAGAAGACATTGCTGCATACACCATCAAAGCAGCAGATGACCTAAGGACTCTGAACAAGAGTCTGTACATTTCACCACCTGCCAACACTTTGTCCTACAACGAAATAGTATCATTGTGGGAAAAGAAAATTGGCAAGACCCTCGAAAAGACCTACGTTCCAGGGGACGAAGTTCTTAAGAAAATTCAAGGTCATCTAACAAAAAGAAGAAAGTGCACAAGTTGCTAATTTTAATACAATAGCATCTACTATTATTAACACCTATTCCGCGTTCTAATCAAATTGGTTTCTTTTCTTGTATCTTTCGCAGAGGCTTCAATGCCATTAAAATTGCTCCTGTCTTTGGCATACACAGTTTTCGTGAAGGGAGAACTAGCCAAATTTGAGATCAAGGCTTCTTTTGGCATGGAGGCAACGGAGCTCTATCCTGATGTTAAATACACCACACTTGATGAGTACCTCAGCCAGTTTGCATCAAATTAGCTTAGATGCTTTCAGATTAGCTCTACCAGATTTTTGCAGCAGTTTCTTGTGTACTACTAGATTTTGTTCTTCTTCCAGATGAGGATTGTCATGAATGTGATCGAAATAAAATCTGCCCTTAATTTGTATCCCGTCTTTTGTGTACTTGGGTTGAATTCTTCCAACTTGAAATCATCATCTGGTTGCCTCTGAGTATCCTTTCTTGATACTTACAACTACATAGTCGAGAAAGTTGGATAACGGTGCTAACCACCTGCCTTATGATTTGGATCCCTTTTTGGCCGAGGCTAAATTCCGGACAATGTAAGGCAAATTATATACTCCTCGTCTCCTTGGTCCCGGAATTGCAGAAAATATTGAGATACACAGGCATAGTTGTGCTCATCTGATTGAGCTCTTTTGAGACCTGAGTTTTCAGGAAGTGGACCATTTCTCATCTAAACAGTTGCCTAAGGCCAAATTATCATAAGAAGCACACAGAAAACAAATTTGTAGCTATTTTGAACTCTACTAACTTCCGAATTTGAGTCAAAAGTCTTGTGCTTGATCTTGATGTTTCTCCACAGTCGCGATTTGATTTGGATTTCTATTTTTTTTTTTTTTTTTTTTTATAAATTTTGAGATTGTATGTTATAAAAAAAGATCAACATGAAACATGTTTTGAGGTTGTAACCTATTTGTTTAGGAATTAAGATTTCTTCACCAAAACAAAAAAGAATATGTCATTACTAAGCTATTAAAGTCATGATTAAGTTTCCCATCACCTAAAAAATGATATATAAAAAATAATTTGAGAGCATGAGAGCATGTGTATTCGTTTTGAGCTGATAAAAAAAACTATAAATGACCCCCCCAAAAAAACAATACCAAAAAAAAAAAATATATATATATATATAGAATAGCAAAAGGTGATATTCATACATTCCCCATGGTTAAGCACTTTTTAAGGTACACGGTTTGTAGCTACACATCCTCATTAGGGATGGCAACGGGGCGGGGTTGGGGCGGGGGACCCCTCCCCCATCCCCTGCCCCGCCCCTGCCTCCGTCCCCCGCTCCTCCCGCCCCGCCCCGCTTCCCCCGCGGGTGCCCTGTTGGGCTAATAAAAGTTTGTTATATAATTTTATTATGGTTAAATTTTAGCAAATAATCAAGTACTAAAATATCAATATATCATCAGATTATTATTTATTGTAATTTTACAATTGAAACTTATAAAAACAATCAAACAAAAATTATTTGAATACAATCCAACATGATGAAATAAATATAACTAAAGTAGTCAAGTTTTCACTTTTGGCGCAAATACAATCACTAATTCATTATTGTGCTTGTGCTTTTTTTAAGAAAAAAATGTTATTGTATTAAGTGTAATTAGGGATTTAGTATAAATGTATTAGTAAATTTAGTATAACCAATTAATAATTTGTATTAGTACACATATATAATTATTAGTATAATTAATAATATCAATTATATTATATATACTAATAGACATTATATAATACATATAACTAATAATATCATTATCATAAGTTTGTAACTAATTAAATTATATATTATATATATAATTATATACATATATATATTTTATATATTTATTTTTTTAAAGCGGGTGGCGGGGCGGGGGTACACTCCCCCGCCCCCGGCCCCGTTTCTAAGAGGGGGGAAAAAATCCCCCCTGGCCCCGCCCCAACCCCCTCCCCATTAGCCCCCCGCGGGGGGTGACCGTCCCCATTGCCATCCCTAATCCTCATGCTTATTCTTGTCATCTACCTCTGTTTGAGTAAATACTGCAGCAACAGGGTCAATACAGAAATTAACATGCCCCCCAGGCTTGATCTCAAGTCACTCATCTAGTTCCTTGTTGGCAGAAAAACCATGTTCCTTTGGTATACTAAACAGCAAAAATGGCAAAGATGTTTAGTATATACAGTATAGTTGATTCGGAAGTCCTTTGGTACACTAAACAACAAATGATCAAACATCCGAGTTCATCAATTTCCCAAATGCCAACCATGAATATGTGCAATTTCAGAACTGAACTCAAAAAACCTTCCTCACCACGGACCACTACATATGCACATCTACTTCTGATTGAGGGAATACTACATCAACAGCGTCAATATAGAAATGAACATGCTCCTCTACCTCGAGTTCAAGGCTTTCGCCTAATTCAATGATGGAAACAAAACAAGATTCCTTCTTCATCTCCTTCCTTAAGTACCATCTTCCTTCTTCCCCTGCCGAAGAGGAGTAGCAGATTGCTCCTCCACCTCAAGCGGTGAAGTGGTGAACACACTCAACCTAGCACAATGTCGTGGTTTTTGCCCCACAGTTGCGAGCCGAAGGGTAGCAAACTTATTTGGGCCAATCCGCTGTAGGGGCATTGGACTATGACCATGATATTGAGGAGGAAAAAAATGGTCAGGCAACCCCTCAACTTTACCACAGAATGGAGCATGTCCTTGAAATAAACTCCTGTAAAATACACGATAGGCAAAAACGCTAATGCCAAAAGTTGTGAACAAGTAATTCCCTTCCACACAAAAGGGATAATAATGAACCAATCATGATCGTCGACAAAACTTGAACACATTGTCAACCTCCGCATTGTAACACACAAGAACAAGTTGATCCCCAGCACCAATAGGAAACAGGATGCCGCTAAGAGTCAAATTTTTTATCCAAGGGAGGGAGGGAGAAAATGAAATTATCAGTGAGCAAATGAAATTATTATTGCATCAGTGATTAATAGAGTGAACCATTTTTGAAGTTATTTCTTGACTAGAGTTTGTTTAGTATTGATTCAATTTCAATTAATTATAATTTAGTCCTTTTTATTTAAGTTGTTTAATTATTCCCAATTTTATAAAAATTCCCCGTACTCTGGGCTCTAGAAGAAACGAATTTTTTCCAATTCCTGTGAATTCGACCCTGCTCACCGCTATATAAAAATTTATATTTTACTCGAGTAAGTATTTATTATTGCACAGATTCGACACCTATCACTGACTAAGCTCCATTTCCGCAAATCCTGTCTCATGTCCTTGATCACTTTTAATATGTAAAACCATATGCATGGTCCTAATTCAAAATTGTGAGGTACAGCATAGAACAACTCAATGGAAAGCTTATGATTTACCCATTTAAACACTAGGAGATATTGCAAAAAATTGAAATTTTAAAAAAATGCAAAACTTTGAACTATGTTACTAACTTTACCAAAATTTTTTGGTGCAAATTATGCCTAAGAAATTCAGTGTCATTTAATTAATTCAGATGTGTAATTTTTGGTTATCAAATGCATCTGAACATGTTATTATCTGAATCCATTAACTTTAAGTATTGAATTGCGTTATCAAATAAGGCCTAATATTTAACAATTCAACTATTAACTTAATGGAATTCAAACTTCAGACTTCAATTTTCAAATTTTAATTTTATCAAACGCATCCTCCTTTTACCCAAATTCTACCAAACAGAATTTTTTCTACATATTACCACCCTCACAATTCACAAAGTCATTTTAACAATTGGATTTATTAACTAATGTCAATCGATTTGGATCGTTGTGTGATATGGTGAAAAAAATCGCATGTGTGCACAAAAATAAAACAAAAAAAAGGTGCAGATTTTTCTTTTGGAAAAACGGAGAATTGTAGTTTTAGTCTCCAAGTTTTAGCATATGTGCTAAATTAGTCTCTAATGTTCCGACCAAAAATAAATTTGGTTCTCAAAGTTATTGGTAGTAGGTACATGCAACAATAACGAAAACTCAACAATGACTAACGGTCAAAATTTGATTGATGTTATTTAACAATTTTGATTTTGTACTTTTAGACCATAATGTTTGAAATTTTAATCATTTTAGTTGCTTAAGTTTTCCATAGTGGTATTGAGGGTATTAGAATAAAATAAGATGCGAATTACAACACAATTGTCTTAAATGGGCACTAGCAATTATAATTAAACTTTTTATTTTTTACTTCATTTATTCATGCCACTAATGTCTCGTATACTTCTTCCCTTTGGTATAATTGGTCTCAAATTCGGTATTGAATATGTAATTATTGTTTTATTCTATTAGTAATTAATTGATAATTAACCCATAATGAGTAAAAACACTTCATATTAGTATTTATGTTTGCTAGTTTTTATAACAATTCCTAACTATAACAATTTAAGGCCTATATGCACAAGCCATGCAAGAACTAGCATGAATGATAATAAATTTTATATTAATACTAGAATTTTCCTTTTTTTTAATTTTATATATTATGTATATATTGTCATTTGATTGTAACTTATTAAAAAAAAAATCTTTAAGTTCAACGATGTTATTATGTTGATATAAAGTGTTTTTTTGAAATTTTATAGGAATTTAGGATGACATTTGTCATATATTTAATTCAATTCACATCTTTTTTTTTTTCATTTTAAAACCCTTAACTATAACTAGAAACTTAAGAGACCATATTGATTGAAACTTCAAACATTAGGGACTAAAAATGTAAAGTTAAAGTCAAAAAACTTAGAGACCAGATATGTTTTGGTTGATACATTAAAAAACAATTTGATATATAGGTCAAGCATTGAGAATCAAATTTGTGTTTCTCTCTTTGGAAATTTTTGAGAAGCAGTAATAGAAAGATTTAAAATTCTTAAAGACGTAGAAGTTTTGGCAAATTCACATATTCCTAATATCTAATAAATTATTTGCCAAAATTTATTTGCTTACATCATTATTACAATTTCCAACACACATTTTTATCTTTCCAATTACCTTTTTATCTCATATACATCACATCACAAAAAGTGCTACAACAAAAATCTGAGAGGTAAATTACCAACCACACTAATTTACAATCCAAACGCACTCAAAATTACCAAATTAATCTATCCAACCAAGCAAGCCCCCACTCTAATCATCTTATCCCCAAATTCCCTTTCTTACTCATGTTGAGAGGGAAATGAATTAGCACAAAAATATGAGGCAATCCTTTTAGGATTGTCAATGGGGTCGAGTCAATTTAAATTTGGCTATGAGAAAAAGTCTAATGAGCCTGACCATTCATTGAGTTGGGTTAAAATTGGATCTAAATATTAGTCCTGAATTAAATATTACTAGAGTTTGGATCTTATTAGGGTCAAACTTGATATAGGCTCCATCCTTTGATATGCAGCTATATATATAATTATATATAATATATTCATATTTTGATATACATATATATATATAAATAGATAATACTAATGCTTATGAGTTATTTGTCAAAATATCTTACTATAAGATAAACAAAAGGCTATAGTTATTGTAGTAGTCCCCTTTGCTGACACGTGGCACTTTGTCTGAATTTTGAGCTTTCTCTTTTGCTTTCTTTATAGATTTGGCATTGCTTTAAATGTGCTCAATGACCCAAAATAGATTGCATCTTTCATTTCTTTATAAGGTTGAATTATTTTTAGTAGACTTTTCAATCACTATATTTTGAACAGATATAATTCAATTAGAATTTATATTTATTTCTATTTACATTAACATTTCAACTTATATTTGATAAATTAACTTAAGATTTAATTATTTCTAGTCGAGTTTTCAACCTTACATTTAAATTTAGATTTGTCAAAATAAGTTATCATTTAAAGTTAATGTAAAGCAAAAGATTATTTAAAATTTATTCTATCCTATAATAAGGAATATGATTATTATTTCTACTCAAAGCAATGTACATTTTTCTGTGTCAATTTTATTTTCATTTTTTCATGTTCAAATATTTAGTAACATTTGACTTTATGTTTATTCATATTTTTATTGCTTGAATTTTGAGCTTTCTCTTTTGCATTCTCTATGGACTTGCATTGCTTTAAATGTGCTCAATAATCCAAATTCAATTGGATTTACCATTTCTTTATAAGGTTGAATTCTTTTGAGTAGGCTTTTCAATCTCTATATTTTAGACATATATAATTCAATAAGAATTTATATTTATTACTATTTACGTTAACATTTCAACTTATATTTGACAAATTAACTTGAGATTTAATTATTTCTATTCGAATTTTCAACCTTATCATTTAAAATTATATTTGTCAAAATAAGTTATCATTTAAAGTTAATGTAAAGCAAAAGATTATTTAAAATTTATTCTATCCTATTATAAAGAACAAGATTATTATTTTTGCTTAATGCAATGTACATATTTCTGTATCAATTTTATTTTCATTTGTTCATGTTCAAATATTTAGTAACATTTGACTTTATGTTTATTCATGTTTTTATTGTCATTTAAAGTTATACAATTGAACTAACATATTGCCACTTAATAAATTCCAAGGAAAGAGATTCCTGTGCTTTGTGAAGAAAGCAACTCCAAGAGAAAAAGCAATCAAAGGAACAACTTTTAAGATTGTCACAAGTTATGAAGCTGAACAAGTCCCAGCTGGCCAACAGACTTAAATGAACCTTCACAATGATTACGCATAAAATTAGTTTCCAACAATATAATGCTTATGTGCCTCAGAATTGAACTACTTGTGTTTTAATTTAATTATCTTGTATCTATTTATTGTTGGTGTTAATGTACTTTGACTTGGTTGCTTTGACTTGCTACCTATATATGTTTTAATTCTGTTATCTTGTATTTGTCTATCCTTTATATTAATGTACTTCAATTTAATCTCTTTTGCCTTGAAAAGCAAATTTACTGATAAGCTATAAATCCAATTCATATATTAGATGTCCCTCTATCAAACACAAAAAACTTCTGCAAAAATGCTAACCATTATTAATCCTACTATTTTTCAATTTCTCTGCGTATAGTTGCTGAACAAATTATACATATAATTTTAAAACCAAAAAGTATATAAGTATATTATTAATTTGTACACTGAATTAAATTTGTTAAATGAAAAATGTAGACAATTATAAATCCAGTGACAATGACAAAAATATGTATATTTGAAAGATATCATTAAAAGAGGGAAAAAAAAGCATCTTAATGAAATGTAATAAAGACATATATATTTTTCTCATCAAATTTGCATGCTATACTTGGTGGTAATTTCAGTTAGCATTAATGACTCATATTTTAACTAAATATTAATGTATTAATGACTCAAAAGAAAATTGACAAAAAAATGACAAAGTTCATTTGTTCAAATTTAAATATTGATAACCCAATTTCTCTCCATTTCAGTAATATACATACTTTACGTATACTTTCACACATGACACTCTACTGACAAACATTCCATCAAATTTTGCTAACCTTAAACGCTTCAAGGTGGAGCCAATGGAAGTTGTAACTAAGAAGCAATACGAAAATAGTAGATAACCACACCATAGTATTATAAACAACCATAGCTTAGATCAGAATGTTTGAGTTGATAACCATACGCACAGGAATATAGGCCTAGTGATAGTTTCAGATTTAGATTAAATGCTCAGTGGCTCCTTTTGTAATAAGGTATAATAGACCACCTTGCACTTAACCTAATTTGAAACAGTCTTATTTTAGATACTTCTAGTTACATAGAATAGATAAAGGAAAAGTTCAGCCAAGATTGTTTGTTAAAGTGGTAGTACTTAGGAATAGTGAAGATCCATTCTCGAAGGATATAACTTCAAGGATGGGCTTTGGCAGTTTAGGTGCGGTGTTTTTTAGTGGGGTTGACTCTGAGTTTCATTGGGGCTGCTGCAACTGCTGCTTTTTTCTTCTTATCTTCTGTGTTAGAAGGACTTAGTTGATCCACTCCTTTGCTTTGTGCATCCCCTTCCATTATGCTGTCAACTTTTTCTATTGCCATATCTTCAGCCATGTCGGTAACAATCTTTTTGGAATGTTCTTCTTGTGCTGCTCCCCAAGTGGATGCTGTAGCTTTGTAGTTGGTGATATATTTGCTGATGACATAGTTTTCTGCTGCAGTAGCATTGTTGATATGGGCAACTATGGCATTGTACTCTTCTGAGCTCCTGGAACTGTGGATTGTATTTGATTTCTTGACCACGCAAACTAAGTTTTTGTGATTGATGAAATCTGCTATAGTGGCGTAGTGGACATTTCCCTATAGGAATAACAGAGACTTTAAGTATTTATTTGAAGTGAGTAGAATGTTGCAAAGTAGTTTTTAGTTTGAATGTACCTGCTGCTCTTGCTTTTGGATGTCACTTATGCGGAACGGGAGGAGTTGTTCAGCATCATTACCACTCAGGTCAAGAGTTATAGCACCACTCATATCACTAATTTGCACTGTTAGTCTGCAGCTGTATTTGGGTTCATGTTATTAGAAGCTTTTTGGCAGCAGTGGTTGTTAATATTAGATTAAGGTATATGTTTACCGTGGAGTGAGACGGATGCGCTGGTAGCATGAAGTGCAGGTGATCTCATAATCTGGCCTTGCTCTGATGTATTTGTAGCAGTGTGGGCATGAATGGTACCATAGCTTTTGACTTGTTTCTAGAAGTTTTGGTATGCCTCTAATCCAATAGGGCCTTGCCTGCAATGAATGAGCATTGTATTAGTACAAGAGCTAGGAAAAGTATACCAATTTTGCTAATGGTAATAGAAGCTAAAGTAGATAATAAATTTTGTAGCACTGTTAACCTATTGTGTTAATGGTTTCGGGACATGGAGTGCTGAAGTTAGACAACAAATAAAGTAAGCTAATATTACTATATATCTATGATTTCTGCTTCCAGAGCCTTCTTTCATCTAGAAGAAGTGATCATAATAAACTAAGCTTCACTCTCCATCAAGCTCCCATAGGAGTAACCTGCCCTCCAGCAAGCTCTAATAAGATGAGAAGAGCAGTAAGCTTTTCTTGGCACACTTTTTAGTTTAGTACAAGGATAAGATCAAGAAATATCAATAACAGGCCAAAGTGAATAGTACACACGTGAACAGTACACACAAGACAAACTTTCTAATCCTTAAGTATGACTGGCATCAATCTATGACAACCAAATTAAATATATATGTAAGGTGGTATCTTGTACTTGATCAGTCATGCACGATCATCTATTTCGGTCCTCCGCAAATAACAAAGCTGTCTTACTTTTCAATGCCATTTCATAATGTCTAAGAGGATTTACCACTACGAGATAAGTGTATTTGAAAGGAAATTGGAACCTTTACGGTTCCTGAAGTACTTTGTATGTAACATTAGCTTAAGTGTAAGGTATAATATAACTGGTTATAGAACTTGAATTTAATAAAGGTGAATTAACAGGTTTTAAAAGACAACGAGTTGAAGAGTCAGAAAGAAAAGTACAAAATTATGGTAAGAGGCTGTTAATGGATCATAAGTGTTGAACATTTGATACAAATAAAGTGAAATTACTTATTACGCTTCCAAATGGTATGCTAATGTCAATGCAACCGCCATTTGTTAACGTGTATTAGACCAAGCAAGAATTATATTAGGCCCAGAAGACCCTTTTATAAAAGATAATGCAAAGTGTATGAAAATTGAATTTCACGTGGGCGTGAGTTTCATAATAAAACTATAGAATCCATCAAGCAATTAGAAAGAATTAAAAAGGCTTTACGCAACAGTGAGGTTCACAAGAGAGAAAGAACAATTTGACAAGTAAGATAATGAGTTGGGGAAAAAATGATAATTACTCAGTAGCATTAAAACATAGAATTCCACCTACAAAGTCACGGAGATGCAGAAATACGAAGAAATGGGAAAAAACAAGTAAATAAAAAATTACTGGGTAAAATCGGAAAACAGGAGTGACTAATTTCAATAACGAGGACAAAATTACTGTATGCAAGGCCGTATTCCCGGAAAAACCAAATGAAAGGGAGCATTAATTAGTACTACAAAACACGTATGGATACAATGAAAACAAAACTCAAGACATTTTTGCCCAAAACATTCAAATCTCATTACCAAACAATCAGGATAGTAGGGAAGGATAGTTCAAGCCTGTAGTCAGTATAATCCAATTTGATAACCCACAAACCAATTTTGTAATGAAAGAGACTACAGACTTTTTGACTGTTGGCATGCATACAGAAATAAAGGATTGTGAGTGAGTTATATATGTACCTCAGCCACAGCTGTGAGGTCACTGATAGTTATAACTCTGTCATCATCTGGTATAGGTAGCAGTTTGAGACGATCAGTATAAGTCCGCTCAGCAATGAAGTGCGTGATTTCCTCTTGATTTTGACTGCACCTAATATTTTGTTTGTTGTAATGTAAAGGATAGTAAGCCTTTTTGGTAATGAATGTTAAATAATTCATAATTTAACTATTTTAAAGTAAAGTTACCAGTTACGCAGGCCAGTGGCTTGCTGAATTGGAGGGTTGATTAGAATGCTGCTGGAGTATTTGGTGGATAGATGCATGGCTACAAAGTTGGCAATAGCAACATAAGTTTTTCCTTTTTTGGTTTCACTCAACTTTGGATTTTCGTAGATGGTTTTTAAAAGAGTACTTACTATGGTAAGATGTCACTCGGACTCGAAGCGCTGCAACCACAGGTTGGGTGTGGATCATATCAGCTATGTCTTGTCCCTCTTCTGATTCATGCTCTCCCCAAAGGGTCAGGACCATTGGGTGCGACGTATGATCTTTAAGAATGATGTCCCTAGTTGGTGTTCCGCCTCTGATTGCTTTCGAGTGCACGTGAATTGCTATTCCAATAAGATCTAATAACCAGAGTTTGATATTAAAAGGTGAAAGTATTACAGTGTAAGTTGTATGCTAAGGTAAATCGGGAATGGTACCTATTTCATCAGTTGTGTCAATGTGCTGATAAACTGAATTATAGTTAGCAAAGTTGAACACATTAGGTATCAGAGGGGGGTCCACTTCATCGATTTCTTGGACAAGCGTGGAGTTGTCAATGGTCCATGAGCACTCATTTGGGTAGGTACTGTACCTTGGCAACACATTTTGAATCCTAGCATTCGATACATAATATCTTCTATATGGTTCAAAGTACTTCCTGAAGAACATTATATCTCCAGCATAAATTAGAGCTTGAGCGGTT
This sequence comes from Coffea arabica, assembly GCF_036785885.1. NCBI lineage: Eukaryota > Viridiplantae > Streptophyta > Magnoliopsida > Gentianales > Rubiaceae > Coffea > Coffea arabica. The sequence continues at coordinate 48,348,506 of NC_092331.1, read as the reverse complement.
TGACCCTGCAATTTTGAATAGAGTAAGTGCTATGGTAATTAATTAGTTGTGTATTGTGCCGAAGGATGCAATGATAAGCTATATTACCTGACTATCAACAAACACCAACTTTTGGTAGCGTTTTCCATTTCTTGAAACCTGAACCTTTTGCTTTTCAATCACTTGAACAATGGCAGTCCAGTTGTCCATGAGAGGTTGGAGTTCTGTGAAGTTTACCAAGTTGCTTTCCATTTTTTCACGTTTGAAGAGTGCTGCAGACAACTACCACAAAATCGAAGGATTCCAAAGACAAGAGTTACACTCTGAAGTAGTAATTTCGCAGAATTTAAATATAATCTATTACTAAGACATTTACTGGTACTTTATTTGCTATTTACATATAACAGAGTACAGGAATTATTGACAAGATAGCTGCAATACGTCCTTGTAAACTATATTAGGAGTCACATAATCTAAACTTGAATCATATATAGGAGGCGTGATCAAAATTTTAACAGATTTGCTATTTTTAGCTCTAGATAATGCAACATACGGTTGACCATGTGAAAAAACAGGTTCTCGCAAATAAATGCCAACATAATCTAAAGTTTGCCCTTGAGCTTTATTAATGGTCATTGCAAAACAAAGTCTTATAGGAAATTGCATTCGTTCAAAAGATATAGGAGAATTAGGGTCATTTTCAACACGAAAGCAAATTCTATGTAGAAATACTTGCTTGCCAGCAAATTCGCCAGAACTTATGACTGCATCTATAATATTGTGTTTAAGTGATTTGCATAGAAGTCTTGTTCCATTACATAGACCTTCTGGTGGGTCAATGTTTCTCAACAACATTATTGGTGCATTTTCTTTCAATGTCAATCGATGTGGAGGAAAACCATTTGGAGTGTGGCTATTCATGAAGTCCTCTAGAATTGCTTGCTGCGAATTATCTAAACATTTATCTCTGCTTAAGTAGTCAAATGGGGTTCCGAGAAATTCCTGTATCAGCTTTTCATTGATCTGATCTACAAAATCATTTTTTGTAGTTAAAATTGCTCTATTCATTAATGAGTATGTATTTTCAGAAGGGAAAAATGCACTTTTCATCCTCAAAGTTTGGGTTCTTGACCAATATCACCTCAAAGTTTCACCCAAAACACATTTCATCCTCAAAGATCTGCAATTTTGATCAATCAAGGACAATTGACGGAAAATTAAGGACAACTATTTAATTTGAACGGAACTTTGCATGTGAGAAGCATGGTCTGTCAAATCCAACTCTATACTCAACCAAAAACGGGTCAAATAGAATGGAGCCACTTTCATAATTACTTGCATGTTGGTCTTAGATCGTGGTTAAAAATTTCCCAAAGTTTGACTTCTTGTTTCATTGGCTCAGAGACTTATAATAGATGAGGCCAGAATTGACTTGACTATTTCCACAAAACTTGAACAGTATCTATACTTGTCTGTTTGGAAGATAATCAAGCAGCTACTATATCTTTTCCAGTCCATATCCCCACTCGACAAGAATCATCTCCTTATTCTCAAACAAATCCCATAAGAAAGTGTGGAAATCAAATATGAACTCAGTCACCAATAAGGATAGGCAGCTGATGGAAGATCAAGCTTCGAGACAGAAAAGGAAGATAAGGAGCTACGTCTTTTTCATCATCTTATTCACGGTTATCATCGGTTCAATCATCACAGTTTCCATAGCTCTCATACAAGAAAAAGAGTCTGAGTTACTCTCCGCTTCAACTCCAGATAGAGCAATTTGTGCCATCTGCAATCTGACTCCAAAACCAACCTCATGTTTTGACTCTATATGGTGCCTCCGCATGAATTTCTCCACCGATTTAGGCGAGATCAAGACCACCCCATCAAGAATTTTCACCCTCTCTCTCCGTGCTGCTATCAATCAACTAGAGGACTTGATTTCAGCTAATGAAAAGGCAATCTCTGAGGTCGAAGATTCAAGAACTTTGACAGCTTTGAAAGACTGCAATGTCTTGTTCAAGGATTCTTTAAGGCTTGTAAACGCGTCTGTGACAGCAATGGGAGTCAAATCTGATGACAAAATCTTTAAGGTCGCGAAATCTGTTGACGACATGAATGAATGGATGTCAAACTCTGCTGCAACTATAGACAAATGTTTCCTTCTTCCTCTCAGTCACTCTGCTAATAAGGCCTCCAATAATAAGCCTCCACTTTCTGCTGCTGACTTGCATCATCAAGATAGTGCTGCGTCATCCTTTTCCAACAATAGCGTGAAGAGGGAGAGAGAGCTCGGTAGCAGCGAAGAGGTGGAGATCGAGACAGTTTCCTCAAGAGTAAGTGACGAAGATGATGATGGTTCTAATGGAAGGAAGAAGCTTTGCCTCACAAAAGCTCAGTCTGCTCTTTTGGAAGAGAGCTTCAAGCAGCATAGCACTCTCAATCCGATAACATCTCTCTCTCTCTCTTTCTCTCTCTGTGGCTAGCTAGTTGATTTATTTTCACACGTAATAGTATAACATTCCTTGCTCTTTTTTTTTAACATTTGAACAATCATTTCACAGGGCAAATTAAATCGTGTGTATATACATACATATATGCTGATTTTGCAGAAGCAAAAGCAAGATTTGGCGAGGGAACTGAATTTAAGGCCTCGACAAGTTGAGGTGTGGTTTCAGAACAGAAGAGCCAGGTACTTGCTTCTTCATCCCTCATTCCCGAAGATTAACAATGTTGAGGAAAAACAGAATCGATCGTGCGAGCCAGTTTTTTGAGATATGCATAAAGTTTGTCTATTTGAAATAATGGAGGGGGGCTTTTTTCTTGGCTATACGCAGGACGAAGCTTAAGCAAACGGAAGTAGACTGCGAGTTCTTGAAGAAATGCTACGAGACGCTGACGGACGAGAACAGGAGGCTGGAGAAGGAGCTACAAGAACTGAAAGCGCTAAAACTAGCGCAGCCCTTGTACATGCATGCAATTGCCAATGGCTACACTGACCATGTGCCCTTCTTGTGAAAGGGTCGGTAGAGTTGGTGAAAACTCTTCCAGTAAGAGCCCATTTTCCATGGCCCCAAAACCACACTTCTTTAATTCCTTGACCAATCCATCTGCAGCTTGTTAGCTAGCTTTTAATGTAGCGAAAGAGATAATAGCGTGAGCATTAGGCATGAGGGTACTGAAAGGGTCGTGGGTCATTAGGCGTGAGGCGTGAGGCATGAACGACAGGGGTGAGATAGGTGCGGAGAAAGAAAAGAACGGAAAAATCCCTAAAACTCATTTCCCCTTCCCTCTCTCTCACTCTCTGAGAGAGAAAGAGCAAAGAGAGGAAGGAAGGAAGGATAGTGCGGTGTGTGTGGATCATAATGAAGGAGAGGGAAGAAGGAAAAGAATGTTGGTTTTTGTCCGTTGCAAATTATTGTTCCATTAAAAAAATGGCTCCATTCAGTTTTACCCATTTTTGTTGGGTTTAAAGTTGGTTCTAACGGCTCACATGCAAATTTCCGTCAATTGTCCTTAATTTGACAAAATTACGGATCTTTGAGGATGAAATGCGTTTTTGGTGAAACTTTGAGGTGAAATTGGTCAAGAACCCAAACTTTGAGGATGAAAAGTGCATTTTTCCCTTTTCAGAAAATATGTTGAAGTTTGGTTAGACAGTTGTAATCAATTGATTTATGGATTCTTCTTCATTTGTATAGCGAAGAAGCAATGCTTGAGAGATGTGAATACTTTCATTTTTAACTGTGTTTTCTGTTCCATTACCTATGCGAAGAAGGTAGTTGCTAAAATCAGGATCTAATCTTGCTCTCATGTTTTCCTTCAATTTTAATTTCTGCAGATGAGGCCAAATATAAGATTTTATAAGGCTAGCTTCGATAAAGTCTGATTTTGACCCTTTTACAACTACTGGAAGAACTTGCCTAAAATCACCACCAAATACCATCACTTTTGACCCAAATAATTCAGAGTTATCCATTAGGTCTCTAAGCAAACGATCTACTCCCTCAATTCCTGCTCTATGTGTCATAGGCGCTTCATCCCAAATGATCAATTTGGCTTGCTGTAATAACTTTGCCAATGACCTTTGTTTGCTTACTTTGCACATGTTGTTAGGATTCATGTCTAAAGGAATTTTAAATCGTGAGTGGGCTGTTCTACCTCCAAGTAAGATAGAAGCAGCTACTCCACAAGAGGCCGTTGCCAAAGCTATACATCCCTTTGATCTAATTGCAGCTAGTAGTGCACGGTACAAGAATGTTTTCCCTGTTCCCCCAGGCCCATCAATAAAGAAACTCCCTTTGCAGTGTACAAAAACAGCATCTATGATAGTATCAAATGCTACTTTTTGATCTTTATTTAATTTAGAGATAGCAGCAATATCTTCTTCATTGACTTTAAAGTTTAGCTCAGAATTTGTGTCTCTTGTACCTCCATCCAGTTCATCAAACTTTAAGATTCGTGGTACTAATCCATACATATTAATGTTTTTTCCCATTGATTCTAAAAACTTGCTAATCTCATAGAGAACTTTATGTTGTACCTGATCGCTTGACAAATTCAAAGTTCTATTGAAATCTTCTGACAGAGATTCTTTGAATTTTAACCATAAACTTCTTGGATCAGCAGGAGTGAAGTAAACTAATAGAGTAGCAAATAGTCTTCTAAAGCTATATGGCATGTGGTATAAAGCTGCTTCTTCTAGGCACTGCTCTTGAGGGTTATTGGATTCAAATAATCCTCTCATTATTACTGCTTCTCTAAAGGTATTAACATAAACACCATCGACAGTTTTCAGGTCATCAAATGATGTTGGCCCTTTTACATTCAATAACAATAATCTTAAGAAGTACCTCTCGCCCTCACTTGGATTTGCTGTAACAATTCGGCCTATTGAACCTCTCTGCTGCCTAATATCCCATATGCGTTTACCAGGTTTCCACACAAAATGTTCAGGAAATTCTTTGTATGTGCATTTCAATGTTTTGGCTCTCTCATCAGTAGCATTCATAAGGAAAAATTCAGTTAGCATACTTTTCTTAGCAAATTTACTTTTCAAAAGATCTCTAAGATCAGCATCATCTTTGAAGGTCAGAGATTGATAATTTTCAAGATGTAGCTGAAGGTTAATGACACCAGGATGTGTTTCAAATAAGGGAAATCTGTAAATTCGCCAAATGGCTTCAATAGGAGTAACCCATCTTGCTGATTGGTACTCCTTAATTTCATCTATCTCTTTAGATCTGTCATCTGAATTCACAGCAAAGTGTATTTTATCATGTCCCTTATATATGTACTTATAAGTATACTTGACTACCTTTATTGTTGAGCAAATTTCAACATTCATATGGCAATTGAATTTTGCTAACAAGTAAGGATTATATGGAACCACCCATCTATTATCCAATTCATGGCCTCGAACTTTTACCTTTTCTCCATTGTTCCTCCGCCTATATGTTGGATAAGAATTTTCAGATTGTGTAGTCTTTTCTGCCCACTGTTTAGGATAATGAGTTTTGCATTTTTTAACAGTTGTACCTTGCATACACACGTTATCTGCATTTTTATTGCCACAAGGACCATGTATCATGTGTTTGCGAACCATTTTAAACAAGTGTGGATGCTCTTTCTTGTCAGGAATCTCAGCAGAAACAATGTGATCATAGGATTCCGTTGAATATAATTTAGACGTTGGGTGTAAAATTATTAAGAAATGTGCATGCGGCAACCCCCATTTTGGGAATTCAACAACATAGGTGTAAGCAGCTACTTTACCCAATACCTCTTTCTTAAACAACTCTTCTTTTAAAATTTCTAACTTGGCATGAAAAACTCTAGCAGAAAGATCAACACGGTTTTGAGACTCATCAGTGGGCAGTAAGTTTTCTTTGATTTCTGGCCATGATGGGTTACAAGTCATTGTTAAAAAAATGTTAGGTTTTCCGAATTTTTGAACTAAGGCCATAGCATCAACATACCTTCTTTTCATATCACGCGGGCCTCCTATAAAAGATGCTGGCAAAATTACTCGTTGCCCTACTTTTGAACCTCTACATTGGCCCTCAACTACAGAATCCATAACACCCTGTAATTGCTCAGTCCTAATTTGTTGTTGCCTATGCCGGAAAAAATCAAGCCTTTGACTCTCAATTTTTACGTACATGTCCACTACATACTGTTGAAATGCACGGGCAGTATTAAGAATATTTGGTTTATTTTTCTCCCTCATCTGGAACCTATATGCATAGTATTCACGCATGGACACATTCTCCTTTGAATTCTCAAAGTTTTTGAAAGCTGTTTCAAAAAATTTTAAGCTTCAGTTTACATTTGGTAAACTAAAATTCTATTCATAAAATTTGTATTATATTTAAAAACAACTAACCTTTCTCTTCTGATTCTATTATATCTTCGGCAGATTTGAAGCTTGTTAAAGTTGCAGCCTGTTGATGATTTCTAATTGATCTTTTTCTTTTTTTTTTGGATTACCAGTGCCAGATCTCTGAATTCCAGGTTGCCACCCTGTTTCGCCAAAGGGAAATAGAAGTGGATACTGCAATGGATCATAACAGCCATAGTAATATTGAATTCTACGACTGTGACCCTCTTTTGTGTATACTTGAATGTGTCTAGCATAGCTGTCCTGTGAGTTTTCACCTTCAACCCACGGTGCAGCTACTTGGGATACTGTTGGCTTGTTAAAGACTCGCTGATCAGTTTGACAGTAAGATTTCAGGACTATTTGATAATTGTCCAAGTCTGGAACATGTCTCAGGCTTCGGAAAAAGCAAGCATAAGGGTTACTTTTCATGAGTTCCATGAGTTTCACCACTATGCTCTCAGTTAGTTTTGTTGAAAAAGCCAATCGATTTGCGATTTCATGTTCAGTATCATGAAAGTATAACTGCAAAAACATTCCTGATCCTTCATGGGGAATCAATTGATTTATAAAATGATACATTTGGCCCTGAATTTTAAAAGTATATATTCCGTTTCTTCTTTGGCAAAGCGATTTATCATAGTTAACTCCAAAAGAGGTGAAAGCAAACATACTATTGTATGTTCTTACATAGGTTCTGAAACAAATTGCTTCTTCAGTTTCACTAGTAAATAGCTCTATTAATATGTCTGGCATTTTATTCTCTTCTAAGACTACTTCTCCATCAGAGCAACAAAAGTTTGCAGACTCAGAATAAAATTTTTTAGCTCCGCAGTACTTGCAATTCTGTTGTTCTGGTAATCTATCAGCTTCCAAGCTTATCGAAGATAATGCCTCGATTCCCTTCACCACCCTTTTACGTTGTTTGCGTACCTTGTTTTGTTTCCTAATCGAAGCATTTTGGTCTTCCCCATAGCTTTTAACTACATGAATGGGTTAAAAATGTCATTAATATGGTTTTTAATATGTTGAAGTTTTACAACTTGTTTTAATATGTAGAAGGAATAAACCTGAATTCTGTTTACACCTTCGTCTTGACATATGTTTAGCTTCTCTTGAACGTTTAGGTTCAACTGAATATCCTATATGTGCAACTTTAAAACATTATTATATACAAAGTTGTATCATATATAAGGTTAATGGGATCGCCACTTTTATGTGATCAACAATGGTGATCAGTTTTTTAGCTAACCTGTTAGATCCTCCATTGCTTCAGAAAGCAAGCTATAGCAGGAGTTGCAGATGGGTGGTTGGTCTACAATATTGGCAAATAAGGTGATCACTTTTAGCTAGTAGCTAAGGAGAAATCTAGGTTGGTAATGTTTGTTTCAAGAGGAAAGAATAATTAAACTTAGCAGCAGGAAACAATAACTAAACCTGAAGATTGCGTCACTTTAGAATGTTGACACTTCTTTATCCATCGACCTGTAGAAGTAGAACCTATACATTTTCCACAGCATGTTAACTAACATATTTTGTAGGTCTCTTTTAATATATCTTTGGATATTTGTGAATTAAAAATGTTTTTAATTCCATGTGGTTCACCTTTGTGATATGTTGAAAATTCTGAAACATGCTCCTTCTGCCTTCGATTACTATCAGCTTTGTCTCCAAGAACTAAATAGATTGTGAAAATGTTATGCGTATATGACATCACAATAGCTTAAAGGAAAAGGGATTACAAAAATAACCTACCTCACGGTGGTGCTTATGACCACAGTTAGGTTCACAAATGCGAAAAGCCTGCTGTAACAGTTGCTTATTACTGGTGTGCTCATCATCTGAGCATAGAGATAGAGGAAAAGGTTGTTTAGTTTACAGCCATACTTGTTAGGAGTTATTATAGAGGTGGGTAGGTCTGTAAATATTCACTATAATGTAGTATACAGTGCGATACCTTTTCCTCTCAATACTAATGAAGACGTAAAAGTAGTCTTTGTCTTTTTATTTTTACTTTTATAGGCATCACGGCGTTTTTGTCGTTGGATTTCTTTCTGCTCCTCAGTTAAAGAGGCATATCTTTGTCTAGCCTTTTCGTTACGCCGAGCTTTTCGGTCGAACATTTTAGAAGGAGCAATGTTTCGATTCATAGTGATTTGCCAAGGAAATGTCGGGCCAACTAACAAAAGTGGTTGGAACTTGAGGTATACACAAACTTGAACAATTCGAATGAATCCTAAAACACAATGGATCCTAAAACACAAGCTTATTTGTAGTATATTTCAGTACGGATTCAGCCTACGAATATTAACCACTTTTTGCTACAGAATGAACTGCAGCTCTTTTAAAATAAGGAACAACTACAATACTAATTGCTTATGCTTTCATGTAGATACACGTCATGAAATCTATGAGCGATGAAAGAGCAAAAGATTTTTTAACTGCACCACATAATACTCAAATCCAATCCAATGTAAACAAAAGAAGATTGGCAAACAAGCGTAAATTGTAAACTAACGGAGATTTCCAAACAAGCATGAATTCAATGGTAAACACAGTCCACAAATCATGTTTAAAAAAAACAAAACAACTATTCCAGCAAGTTTGGAGAAAAGCAGAAAATGAACTAACCTTTTTTAAAAAGAAACCGATAAAACTTGATCTTGATGAGAAGAGTTTGAGCCTGCATGACAAAAAAATAATTAACTTTGTATGAAAGGCCGAAACTAATAAACGGAAGAAGGATACAGATGAGAATAAAAAAAAACACCCATCCCCCTAATGACATCCCCATGGTAATTCTTTTTTGAAAGCAAAAGCCAAAATCAAATGGGCAAAATTACTTGTATACGAATCTCACCTCAATTCAAAGGAAATTCCATATCAGGGACCAAACATATCATAGAGAAACAACTATATGTAGCAACATATTTAACACCAACTAATCATAGGAGGAAAGGAGAGAAACGGAAGAAGATGGAAGGCTATGCGTGTAGCAAATGCGGAAGGAGGAGGAAAGCCATAGGGGGCAAACTTGGAGGAGCTGATACTTCATCTGGTGGTTGTTTAATAATTAGAGCCATTAAGAGGAATAAAGTGGAAGAAGAAGCAAATAACCGGAAACCAGACCTAATCAGCCAAGGAATTAAACAAACCCAACATGATAAGAAGAAGAGAAACTGACATGGGTGGCAAACATGGAGAAATTAAGAGACCGTTTAACAGAGGGAGGTGAAACTGGTGGAAGTTTAATTAAAAACCTCTCATAATAGTCATCAATAATCAAAGGGGCTTCGGTGAAATTTGCAAAGTGGCAAATGAGAAAACGGTTTGGTTGGCAGAGGAAGAGTAACAGGGGTCTGAGTATTTAATGTTAGATTTGATTAATGAACAGGTGGGGTCCCTTATTCAGTGTTGTGTAATTAAGTTGAGCACCGGCCACTTCAGGATTGGCGTACGAACTGGTGCATTTTACTTAGGAATTAGTATTCTAGATCTGGGCTCATTTGGTAATATGAGCCCCTAAGCAATTAAGAAACACTTATGGGACCCATCAAAATAATAAGAGCAGACCAGTTACAATGCGTGATAACGTTGCAAGCATCATGGATAAAATAGTCATATTAACACCAACCATTGCATTAACAACTTGTACAATATCAGCTCAACATCTCTACCTTGTCCACTAAATTGACAATGATATCCAAAAAGGGCGGTTGAAACTTAAAGCTAAAATGCACAACGAAGATTTTCTTATATATGTATAGGATACACACACACACTAGCCAACCCTTACAATCTTATGATTTTAAACCTTTAAAACTAACAAATTCTATTTTGCAGGAAAAATGACAAACTCAAAAGCAGTCGACAGTTGGATACCTCGCAACCTTGTTAATAATCCTATTGCTAGCGATTATTATTCTTACAAACAACAATGCAGGGAGGATAGAATCCAATATTTCGATGTTGTATTTTACAACACCGAAACCGGACAACGTATTCCTCCATGTCTTCGGAACCAATACGACAACATTGCTTCAAAATTAACAAACTATACAGTTCGCAGCCTGAAGGATCATAGCTTTATAAGACGAAGAAAAATTCAGAGATTAACCCTTCACAAACATTGGATTAAAACCCAATGGGGAGTACAAGTACCTGAATTTGACAAAATGATTTAGGAAACAAAACAAGAGTTATCTGCAACAATCTGCTGAAGAGTACAAACATACATTCAAGCTGGCTCAATCGGAACAAAATTCAGAAAAAAAAATCATTTCTACTGTAGCACCGGAAGCACTATAGCAATCCGGCAAGTTACTGTGCAAACACAGCAACAAAAGACAAACGTTGCACTTTAGCGCGCACTGTAGCAAATCACTGTAGTGGATACTGTAGCACTACGGAGATTTTTGCTATAAATACCCCTCAAACCCAACACCATTCTTACACCATTCTAACACCATTTCTTCAAGTCTCATTCTCTCTCTAGTTTGAAGAAACTCTCCTCCCTCTCTCTACAAACAAGTTCTTAGTTTTTATATTTTAGTTTTTAGAATCAAACAAAAGAGCTTGCACAAGCTTCATATCCTTGTAAGTTCTCTTTTATTTTTATATTCTGTTATTCAATATTCAATCAAATGGTCAGCTGAGCCGCCTATATTCATATCCATTTATTTGTTTTTAAAACTAACAAATATATATATATATATATTTGTTAGTTTTAAAACTAACAACAATCATATATATATATATATATATAAGGAATATTAAATATACAAAATTATGTCAAAAGAATTAGAAGGACAAATCTTTGTATGAGCAAATTGAGTTCCTTTGAAAATGTATTAACTGTTGATAATGTTTTACTACTATTTTCCATATACATTGAATTAATTGGATATATGATTGTTGAAAAATTCTTGGTTTTATATACTTTTTAATGAATTGTTACTGGTTCCTGTGTAGTTTTAATGTTGTGGTTCTGTGGATATTAAATTAGTTTAAAACTTAATAATTATAGTAATTATAGTAAGAAAATTAAGGAGTTATAAGTGAGCTTGAGTTAAATCAAAATTAAACTTATAATCTGGATATTTTGTGAGTTAAGTATGAGTTTCATATTTATCACTTCAAATCTCATAATTCGAAATCCAAAAGTGGTACTAACTATATAAGCCAAATCTATGTTTGTTAAACCTCACTTCAGATGGCCCAATGACAAGCCTAAATCCTTCACTTTTTTGATTTAAATGAAATTAAATTTAAACCTAATGCATTATATGAGACTTGATAAACTTTCATTCTTTTTTTTGGACTTGATGAACATTTTAATAAGCAAAACATTTTGGTGGCTTTTAAATATAAAAAGGTTGAAGCTAAAAGGAGAATAAATAGATCAAGAATTTCAAATGCGCATCTATAATTATAAGAAGCAAAGAAATCCTAAATAAAGAACATTCAAGATCTTGACAGGCAGCATAAAACATTCCAAGTTGGGTGGAAAATTGGCGGATGTGATGGGTCTAAATCCACTCGTCAACGGAAGTCGTGACCCACCATGGAAAATTTTTATTTTCTTGTGGACAAAATCCTTGGAGGCATATTTTCTACTGACTTAATGGAAATTTTGATTCTCTATCAATTGGTTGTGGAATTGATTTTCTGATTTACGACCCTCACGTTTGCAATCTAAATTAATTTAAAAATGTTTGACTTAAAATCACCAAACCTATTGAAAATTTGTCACATATCCTAAATTTGATACGTCTATGTTAAAGAAGCAAGTAAATAAGGTTTCCATGAGATGAGAACAACAAAATCTAAAGCACGAAGGACAGTAGTCTGCATTTCATGTTGGATAGTTACAAAAGAAATGGTGCACATTTGTCAAAAAAGTTTTGTATGGATTTTGAATTTTTCTTTTAATGTAATTGTTCATTATCAAAATTTGATCTTTCAAAAGTTTATATTGTTGAATAAGAGGTCTGAGCACTCAAAAAGCATTTATACCTAAAGTGAATTATATATAGTGTGACAAACAGCTTAATTGGATGACCTCTATTAGTTTCTCCTAAAGGGCATGTAAGCATAGAACTCCCTTTTTTTTTTATCTTCTTTAAGCTAATCTATATTTCTTTCTCCTAGGAAGACACTCTTTGACATTAATGTGGCATTATAAAGTTTTTCACAAGTAAAACATTTTAATTGCTTTTAAATTATTGAATGCAAATGGGCCTTCAAGAAGAAAGAAGGTATCGCATGGGTCGAAGATGCAAGGTATAAAGCATGATTGGTTGCAAAGGGTTATAGTCAGGTATAAGATGTTGATTTTAATGAAGTATTTTCACCTGTTGTTAAGCATAACTCTATTTATACTTTACTTGCTTTAGTTGCCATGTATGATTTGCTATTGGAGCAGTTTGATGTTAAAACAGCTTTCTTGCATGGTAAACTTGAAGAGAAAATTTATATGAAACAATCTCAAGGATTTGAAATTGAAAAAAAGGAAGACCATGTTTATTTGCTAAAGAAATCTTTATATGGATTGAAATAGCCTCCAAGATAGTGATATAAGAGATTTGACACTTTTATGTTGGGTCATGGTCATTTAAGGAGCATGTATAATAGTTGTGTTTACTTTTGAAAGTTAGATGATGGTTCTTTCATTTATTTGCTGCTTTATTTTAATAACATGCTTATTGATGCCAAGAATTTGTCAAAAATTCACACTTTGAAGTTGCAGTTAAGTAGTGAATTTGAAATAAAACATTTGGGAACAGTTAAAAAAATTCTTGGCACGGAGATCAAGAGAGATCGAGGAGTTGGAAAGTTATTCTTGACCCGAGAAAATTACTTTGAAAAAGTCTTGGAAAAGTTTAGCATGAAAGATGCTAAACCTCTGATTATTCCTCTTGCTAGCCATTTTCGACTATCTGCTGCTCAGTCATCAATGTCAGTTGAAGAGAAAGAATATATGGCATGGGTTCCTTATTCCAGTGCAGTCGGCAACATTATATATGCAATGGTTTATACTTGTTCAGATATTGCACAAGCAGTTAGTGTGGTTAGCAGATAAATGTCTTGTCCTGAAAAAATATATTGGCAAGCTCTGAAGTGGATTCTCAAATACTTGCGAGGGATTTCAAACCGTTGTTTGGAATTTGGGAGAAATAATAATGCTTTGGTTGGTTTTGTAGACTCTGACTATGTCCGGGATCTTGATAAAAAAAATCACTTTCAGGTTACGTATTTTGTATTGGCGGTTGTGCAGTTAATTGGAAAGCTACTTCACAACCTATTATAACTTTATCTACTACGGAGGCAGAATATATGGTTATGACCGAGACAATCAAAGGAGTCTTGTGGTTGAAGAGTTTGTTTGACAAACTTCGTTTATATCAAGGTATTACTACTATTTATTGTGATAGTCAAAGTGCCATTCATTTGACTAAAAACCAGATGTATCAAGAGAGGACGAAACACATTGATGTGAAATTTTATTTGATTCGAGATTTTATTGTTGAAGGAAAAGTTCTTGTTTCGAAAGTCAATATGAAGGAGAATCCTGCTGACATATTCACGAAACCTCTTTCAGTTTACAAGTTCAAGCAATATTTGGACTTAGCTGGTATTCATTGTTGGTGATTTAGGCCCATTGGGTTTTATGTGGAGAAGGTGGAGCAGATTTGCTATTGTCGATGTTGGGGACACGCTAAGCTGGAGATTTGTTAAACTGGCTTTGTTCCACATTGTTTTTTATATAAAGGAGTCTTTCCCTTAATTGCCTATAAATATAGTGGGCTTGTGATGGGATTTAGTGCACAAAATCAAGTGAGTTTTAGTAGGCTATTTGGGTCCTTGAGTCATTAAATCTTTTGTTTAGTAAAATATTTTGGGTTCCCTTGTATTTTAAGTATTAGGTGTTTTGGATTTAGGAACACTTTTCTAAGACATTTTTGTACTCTCTTGTTCATAGTAAAATATTGCTCCTCCTCCGTCTGTGGACGTCAATCAATTTAATCGAACTATGTAAATTCATGTTTTCTTATTTTATTTATTTTTGCTTTGTTATTTGCCTTTTTTGGGGTTGTCAAAAATCATTTCGTCAATTTTCTGGGTCAGACCTAACAAAAGTTACTTTGGTATTGGTCATCTATAAAGTAATAAATGTTTGTAGAAAATTGCAGATAAAATAAGTACAACTGAAAGTCTTCATGGAAAGTCTGTAGAGTGATGTTTTCCTTTATCAATTGGTATCAAAATTAATGGCATGACCACTTAATTAATGGCTGGTTGAATTAGTCCGTCTCCGAGAATAAACCAACCAAAATTTACAAAGTATGATCAACATTCTTTGCTAAGCAGATGATCCTGCAATGTTCTTCATTAAACTGGACGATTTACACACGTAAAAAAGATTCAAACTTTATGTCATGAAAACTCTTTGCAATATTTGTATGAATTTATATCTCGTTCTCTGGTGAAAACTGTGTTTAACACAATACGTCGGACTTGATGAACTTCCTTGCTTTGGTTTTTTTAACTTGATGAACTTTTTAATAAGCAAAACATTTTGGTGGTTCTTAAACTATGAAAAGGTTTGAGGCTAAAAGAAGAATAAATAGATCAAGAGTTTCAAATGCGCGTTTAAAATTAGAAGAAACAAAGAAATCCTAAATAAACAGCCATCAAGATCTTTGGCGGGCACATGTAACGTTTCGAGTTGGGTAGAAAATTGGTCAATGTGTTGGGTCTAAGTCCGCTCGTCAATGAATGTCGTGACCCACCACGGAAAATTCTTATTTTCTTGTAGACAAAATCCTTAGAGACATATTTTGTACTGAATTAATGAAAATTTTGATTCTCTATCAATTGGTTGTGAAATTGAATTTTTGATTTACGATCCTCTCTTTTTCAATCTAAATCAATTTAAAAATTTGTGACTCAAAATCACCAAACCTATTGAAAATTTGTCAAATATCATAAACTTGATAGGTTTACATTAAAGAAGCAAGTGAAATTAGGGAGGTCGTCCGTTTGCTATAGCGGAGGGGGCGGATTTTATGTCTTTCATGGAAGAGGCTGAGGTTTTCGATGTAGAATTTTCAGGAGCTAGTTTCACGTGGTCTAATAATAGGAGAGGTAGAGCCAGGATTTCTAAGAGGTTGGATAGATTTTTAATTAATGGGGATTGCTAGGATATCTCAGACGCTATTTCTGTGCTTCATCTGCCAAGACACCCTGCGGATCATGCACCGTTGAAGATTACGTTTGCTGCTAGGTCAGATAACAAGCTGAGGCCCTTTCGATTCTTGAATGTCTGGACGACCAAACCAGAACACTTGGAGGTGATTCGCGAGTCTTGGATTCAAGATGTGGATGGACCTCCGTTGCGAGTTCTGTGCTCTAAACTTTTGGCAACCAGGAGGGCTATTCAGGCCTGGAACAAACAACATTTTGGGGATGTATTTGATGTTGTTCGATTTGCAGAAGCTGCGGTACAATGTGCAGAGGAGGCTGTGGATCAAGATGCTTTGGAGGAGTGCCTGATTGAACTCAGCAAGGCTCAGGCGAAATTGCGGCAAGCATTGTCAATTGAAGAGCAATTTTGTTGCCAAAAGGCCAGGGAAAATGGCTTCGACAGGGAGATCGCAATTCAAGTTATTTTCATGCTGTAGTAAGACAGAGAAGGGCTCAAGGAATGATACACCGCATTAAAAATTCGAATGGTGATTGGGTGGACACGACTATTGATATAGCAAGTCAGGCAATCACTTATTTCTCTGACCTATTCACGGGCTCTTTGCAGTCGTCTCCTGATATGAGTCATTTAATTCCGTCCATGATCTCAGAAGAGGAAAATGGGAAATTGGAGGCAGTACCTACGATTGAGGAGGTCTATCGAGTTGTAAAGTCAATGGATGGGGACAGTGCTGCTGGACCAGATGGATTCACAGGCAAATTTTTTACATATGCATGGGAAGTGGTCGCCCAAGATGTCTACAACGCGGTAATCAGCTTCTTCTGTGGTGCAAAGTTGCCTCGATTCATCACCTCTACCTCTATTGTGTTAATTCCAAAAAAGCCAAACCCTCAGGATTTTTCTCAATTTAGGCCCATCAGCTTGTGTAACTTCTTCAACAAGTTCCTATCCCGGATTTTAGCAGAAAGATTGGCTTCTGTGTTGCCAAAAATTATTTCTCCCCAACAGACAGGTTTTGTCAAGGGCCGAAATATAACGGAAAACTATCTGCTAGCACAGGAGTTAGTATCCAGTATTGGAAAAAAGAATAGAGGTGGAAATGTGGTAATGAAGCTTGACATGTCAAAGGCGTATGATCGGGTGGCATGGGATCATATTATTGGTGTTTTGAGGAGATTCGGATTCGGGGAAATATTTATCAATATGGTATGGCGATTGCTCTCTAATGTTTGGTTTTCGGTCATTATAAATGGGTCATCGTATGGCTTTTTTAAGTCTACGAGAGGACTCCGTCAGGATGACCCATTATCGCCAGCGTTATTCATTATAGGGGCTGAGGTGCTGTCTAGAGGATTGAATAACCTCGTCATGCAATCAGGTTTTGTGGGTTTTAAAGTCCCGTATGCATGTCCTTCTATAACTCATTTATCTTTTGCGGATGATGTTCTCATATTTTCAAACGGATCCTCACATTCTTTAAAGAACATCATGCAAGTGCTTAAAGAGTATCAAATGTGCTCAGGACAGCTGATAAATGTGCAAAAAAGTTGTTACTTAGTTCATCCATCAGTGTCACTGGCAAGACGACGGGTGATCGAACGAATCACTACATTTGCCTGGAAATCATTCCCGATACGTTATCTAGGGTTCTCACTCTACCTTGGGAGGTGCAAATCATCATATTTTGGGGAAGTATGTCAATCTATCCTAGCAAAGATTATGTCATGGAAATCAAGATTACTTTCCTTTGGAGGCAAGATAGTTCTAATCAAGCATGTATTGGCTTCAATGCCAATGCATCTGCTGTCAGTGGCGGTGATACCGGGTAAGGTATTCAGAACCATAGAACAGGCTTTCTCTACATTCTTATGGGGGTCAACACAAGAGGAGTCCAAGTTTCACTGGATACGGTGGTCCCAGATGTGCTATCCCGTAGACGAGGGAGGAGTCGGTTTCCATAGGATACAAGATGTTTATAAAGCCTTTTCATTCAAACTTTGGTGGAACTTCAGAAAGGGATTGTCACTATGGGCGATTTTCATGAAAGCAAAGTATTGCAAACTTCTTCATCCTTGTCAGGTACAACTCAGGCCAATGGATTCAGCACTCTGGCGGAGAATGGTGAATGTGAGCCGACTAGTGGAGCTCTCTATGTTATGGATAGCCA
The DNA here is from genome assembly GCF_036785885.1 of Coffea arabica. Lineage (NCBI taxonomy): Eukaryota > Viridiplantae > Streptophyta > Magnoliopsida > Gentianales > Rubiaceae > Coffea > Coffea arabica. Next base: position 48,330,773 of record NC_092331.1, on the reverse strand, counting down.
AATATGGAGCCTGTCATTTTTGGTACGACAATTGGTTGGGAGATGGTGCTTTGTTCCTCCGAGCCACGGTTGACACAAATTTGACGTTCGGTAATTTCATCATCAATGGGCATTGGGATGTAAACTTGTTATATCAGAAACTGCCAAAAGAAATGGTGCCCTCCATTTTAGATCACCCAATCCCGGAAGAAGGGGGTGAAGCTGAAGTGATTTGGATGACCACGACTTCTGGAAAATTTTCTCTAAACTCAGCCTTTCAAGATATTAGGCGTGCCCGTAACAAGTCGTTGGTGTTTGAGAGGATTTGGCTTCCTCGTGTCCCTTTGAAATTCTCATTTTTCATGTTGCGATTGTTGCTCGGTAGGTTGCCGATACCGGATAGATTATGCAAACTTGGTTTTCACTTACCTTCAAAATGTTTTTGTTGTCATTCGGCATCACAGGAATCAATTGAGCATTTATTCTCCAATGGACGTATTGCCTCTGAAGTTTGGAATTATTTTGGAGGTGTATGTGGTATGGACTTTCCAGGACCATCTTTACGTCCCCGCATAGTAAGTTGGTGGTTAAGTTCACATGATTCTGAGATACAACGATTTATTGCACACATTCTCCCCGGTATAGTTTGTTGGCAAATTTGGAAGGCAAGAAATAAAGCAATGTTCGAGGGTTCCCAGATGCGATCTTCTGCCATTTGCAATGCTATTTTTTTGGAAATACAGACCATTGTGAGGATTCACTTCAAACAAGTGTGGCGAGTACAGTCATTTACTCAGTTATATGATTGGTCGTATTCATCTACAGTTACCCTTACATACAAATTTGTTCGTTGGGAAAAGAAGGAAGCAAATGGATATACACTTAATACGGATGGCTGTTCAAAGGGTAATCCAGGAGTGGGTGGAGGTGGTGGAGTTCTTCGGGATTCAAATGGCATACCCCTGATAGGTTTCTCAGCATATTTTGGAGAAACTACATGTCTCCGTGCAGAGGCTCGGGCACTCCTTCTAGGTCTTCAAATATGTGTACATAGGGGTTTTGAAAACCTATATGTGCAATCTGATTCTTTGGCATTAGTTCGAATTCTTCAACATTGCACTTATTGCCCCTGGCACATTCGACTGGAGGTAAGGCAAATTTGGAAGTTAGTCGAAGATCCGGATCGTTTTTCGCACTGTTACAGGGAGGCTAATACAGTTGCTGATGTTTTGTCTAATGAGGGCGTATCTCATCCAGAACAGCAAGTCAAGACATATGAGACTTTCAATACATTCCCACCACTGGCTCGGGGGGCAATTCGGCTGGATAGATTAGGAATGCCTTCAATCCGGAAAATTAGATCCAACTAAACTCCTCGTGTATCGATTTTTGTTGCTATTCTAATAGCTGATCCCTATTTATTAAAAAAAATAAAGAAGCAAGTGAATGAGTTTTCCATGAGAATAACAAAATCTAAAGCTCGAAGGACAATGCTTTGAAAAAAAAAAAAAAAAGCATGAAGGACAAAATTAATGTTTAAAAAAGTAGTCTGCATTGCATGTTGGATAGTTACCGAAAAAAAAAGTGCACACTTTATCAAAAAAGTTTTGTATAGATTTGGAAACTTTATCAAAAAAGTTTTGTATGATATCTGTTAGTTTCTCCAAAAGAACATGTAAGTATAAAACTCCTTTATTTGCCTTTTTTGAGCTAATCTATATTTTTTTCTCAATGAAGGCATTCTTTGACACTAATGTGACATCACAAAGCTTTTCATGAGTAAAATATTTTAGTGGCTTTTAAATTATAGAAAAGAAGAAGCTAAAAAAAATGAATAGACCAACAACCTAGAATGCAGATATCAAACCAAGAAAAACAAAGAAAAATTCGTAAATGTATAGCCTCCAAGATCAAGACGTCCACATATGGCGTTTCAAAGGGGTTAGAATAGTAGGTTTGGTGGTCCAATACTTTCATTCATTGTAGGGGCCTCAACCAAATTATGATCTGTTCATGTCAGCAATTATTTGGGTCATTTTGGAATAGCGCCAAGCCACCCTATTGGGCAATGACGTTAAATTCAAAATTCTATCCAAAAACCAATCCATGTATGGCCGACAGAAAAAATTACGTATCAATTGTATACAAGTTGTTTGGGAAAAGTCTCCAATTAGGTGGAGATTCTCTGCAATATTGCATAATGCAATTCATCTTAATCCATGGAAGTTAACCACAAGACTTTGAAAAGTTTACGAATATAAATGGACACAGAATTAGCTTCAAAATTTGACTTAAGCTGATGATATCTTTTCATCCAGCCTGCATCTCAAATTTATTTGTGGTAAAAATTAAACAAAGAAAAATCCAGTAAAACCAGCATTTTTAGTGGGGATTTAATTCGATCAACTAAAACTTGGCCTTTATATGCCACATAGATAAGCCATCAAGAGTCTGATCTTCAACGACATAATTATATTACTAGGTTGTCAGTAGACTGATTGATATCACGTTTAAATGGAGAAAATGGGAATCCATGCTAACTATATATATATATCTTTTTCAAGTTGAATTCCAAAATAATATTAATACTTTTTCAAAACTATTCCTCGATTTAATACTTCTTGTGAGTTGTAGACTTGCAGCAGGTGAACAAAAATATAAATTATATTGCAAAAGTTTGTAATTACAAGGACATGCTGACACAACATTTCCTCAGCCTTTTTCTATTTTACTACCTTGTTGTCTAACCTCTATGCTTTCTAACTTTATGCCACTACCAGTTTTTCCATCTATTCATTACTCTTGAATATTTCTCATCCTGCACTTTTGAACATCTCTCACCTTTTTTTTTGGGTTTATTCTAACTCAAACGAATATTGTCTTCTCGATGAAGTACTAGTACTTGGTAAAATGCATAAGTTTTTATCACATAATTTCTAATGTGATTATTACACTTTTTTATTGTTAAATTACGATATACTCAAGGTGATTGCAATTCATTTGCAATTCACTGAGGACAAAATTGTGATAGTATATTTGGTGCAACTGATAGTAAGTTTTTGCACAAAACAAGTAACTTTTATAATTTATGTAACTTGCTATCTAAATATTAAATCTTACTGGATTTTTTCTAGCTAAAATTACCTTTTTTTTTTTTTCAAAAACTCGGCATTTTTTTTAACATAAAACATACTATCTTTCAAGAAAAACTTATGACTTCATTAACAAATCTTACCACTTTTTTAGTAAAATTTACTATATCATTAACAAAATCTTCTGAACTAATGAGAGTATCTAAGTTTGGTTTCGAGTCCTTGTTTAGTGTTTTCCCGAATGTCAGCTCTCTTACTTTCACCCCTTGGGCTTGGTCAGTTTTCGAGATGTATATTTGCCCTGAAGGTGATGAAATTAGGTCTCGGATGAAGGGGTTGAAAGAGATTACTGCATGTTTAGAGATTCATGATTTTGAGACTACGCTGTCATGCATTTTCTCCATTTTGGACAACTGCTCTAACCTGTTCGAAATGAAGTTATTTATCCACCGTGATGTCGTCTTTCATGTTACAAACACTCTTATTTCAAGATGTATGATCCGTTATCCAAGAGTTATATGGAGATGGGGAATGTGGAAAGAAGGTACAGAAGATGCTTGGATTCTTGATGGCGTCTTATAAGCTTTATGGGTCCCGAAGGCTTAGTTGTTAATGTCTGATTCTGGTTGGAGAATATCTGCTTTCACGCTGGTACATATTTTATTTTACCAAAATAATAAGAACTGGCTACGCTTAGTGTATGTGGCCAAATTAAACATCCACTTTCAGTGTGACATATTTGTGCGGCTTTGGTGAATCAAGATAGGCTTGTATTGGAGGGGACGTGAAGTTGGGGAGCGATGCAGCGAGGGTTCCACCTGCTTTGCATCATCCATCTGAAACTTCCTATTTTCACCACAAAGAAACTTCCTATTTTTTGTTCAAAACTTCCAATTTTTTCAAACAAAATTAATGACTTTGTTAATAAATTTTAACTTTTTTCATGTACAGTATACCAGTAAAGATCTAAATAATGATAAGCTTGGTTAGTGCTGCCAAATGGGAGTTGGCTGGTGACTTGAATAAGAACAGTAGCAATAAACACGAATAAATACCAAGAAGACGCCCCATTGGATGTTTTTTGGTACTGGATATTTGATAAAGCTACCCCACCCTAGATGCGCGGTTCGTTTAAATGCTAGTAGAAATTGCTGATAAAGACGACTACATAAAAGTCTTCACGGAAAGTTGATCACTTGCTCTCGAGTGATGTATATATTTCATTTTTCATCAGAATTATCAGTATGGACCAGTCCATCGACGACTTGGGACAGGGGTAGTTGTCAAGTTAACTATCTTGAACGGTTTTTGTTAATATATTGAATAATAAGTTAGGTCATCAATGAAAGTCCGGATACTCCGTGGAAAATCTGTACGTTTTGTGGGAAAAAAAATCCTTGGAGACCAATTCTAGATTCAACTAATGGAAACTTTCATTCCCTATCAGTTGGTTGATTTACACATTTATGCTACCACAGAACTTCCACCCTCTTTTTTACAATTTAAATTAATATAAAATTTTTTATAGAAAATCACCAAACCAATTGAAAATTTGTCAAATGGGAATAACAAATGTTTTTTGGGGTTTGAACCATTTTCATCTTTAAAGTTTCCCTGAAGACATATTTAGACCTAACAGTTTCAAATTTTCATCAATTTTGTGTAATTGATGACAAATCAAATAATTTGGATACCAAAAAAGAGAATTTGGCAAATAATGAATTAAGTTTTTGTATACTGTCAGTGTATATATTTTTCACACTAATAGTTGTAGATGTATGCTACTTTTGAAAAAACTGAATTTCAAATTTAAAATTAAATTATGTGGCATAATCCAATACAACTCGTGCATAAAAAAAAAATTACACCTTAGCAAAAGTATCTTTAGTCGCCCATCTCACATTTTTTCTCATTTAGTCCTTTTCCTTTTTCTCGAACGCAAAGTAGTCTTTATTAATAATTTTAGTTTCTTCCACCATCAAATCCAGCAGTGCTAAAGGGTGTGACCAAAATTTCAACTAGTCTCTTAAAAAAAAAAAAAGCGATCTTTACTGTCTTCCCATTTGTTTTCATTTTTAACTATGTCTCTCCTTTTTTCTTTTTTCTTTTATTTTTTTGTTTTCACGTTCATCAACAATCCCACTAGGGATTGGGTTACCAAATTAATTTTCATCGAAAGGGTTTCGGTACCTCTAGCCTTATACCCTCCTTCTAGGGGTGAGCAAATTTGGTAATATGATTTTAAATTCAATTTGGTAATTTAAAATCGGATATTTGGTAATTTGGTACAAAAACGATATTTAACAAATTCATTAAATTCTAATGTGGTATAAAATAGGTAATGAGATTTTCAATTTGGTAATAACCGATTTCGAATTCAAATTCGATAAAATAAAATAAGGTACCATATTACCAAATTCAAATACCAAATTAGTTTATAAAATTATATAATATATAGGTAAATGTATATAGTATTAATATATTATATAAGTAAAGGCCATTAATAATAGATAGTATATAGTATTATCATGCACCTATAATAATAAAAATATATAATGATGTACAATATATTATTTTAGTATTTGTTATATGATTATAATAATACAAATATACAATAATACATAACTATAATACTTATCCTTTGATACATAACTAGAATTAGATAATAAGTATAAGTATAGTACTAAATATTACACGTAATTAGTAATTAGAATTTAGACATTAGTTCATCATTCATGTTTAGATTATTAAATATTTGAATGTGTAACTTTTAACTTACAAGTATTAGTATACTCATTTTTTTATGCAAACAAATTAAATTTACCAAAATTGGGATTCACAACTTATAAAGCCTAAATTTGACTTGGAAGTCTATTGGCAGTGAAAACTTGACAAAACCCAAGAGATAGCTTTTGCCATTAGACTGTGTCTTAATTTACAATTTTCAAGTTCTTTGCCTCTCATTTTTTTTAAAGAAAAATAGCCTGTTATTATTGTTATAAGAGATCCAAAGTACATAGAGAGAAACACCACCCCCAGCCTACGTGACCGATTAAACAAAGTTACCCTCTATATCTAGCCCTACGGAAACTAGGACAGCCCCACCTATCTAAAGTAATATCTCCTGTAATCAGCCCCAAGCTTAGCAAGTCTATCCACAGGTTTATTCACTTCTCGAACACAATGTGATATCTCGATGTAGTGATGACTATACTGCACCAATTCTTGTAACTCCCGCTGCACCACCCACAGACACTTAGCTCTCCCCTGAATAATCTGGATAAGAACCAACGAGTCAGACTCCAAATGAAAATTGGCCAGCCCTCGAGCTATTTCTAACCGCACCCCATGAAGCAGCGCTTTGACTTCCGCTTGTAAACTAGTCATCTCCCCAAAGTAATAGGAGAATGCTAACAGGACCCTACCATCACTATCCCTGAACAGACCTCCCCCTCCACTCCTCCCAGTGTTGCCTCTTGAGCATCCATCTGAATTTAACTTCACGATTGCTTGCACCGGACATTTCCACCTAACCTGTACCACATTCACAACACTTCTCAACCCAGCTACTGCATCAAAGAAACTAGGCCACGATGAACAAGGAATACTAATTTCCCGAAACTAAACGCCGTGGAAAATCTGCACGTTTTGTGGGAAAAAAAAATCCTTGGAGACCAATTCTAGATTCAACTAATGGAAACGTTCATTCCCTATCAGTTGGTTGATTTACAGATTTATGGTATCACAGAACTTCCACCCTCTTTTTTGTAATTTAAATTAATATAAAATGTTTGATAGAAAATCACCAAACCAATTGAAAATTTGTCAAATGGGAATAACAAATATTTTTTGGGGTTTGAACCATTTTCATTTTTAAAGTTTCCCTGAAGACATATTTAGACCTAATAGTTTCAAATTTTCATCAATTCTATATAGTTGACGACAAATCAAATAATTTGGATACCAAAAAAAAAAAAGAGCTTGGCAAATAACGAATTAAGTTTTTATACACTATTAGTGTAAATATTTTTTACACTAGCAGTTCTAGATGTATGCTACCTTTGAAAAAACTGAATTTCAAATTTAAAATTAAATTATGTGGCATATATCCAATACAACTCATGTATATATTGATAGTGCATAAAAAAATTGCACCTTATCTAAAGTATCTTTAATCGCTGGTCTCATATTGTTTTTTCTCATTTAGTCCTTTTCCTTTTTCTCGTACACAAAGTAGTCTTTTTTAATAATTTTAGTTTCTTCCACCATCCTTCTTCTTCTTCCATCTCAAGTTCTTCAACAATTCCTTCCACTACGGATTGGTTACCAAATTAAATTTCATCCAAATGGTTTCGGTACCTCTAGCCTTATACCCTTCTTCTCCTTGTTCATATTAATTCTTGGGCTTGGATAATTGAAGAATTACAACTAATAATATGCATCAATAAATTTATTTATTTATATAAATGCAAGATTTTTGTTTAGGGATTATAATTTATAGCTTTCTTGTTTCCCTGGCCAGTCATGCAAGTAAACTTTTTTTTTTTGTGCAAGTAAACGATTAAGTATTCACCTAATGACAACACAGGAAAAGCAATCTACTTAAGATGCAAAAGAACAGGGGTAAATTATGATTAAACAACCTCAAGGGGCTAATTCCTAATTTAATAGAATTGCCAATCCCTTGTGTTCTTGATGTGCTGGGAGGGTCTGGTCGTGACTCGTGAGTCATGACTTAGCATTGGAAATTCTTACGCCGGAGGAATGTTTATTAAACAAATTTGGTTTTAAGGAAAAAGATTCCCACATGGTGCTTTTCTGGATAATTTCTGTGATATCTCAAAACAATTGCCAAAATTGGAAAAAAAATAAATTTTAATAGTTGATTTGGTTATGATTTTATTGAAGGTAATTAATGTAGAAGTGGATGTAAAAGCCATAGTTTGGAAAAAGATGTGGTTTCTTTGGGCTGATAGCATACAGCTTATGGATTCCCGGAGCATCTCTATGTGTTTTTTTATTTTGGGCAAAAAATCTCAGCAGCCACTAAACTATTACTCAGATCATGTTTTGGCCATCAAACTATTTTTCGTCAATAATTGGCCACCAAACAACTTAATCAGTAAATATGTGACCATTTGATCGATAATTGCTATTAATAGGTGAAATTAGCACTACCCACAGCAAAACACAGGGGCAATTTTGTCCAGCAACTAGTTGTTGCCCCGCAACCACAAACTCCTCAAAACCGTGGAGTTGCCGCTGCCCACAAACTCCTCCAAGTCCACAACTCCCCCATTCTCCTCAATCGTGGAGCGCAAGGCCATCTCCACCACCAAAATGGCCCCGGACTCGCCTACAAGGTCCCTGAGCGTAGCCTGCTCGGCGGGCATGGCGGACTGATCATTCTTGAGCTTCTTCAAAACTATGGAAGAATCAATTGTGGTAAAGGGCACCCTCTCGAGCAAGCAAATAGCGACCATGGACCTGACAAGGGAGAAGGGCCCAACGGCGTCGTTAATGAGAAACTTGTCGGAGTCGGAGTTAGGGACCTGAGAGAGAGAGTTGGAATGCGAGGGGACAATTTGGAAGGTTGAGGTTGTTAGGGTTGGGAAGGGGAGAAAAGGGGTGGGAGTTGAAGGAAGAGATAGCTTTGAGAGAGAGGTTGCGAGAGGAGACGAGGTCAGGGACTAAGTTTTGGAGAGAGGCGATGAGGTGTAGCTGAGCATTGTGTAAGGCCTCCGCATGGGATTCTAGCTGCTTTTGGACCTGTTTGACGGCAGTCACGGAGTCCTTGCTGCTGCCTTCAGATGGCGTCTCCATGTTATGTTTTTCCTTTTCTCTTTTCTTTCTTCCAATCCTAAGGTGAAATTGCAGTATTAAAATGGAGATTGGGCTTAATTAAGGCGTTTGTGGTCAGCTCTGCGTAATTGCTGGACAAAATTGCCCCTATGTTTTGCCACGTGTAGTGCTAATTTCACATATTAATAGCAATTATCGATCAAATGGTCACATATTTACTGATTAAGTTGTTTGGTGGCCAATTATTAACGAAAAATAGTTTGATGGCCAAAACATGATCTGAGCAATAGTTTAATGGCCGCTGAGGTTTTTTGCCCTTTTATTTTTGTCTTTCAACATATTAGTAACAGGGATAAAATTGTTAGCTATGGCTCTAGTGGTAGAAAGAAAAGAGTACTAGAGAATTTTCTATTACTTTCATTTTCCCTCTGGGCTCTGGTTGCTGGCCCGTGGGGATAGTGGTAATAGAGGTAACCTTGGCGGTGGTTGTGGAGGTAGAAAAATGGTAGTGTTGGTGAATTTTGGTGGTAGAGAGAATAATATAAGGCAACATAATTACCATTCTTAAAAAAAAGAATGGTACCAGACGGGACGAGGGGTTAGCCCCTTAAACCAGGAAAGTAAAGAAAATAAAGAAAGTAAAAAGCATAAGAGTTAGGAAGTGGGTCGTAGTCGGACTGCCACTAGTTAGTATAGGCGGTTGAACCAGCCATGTATAAACAGAATGTAAATAACAGAATATAAAAGTTAGTAAGTTAGATCAGGCGGTAATACCGGCCATAGATTGTTAGAATAAACAAAGTAAATAAAAACAAGTAAATGAATATGAATATCGACGGCTCAGCCGACCATTTGATTGAATGATATTGAATATGGGAATAAGAAAGGACTTACAGATATGAAACTCGCACAAGGCTTGCTCCTTTGTTTGAATCTAAAAACTAAAATATAAAAACTAAGAAATTGTTTGTAGAGAGAGGGAGGAGAGTTTCTTCAAGTCTTGAGAGAAGTAGTCTTGAAGAAATGGTGTAAGAATGGTGTGAGAATGGTGTCTGGAATGTGTTGGGTTTGAGGGGTATTTATAGCAAAATTTTCGTAGTGCTACAGTACCCGCTACAGTGCCGCTACAGCCCCGCTACAGTGCAACGTTTGTCTTTTGTTGCCGTGTTTACACAGTAACTTGCTGGATTGCTACAGTACTTCTAGTGCTATAGTAAAAATGATTTTTTCTGAATTTTGTTCCGATTGAGCCAGCTTGAATGTTTCTAGAAGCATTTGTTCGGCAAATCATTGTTGATAATTCTTCTAATGCTTCTTTGATCCATTCCTTGTAATGTTGTGTATTGGTTCCTCGTTTCTCAAGTAAATACTTGTTGAGAACCATTCTTTGTATATACCTTCTTTGCATGAAACATTGTTCCTTCAAAGTTTGTACGGAATAGTTTGATTCTTTTACTCCGACATGATTGTTTCTGTGTATATGGTAGATAGGAATTCTTTCACCAGTGTCTTGGTTTAAGAATATACTATCAAAGTTTCTGATCCTGGACTCTTTGTGCTCGTTTTTCAGGTAGTGATATTCTATCCAGAGTTGAGAGAATTTATCATCTCTGAGTTTGATTTGGAAGGATTGAGTAGTAGGATCTTCAGGAATTAAAAATGGATTTTCATCCTTTTTTGTTTCCTGAATCCAGTTTATTGTTGAAAGCTCATCAATTGCATGGAATTGATTTGAGATTGTTTCATTAGGCATCTAATTTGAAGTAGATTCCGCAGGTATCCAGTTTGAGGATGATTCCTCAGGGATCCACTCCCAATTAGCGTGATTCTGATTTGATGATGTTTGACACTCATTAGTTTGATTGCTAGATATTTCTCCGTAGGAATTCTGTTCCCAAGTAGAATACCCATCGAAGAGACAGTTTTTCTCTTCAGAATTGTATGCTGATGAACTTCCTTCACCTGCCATGTTTCTGCAAAAAGAATTAGTTAGTTCAAAAAGTTGGGATATTATCCCTTTATGGATAATTTGGAAAGGAGCCAATTGATTGAGAAATGATGCTCCTAAGATGATATGGCTAGTCAAATACTCAGTCAAAAAGAAGGTATCTGAGAATTGGTCTTGTGTATGTGGAAATTTGAATTCAATATCAAGTTTAGGATTATTGGTTATTCTAAGGAATTCTAAAAGTTGGATTGGAATAAGGTTTTCAGGAATATAGTTTTGGTCTGACCCTGTATCAACTAGGGCTTTTGTTTTGATTACATAATTATCAATAATTAGTAATCGCATTTGGATCGAATATTCCCGAATTAACTGAGAATTGTTATTCAGGTTTACAAGGTTGGTTTGAGGATTCTGAATTGGGGATTTGTCAAGGATTTCGTGGAAACCATGAGTTTTTGGTCTACAAGAATTTTGTCTAGGGATTTTTTCTAGAATGTCAAAGAGAAGACCCTTTAAAGGATCTGAAATTTGGTTCAAATATGATTGTCTTGTTTCAAGAATATCTTCAATGATGTTGAAAAGAAGGTTTTGATTTTTAATCATATGTCCTTCTTTTTCATCTTCATCGCTGATAGTTGGGGAAGAAGAGGTTGAAGTATAATCTTCCTTTTGTTCAGATTTGATAATATTTGAATCGATCAGAGGATTTGTCAGTTGGGCTATTTGTTTTGGTTCATGGGTTTTGAGAATGGATAAGGCTGGTTGTTTTGTAGAAGGATAAAGGGTTTTGAGATTCATAGGTTTGGGCTGCTTATTGGGCCTTGTACGGTAGCTCAATAGCCCAAACTGTTTGTAAAAGGATCCAAGATATCTTCCTTGGAACTGATCTTCTGTCGGTTTGGGAAACCAACTTGCTCATTGGTCTTGTCCACAAGTTGTTTCTTCCCAGGGCTTAATCTTCTTGTATTGGGATTCAAGAAGGCCCTTGAAGAAATCTTTGTTGTGAACTTTGTCTCTGTCTGATTTCATCAGGAATATATGTTGATATCTTCAGGAGCTTGGGAATAGTTTTGATGAATCCTCTTGGGTTATTCCAGAATCATCATCAGATGTGTATATGTCCAGAATATATCCAATTGATGTGATATTGAATAGCATTGTTTCCAGGAGGATGTTCCTGTCTTGTAGATCAAATTCATCCTTGTTGGTTGTGACTAGAATGTTGCGAATAATATTTCTGTCTCCAATGATGAGATGTTTATCCCACCATTTTTTGAATTGCCCAATAAATCCTACGAATAGGATATGAGCAGTCAACTGATTGTAGCCATAGGGTTTGGTAACTAGTGGCAGTCCGACTGCGACCCACTTCCTAACTCTTATGCTTTTTACTTTCTTTATCTTCTTTACTTTCCTGGTTTAAGGGGCTAACCCCTCGTCCCGTCTGGTATCAGAGCCAGAGGGGGAAGTAGGGAGATGGCTATCTTTCTTTACTTATTATGATGTTGGTAGTGTAGATCTACAAGTTTATATCTTTCTGATGAGATTTATTAACTTCGTGATTACCATCTTTCTTTATTTATGCTACTGATAGTGTAGATCTACAAGTTTAGATTTGATTAGATGAGATTGGTTAAATTCGTGATTACTATCTAATGTATTCAAACTTATTATAATTTTGCTAGTATTGATTTCATGACTTTGGATCTGGTTAAAGGGCATGGAACCAGTATGTGCTAACATCCGGTCCAAGTAAGACCATGAGGGATTTGGCTCTGTAGGGGTGTTAAGGTTCTTGGGGTGGTATGCTCCAGGACGGGGAAGTGTCAAGAGATCAGATCCAGGGAAAATGTTTTTTTACTATCAATTTTATGATTTGTTTGGAAATATAGTCATCATGCATAGTTAATCTTTCTCAAAAAATTTAGATCTATTCTCGTAGGTTTATTTTTACTATCTTTATTATGATGGAAATATGGTCATCATGTATAGTTAATTCTTCTCAAAAGGTTAGATCTTTTCTTGTAAATTTTCACACTATCCTTTATAATCTGTTTAGAAAAATGGTTTATCCTCCATGGATCCCGAAGGATTCTGTGCCAAAGGGAAAAGGATTATAAGTTTTTCAATTCATTCACGTGTTTAGTTTTTATTTATTTTCTTGTCTTTATTTATGGCTTCATCTGTCAAAGCATACTTTATTTCTCCTAGTTCTTCTTTAAACAACAAACCTTTAAATGATCTTCAAACTAGAATTGCTCGGATAGAGCAATCAATCCTTATTCAAGAAAAACTAGAAAACAAACCTTCTGAATTTCAAATTGATGAACAAAAAATTAGATCTAATTTCTATGCAAACCACAACTATTTTAAAAGAAAATAATTTTTTGACAAATATCAGGGAGAAACCCGAAAAAATATACAAGCAAACTTTTATGACTTTTTAAGAAAAACAAAACAAAACATTCATTTCTTTGACTGGTATGAGTCTCAAACATCTCAGGTGTTCGCACCAGATTTCGATAATCCAGCCCAAAATATTTCAAAAATTGCATCCTCTATGTCAAAAACTATACAAACTCAAGTTTTTACACCAGATCTTATAGATCCAATTCAAACTAAGCCAAAACCCTTAGATCCCTCCATAGATTTATCTCAAACAAATCCTATACTAGAATCTTCTCATAAACTTTCAGAATTCTTAGATCCATCAAAATCAATATATAGAAATTCAGCAGATTCCCCAAAACCTTTTCTAAAATCCATACCAGGATCTATAAACCTACCAAATTCGCAAGAAGATTTGGAAAAATTCATAGGTCTACCAGATTCTCCCGTAGATCTATCGAACTCAATAGATTTACCAAACCAAGAGTCTATTGACACTTCAAAACTTTTGATATTAGGTCAACCAATAGATAATTCTGATAATTCTACTAGTCTTGATGTAAGAAAAGACATAGGAAATTCCTTAGACAAAGGACATTCCACAATAAATGTCTTAACTAAAACTCAGGCCAGTATTAAACCTATAATTTTCAAAAATCTTCAAGTGGAAATTACTGAGGATAGAATTCAATCAATTATTCCTTCTCAACCTTTTACTAAAATTATGGCTATTAAAGATTCACAAACAAATATTATTTTTTCTAAACAAGAAAACCAGTTAGTTGAAACCCAATCAACTAAAGGTATATTTCAGAATTCTTTACAATTACCTATCTCAAATTTGTCCTATGATTTTCCTTATAACAAACTTATTCCTCGGGAAAATTCAAAAGAAAATTTTGCAAACAATAATCAGGAAGAAAATCCTAGATTATCTATACATTCTTTCATAACTTACAAACAGTTGCAGCTTGATAAGCTAAAGGTACTTAATATCGAGTACCCAAGCCTCAAGGTGGAATCTTATACAGAGGAAACATGGTTATCCAGCAAATACAAGGGACAAACTGAGGAGACATGGATCTTCAACAAAATAAAGAGACAACCTCAAATACAGGGAATATTTGAAAAATCAGATCTATCAAAACTGGCTAGATCTCGAATCGATATTCCAAGAGCCATCAGACCCATCAAATGGAGTCAGAAAAATTAGATATTCAAGAAGAATCAATATCTGATTTCCGTCTGGTATTAGAGCCAGAGGGGGAAGTGGGGAGATGGCTATCTTTCTTTACTTATTATGATGTTGGTAGTGTAGATCTACAAGTTTATATCTTTCTGATGAGATTTATTAACTTCGTGATTACCATCTTTCTTTTTTTATTTATGCTACTGATAGTGTAGATCTACAAGTTTAGATCTGATTAGATGAGACTGGTTAACTTCGTGATTACTATCTAATGTATTCAAACTTATTATAATTTTGCTAGTATTGATTTCATGACTTTGGATCTGGTTAAAGGGCATGGAACCAGTAAGTGCTAGCATCCGGTCCAGGTAAGACCATGAGGGATTTGGCTCTGTAGGGGTGTTAAGGTTCTTAGGGTGGTATGCTCCAGGACGGGGAAGTGTCAAGAGATCAGATCCAGGGAAAATGGGTTTTTACTATCAATATTATGATTTGTTTGGAAATATGGTCATCATGCATAGTTAATTCTTCTCAAAATGTTAGATCTTTTCTTGTAAATTTTTACACTATCCTTTATAATCTGTTTAGAAAAATGGTTTATCCTCCATGGATCCCGAAGGATTCTGTGCCAAAGGGAAGAGGATTATAAGTTTTTTAATTCATTCACGTGTTTAGTTATTTATTTATTTTCTTGTCTTTACTTATGGCCTCATCTGTTAAAGCATACTTTATTTCTCCCAATTCTTCTTTAAACACCAAACCTTTAAATGATCTTCAAACTAGAATTGCTCGGATAGAGCAATCAATCCTTATTCAAGAAAAACTAGAAAACAAGCCTTCTGAATTTCAAATTGACGAACAAAAACTTAGAATTGAATTCTACGCAAACCACAATCATTTTAAAAGAAAACAATTTTTTGACAAATATCAAGGAGAAAACCGAGAAAATATACAAGAAAACTTTTATGACTTTTTGAGAAAAACAAAACAAAATACTCATTTCTTTGACTGGTATGAGTCTCAAACATCTCAGGTGTTCGCACCAGATTTCGAAAATCCAGCCCAAAATATTTCAAAAATTGCATCCTCTATGTCAAAAACTATACAAACTCAAGTTTTTACACCAAATCTTATAGATCCAATTCAAACTAAGCCAAAACCCTTAGATCCCTCCATAGATCTATCTTAAACAAATCCTATACTAGAATCTTCTTATAAACTTTCAAAATTTTTAGATCCATCAAAATCAGTATATATAAAATCAACAGATTCCCCAAAACCTTTTTTAAAATCCATACCAGGATCTATAAACCTACCAGATTCACAAGAAATTTTGGAAAAATTCATAGGTCTACCAGATTCTCCCATAGATCTATCGAACTCAATAGATTTACCAAACCAAGAGTCTATTGATACTTCAAAACTATTAAGTCAACCAATGGATAATTCTAATAAGATCACTAGTTTTGACATAGGAAGTTCCTTTGACATAGGATATTCCACAATAAATGTCCTAACTAAAACCCAACCTATAATTAATCCTCAAGAAAAAGTCCAAACAGTTATCTCTTCTCAATCTCTTACCAAACCTATGGTTATTAAAGATTTACAAACAAATATTATTTCTTCTAAACAAGTTGGAGTTCAGAATTCTTTACAATTACCTATCTCAAACTTGTCCCATGATTTTCCTTATAACAAACTTATTTCTTGGAAAAATTCAAAAGAAAATTCTGTAAACAATAATCAGAAAGAAATTCCTAAATTATCTATATATTCTTTTATAACTTACAATAGTTGCAGTTTGATAAGCTGGAGGTCCTTAATGTCGAGTACCCAAGCCTCAAGGTGGAATCTTATACAGGGAAAACATGGTTATCCAGCAAATACAAGGGACAAACTGAGGAGACATGGATCTTCAATAAAATAAAGAGACAATCTCAAATACAAGGAATATCTGAAAATTCAGATCTATCAAAACTGGCTAGATCTCGAATCAATATTCCAAGAGCCATCAGACCCATCAAATGGAGTCAGAAAAATCAGATATTCAAGAAGAATCAAAACATCCAATCTTTATATTCTTGGAAGGATAGGATTGATCATCCCTCCGCTGAAAATACAAAAAAGCAAGCTATCAGACGCATCCGATGGAAAATTAGACGCATCGGGCAAAAAACTCAGACAAGATCTTCTCTGAACAAATCAGTCACCAAACAAGAGATTTAGGCAGAATCTACTTCAACAAAATTGGTCATTCATGAAATTGAAATCAGGATTGATCAGGAAGCAGCTTATACCCATACCAAGAAGATTCTTACAATCTATCCAGAAAAATACATTTTCAATCTTTCTACCCAATTCATCCCAAAAACTCTTCTTCCAAAAACCTACTTCTCAAACTTGTTTTTCAAACCTTAGAAGACCAAAAATTTTGGATTGTACAATACTTTCCAAATCCTTTACCTAAACAAGAGTTCGAAATTCAAAAAACTTCCTTGATCAATACGATACAAAACTTTCAAGGGTCTCCTACCCTAAATAAATCATATTCAAACCCTTTTTTACAAAATTATACTCCCAACCGGAAAAACATCCAAAATCTATACCACCCTCAAATGATTCATTCTGATATTTTCAGAATAAAATCCAATATCCTTTAACACTCGAACAATAAGGAAGACATCTATGAACGGAGCATAGATGAAATGCTCAGATGCAATCTTCCTATGACATCTCAACAGATAACAACCACAGCTATGTTTAATCAGATATTACATGGCTGCAATCAACTAACTGCTCATATCCTATTCATAGGATTTATTGGGCAATTCAAAGGGTGGTGGGAAGAACATCTCATCATTGAAGACAGAAAAATTATTCACAACATTCTGGTCCCAACCAACAAGGATGAATCTGATCTACAAGATGGGAACATCCTGCCAGAAACAATATTATTCACATCAATTGGGTATATCCTAGATATATTCATATTTGATGATTGTGAGAACCCGTGGATTTTCTTATTTTCTAGACTTTGTTTTATTTAATTGCATGCTTTTTCTATGTTTTTTTATTAGGAAAAATTTTTTTTTAGATAATTTTTATGAGTAAATATAGTTGTAAAATTATTTTTCTTGTATTAATTAGTTTTTGAGAAATTAAGAGCGTATACCGGTTGTAGGACTCACTAGTGCGGTAAGTTTGATAAAATTCGGCCAATTAGGTTAAGTTGTGTATACCGAGTTTAATTTATTAGATGTTAAGAGATAATTAGAAGTTACCTAGATGGATTATTATTGGAGAGACAAAAGGATAGAGATGTATTAAATGGAGTGACAAGTGTCACTTGGAGGTTAATTCTTAACTTAGTCAATTTTGACCAACTTTCTTGCATTACCAATTTAAGTAAAAATTTCCAAAAATCATCCTCATTTTAAAGCTTCCTTGGCCGAACCTCTTGCTCCAAAAAAAGAAAGGAAAAGCTCTCCAATCTCTTGCTCCAAACTTGCTCAATCCAACAAACCAACCGTTTAATCTTGCATTTACTCCATAAAAACCCTTAAGTGAGTGGTTGTGAGGTGATTAGTGAAGTTGTTTGGAGGATTAAGGTGCTAAGTTTCTCTTGTTCTTGGGTTGTTAAGGTGAGTAACTAAGGGACCTTTCTTGCAACTCAATAATGCTTAATTATTGACATGTGTGAGGTGAAGTGATGATTTTAGGTGTTGTTTCATGACTTTTGGTAGAATTTGGTGCATTTTCTATTTAATCATGATTTTTTCTGTTTTCATATGATTACTATTGTGTGGCCATGTATGAAGGTTGGAAATGATCTAGAATGAAGCTAGAATGCGTAAATTGTGGTTGTTTGCGGAAAATTTCCGCATTGAACGGAAAAATTCGGATTTAGGGTTTCAATTCAACCATTTTGCCTGGTACTGTTCCTCATAGTTAGAGGCCGAATTAGCCTTGGTTTAAAACATGAAAGTTGTGGAGAATGATATTTTAGAGTTTTCTCCAAAATTTCAGCTCAATCGGAGTAACGTAACCTGTGAAAAGACCGAAATACCCCTACTGCCCTGTTTCTATCCGAAACTGATAATCAGCTTCTGTAATTGGTTATTTTGACCGGGAATAATACTGATTTGGTGGTTTATGTCTTCTTAAGAATTATAACCTTGTATCTTAGCTTTCAAATGGCTTTGGAATCACTTGAATTGGAGTTGTATGTGCTGAGATATGACTGAATGAATCAGGACTGCCACAGTAAACTTTGAACTGGAAAATCTGGGGTTGTTTTGGTAAATTTTACCTAGTTAGGCTGAGAACTGGACTAAGTAGTCTTCATCAAAGTTATAGATCCCTGTCTCAGCTTCGAAATACCATAAGATTCGTCTTAATCTGATAAGCGTAACTTAAGTTACGATCAAAACACCGAGACACGTCAAACCTGCTTTTAGGCCTATTGTCTTTCAAATTGGTTTTCGGTTGCATTATTAACCTTGTGTTGTAATTGACTATATATGAAGGGTATTGTGACCCTAATTAGATTTTTTTAATAGCTTGTGAATTATATTTGAGGTTGTGGTTGATTTGGGTTGAATTTGGTGTTGAATTGTAGGGTGAAAAGTAAGAAAAACAAGGGGAAATGCTGTTAAAATTTTCGCAGGAACCCCGGAGCAGTTCTAGGAAATCTACAATATTTGGATGTCGAAATATCGGAATTGAGTTCCGTTTCTTGTGTTTTAAACTAGATTCATAGGGCTATGAACCGTGTAAATTTCAGTTTCTGGTTTGGTCTGTGGGATTTATGGTGATTTTTCAAAGTTAACTGAAATCATATACCTGCTCTGTCTTTTTCTGGTTAAGACAGCAATTTGAGGCTCGAATTTGATTGGCTTGTGATCTGAATCTTCTAAATATGTCTTCTGAGAAATTTTACCCCTTTGAGTCTATTTTCAAACGGTATAAATTTTACTAATTTCGGACTTAAGAATCCTAAGATATGATTTTTCAATCAGGGGTGTACAAAACTGAAAAAAAATCTGTTTTCTTGGAATTATTCTCACTTTCAATTTCACCTTGAGATATGAGCTAGTACATCATTGTAAGTATGATTTTGAGAGGAGTGAGGGGTTTTGGGGTCATGTATGTCCTTAGGACCAACCGTTTTCTTTTATTCTTAAGCTGTCTTTTATTTTCGTACTAGTATATAACTTGGAGAGGTACCTGACTAGTAATCGAACCTCATTTGTGCATCCTATTTACTCGGTTTTGGATGAAGAACTGTCAACTGTTTTACCTTTGTTATTCTTAGGGTTTCACGGAGATTAGGCCACTTTGGGTGGAAATTTTCGGAAGTACCTGTACTTGAACTGGTGAGTGTACCACTCCCCTTATTTGTTACTTAACTTGATTTCTGTACTTGCAAGCTGTGGTCTGAATGACTGTACTATCTGTTTATTCTGTTTGAGACGAGGGTGTACTTTATCACACTCGCTCTCTTGTCTGTCCATATGCCTATTTACTGTGTATAATCTGTTAACTGTATCTGAATTTGTTCGAACGTCGTTCGGAGGCTGGTATCCAACGACCTTTCTATGACCTCTGAGCTCAACACCTGTGGCTAGTGACTCAAGTCGGGCCGGCAAGGGCTTGGTCGATTAGATAACGAACCACAGTAGTCTGTTCTGGGAATCTTTGGGTATTGAGACTCTTGATTCCGGTATACTCGAGTATTACCATTTCTGTACTGTATGGAGTTCGGGCCCGGTAGGGGTATGTTTGGTGGACGGAAATTGGTGTAAAGTGGGGTCTACGGACATGTTGGTTCTAATTACGTTGACGGAGAGTCAACGGGTTCGGATCAAGTACAGCAAATGGAAATCTGGCTCCTGAGAGCCACCCGTATCCTTTCCCTTTGAACCATGGTGTTTAAATGCTTTCCTTTATATCCGGTATATGTATCTGATTGATTCAACATGAAAGGCCATGATTTTACCTCTATATGTTTGGTACCTCATTGAGCGTAAGCTCACCCCTTTCTGTTACCTTTGTTTTCCTTACAGGGAACCACTTTTTGGAACTGTGACTTTGAAACCTGAGTTGAGTTAGTTAGATATTTTGTATTGCTCCTCAATGGTTGGAAACCCTAATTGTATTTGCTCTTTTGAAAACGAAGCCCTAATTGTATTTTGTGTAGTATAAATACCTCGGATTGTACTGTATGTTAATTTGTTCAAGACTCCAATGAAAATATATGTAGTTTCCGATTGTTCGTTTTCTTTGGATCCTATCGCACGTACTATGTTGGGTTTGTGTGAATGGACTCCGTAGTCCTGGCGAGAGTTGGGCAGGCGGTCCGCCGAATCCTTTGGTTCGCCTTAGGGTGAGGTGGGGCTGTCACAATGATGATTCTGGAATAGCCCAAGAGGATTCATCAAAACTATTCCCAAGCTCCAGAAGATATCAACATATATTCCTGACAAGATCAGATAGAGACAAAGTTCGCAACAAAGATTTCTTTAAAGGTCTTCTTGGATCCAAATACAAGAAGATTAAGCCTTGGGAAGAAATAACTTGTGAACAAAACCAACAAGCAAGCTGGTTTCCCAAACCAACAGAAGATCAGTTCCAAGGAAGAAATCTTGGATCCTTTTACAAACAATTTGGGCTATTAAGCTACCATACCAGGCCCAACAAACAGACCAAATCGATAGAAAGATTGGAAAACCCTTTCTCTTCTACAAAATAGCCAGCCTTATTCAATTCCAGAACCCATCAACCTAGACATATAACCCAACTGTCAAATCCTCTAATCGAATCAGATATTATCCAATCTGAACGAAAGGAAGATTATGACAAATATATCTCAACATCTTCTTTCCCAATCACCAGTGATGAAGATGAAAAAGAAGGACATGTGGTCAATAAGATGGCCAAAAATTAGAACCTTCTTTTCAACATCATTGAAGATATTTTTGAAACAAGACAACCATACTTGAACCAAAATTCAGATCCTTTAAAGGGTCTTCTCTTTGACATTTCAGAAAAAATCCCTAGACAAAATTCTTGTAAACCAAAACCTAATGGTTTCCTGGAAAATCTTGACAGATACCTTATTCAACCTATGACCTTACAAAAAGAAACCATTAACTCTGAAAACCTGAATAACAATTCTCAGTTATTTCAGGAATATTCAATCCAAATGCGATTACTAATTATTGGTAATTATGTAATCGAAACAAAAGCCCTAGTTGATACAGGATCAGACCAAAACTATATTTCCGAAAACCTTATTCCAATCCAACTTTTAGAATTCCTTAGAATAACCAATAATCCTAAACTTGATATTAAATCCAAATTTCCAAATATACAAAACCAATTCTCAGATACCTTCTTTTTGACTGAGTATTTGACTAACCATATCATCTTAGGAGCATCATTTCTCAACCAATTGGCTCCTTTCCAAATTATCTATAAAGGGATAATATCCCAACTTTTAAACTAACTAATTCTTTTTGCAGAAATATGGCAGGAGAAGGAAGTTCATCATCATACAATCCAGAAGAGAAAAACTATCTCTTCGATGGATACTCTACTTGGCAACAAACCTCCCACGGAGAAATATCTAGCAATCAAACCAATGAGTGCCAAACATCATCCAATCAGAATCAAGCTAATTGGGAGTGGATCCCTGAAGAATCATCCTCAAACTGGATATCTGCGGAATCTACTTCAAATTGGGTATCCAATGAAACAATCTCAAATCAATTCCAAGCAATTGATGAAACTTCAACAATAAACTGGATTCAGGAAAATGAAGAAGAAGAAAATCCATTCCTAATTCCTGGAGATCCTACTACTCAATCCTTTCAGATCAAACTCAGAGACGATGCATTCTCACGCCTCTGGACAGAATATCACTACTTGGAAAACGAGCACAAAGAATCCAGAATCAGAAACTTTGATAGTATATTCTTTAACCAAGACACCGGTGAAAGAATACCTATCTACCATATACACAAATACAATCACGTTGGAGTAAGAGAATCAAATTACTCCATACAAACTCTGAAGGAACAATGCTTCATGCAAAAAAGATACATACAAAGAATGATTCTCAACAAGTATTTACTTGAGAAACAAGGAGTAAATACACAACATTACAAACAATGGATCAAAGAAGCATTAGAAGAATTATCAGCAATGATTTGCTGAACAAATGCTTCTAGAAACATTCAAGCTGGCTCAATCAGAAATTCAGAGAAAATCATTTTTACTATAGCACCGGAAGCACTGTAGCAATCCGACAAGTTACTATGCAAACACGGCAACAAAAGACAAACGTTGCACTGTAGCGCACTGTAGCAAATCACTGTAGCGGGTACTGTAGCAGTACAAAAATTTTGCTATAAATACCCCTCAAACCCAACACATTCCACACACCATTCTTACACCATTTCTTCAAGACTACTTCTCTCAAGACTTGAAGAAACTCTCCTCCTTCTCTCTACAAACAATTTCTTAGTTTTTATATTTTAGTTTTTAGATTCAAACAAAGGAGCAAGTCTTGTGCGAGTTTCATATCTGTAAGTTCTTTCTTATTCCCATATTCAATATCATTCAATCAAATGGTCAGCTGAGCCGCCGATATTCATATTCATTTACTTGTTTTTATTTACTTTGTTTATACTAACAATCTATGGCCGGCATTACCGCCTGATCTAACTTACTAACTTTTATATTCTGTTATTTACATTCTATTTATACATGGCTGGTTCAACCGCCTATACTAACTAGTGGCAGTCCGACTGCGACCCACTTCCTAACTCTTATGCTTTTTACTTTCTTTATTTTCTTTACTTTCCTGGTTTAAGGGGCTAACCCCTCGTCCCGTCTGGTATCAAAAAAAAGAATGGTAATTTAGAATTTTTATGTGAAATTTGTGTCTTTTCAAAGATCTTGTTACCAAAAAAAATAAATACTAGAGTGGTTAGCGTAATTGTTGAATTTAAAGGGGAGCTAAGTGAAATCTTCAGAAATATTAGAAGAAGTTTCAAAAATTTTCCCCTTTTTTTTTCACTTTATCCTTGTGATATTGTTTAAATATTTTCCCTTGAACTTCTCATTTTTCCAATAGTCTCCCTCTACTTTAATTGTGTTGTTCGTATTTATCCTGATAATTGGAAATTCAATGCAGAAGGTGACAATTGAAAGACAAAATCAATATTCTAGAGTACAAACATCAGTGTTTTCTAATTTCTAAGAACTTTTATGCTAGTAACAAATAGAAATAATGGGTATTGTTTGTCAAAAGCATTTGCGGAAACATCAATGTTCTTAAGTTGTGGTGTTAAAATAAAAACCAAAATATCAATGTCCTAAAATCGCTTTTTACAGATGAACTTGAATAACGTTACCTTTTACCTCCCAGTTGTACATGAACCAAAAAAAAAAAAAAATTCCTCAATTGGGTTTGAAGTCACATTGGGGGATGGCAGCAATTGACTTTAGATGATTTGCAGCTGAACCGCCAACTAAAGATTTGGAATATTTTCTGGAATTCCAGGCCCATGAATTTTCGGCTCCATATAACCATAATGAGTCGATTGGCCCAACCTGAACAAGGCTTTACACAATCCTCCTTTACACTCAACTGCATGGGCCCTAAACTCTATGTCAAAACTACTAAGGTAATGATTTCGTCCTTTTCTTTTATTAATTACTATCGATAAATAAATAAAATGGTAAATCATGTAAATGTTGGATAACGGGCCTCACAAGAAGCAAATTTTGTTTAGTTCATACTAGTTCGTGTAATTATTAGGATCACTAGGTGAGGCACACTCTATGTACACGTGTATTTTAGGAAAAAGTAAATAATGAAAAGGATATAGAATAACAAACTAGTTAGAGCAAAAGAATTAATTATAGAATAATGGGATTTTTTTAAATTGAAGTTAGGTGGAAGACTTGGATAGATATAGTAGTGTTGTATAAGTACAGAACTTAGAAGCAGCAATTACGTCAACGTGGACGGTTTGGAGTATGAGATGGCAATATAATACTTCGTCATGTAAGGACAAAATTGGAATAACAAATAATGACAATTTTTTTTAACACAAATTATAACTATTTGGCAAAAAAAACTCTTGAAAATACTTGCAAAACCTCTGATATTAAATTGCACATAATTAGTAACATAATTTAAGAGTAATTACATTTATCAAACAATTTTACAATCTCTAGTTATTAGAGGGGGGAGTGATGGATTGGATGGTAAGAGGGAACGGAGTACAAATAAGAGGTCTTGGATTCAAGACTTTCTACTTACATTAAAATAGAAAAATACAATAAAAATAAAATAAAGTAAGAAAATCTCTAGTTACTATGTTTGATCAAACAATGTTACAATGGCGCAACAGCATAGTTTGTTTACGATGGGAAGTTTTAAAGAAGTTGACGGTTGATTTTTTTTCTTCTTTCCTTTTTTAGATAGAAAAGCGTATTTTACGAAAATCAAAGCAATTGATAAATGTTCACAGTAAATTTTGAGGTAAATGGGGTCTTAAACTTAGCAATTCAGCTATTTAATTTTTATACAAGATATTGGGCAATTCCTTTTTTCTTTTAAATGCGTTTATGAGCATCAAAAGCAAGTGGGTTGAAGATGGCATTGAAATTGTGAAGACAATTTTGGTTAAAGATTGGGAGTCAAATTATGTTCTACTGAATTGTGAAATTTGAGAAATGAAAACAAATAAAGTGAATTCAAGATTGATTTCTGTATTGCTACATATTTTCCTTGACAAATCGATAATCCAAAACATAAGAACTATTTTTCTGGAAATCATTTTGCTTACCTTACTATTTTCCATTATTAACCAAACCATCAAAAATTCAGCATTTCTAAGGAATTGCAAAGCCAACAGCAAAACATGGAGTCTCTTGTTTTAATTATTCTGCATAATTTTGTTTAGTTTATGGAAGTCTCTTGTCAGGCAAAACAAAATAATAAAATTTTTTAGGCAAACTATTATAACTTTTATTGACATACAATTCATAGCAAATAAAAGGAGGTCTAATTTTCATATTACATCAGCAGATGCCAATCAAAACAAAAAAACAGCAAGCACTCAAAATATAATCATACAAAAATACAGTAAAACTACAACTGCTTCTCAAATCACATAGAAGAAACTGCTCATTCTGAGAGCCAAACAATAGCAGCAGCAAGCACTTGAATGATTGTGGGCCTATCAGATTGGAAGATAACAAAGTACTAATATTAGTAAATTTTCTCCAGCAAAGTGCCAATTTCATCTATAACCAACCCAAAAAAAAAGAGATATATATGAAAAGGCAACATTGTCTGGTCTAAACTATAAAAATTGCCAAATCTTTATTCCTTGCAGTGGTGGAGGAGGTAGAAAACTAATCTGGGAAGGGCAAAATATATATCAGCATTACATGATTATAAAAATTTATTCATCTAGAATAATCAATGGTTCAAAAGTACCTAAAAAACATTAATTAGTAGTTTGTAAGAGTTTTTGGGAGAAAAGCTAGATTGTAAACCAATTAGAAATTAAATAACTACATCAACTATTAGCATAAATTACTATAGAATTATTCTAAAGCATAAAACCGTTGACAGAAAATTAGATCAGTGAACAAGATAAACAATCTAAATTGTTCGACATCGAATATTTATTCCGTTCAAATGCTAACAGTAAAATAATTATCTTTATAATCAGTCGTAAATAAAAAAATCAATGAGATTCTTATAATATCGATTTTAACGAAACATAAGAAAGTGTAATGTAAGTATGAATAATATAAGAGAATTATTAGATTTCAAACTTTTGAGAGAGTTGAAACAATTGCTGGTAGAAAAAGAGAAAGGTTTTGGGATCAAAAATTTCAAAAGGTAAGGAAAGGAAATATTTGGTTTCCAATCACATAATAGTTTATTGGGAAAAAAATTCCTTCGAAAGCTATTGATTTGATGTTAGAATCATCTTGGTTTAGTTAATTGGTAACAGGCACCTCCTAGTTTACGTTACAGTTGCTACGTTATTCTTTGTTTTAAAAAAAAAAACTTATTAAGCTCTATCATTTTCCCATTGGATAGAATTGGGCAAGTTGGGATGCATAAAAAAAAATCTTTAGAAATATTTGGAAAAACAAATTACAAATTACAATAATTTTGCAAATTATCAATGTTAAGTTCTAATTAGTCCTCTGCAATCAACATATAAAAGTAAAAAGAATAAGCTAGATGAAGGCAGGCCTACAAAAATGTGAAATTTTTCAAAGAGCAAAATGAAAAACAGAGTATAAGTGCTTTTATAGGAACTTACTCAACGGAAATTCCTCCTCAGGCGAGTAGTCTTCAATGCGATCATTACCCAGATTTTGTCACAGGTACTTTCTATAAACTTGAAGTATGCATAGCGCCATGACTTCTTGAAGAGAAGGATTCCCAGAACTCCCAAGAGCCCGACAGCAAAACCCGGTCCCATTCCAGCATAAAACCAAGACCAATCAGATTCGTTGTGGCCTTCATCATCATCAACAGGCCCATTTTTGGTAGGCAATTTGTGTTCCGAGCAGTTGTTTGGGAGCGGGTTTCCACAAAGTCCACTGTTTCCTTCATAGATGGATGGATCGGTCAAGGTCTGAAGCTGATTTCCGGATGGTATTGGCCCTGAAAGTTTATTGTGTGACAAATTCAGAGAGTTCAATGAGTACAAATCAGATAAGCTTTCAGGGATTGCACCGAAGAGTGCATTCATTGATAGATCAAGTGTTTCAAGTTGCTTCAAGTTGCCAATCTTCTCGGGGATCCTTCCAGTCAAATGATTCTGTGAAAGATTCAAAACATGCAATTGAACCAGCTCCATTATCCCATCAGGGACCTCGCCAACTAAATTATTTGCTGAGAGGCTTACGGATTTAACAAACCGAATGCTTTTTGGTGAATACTCAACTTCTCTTCCTCCCTTAATGTCTTGAAGGCTTACTTGTGCATAAATGCCGTAACGAATGTCATATGCTGATACCATTAAGGCACTAATGTTGTTAAAGTAGTGAGGAATAAATCCACTCAAGTTCAGCATTGTCAGCGGCGACCAGCAGTTGTCGAACTATCGCTCGATCATGAGCCTACACCCCAATGGCGGCGATAAGACGGTGGTTGTGGAGACTTACGTAATTGATGTGGCCGAGGCCAACACGAAAGAAGAGACATGTGCCTTTGTGGATACGATCGTGAAACTGAACTTGAGTACCCTTTCCAGAGTTGCTGAGGATTTGGCGGGCAAAGCGCAACAACAGGTTTGAGATTTTCAATTTCTTTCGCTGGTTTTTTTGTTTATTAGCTAAGTAATTAGGTTAGTAGCTAGGAAGAGAATTAGAAATTTCAAAAAACAACGAAAAGACAAAAAAGACAAAAAAAAAAATTTTAAAAACAAAAAGATTTTGGTTTCCTCTTTTTTTTTTTCCTTTCTTATTTGCTGAAAAAAACATTGAAAAAACAAAAAAGACAAAAAAAATCCAAAAAAGAAAAAAGATTTTTGCTTCTTTTTTCTCGTTCACTTTTCTTTAGTTGGAAAAGAATTTTCAAAAAAAAAAATTGAAAAATCAAAAAAGTGAAAAAAGATTTTCGTTTCTTTTTTTTTTCTTTTTTATTTGCAAGCAAAGAACAAAAAACATTGAAAAAAACAAAAAATCCAGGAAAAGCACAAAAATATTTTGGTTTCTTTTTCTGTTTACTTTTTTTAAGCATGAAAAGCATTTTTGAAAAAAAAGCAAAAAAAAGTGAAAAATGATTTTGGTTTCCTTTTTACTTTTTTATTTGCAAGTAAAGAACGAAAAATTGAAAAAACAACAAAATCCAAAAACACACAAAAAGATTTTGGTTTCTATATTCCTTTACTTTTTATTAGTAGGGAAAGAAATTTTTTTTTTTAAAAAAAAAGCAAAAAAATGTAAAAAAATGAAAAAAAAGACATTATAGAAAATTCGCTTAGCTCTACCTAACCTGTATCCATCAACTATGCAAGAGGTGTTATTGTTTTCAAAAGGAAAAAAGGGTAATGCATAATTTTAAATCTGCCACTTTAATGTCTCATAAATACTCTACAAGATCAGTAATTAAATTTCTGTCCTTTTGTTAACTAAACAGCACTTGATTCTTTTTTGCCCTATTTAGCCTGCCTATAAACGCTATCTTCTTAACTTTTTAACTGTTAGTGAACATTTTAATAGCCACTGATGATCACTTGAGTTCCTATTAGTATGTCTAAGTGAGTTCCCTATAAATTTGCCTAAATACCAGAGGTGAAAATGATAGGTACTTCCACTTTCAAGCGTCAAAGTCAGCTATACTTGGGAATCTGTCTAAAGCTACTTCACACGCCTTTGCACGTATAACAACTAGCCCCGTAATTGTGTGATAATGCGATGGTATAGCTTTTGATGTGAATGAAATACTAATTGGCCTCTTTCCATTTCTACCTTGGCTTAGAAACTGAAAAAAGTACAAGTTAAAACTTGAAGTCTGCGCCTAGTGATTGGAGTTGACATCTTAATAAGTTGGTGAGGTGATAAAGCAATCAAGGTCAAGTTAGTGCCATGTATCTGTTGTGGTTCCCTGTTCGGTTGTTGCAGAGTAAGCCAAGTCGGGAGTCTCGCTATACCAAATAATAAGTGAGCGTGCAGTTGTGATTCACATGCCAAACATCTCCCGAGTGAGCCAGTTACATTCTCAGGAGACCTAAAAATGAATAAGTGCAAAAAGAGCACAAAATAGCACAAAATAGCACCAAAAAAAAGGTGCTTCTGAAAAAAATTGGGATTGCAATTGCCACAAGAGGGACAGCTTTGCAGTCGAAAACAAAATCTATTAACAACCTGCAGCCAAGTCCTTGCACTCACACAGCGAGGGACAATTGGGGGAACCCCACCGCAACTACAGTGCAGGCCAACCACTATCGTTACTAATGTTAACACCCTGGTTCTGGTGAGCAATTCTAGATCTCACTTGGACCTTCGACTTTTAGGTATATTGGGATTTTAAACCAAAAATCTTGGTTGCGGATGAAAAGTTGAGACGAGTCTTTTGGACGTTTTTAATCCAATTCCTGTGAGCACACCATCTTTCTTTAATATAATTGTCATATGGGCCAGTTAGTATTGAATTCATATCAAATTGTTATGCTTGAACAAATTCCTTTTACTAGGCTAGATGACATTTCATCCCTCACACATGCTGAAGACCGGGAATTAACCAATTATTGCTATTTGATACAGCCTGCTCTATATGTTTTTGAGTGGGAGTATTCGTTAATTTTTCCTTGCATTCAATGCCATAGGGGGTATTCATTGTCCAAGGTGACTTGTCTATGATCGCGAAGAGATGGCTTATCATGCTTGGCACTAGAGACATGAAGTTTTTAACTCCACCTGTGTTGACACAATACATCACACAGCCGGTCCCAAGTCCGGATGAAGTAGGAGGATTTTATGCTTTAGAAGGCAGCTCTTAGCGTACGTTCTCAAAATCCTTTTGTGTAGATTATGTATGAAAGGTTGGTGAATGTGAATTTTTTTTTTCATTCTTCTTGGTAGTGCTGAATTTCTGGTCTTCATTTCATAGTTGATCTGGATTTTAGCATCTATCCCTGATAGGTTGCAATTTTATCATTTATTTTATTATTAATTTCTCCTATTACTTGACCTGATATGGATTAATTATTAGATTTTACTCACTTTTCATAATTTGCATTTATTTCAGGGAATAGAATGAAAATATGATAACAAGTGTCAATTTGACAGAAAAGGAGTCCAAGGGGCAATGTTGGCAACGGAAAAACTGGGGCCTATTTCGGTAATTGCTGAGGAAAAGAAAGACGGAAGTCTTCCTGACCGTTGGGCAAGCCGTCGCACGAGAGCTTCAAAGGCTACTTAGATAGAAATTGAGTAGAGGACTTTTTCTTTTTTTTTTAGCTTTTGTTGACTTTTCCCTGAGACCTTTTCTTTTGCTTTTGATTCTTACGGATGTCAGGAGCACTTAGAAGATTCAATCACTCTATTTAAGTTTCGTCCCCTTTTATTCGTACGGATGAATTGAATTTCCCCAATTTCCAAGGACAATGGCTGCGGCTTTCTTTACAATTTCCTGTGGGTTTTGTTCATCAAATATGAACTGATTTCCTCACTCTAGTCAAGGGACAACGGAGGCTTTGGTTCACCTAAAAATTGTGAAATCGATTTAATTTTATTTTTTCCTTTTATTTATTGGTATTCGCATATTCTTTGATTGCAGTACTTATGATTATTTAATTAATTGATTGTCTTGGATCCGGATAATTAGTTAACTTGATAATCTATTGTCAATTAGGGCATTAAATCCGTAATTGTTTAATTGCCTTGAATTAGTGACAGCTGACACGATTGGATTTGTGTCAGGGGAATACGCGGGCTAATATGAAATAACCCTGGTAGTGTGTTATTTGGTTATAATAGGGCTCATCTAATACGTAAGACAATTGGAGAATTAAATCTTATGGGCGTACCTAGGATTATTTCTCAATTAGAGTAGTGATTAACGGGCGTACCTTGATCACCGACGCAGTAAGGAGGGGTTGACTGTCATCGCTTATTTGGCAGTTATAACCTATTTATTAATAAATAATTGGAATTGCTTGAGCATCGATAATCAATTAGGTGAACCATTGCTGAAGTTATTTCTTGGCTAGATCTTTAATTATCACCCATTTGATTTTAGTAATTTGTTATTTAATTTTTAGTAGATTCTTAGATTTTATTTGAATTTCTTTGATTGTCACCTTCTGCACAAAAACACCCCCTTTGTTACTGTAAATTTGAAAAGAAACAGTTACACCCAATCCCTGTGGATTCGACCCTACTTACCACTATTTACAAAAATTAACTTTAGTTGAGTAGATTTTTATTATTGTACAGGTCCAACACCTGTCAATTTTTTGCGCCGTTGCCGGGGACTAGTGTCAGTTATTTATTTCTTTTTAAATTCATTTTTGCTCTAATTTTCTGGTATTTTTCTAGTATCTGCCTCGGTCATCTCGTACAGGTGAATTGATTTTTGACCCTGAGGTAGAAAAGACTGCGCGTAGAACGAGAAAAGAGACCAGACAACTCAGAGAGGAGCAATCAAGTGCTGCATCTTAGAGACTTGAGCCTGAAGTTGAACCAACAGATTCGTTTGGTGACACTTCGAGTGACTCGAATCAAGAAGAAGTCACTATGACTAATGCACAAACATTAAGGGAGTTGGCTGCTCCTGATTTAAATCAGCAGCCTTTGTGCATTTCCCAAGATTAAATGATAACACTCCATTTGAATTAAAATCTGGTCTAATTCATTTTTTACCATCTTTTCATGGTTTGCTAGATGAAGAGCCGTATAAGCATTTGCAGGAGTTTGACGTCGTGTGCAACAGTATGAAGCCCCGGGAATTACAGAAGAGCAAATAAAAATGAGGGCATTCCCCTTCTCCTTGAAAGACTCTGCAAAGGATTGGTTGTACTACCTACCACCAAGTAGTATCATCACGTGGGGCCAGCTGAAGAAAAAGTTCTCAGACAAGTACTTTCCTGCGTCTCGAGCTGCAAGTCTAAGAAAGGAGATTTGTGGTATCAAGCAGCACCCAAGGGAGTCACTCTACGACTACTGGGAGCGATTCAAGAAATTGTGCATCAAGTGCCCCCAGTACTAAATAAGTGAGCAGTTGCTCATACAGTATTTTTACGAGGGGCTCCTTTTCAGAGACAGAAGCATCATTGATGCTGCGAGTGGAGGGGCACTGGTGAACAAGACCCCTCGGGCAGCGTGGGAACTAATTGAGGGAATGGCGGAGAATTTGCAGCAATTTGATATGAGGGAGGATGTCCCGATACGCAAGGTAAATGAGGTAGAGACATCCTCTATCCAGCAGCAGTTGACTGAGTTGACTTCTTTTGTTAGGCAACCGGCTGTTGGAAATTCATCACAAGCCAAGGTGTGTGGGATTTGCACTGGTATGGGTCATTGTACAGGACATGTGCCCAATGATTCAAGAAGAAAGTGCAGAGCACGTAAATATGACTGGTCACGCGCCTGCGCCCGCGCCAAGAAAGGCCTACGACCCGTATTCGAACACATATAACTCGGGCTGGAGAGTTCACCCTAACTTCACCTATGGAGGAAATTGGCAAATCCAATTTTACACCAAACAGGCAGCAAGGGCATCAACAGCAGTATCAGCCGCGCCCACCACCACCCCCCTCTTCAAACTCAAGTCCGTCTTTGGAAGAAATGATGAAGCAATTACTTGCTAATCAACAAAAGACGGACTCTAACGTGCAAAGCATGAGGAATCAACTGGGACAAGTGCAATCACTGCAAATTCAAGTAAATCAAATGGCCATCGCAATCAACCGTTTGGAGTCCCAGGTTTATGGAAAATTGCCGTCTCAACCTGAATTGAACCTGAAGAACGTAAGTGTGATGACTTTAAGGAGCGGGAAGAAAATTCAGGGACCTGACCTCACTATTTCAAAGGACAAGGATGAGGAAAAGATCGAAAACGAGCTTGAGAAGGGCAGTAATGGCATAAATTCAAAGGTACTCCCAGACCCAGCCATTACAGTAAAAACTAACTAGCCTCTCTTTCCTAGCAGGTTAGAGAAACCGAGGAAGTAGGATAATGAGAAGGA
This sequence comes from Coffea arabica, assembly GCF_036785885.1. Lineage (NCBI taxonomy): Eukaryota > Viridiplantae > Streptophyta > Magnoliopsida > Gentianales > Rubiaceae > Coffea > Coffea arabica. The sequence goes on along the minus strand of NC_092331.1, from coordinate 48,297,632 downwards.
GATCCTGGAGGTGTTCCGCAAGGTGGAGATCAATATTCCTCTATTAAACGCCATCAAACAAGTGCCGAAATATGCAAAGTTTTTGAGGGACCTGTGCGTCAATCGAAGGAGGCTGAGGAGAGATGAAAGAGTCATCGTGGGGGAGAATGTGTCCGCAGTTTTGCAGAGAAAACTCCCACCAAAGTGCGGGGATCCAGGTAGGTTTACTGTCCCATGTAGGATAGGTAATACTTTGATTAGGAATACCCTACTGGACTTAGGAGCATCGATCAACGTAATGCCTAAATCTATGTATGCTTCTTTGAACCTCGGTCTATTAAAAGAAACTGAAATAATAATTCAATTAGTTGACCGAATAAATGCATACCCTGATGGGTTGGTCGAGGATGTGCTGGTTAAAGTTAATGAATTGGTATTTTCAGCTAACTTTTATGTATTTGACATGGATGATGATCATTCCCCTGACCCCTTACCTTTGCTGTTAGGTAGACCCTTTTTTAGTACAACACAGACAAAAATTGACATTAATAAGGGTACATTGTCCATGAAATTTGATGGAGAATTAGTCTATTTTAATATTTTTGATACAATGGAACATCTTGTTAACTCTCACTCTGTGTTTGTTATTCATGCTATTAATCTCTCTGTGCAAGAATTTTCTGAGTTTGTTTGTAGGGGCAAATTCAAATTTACTGAGAACAAATATAAGGGGATGAAAGCAACGTATGAGGTGAAAAGGAACAGGAAGTTAAGAAAGAAGGCTGCACTCAAAAGCTATTTGGATCCTGGAGGAGGGCCACCGATTACAAAGAAAATTGAGTTACACCTAGATTGAAGAGTGGTGTTCAATGTCTAGCCAAAAACATTAAAGAAAGGCGTTCATTGGGAGGCAACCCAATTTCTTTTAATTGTTTGTTCAGTTTTGTTTGATAGTTTAAATATGTTTTCCTTGAGTTTGACTGATTTCTGGCTTCAATTTTCGTTTTTGATGATTCGTAGGTATCTCTCTGACATGACGCGCCCGCGTCAAGTAGTATGGAGAGCTCATGGTCAGAAGAGTTCTCGCCCTCATGACGTGCCCGCGTCAAGTCGTATGGAGAACTCATGGTCAGAAGGGTTTTTACCTTCTTGACGTGCCCAAGTCACGTTCGCGGGAAAGATAAGTATTCAAAACTCGAGAACAGTTTTCGATTTCCTGTTAATCTCTAATTTTGAATTGCGAAAATAAGTTTTGTTAATAATAATATTCAAAAAAAAATAATAAATAATAAAAATAACAAAAAAAATTTTTTAAAAAAATGGGTCTTTCCGTTTAGCTATAACTTTTAATTTTCAAAATTAGAATTTATAAAAAATCTAAAAATGAAAAAAAAATGCAAAAAAGAGAGAAAAAAACAAAAAAAAACTATTTTGTTTTTTTTTTCTCTTTTCTTTTTTTTTCGTTCTTTTCTTTTCTTTCTTTGCTTTTTCTTTCTTTGCTTTTTCTTTCTTTCTTCTTCTTTCTTCCTCTTTTCCTTTCTTTCTTCTCCCCTGTTTCTTCTTCTTGTTCGGCCGAGCCACTGCCGCCGCCTCTCGTTCGTGCGCTTCCCCCTGGCCCCACCACGCGCGCGCCAATCTCTTATCTCTCTCCCTTCCCGTTCGCGTCTCTCCCTCCCTCGTGTGTCAATTTTCACCAACCGCCGCCACCGCACTTGCCCACCCTGGTGCCAGGTTGCCACTTTGGATGTTAGAGTGAAGAATATTAACGCCAATGTGGCCAACATTGCCCAAAATCTAGGGGCATTTATGCAGCACGCCAGTTTTCCTCCTCCTTTTGGGCCTCACCCGTCGATGTTTTGACGATTTCAGGGAAATACCGTTGCCCTTCTTCTTGCTATTACTGTTTATTTGTCACATTGAGGGCAATGTGTCATTTAGGTGGGGGGACAGCTGTGGTAATAGTATTTCTAGTTTTTAATTTTAGATGTTTTCCCTTTATTTTTAGTTTGTTATTTGTTCATTTTCGTTCAGTCTCTTTCTTTCTTTCTAGTGATGAGCTCTCATGTGAATGCCAAAGTTTGATGTTGGATTGTTGACTCTAAATCTACTATTGTCAAGTTTTAATAATAAAAGTATATCGAGTTAATGTGGTTGAGTCCAAAACGTCTCTTTGGTGAATATCGGTGACTGCTTGACTCTTTTGATTTCTTTGTTAACTTTTCTAGGCATAGGGAATGACTGTTGGCATTTTCATGTGAATTGGTCCAATATTGACCTAGTTCTTCATGTTTGGCAATAATGAGGCTAGCTGCTCCTAAATTTTGTTTTTAGCGGTATTATTTTACATTATTGTATTATTTGGCTGTGAATAAGTTTGGCTGTACGCTGCTATTAGTTACTACTGAGTAATCGGGAATTCTCACCTAAAAGTGTCGATTCTCGCGTCAAAAAGTAGTAATTTCTGAATACGTGGTCGTATAGCGATAGGAGCTGAGTAATCGGGTTTCTTCATCTGAAAAATGTCGGAGTTCGCGTCAAAAGACTCCAATGACTAAAGACTAAGTCTTTTGTGCTATCTAAAAAAAAAAGAGAAAAGAAAAATAATAAATAATAGAAAATGTGAAAAAAAGTGCAGGTTGTGTTAGTGTGAGTTAGAGGTCAGCTTGCCGATTATGGATTTAATATGGAGATTTTGGTTAATATTTGGACCATTTGCTGATAAATGTTATGCGTCATTTCTTTTTCTTAGATTAGTTAATTTGGAATTGAAGAGGGTTGTGGTTTAGAAGCTAACCGGGGTAATGTTTCTCGGATTTCGATCACTAATGCTTGATATATGATTTTTCTTGGTATCTTGGCAATATGGTAGATAGAGCAATAGCCATTGTCAAATATTGGTGTTTGTTAACTGTTCTTATGCTTGAGGACAAGTATGGTTTAGGTGTGGGAAAAATTGATAGGTTGCAATTTTGTCATTTATTTTATTATTAATTTTCCCTATTACTTGACCTGATATAGATTAATTATTATATTCTACTCACTTTTCATAATTTACATTTATTTTAGGAAGTAGAATGAAAATATAATAACAAGTGTCAATTTGACAGAAAAGGAGTCCAAGTCACAGAATAACCCCAGGGGCAATGTTGGCAACAGAAAAATTGGGGCCTATTTCGGTAATTGCTAAGGAAAAGAAAGACGGAAGTCTTCCTCACCGTTGGGCAAGCCGCCGCACGAGAGCATCAAAGGCTACTTAGATAGAAATTGAGTAGAGGACTTTTTCTTTTTTTTTAGCTTTTGTTGACTTTTCCCTGAGACCTTTTCTTTTGCTTTTGATTCTTACGGATGTCAGGAGCACTTAGAAGATTCAATCTCTCTATTTAAGTTTCGTTCCCTTTCATTCGTACGGACGAATTGAATTTCCCCAATTTCAAAGTGTGTGAACCCAAAAATTTTCACATTTTCTAACCAATATTTTATTTTCTTGCCTATATTTTATACTGTCCTTTAAAATATTAAAATTTCTATGTACTTTATAGGTAAGTACAGTTTTAAAATTATTTTCCTAGTATGAGTTAGTGTACATTAGTTTTAAGTGCGTTATAGACGTGGGACCCGCTCGTGTGATATAATTTTGGTGACTAAGTGAGGTTGGTGCTAAGTGTTATTATTTACTAGGTGTTTAGAGATAATTAGAAGTTACCAAATGGATTAGTGTTGGAGAGACAAAATGATAAGTTTGAAAACAAAAGGTGCCAAGTGTCGCGTTTTGGTTGGTGTTGGACTTTGACTATTTTTCCTCCACCTTTACTAAATCCAAAATTTGACTAAGATCATCTTCATTTCCTCCTAGAGCTGGCCGAAATTTGGAGAGCAAAAGAGAGAGAAAATCTTCATCTTTCACTTCAATTTCTTACCCAAATCTTGAGTTTCAACCGATTAACTTGCAAATTACCCCATAAAACTTACTTTCCAAGTAGTTTTCAAGGTGTTTGTGAAGTTATTTTTGGAGGACAAAGCCTAAGCTACCATCTTTCTTAGGGAGATAAGGTAAATTGTCAAGAAACTCCTTCTTTACTTCAATTAATGGGCAATTTGTGGTTATAGTTGTTGAATTAGTAATTTTGTGAGAAAATTATATGGGTTGAAGTAGGTTTATGAAAATTTCAGTTTCTTGGTGAACTTTCTGCCCTAATATGACGATTAATGATTGGCTATGGTTTGATAGCTTTGATATGTGAAATAGCTAGTGTTTAGATGTTAGTTTACTTGGCCTAAAGAAATTTCTAGTTTGTAAGCATAAATTCCAACTTGGATGATAACCTGCCCTGCTTCTGCCCGGTTCTATTTCACCATGTTAGAGGCCGAACTAGCCTTAGTACAAAACATGAAAGTTGTATAGAATGATGTTTTATAGTTGCCTGCAAAATTTCAGCTCAATTGTAGCAACATAGCCTGTGAAAAGACGGAAATACCCTGACTGCCATAGGATTAAAGTCAGTGAACAGTTTTGACAGTGCACCAATCTGATCGTGTCTTTTCACCTTGATACATACTTAAATAGCATTTAGTCAAAACATTAAAGTTGTAGTGCTATGTCTTAGTTTTCCAACGCCCCTGGAATCACCTCGTTTGGACTTTGGTAGCCTGAGTTATTGTCGTTTACGCATAAGGCGGTCAACAAGCCCGAATGTGAGATGCTGGTTCTGTTATTTGAGATTTTGACTTAGATACACTACAAACTGGACTGAGTGGTCTTCATCAAAGTTATAGGCTTTTGTCTTAGCTTCAAAAAGGTACAAATTTCACCCCAATCCGATAAGCGTAGCTTCGGTGGTATCCGTTATGCAAAACAACGTCAAATCTGTCTTTTGTTTTCCAACTTAAACTTCATTTCCGCACATGCTCCTAGCTTGATTTTGTACTTGTATGACTTGGAGCCTATGGAATGGCTATTGAAATGAGATGATTTTGTATATGACTTTGGGTTTGATTGAGGAAAAGAATGAAGTCATAAATGGCTGGAAAATAGGTAAATACAAAGGGCGTGCTACCCAAATTTACGCTCGAGAACTAGGTCGATATACTTGCGACTTGAGTAAGGCTTGAGAGTGAATACCACGCGAACCATCTAGGGTATTTACGTTTTCTTTGCCACTTCGACTCAAATAGCGATTTTAAAATTTTACAAGTGAGTCTAAGTTTACAAATATTTTACTTATGTTATTTGGTTTCAATGTACTCTTTTCACTACCAAAACCATATTTATACTTTGTACTAGTACGTATTCGACTTTTCTTTAACTCACTTACATCTTTGATGGTTGAAGTATAATATGTTCGTTTGATTATATTAGGATACCTTGGTGATTGATGGTGTATCCGGAAGGAAACTTTGGACGTTATTTTGCTTAAATAGGTGAGTGTTCCTTGTTGCTATATTTTCCTTGACTTCATAGCTTGTTGTTATTGTTTGGTAATGTGTTAATTGCTCTTAATGATTGCCAAAACGAGTTTTCTAGGCGAGTGTGTACTTTATCGCACTCGACCTAAATGATTGTGAAATTTTCAATGATTGAACGATTATATGCGCATGTATGTAAGCCTTTTGGCTGAACTGAGCCCTGCCCTTCGTTACCGATCGACTTGAGCCAGAAGCGGATTCGGTCGGGTGATATGGTGACCCTGGGTGAATTTGGTATACTCGAGTATTACCTTGAATTTTGGTGGAGCCTGGCCAACGTCCAGGAAGGGGGTGAACGAAATGAATGAACGAACGAGGGTTTTACTTACATTTTCAAATGATTGGAGGAATAAGGGGAAATGACAGGAGAACGAATGACCGAACGAATGAATGGCTCCCTATGAGCCCGTATCCTTTTAATGAATGTGTTTATCACTTTATGTTATACATATATCTTAGATTATTGGTGATATGTAGTGAATGCATTGGATTTATTGTTTGCCTATGTGTTCGGAAACTCACTGAACTTTTAGCTCACCCCTTTAGTTTTGTTTTCCTTAACAAGGGGATGCGAGTAAGGACGAGAGCCCAGTGTAGGTTTGCCTAGTCTAGTTTTTTTGGTTTGTAATGGTTCTCGCCCTAGTGCTTGGCACGGGCTGGATGTATGACGAATTGAGAATCTTTGTATATTCGATGTTTGTACTCCCTTTTGAGATAGTAATGTACATAAGTTTTGTTTTAAGTTTTGGATCGTCGTTATATTTATTCTTGTGGGTTTATTCTGGCTTTGTTTGAGGGTTGAAGTGAACGACTGAATCCCGGCGAGAGTTGGGCAGGCGGTCCGCCGAACCCTTTGGTTCGCCTTAGGGAGAGGTGGGGCTGTCACACAAAGGACAATGGCCGCGGCTTTCTTTACAATTTCCTGTGAGTTTTGTTCATCAAATATGAACTAATTTCCTCACTCTAGTCAAGGGACAACGGGGGCTTTGGTTCACCTAAAAATTGTGAGATCGATTTAATTTTATCTTTTTCTTTTATTTATTGGTATTCGCATATTCCTTGATTACAGTACTTATGATTATTTAATTAATTGATTGTCTTGGATCCGGATAATTAGTTAACTTGATAATCTATTGTCAATTAGGGCATTAAATCCGTAATTGTTTAATTGCCTTGAATTAGTGACAGCTGACACGATTAGGTTTGTGTCAGGGGAATACGCGGACTAATCTGAAATAAGCCTGGTAGTGTGTTATTTGGTTAGAATAGGGCTCCTCTAATACGTAAGACAATTGAAAAATTAAATCTTATGGGCGTACCGAGAATTATTTCTCAATTAGAGCAGTGATTAACGGGCGTACCTTGATCACCGACGCAGTAAGAAGGGGTTGACTGCCATCGCTTGTTTGGCAGTTATAACCTATTTATTAATAAATAATTGGAATTGCTTGTGCATCGATGATCAATTAGGTGAACCATTGCTGAAGTTATTTCTTGGCTAGATCTTTAATTATCACCTATTTGATTTTAGTAATTTGTTATTTAATTTTTAGTAGATTCTTAGATTTTATTTGAATTTCTTTGATTGTCACCTTCTGCACAAAAACATCCCCTTTGTTACTGTGAATTTGAAAAGAAACAGTTACACCCAATCCCTGTGGATTCGACCCTGCTTACCACTATTTACAAAAATTAACTTTAATTGAGCAGGTTTTTATTATCACACAGGCCCGACACCTGTCAATCCCGGGTTATGATCCATTCATATTTCTTTCATTCTTTTACTTTGCTTTATTTTACAACCGCACTTTACTTTTTCATAGTTTGTATACTTGTTCACATAAATCTGTTATGTGTTAAGAGCTGCCAATGAACTGTTTTTACCGTAACTAATCAACATGCACTAGTACGTTTGGCATTGGAAATTGACAGGAACTTTTAAGCTGGTTCTCTTCTGTTCATTGAGTCACCTGAATTGTGTTGGAATATGTTCTCAAGCTCACTTGCTGTTGCAAAGGTAATGTACTTTGTTTTATCTCATGCTGATCTTTCATACATGTTTAGGTTATATCGGCAAAATATGATACTAAAAAAAGGTTACACTACTGATACTTCAGACACAAGCTGCACTATTTGGTGTGGCCAAAATCTGACTGTAGAGTGGCTTTCCTATCTTGAATTTCTTTCCCAAATTTGTGTGCTATAGGTAGATTTGCAGCACCATTTTAGTCAGAATAGATGTTTAGAGCAAAGTGATGCTGATTACTTTTTAATTTTGCAATTCTTGGTAGGGATAATTCTATGGGATCAATCTAATGCAATTTTGTATTGTTACAGTTTAATTAAATGAACAAGCTTTTATAGAACTCGTGGGCTCACATTGGATTTGAAGTCCTGTGTAGATTAGAAACTCTGAGAGTGGAAAGTATGTCTTTCAGGCAATGTTATTGATTTTGGAATTTGTGGCACGGTCTCCTGTTGGTGATAGCCTGCAGGAATTTGTGGTTACAACTGGCATTTTTGGTGATAGTTCTTTGCTTTTCAATCAACAATTCAAATATTCATCAATTATGATAGTTTTATGTGATTATAGATGATAATGCAAATACGGTATGTGATGCAAGATCAAAACTCTCATTCAACTACTTGCAGAAGATTTATACATTTCTAGGCATTGTTTTGGTGCTGGACATGACCCATGAACTATATAGTTTTCGTTCACTCCAAAACTGAGCCCCATTTTAGTATTAGTACCACAAAATGATGGCCATTTTCCAGCTCCAATAGTCCCAAAAAAGTTCATATGCCAATGTCACAAATCTCATGCATAAAATGCAGGTTTTAAAAGAACTATTTCACCAAATAAACTATTCAAATACTCAGAACACTTCAGCATATTGGGCCAATACAAGATTAAACAATGTTTTAGTCCAGCTGCAATATTGGACCAAATTAGGGGTGCAAATGAGTCGAGTCGAGTTTTAGTCTAATCGAGCCGAGCCTTCGGTTAATTTTATGAAACTCAAACTCGAGCTCGAGCTCGACCTGCTCAAAATATCAAGCTCGAGCTCGAGGTTAAAAAATAAAAAAATAAAAATTATTTTATTTTTAAAAATGAATAAAATAATAATTTTTTAAATATATAATAAAATATTAGGAATATATACGTAATTTTACTATTAAAATAAAAAATAAAAAAATATATATAATCGAGCTCGCGAGCCTTAATGTTTTTGAGCTCGAGCTCGATTTGATTAGTTCAAACTCGATTCGAGCTCGATATTGACCGAGTTCGAGTTGAGTTCGTATTCGAGCCGCTCGCAAGCCGATTCGTGAACAGCCCTAGGCCAAACTATATATAACCAAACATTACAAGATTTTCCAATGACTAATACTTTAATAACTTCTTGGAAGAAGAACAGTGAAGGCAACATATACTCCAAAGAGGAGGATGAGCAGGCCAGTGAAGTTGACTATCAATGCTTCTTGCCCTCTTCTTAAGCCCGTGAAGATGAATTTCTCAATCAAGCCCGTCACAACACTCAATATTGCCATGAAAAATATAACCATGCCAAGCAGGACATGCCATGGTGCAAAATTTGCTCTAGTCTAGTTGTGGAGTCTCTGGCTCAGAACCAAAAGGTGAAGAAGCCAAACAGCCACTGACTAAAAAAGTTCGGAATCTTCCATTAGATTCTGGCTCTAGTTGTTTTAATAAACTTGTTCTTATTTTTTCATGCATACAAGTTGTATTACCTGTTCTTACAGACAAATCCCAAGCCTCTTCATTTTCTTTGTAAATTTGCAGGTCGTTATACATGTTAATTTGCATTATCTGTACGAGCATGTGTATAAACTAAAATACCAGACTTAAACTATTACCAGGTTCTCCAAAGTCATCGGCCACATCTTTCCTCTCCAAACTGTTGCCAAGTTCCTCCTCTGTACTTACTGATATTCTCCTCTTCTTAGCTGACATATTCACATCCAAACTTTCAGAACTTTCAGCATTTAGAATACTCAAAGATTTGACATACAGCAAAGCATATTAAATCGTACTAACTGGTCAACATCTCACAGAACATAAACGCGACTTGAATTAACTTATTTCGTTTTACATACACAGCAAGGTATGTAAGAAAATGTACTGCAATTACAGGTAACAAGACACCAAGCTGATTTCTACACTTTACACACCCTTTAGATGCAAGCAGGTTTCCCATTGAGATGGTTCAGATATACGAAATTGGATGAATCAACCAGATCATCTATAAAAAAATAAAAAAACAAAGAAAAGACGGTGAAGAAATATCATGCATGCTGATTCTGTACAAGTTCAGTACCATAAGTATATAAAAGCCATAGGCTATTCTCTTCAAGAATTACATTTCATTAAACTGCAATTTCTCTGCTAATAATCATATCAAACAATTATGTCGGAATTGCTCCCAAACTCGAGTATTCCGCCCCAAGACCATCTGTTGTACAATCAATTTCTTATTATCCTTGTGCTAATTGTCACTCTTTTAACCAAGATTTCATAAACTAATACAGCTATCAAGATTGAACCTGGTTAGCAAAAAAGTTGTAGAAAGAAGCATTCTTCTAAGATCAAAGTGCTAAAGGTCAATCAAATTCTATAAAAAATTAATGAAAAGAAAAAGTAAAGAATGACGATAGATCACCACCAGCTAGCCAGACTCACTTCATTTCTCCACCAGTTCCATGAGAAAACAGTTTACATAGAATAGCCAGCAAGAAAAGATTATCTATATTTGACACATAATTCTCTTTATCTCCATAAAAGGATTCAAAGCGACTCTCATCTTTAAAAGTCAATAGTTCGATTGGTCGCAGATATTTCTGTTCTCATGGAATTCTTCAGCTTTCAATCAGCAGTCAGGATATAAAGTCTTCTATAGTTGCAACTGATGGAAGTAGAAGAATACAGATAGTTATTGATGCATATGAAAATACATGAGATTTGGAGAATATGCAAGGTTGTCCACTGTAGGAGTGATGTATCAGATCTCTATGTTGGCAGTTTGAAAAGGAGAACTGGTACAAAATAGTATCCCTATGGACGCAACAGTTTCTAAATTTCTTCTTCCCTATTTCTGTTCTAATTTTCTGCACCCATTGTATCCTAGAGCCTTATTTAGTGCACAAATTCAGTAACTCACTATTCCGACAACATAGAGCATGCTTCAAGCTTTAGACCCATGCCCAGTTAACAAAGCACTTCCCCAGCTTTTGAATCCATTAGAAGTATACTAAAATAGCTTCTGACTTACACAGGCTGCTGATCAGTAAAAATGTCCTGAACTCTTTTAACTGATAGTCTTAAAAGCAGCAAACACATTCATACAAAATTTGAACACAAGCTTTTAACACTGAATGTTATTTGACAGTGGGGAAGACAGGTTGAACTCTTACTTTCTCATTGGTGTATATTCAAGAACAGGAAAAGAAACTACCACATGCAATGGAAGATGAGAGTAAAAAGTCAGGAAGAAAGCCACAAATGACACAAAGGTTTAGGACATCACTTCCAAGACAAAGATGCATAAAAAATTCACCAATGAATAACTTAAATAACTCCTTCATGGATGGCCTAACAAACCTGGGTCTGTACCGGGCTTCAGCTCAGCCTTGGGGACCAGAACATCTCGTGACAGGAAATTGAGGTGACGAATCCCAACATTTCAATTAAAAGCCCTTCCATCAAAATCAATGAATAAGCCTATGGTCTCAAACAACGGCACGAAGTGTCCTCCACTGTCAGTTTACCCAATACCCATAACACGTAAAATACCAATAAGCTAGTAAAGCACCATAAATTTTAAGTCTACTGAAATATGTAGAATTTAAATTTTTAATAAATAATCGAGATCCTAAAAAGATTACCCATTCTTCAAAGTGGGTAAATTGGATCTTCAGCCAAGTTCCCAAGAATATTAAAATTTACTCTTCCCTTAAACTCTTCATTGGTTGCATCTGTCATGAATATTGATGGCATTCATAAAAAAAGAATGGAACTCATAATGTATCAATGTATCAACATCAGTTTGAAGCCCGAAGAAAACATTCAGCACACACAGCTTTTATAAAAACTCGGTGAAGTCAAAAGAATAGAATCTTGCAAGCACCAGATGCACACCTCCCCATTCTCCACGTTGGTTCATTATTTGTCTTCCTTTTGCAACAAGAGAGGTCCAAGAAATAAAAATGATACAGGCTTTGGAGAGGACTTCAAATATAACTGAAACTCATTCATTTCTTTCACATAGTGATAAGCCTCAGCAATGCCTAGCTTTTGGTGTAAATATATCCAAAAACAATTCCAAACAAGTTGTCTGCCACAAGATTTTATGCTAATGCTAAATTGTCCACTTATTATTTGTGCCCTAGAAGAGTGCAACATCTCATGCCTATACCTTTAGGTATGAATAAAAAAACAATTATCCAAAGCTGCTGCAATGAAGAATGCCTTTTTAATGTTAAAAGCAAAACTGAAGCTTATATATCTATTTCTTGAGAACTCAAAATAGATGATTGGCAATCAGCTATGTATTTCATGCATATAATATCTGATGTCTCAAATGCCTAACAAAATTGGACTAATGGTCTTCTCCTTCCAGAAATATGATCACTTAAGGCCATGTCATTCTTTACAGAAATATAACCATGCACTTATTAAATTGCTTTTATGTTTAAAATTTTTTTCTTACGGCAGAAAATATTGCATATCTTCTATCTATTGTTTCTGATTTATTTTCAAAGAAAACAATGCAAAGGTTCCGTATTAGTAAGGTGAATTTGTGCTTAACCTGTATGAGTTATGTGTTCAAACTTAAGCTAAGGTTACTATGTATCCATAAGAAACTTCAAATTCAAGGAAATTGGTAACTCATATATATATATATATATATATATATATATACTGGAAAGCTGTGAGTGATAAAGAATTTAAGCAGTGTTGCATTTTGGACGTCGAATCATGTCATTACTCAAGAAGGCACAGCAGACTTAAGCAGTCATTCTATTGAACCAAGTGACAAATGACAGAGTGTAAGCAAAACAAGTTGAATAAGACTTGTAAACAAGGACTAAACCATACTAATCTGTGACCTAAAAATGCACCGGCTACAAATAAATAGATGAAGTGGAAGATCATAAGCAAAAAAATTTGAAGCCAGCTACTAGACTCAGAAGTTAATAACCTATTGGCAGGATAATTGACATCTTATCCTTCTGTTTGTCTGCAAACAGAAATCTTAATCGAGTTTAGAACCCAAAAATCATAAACGTTTTTCCTAGACTAAGTTCAACAGATGGAAACAGTGTTGCGTGCATAATTTTGCCATTATTCTCACAAATGAAGACCATTAGCATTACACTTCATTTCCAAAAATTTATCACGTTTAAAACGGTAAACAACTTTAGTTTGTTTGTTCCCCCCCCCCCCCAACCACCACCACCACCCAATTACCTAATGCATTTGAACAACACAACATGCCTGCTCACCAGTTTTATCAATTAGTCGCCATCCCATTCGGCGTTTACTTATGCTTAATCATTCAAACATCTCTTTCTTTAGAAACCAATTCCGTAACATTGCTACTCTTCATCTTAAACCAAAACAATTACAGCAGCGAACACATTATACCAGTAATTCAAGTCCGTTACAGTCTTATTCACTTACAAGTCCCCCAAGTTCCCAACCTTGATCAGAATTTTAGAATCCCATAAAACCAAGTTCACTAAACCAATTTAACTGTCCTGATTCTCAAGTCAGCATGAATTTTCTTTATGTCTAAAATTTCCTTATTTTGATATTATTCCAGAGAACTGACAAGAGACAAAACCAGCAGAATTCATTACCTCTTGAAGAATTGACATGGCTTCTTTTGTTGCACTCTTCTCTCTCTATATATAACAAAGGAAGCATTTTTATAAATCACCACACTGCCCAGACTATCCCAAACAATCAAATTGAAAATTTTCAAAAACCCAGATGCAAATTACATAAATAAATGCCAATAAAGTATTAAAATAACAAAAAAAAAGAACATAACTTTCTGGACAGAAGAGATGGGTTGAGAGGCCTTACTGATGGGGGAGGTGATGAGGAATCCGGAGTGGGAATGACTGAGGAGAGAAGAAGGGGCGTTGTAATGAAAACGAGGAATGGTGATCACAGCAGAGTGCTGCTCCCAGGGCTTCAGCTCCTTCTTGGTTTTCAGTCCCACTTTCATTGCTTCTTCTTCCAATTCTTTTGCTTTTTCTTCTGTTTTTGCTGTCACAAGTTTTTCAGCCATTCTTTTCTTTCGGTGTTTCATTCCCAGTATTATTGAGTTAATGGACTGTAATTTGTATGGCAAATGAGATTTATATTTATATTTCGCCCCCTCTTTTGTATGGCAAATGAGGAGGTTTTATACCCTAGTTCTTCCACTTACTTTACTAATAAATTGTGATTTATACTAAATGATTTAGACACTCTTTGATAACCCAATTCAATACTTAAATTTAATGAGTTTAGATCTGAATTTTTCAGAAGCATTTGATAACCTAAAATAGAATATCTAAATTAATTAAGTAGCATTAAATTTTCTAGACAAAACTTGGTCTTAAATATAAGTGATAAGTTTTTCACTTACTCTAAAATACATTCAAATATATTAGCTTTAGGGTGTGTTTGATAAAATTGAAATCTGAAAACTGAAATCTAAAATCCAAAATCCGAAGTCTAAATTAATTAAGTTATTGAATTGTAAAGTACCAAATGTGATACATTTGAGTATATATCTCATTAAATGATAAGTGAATAATTTATCACTTATTTTTTGGAGTAGGTTTTGTCCAGAAAATTCAATGTCATTTTATTTTTTGAACAAATTTTGCTTAGAAAATTCATTGTCATTCAATTAATTTAAATGTGCAATTTTTGGTTATCAAATGCGTTTGAACATGTTAATATATGAATCCATTAATTTTAAGTATTGAATTGAGTTATCAAATAGAGCCTAATACTTAACAATTCAACAACTTAACTTTATGGAATTCAAACTTCAGACTTTAATTTTCAACTTTAATTTTATCAAATACACCCTCCTTTTACCCAAATTCTATCAAATAGAATTTTTCTACATATTACCACCCTCACAATTCACAAAGTCATTTTAACAATTGAATCTATTAACTGATGTTAATTGGTTTGGACCATTGTGTGATATCAAAGGTAAAAAATATTAAAAAAAAAAAAATCACATGTGTGCAAAAAAAAAAAAAAGACAAAAAAAGGTGTAGATTTTTCTTTTGGAAAAAGGGAGAATTGCAGTTTCAATCTCCAATTTTTAGCATATGTGCTAAATTAGTTTCTAATGTTCCAATTAAAATAAATTTGGTTCTCAAAAGTTTTTGGTAGTATGTACATTCACCAATGATGAAAACTCAACAATGACTAACGGTCAAAATTTAATTACTGTTATTTAACAATTTTGACTTTGTACTTTTGGACCCCAATATTTGAAATTTTAATCATTTTAGTCGCTTAAGTTTTCAATAGTGATATTGAGGGTATTAGGATAAAATAAGATGCGAATTACAATGCAATTGTCCTAAATGGGTACTAGCAATTCTAATTAAACTTTTTTTTACTTCATTTATTCATGCCACTAATGTCTCATAAAATAAATTTGGTTCTCAAAAGTTTTTGGTAGTAGTTACATTCACCAATGATGAAAAGTCAACAATGACTAACGGTCAAAATTTAATTACTGTTATTTAACAATTTTGACTTTGTACTTTTGGACCCCAATATTTGAAATTTTAATCATTTTAGTCGCTTAAGTTTTCAATAGTGATATTGAGGGTATTAGGACAAAATAAGATGCGAATTACAATGCAATTGTCTTAAATGGGTACTAGCAATTCTAATTAAACTTTTTTTTACTTCATTTATTCATGCCACTAATGTCTCATATATTTCTTCCCTTTGGTATAATTGGTCTCAAATTTGGTATTATATATGTGATTATTGTTTTATACTATTAGTAATTAACTGATGATTAACCCATAATGAGTAAAAGCACTTCATATTTGTTTTGCTACTTTTTATAATTACAATTCCTAACTATAACAATTTAAGGGCTACATGCACAAGTCATGCAAGAACTAGCATGAATGATAATAAATTTTATATTAATACTAGAATTTTCCTTTTTTTATTTTATATATTATGTAGATATTGTCATTTGATTGTAACTTATTAAAAAAAAAAGCTCTTTAAGTTCAACGATGTTATTATGTTGATACAAAGTGTTTTTATGAAATTTTATAGGAATTTAGGATGACATTTGTCATATCTTTAATTCAATTCATACCTTTTTTTTCATTTAAAACCCCTAACTATAACTAGAAACTTAAGTGACCATATTGATTGAAACTTCAAACATTAGGGACTAAAAATGTAAAGTTAAAATCAAAAAATTTAGAGACCAGATTTGTTTTGGTTGATACATTAGAGACCAGTTTGATGTATAGGTCAAACATTGAGAATCAAATTTGTGTTTCTCTCTTTGGAAAGTTTTGAGAAGTAGTAATAGAAAGATTTAAAATTCTTAAAGACATATAAGTTTTGGCAAATTCACATATTTCTAATATCTAATAAAGCACAGTTCATAATCAAAATTACCAAATTAAACTATCCAACCAAGCAAGCCCCCACTCTAATCATCTGATCCCCAAATTCCCTTTCTTACTCATTTTGAGAGGGAAATGAATTAGCATAAAAATCTGAGGCAATCCTTTTAGAACTATCAATGGGGCCGGATCAGCTTGAACTCGGCTTCGAGAAAAAATCTAATGAGCTTGACCTTTCATTGAGTTGGGTTGAAATTGGATCTAAATATTAATCCCAAATTAAATGTGAGCAAAGTATGGGCCTTATTAGGATCAAACCTGATATAGGTTCGACCCTTTAATATGCATATATATATATATATTATTCTATATACTATTTTCATATTTTGATTTTTATATATAATTATATATCTAAATATATAATACTAATATTTATGAGTTATTTGTCAATATATATATATAAGGAATATTAAATATACAAAATTATGTCAAAAGATTTAGAAGGCCAAATCTTAGTACAAGCAAATTGAGGATCTTTGAAAATTTATTGACCGTTGATCATATTTTATTACTATTTTCCATGTACATTGAATTAATTGGATATATTATTGTTGAAAAATTCTTGGTTTATATACTTTTTAATGAATTGTTACCGGTTCTTGTGTAGTTTTAATGTTGTGGTCCTGTGGCTACTAAATTAGTTTAAAACTTAGTAATTATAGTAATTATATTAAGGAAATTAAGGAGTTATAAGCGAGTTTAAGTTAAGTCCGAATTAAACTCACAATCCAAATATTTTGTGAGTCAAGTATGAGTTTTACATTTATCAATCCAAAACTCATAGTTCGAAACCCGAAAGTGGTACTAACTATAAAAGCCGAACCTAAGTTTGTTAAACATCGCTTCAAATGGTCCAATTGACAGACCTAAATCCTTCACCTCTTTTGATTTAAATGAAATTAAATTTAAACCTATAGTTTAGTACTCATATTCTTTTGTACCCAAACAGCCTTCTGACCTTTGAAAAAAGTTACTCAAAATACTACAAGTTATCTTCACCTTGATTAGAATTATTTCAAGTAATCAGGAAAGTCAAGTCACATAATCGATTTTGTTGTCTAGGTTCTATTTTTCTTTTTTAGTTTTTTTTATTCTAACAGTTAAAAAAGGGTTCCTAATCGCAATACCACTATGAATGATCATGCAAGTATATTGTTTGGATTGCATTTTCTGGAAGGGTATATTGTAACACTTTTTTAGATGTGATGTGTATAAAATAAAAAGATCATTGAAAAATGTGTCAAGGAAATATTTCCAAAAAACATGAGGTTTTTGTCCAGAGAATGGCAATCCAAAAAAAGCCAATATATTGGCATACTACTGCAAATTGAACTCTTTTCTACAAATATATTATTTTTTTAACTTCAACTATCCAAAAAAATCTCTAATCAAAATATTGAATTGTTATGTTTAAACTTGTAACATATATGCTTCTAATAAAACAAACAAAATAATGAAAAAGATCAATCTTTAAAAATATTACCTATGGAAGATAGAAGCAATTGATAAATTTAAGGAATTCTTCCAGACTTGTGGCTTTTCAAATATCATTGATTTCCTCCAGTTTCATGTGATCTAGTAGGCCCTTGCAATTTTAATCTTTTGCCATTGCTAGAAAATGTACAATGGTAGGGAAAGAATGGTTTTGGTAGTGAAGAAATTAAAAGAAACTCTTCTATAGCAACTGTGAAGACTTTAGGGCAATGGCAGTAGTTGACAAATAGACACAACTGATAAATGGGCAATATTGCCTCTTTACACAGTAAAAAGAAGAGAAAGAGTGCGTGAGACTTTTTTTTGGGAATGCTAATATTATTTGCCTTTTGAAAACTCCAATTTTGGGAAAGAGTGGTTTCAACTTTCCTTTTCTCATTTGTTGCTATTCAGAGAACTCCAATAGGCACTGCTTTGTTACACAATATGAAGGGTTGTTTTTAGGTTCTTCTTATTGTTTGCATTGTAAGTATTGAATCTGTAGCTAAAACTCTACTAGATTTTGATTAGTTGGGATTTACAATGTGTTCATGCGTTCTTGATTCTTGGGTTTCTTTCTTTGCATCTTAAGTCATGATTATGATAAGAAGATTTAGTTTGATTACTTTTGAGGCTATAGGTACGCAAGTTTTAGTAGGGTTTAATGAAGAAACCTTTTCTTTTTAATTGAGATTGGTAGTTCAGAAAATTGATGAAAAGAATTTAAGCCTGACATGAATATTCAAACATTTCTCTTCTTTCCATTTTTAAATGAAGTTCTTTCTTCGCATGTAACGAAAGAAAAAGTAAGTTCAAGAAGTATGTTTACCATTGTTTAAAAAATCAATTCAAAAGATTTATTCTTTTGAGAAAATCAAAGAAGAGATAGTGAAATAAGGAAGAAACGGATTTTTGATTCCTAATGTTTAGCTTGTGCACCAAAATGATCCTTAATATTTTGACTTAAAAAAAATCTTCTCCCTAAAATTTGTGATTTTAGGCAAATATAGAACAATTGATGAAAAATTTCAATAATTGATGGGCAAAATTAAATTGGTTTAATCCATTGACAGGCATAACTAACCCATGACCACAATCTCATAGTCCATTTCTTCAAAAGCATCTTCATTCAATTTTTTTTTGAATCTTTAGCAACTTGTTGGTCAATGTCATCATTATTTTGCAGATTCTGTGCCTAAAAACTCAAATGCTAAACATTGTTAGAAAATGTACGAAGTTACAATAGTGACTTGTCAAACTAATATAAGATTAAGTGATTAATCAAGTTTTCTTCTTACTTGCACAGTGCTCGTTGATGCATGTTGATGTGTTATTGAACTCAAAGACACCACTTCATAACCTTAGTAGAAGTTGGGGTCCAAAGTCTACCAAAACAAATAGAAAAACACACAAATAAATAAAATAAATTAACTTGCAAATCTATTATACCAAGAAAAAATTAAGATAGCTAAGAAACTACATGTAACTAACAGTTCATATTATATAAACGAAAAGCATGCTGTTTATTTGTGATAATTGTGCCATATTTCTAGTACTTTGCTCATATACTCCATCACATTTTTTTAAAAAACAGAAAAGAAACTCCATTGCAAGTTGCTTGCAAACGTTTATGGTAGATGGGCTCAGGCAAATGCCTTTACCTGTTGAAGTCTTAAACTGACTGGTGGTTATGATAAATGTGGCTTTGAACACTTTTGGACTTTTGAATATGCAATTTTCGTGATCGGTGGACATTGAGGCTTTTAAGAGAGATGGGGCAACGAGAGTGGGATGGAGTGGTGTGAAATATGAAACAGATGTTTGAAGCTAGTTTCTCTATAGTAAACTCGAATATGAAAAACTTTTCAGCCGAACAAGAAAAAATCTCATCTTATAACTTGGCAGACATAATGCTACAGTGCAAAATCAAGATCCATAATTAGCATACAGGGTAAATAACTATGCACTTAGTGTGGTTTCATCTATCACCACATTATTCTTTTAAAGTTTAACCTTTCAAAATATTCACATAATCCCCACTATAATTTTATATAAAGTGAAAATTTGACATAAATGAGTCTTCCTACAATCGTTATTTGAAATATTTGGGGGAGGGAAGGGGGAAGAGGGATGGAACAACTTTTCATAAAATTATTGGGGAATTTTGCAGATATACATGAAATAATAGACAGATTAAGTAAATATTATAACTTCATCACACGAGTTCCTGGAGTGCGTTTAGGTCATTTGTTATGACTGGAGTTACTTTCTTCTCATTTTCCATATGTGATTATGTATGAAATAGAGAGGGGGGGGATCTTTCTGCAAAAAAGCACGTTCTTGTATACAAGTTTTTCTGCAACTGCCTATAGATGTTTTCCTCAATTACACTCCAAATATTTCAGTTTCCAATCTCCATTGGCATTTGAAATGAAATATGATGTGGTTATTATCATGCTAAAATCCTTATAATTTGCAGATCGTCTTTTTCATGTCAACTTTTTCTTTTCAGCCGGTTTTAATTTGAACATTTCTCAAGATTATTGTTAGATTGACGATGACAAATACCTTGCTTTCCAACTTAACTAATCAAAATTTTGTCATTGCCTTTCTTAGCATGAGAATATGTGTATTCTAATAAACTTGGCCCATTTCTTAGGTTACGTTCAATATGCTTTTCGTTGCAGGTAGGCAAGCCTTTCTTTGTTTCATTACAATGACTTTATGTTACTTTGCAATTATTACCGAAGTGCCAATTTCAAAAATGATCTTCTTTGAAATTAGTATCATTCTTGGATTGGCTAGATCATGTAAAATGCATCCTTTACAGACCAAAAAAGAAGGCATATTTTTTCCCAATGCTTGAAAGTGAGAAGAGATAAACGGAAGGCATAAGAGGCAAATCAAGGACTTTACGTTTATCTGACTATCATCCTTACCAAAGTAAGTTGGATTTTGGGGACATCATATTCTTTTCTCTATCTATTAGTTTGATAAGAAGATTTAGTTTGATTACTTTTGAGGCAAGGTATGCAAGTTTTAGTAGGGTTTATTGAAGAAGTGTCTTCTTTTTAATTGAGATTGGTAGTTCAGAAAATTGATGAAAAGAACTTAAGCCTAACACAAATAGAAGTTATTCAAACATTTCTCTTCTTTCCATTTTTAAATGAAGTTCTTTCTCCACATGCAAAGAAAGAAAAAATAAGTTCAAGAAGGATGTTTTCGATTGTTTAAAAAATCAATTCAAAAGGTTTATTCTTTTGAGAAAATCAAAGAGGAGATAGTGAAATAAGGAAGAAACGAAGTTTTAGTCCCTAATGTTTAGCTTGCGCACCAAAATGATCCTTAATATTTTGACCAAAAAAAATGTTCTCCACAAAGTTTGTGGTTTTAGGCAAATATAGAACCATTGATGAAAAATTCCAATAATTGACGGCCAAAATCAAATTGTTTTAATCCATTGACAGGCATAACTAACCCATGACCAGAATCTCATTGTCCGTTTCTTCAAAACCATCTTCATTCAATTTTTTTTTCTTTTAATCTTTAGCAACATGTTGGTCAATGTCATCATTATTTTGCAGATTCTGTGCCTAAAAACTCAAATGCTAAACACTGTTAGAAATTGTATGAAGTTACAAGCATTGCTCATTTTAGAGTTGGGAGCGGGACTTCAGTTTCAAATTATGATTTTGAACATCTTTTTGATCTCATAATTCCGTGCCAGAAGAAAAAGAAGTTTGAAGCTAGTTTCTTGATAGAAAATTCACTTATGAAAACTTTTCAGCGGAATAAGAAAATGCCTCATATTATAACCTGGTAGTTATAGTGCTGCATTGCAAAAACAAGTTGCAAACAAGACCAATAACTAGGATAAAAGGTAAATAACTATGTACTTCATGTGGTTTTGTCTATCACCACATGATTCCTTTAAAGTATAACCTTTCATAATATTCACATAATCCCCACTATAATTTTATGTAAAGTAAAAATTTGACGTAAAGGAGTCTTCATAGAATCGTTATTTGAAATGCTTGTATTGCACTTATTCAAGTATGGAATAAATTTTTGGGGGGGAGGGGGAGGGGGAGGGGGGAAGGGGAGGAACAACTTTTTTGTAAAATTATAGGGAATTTTGTGGGCAGACATGAAATAGTAGAATGATTAAATAAATATTATAACTTCATTACAACGCTCTCTTAGAGTGCATTTAGCTCATTCGATATGACTGGAGTTACTTTCTGTTCATTTTCAATTTTATATAAAACTATATAGATTTATATGATTATGTGATCATTTATGAAATCAGAAAGAGAGAGAGAGAGAGAGAGGACTTTTATGCAAAAAAGTACGTTCTCATATGCAAGTTCTTCTGCAACTGCCAATAGTGAGTTTTCCTCATATACATTCCAAATAGTTCAGTTTCCAATTTGCATTGGCATTTGAAATGAAATATGATGTGGTTATAAATTGTATCGTCTTTTCCTTGTCAGCTAGTTTTTATTTAGAATCTTAGCTACACATTTGGAAGCCAATCAAAACAACATAGAAGGGAAGTTGAACATTTCTCAAGAATATTATTGTTAGATTGACTGTGAAAAATACCTTGCTTTCAAACTTAACTAATCAAATTTTATCGTTGCCTTTCTTAGCATGAGAATAGGGTTAAATACCAAAAATCCCCTCTGTGGTTTGACTAATGTTCACTTTACCTCCCTATGGTTTGGAAGCCTACAATTTGACTCCTCGTCGTTTCAACTAAAGTAAAAGTCTGACAGAAAACATCTAAACTAACGTCTGAAAGAAAAATGTCAAAATTGCCCCTCTATAAGTCAAACCCTTGGAAGAATGTTTCGTGCATTTGAGAAGGGGTAAAATACCAAAAACCCCCTGTGGTTTGCCAAATGTATACTTTACCTCCCTATGATTTGGAAATCTACAATTTAACTCCCTGTCGTTTCACCTAAAGTGAAAGTCTGACAGAAATACCGTTATTGTAGATGTTTTCTGTTAGACTTTCACTTTAGTTGAAATGACAGGGAGTTAAATTGTAGATTTTCAAACCATAGGGAGGTAAAATGAACATTAGTCAAACCATAGGGGTGTTTTTGGTATTTAACCCCATGAGAATATGTGAATTCTAATATGCTTGGCCCATTTCTTAGGTTATGCTCAATATGCTTTTCGTTGCATGTAGGCAAACCTTTCTTTGTTTCATTACAATGAATTTGTGTTACTTTGCAAGTAATGCCAAATGCCAATTTCAAGAACGATCTTCTTTGAAATTAGTATCATTTTTGGATTGATTAGATCATGTAAAACGCATCCTTTATAGCCCAAAAAAATACATATTTTTTCCCCAAAGCTTGTAAGTGAAGAGATAAAGGAAAGGCATAAGAGACAAATCAAAGACTTTACCTTTACTTGATTATCATCCCTATCCCTACCAAAGTAAGTTAGATTTTGGGGACAACATATTTTTTGCTCTATCTATTAGTTTTACTTAGAATCATAACTAGCCGTTTCTTTTTGGAGCAAATTAAAAAAAATATTACAAGAGAACTGAACATTATTTGAAGATTGTTAGATTCCACAACACAAATACCTTCCTTTCCAATTTAAACTATCTAAAGAAATCCCAAATTTTCTCTGTGCCTTTCTTAGCTCAAGAGAGTAGTTATTCTTTACCTATTTTTTTAGGTTATGCTCTATATACTTTTTCTTTTGAGTTGATTGACATTTCACTTTTTGACTACAATAACTTTTGATACGTACTACCAATTTGCCAAATAGAACTCCTCGTCTACACCACAAAGGGAAAAAAAACATATGTTCCCAAATTCATATCATTCTTAAATAGCTATTCTTTCAAATTCTTATAATTCTCGAATTTGCTAGCTCATATAAACCGCATCCTCTATACTACAAAAGAAAGAAAGAAAAAAAAAACCATATTTTTTGATAAGAAAACCGACTCTTGAGAAATTTGATTGAGCATCATGGCAGAGAGTGTTGCAGGTCTTTTGATTAACCAGCTCTCAACCTTGCTTTCCCAAGAGATCACACTTTTGGGGGGGCTTAAATCAGATGTTGGATCCATCAAAAATGAACTCGAGAGCATGGAGGCTTTCCTCAGAGAAGCTGAAGCAAAGGAAGACAATTCTGAACTCCAAGTATGGCTAAAGCAAGTTCGAGAAGTTGCTTATGATACAGAGGATGTTCTCGATGATTTTACCTTCCGTTTTGCTCGTGGTTACATGGATGGATTCTGTGGCAAGGTTGGAAAGACCTATAACTCAATGAAGAATCTGAAAGCTCGCCATCAAATTTCTAAGAAAATAAAAGACATCAAGACCAGAGTTGGAGAGATTTCAGCAAGGCATCAGAGGTACCAATCCCTATATGGTACTCAACAAAGAAGCTTCAGCTCTTCTCGTCAGGTGAATGCAGATTTTGGCATTCGTGCTCAATCACTCTTCATTGAAGAAGCTCGACTTGTTGGGATTGATAAGCCAAAAGCAGAGCTCATCTCAAAAATCCTTGATGACCATTCCCAATTGAAAGTAGTTTCGATTGTGGGAATGGGGGGACTCGGAAAGACTACCTTGGTGAAAAAAGTCTATGATGACGCTGCAGTGAAGAAACGATTTCAGAGCCATGCTTGGTTAACTGTTTCTCAAACTTTTTAGTTCAGTGACATCATCAAGAACCTGATCCAACAGTTGTACAACGAAATCAGACAGTCGATCCCTCCCCAAGTGGAATCCATGGATGTTCTTACGCTGAGTGAATTTGTCAGAGACTTTCTCCGAGAAAGAAGGTACATTCTTGTCCTTGATGATGTGTGGAGTATAGATGCCTGGGAAGCTATCAAGTGTGTGTTACCTGACTACAATATCACTAGTCGTATTGTATTGACAACACGAATAGTTGATGTAGCTTTTGCGTCCTGTTTAGGATCACTTCACTTCATCTATAAGATGAAACCTCTTTCTGATAAAGAGTCTTGGACTCTGTTTTGCAATACAACATTTCAGAGCAATGACTGTCCTCCAAATCTAGAAGAAGTTGCTAAAAAAGTACTGAAAAAATGTGAGAAACTACCACTTGCAATTGTTGCAATAGGTGGTGTTTTGGCTCTGAAGGACATGGAAAAGACAGATGAATGGGAGATGATTCTTCATGGTTTTGGTGGTGAGGCAGATGGCAATAGAATCAAAAGGGTACTCTTACTTAGCTACAATGATTTGCCTCACTATCTTAAAAGCTGCCTATTATATCTAAGCATCTACCCTGAAGATTATCCAATTGATGTGGGTGATATACTTCTGAAATGGATTGCACTAGGATTTGTAGAAGAGAAAGGAGGAATAAAATCCACCGATATTGCTATGAGTTATATGAAAAACTCGTCAACAGAAGCTTAGTCCAAGTTAAATCCACATTGGACGATGGCGGATTGGAGACATGTGGTCTCCACGATTTTGTGCGTGAAATCCTTGTTTCAAAATCTAAAGAGCAGGACTTCACGACTGTAGCCACCAAATATTACACAAGATGGCCTAAAAAAGTTCGACACCTAGCAATCCACAACTTCACTGATAATCCACAAGAATTTAGTAGCTTAAAGTGTCTTCGGTCTGTGGTAATATTTGAGTATGAAGATCCTCTCACAACTACATTTTTGTCCAAGTTTTTACATGGTGATCCCAAGTTGCTAAAGGTGTTGGATTTGGATGGAGCTGAATTGGACAGTATCCCAAAGCAAGTCTTCAAACTATTTCATCTCAGGTATCTTAGTCTCAATGGAACTGGAGTTAGAATTATTCCAAAATCTATTGGGAATCTTCAAAACCTTGAAGTTTTGTCTCTGATGGAAACCAATGTAACAGAGTTGCCTGCAGAAATTCTAAATCTAAGAAAACTCCGTTCTCTTTGGTTGGGCGGATGGGGTGATTATTCAAATGAGTATGCAATTTGGGGCTGTAAATGTCCACTTGGAATTGGAAAGCTTATTTGCATGGAAAATCTGACTAATATAGAAGCAGATAGTGATAAAATAGTAAGGGAGATTGGAAAGCTCATGCAGCTGCGGCAATTATGGATCACAAAGCTGAGAAGAGAAGATGGACAGGAGTTGCTCTCCTCCCTCTTGAGGCTGACCAACCTTCGAGAGTTGTCCATCTCCTGTATTAAAGAAGATGAGACCCTTGATCTCCAACATTCTGTCTTTCCAAAACATGAATTCCTCACATGTCTAAGATTGAAGGGGCGTTTAGAGAGAGTATTGCAATGGGTGACATCACTGCAAACCTTGAGAACCTTAATGTTGTTTAACAGTAGGTTGAAAGAAGATGAGAATATAACAGGCTCTCTCGGACATTTGCCCAATCTGGCATTACTTAGTCTCTATGGTGCTTATTGTTAGGACTGGCCCAGGAATAAACAAACTAAAGTTAGCACAAATTAGGCAGTATAACCGACCATATAATGTTTAGGCGGTAGACACCAACCATATAATAATTAGGCGGTAAAACCGACCATGTAAAGGCGGATAACAAAGCAAATAAAAGACACAGAAGATTTACGTGGTTCGGTCAAATTGACCTACGTCCACGGGTGGAGGAGGAGCAATATGTAAGGCCCAAAGACAACCTAAGAGGGGGGTGAATTAGGTTGATTAAAATCTTAATCAAATTTATGCAATTTTTTTGCTTAATAAAAATTTACCTTCTTTTCTAGTAATGATCAATCAAGTAGATTAGAAGAAGAGAGCAATATTGATTCGAAAAACAAGTATAGATAAGCAATGAGAATTTTATTAAACAAAAAGAATAAGATAGAATATCAAACCGATTGTCTACCAACCTTTCCTCAAACTTGAAGACCAATCACTAGGTTGAGCAACTTCTCTTTGATGAAAGATGATCAACTAGATGTACAATGGAGGGAGCACTTCCTCCTTGCCCTAAGCCTCACTTAGTCAAGCTAAGAAGTTTTACAATCACTCAGATAACCCTCAACAAAGCTACACTAAACAACTTTCAATCACAAAAGAAATGCTCACAAGAAATTCACACCACTTGGAGAACAAATCTAGTTTTGGAGACTATTTTCAAGCTAAAATATCTCTTGAGATCTTGTAGACAAAGTGTGCAAAAGTCCTTATCTGATTCAGAATTGTTTGTATTTAAAGGGAACCAAAAATAAGCTTCATTAATACTTCCAACGGATAGAAGACAGATGAAGAGTCAGCTAGCCGTTGGGGCTGTCGGACGTCCGACGGCTTAGTCATCGTCCGATCCCATCATCCGAAAATCAGTCAAGTTGTTGTTCGGACGTCCGATGGGATTTTATTGTCCGAGCTTCTGTGTCCGAACGTCGTCCAGAGAGTTATCAAATCTTCGTGGAATTTTTAGGACGTCCGATGAGATTGATGTGCGTCCGAAGCATGCGTCCGATCCTTCAGGACGTCCGATGCTTCCTTACGAGCGTCCGACAGAGTCTTGGCAGAGAGTCATCAACACTTTGTGGAATTTTTAGGACGTCCTACATGTTCGCTGTGCATCCAAAGAGTACGTCCGATCCATCCGGACGTCCGATGCTTCCTCACGATCGTCCGACAGAATTTCCTTCTTGATGTTCTTCATCCTTTCGGACGTCCGACATGAGTGCCCTGTTTTTGCTTCTTCTTTTGGTTGATTTTCATTTCTTGACATATTCGTACCTGATTCTTTGATAGGCAAAAAATACTTATATTTGAAGAGAGTTAGATAAACATTTCAAAGTCCTTTGTGATCATCAAAACCAAGAATAACATTCTCCCCCTTTTTGATGATGACAAAACAAAGGTTTGAAATGAGATTTGATGATTGCAATAAAAACTCCCCCTTTCTCAATAGACAAGAACTCCCCCTTACTTAGTGAATCATAAAAAAATTTGAAAAACTCCCCCTCACTTGGCTGCCCAACCGAATTAAACAATTATCCAAAATATGACAATTAAGCAGCAAACATCCAACATTTTACCAATTCAATCCATCAGCCAATCCAAATTTAATCAAATCATCAATCAATCAATCAATCCAACATCATCAATCATCAATCAATCCAGTCATCTCCCCCTTTTTGTCATCACAAAAGGGCAATCAATCACATCCATCTCATCCACAAACACATTCATCAATGCAAACTAAAAAACTCATTACATCCACACAATCATCATTCAAAATACTTAAACATCTATCAAACAGTACCAAAAGAAACATAACCAAATGTTGAATTCATCTACATATCCATTGTTGAACACCACAAATACATGAAATAGACAAACAAAATGCAAATGTCCTAAATGGTGAACTATGTGGATCCAGGTGTTCTTCGAGAGAGTTGATATTAGGAGAGGTCCTCCTCTTCAGTTTCTTCATCATCTTCAGCAGCCTCTTCAACTGGTGCCTTGCCTTTATCTGATGTGGAAGGGCCATGAGGAGTCACAGGAGTTGATGAACCAGGGTCTGGAATTGATGAACTTGGATCAGTGGGGCGTGGCTCTTTGCCATGTGAAACTTCCTCAACCACAGGTGGGGGAAAAAGAAGGTTCTTTTTGTCTAGGAAGGCTGTTTGATGTTCAGAGGACATGGTGAGCATTAGACCATGTTCTAAAAGAAGAACATGCTGTTTGAGTTCACGAAGGAGCTCAATCACTTCATCATTGGAGGAGGAAGATGCCTTAGTGGCAGACTTTCTGGGATGAATGGGAGTGAGTGCAATAGATGAAGGATCATGTGCAGCCTTAGACCTATGTTCACTAGATGATGCCCCCTTATAAGCCCATAGATTATCCTTAAAGACAAGATTTTTCCTTTCAAAATATCCTTTGGTAAAGGCATAAGAAGATGCTTCTTTGGGACAAACACCTAGAATTGGTACTTTGTAAAACTCAAAAATCTTTTGAAGAAATTTTCCATAAGATAATTTTCTGGGAGAATCAGTGGCATAGCGAAGTAAAAACTTGCACATGACAAAACCAAAATCAATACGAATTTTTTCTCGAAAACAGTAAAAGAGATACAACTCCATTTTGTTTGCATCAGTTCTATGGCCATCAGTGGGTACAAGCAGGTTTGAAATGATTGAAAAGGCAATTAGATTCACAGGAGCAAGATCATTCAGTTTAGCATCAGCAGGGGAGGAAAAACTTCTTTTAAAATAAGTCAACATTTTAGCCTCATCAAAATGATTATCAGCAGTAGGGTGCTCTTCATAGGAAAAGAAATTTACAATTTTATCCTTGCATCCACGTTCAATGGTAGTATTTAAAATGGAATTCACAGTTTCAGAATCAAAGACTAAGTCTACCCCATTAACCCTGGACATGATCTCAGTTTGGTCAGTGCCTTTCCTAAGATTGGCAAAAAATTGATGCAGCATTTCAGGATAATAGACATTGGGCATAGAAATGAGATGTGACCATTTCTGGAAAGCAAATAGACTCAGAATAGATTCTAAACCTATGTGGCGAAATTCAGAAGAGTTTACAGTTCGTTGAGGGATGACACCTTTTTGGGATATCCAGGAGTGTTTGTCTTTTGCAGCATCATCAAAGAATGTAGGGAGTGTGGCTAATTTTGGAGGCGGTTGAGAAGAAGTTCCCTGTCCAGATTCAGGCTGAGAGGTGGGTTGTGGAGTAGGCCGTGACATTTGACCCTTTACGGCTCCTCTCTTGAAGCGTTTGGATGAACGTTTGACCGTAGGAAGATCCTCATCCTCATCCCTGAGTGGATGCTTGCGTCCGGCAGTAACCTTTCCTCCTCTTAGATTCACCATTGTGCGAAATATGTGGAATGAAGGATGCAAATGATGCACACAGTAGTAGGGAAGTGAATCGCACAGAAATTTTGGGACAAAAAGGCCTTGAACAAGATTTGACAGAGCGGTTATGAGAAAGTAGGGTTTTGAGGGAAATTTGGAAATTTGCGAAATGTTATGCGATTCGGTGAAATGATCAGGAGAAACGAGTCGCAATCGATCAGGAAAAGTTTTGGTTGAGTCAATTTGGGAATGAGAGCTTCAGAATGGTATGAATTTGAGAGTGAGAGACGAGAGAGTTTTCGTCCGAGAGGAAATAGAAAAAGAAGAGTTTGAAGCAAATGAGGAAGAAAGTTACTTTAAAAAGTGTACCGTTGCACTGTCGGACGGCCGAACGAAGTCGTGCGTCCGACATCTTCGTCCGAACAGGTGTTTTCTGGAAAAAATAGCTGAAGAACATTATCGGACGTCCGTTCATCTTCTTTCGGACGTCCGAAAGCTTTGAAAAATTTTAAGATGATTTTTTGATTATCCCTAATTTTGATCTTAGATGAATGAACTGATCTAATGGCAAAGCTTTTGTAAAAATATCAGCAAATTGATCTATAGAACAAACATAATTTACACATACTTCACCTTTTTGAACAAGATCGCTAATAAAGTGATGCTTTATATCTATATGCTTTGTCCTAGAATGTTGAATTGGATTTTTGATCAAATTGATAGCACTAGTATTATCACAGAATATAGGCATGCAGTCATATGATAATTCAAAATCATTCAAGGTATGTTTCATCCATAAAAGTTGAGCACAACATGCACTAGCGGCAATATATTCCGCTTCGGTTGTAGACAAGGAGATTGCATTTTGTTTCTTGCTAAACCAAGAGACTAAGCAATTACCAAGAAAGTGACAAGTTCCACTAGTACTCTTTCTATTCACACGACAACCTCCAAAATCAGCATCCGAATATCCATATAGTGCAAACTCACTAGATCTAGCATACCAAAGACCATAGTCTAATGTACCTTTCAAATACCTAAAAATCCTTTTAACAGCATTCAAATGTGATTCTTTTGGACAAGATTGAAATCTAGCACACAAGCAAACAGCAAACATAATATCAGGTCTACTTGCGGTTAAATAGAGTAAGCTTCTGATCATACCTCTATAGTGCTTTTCATCCACATGATTACCTTCTTCATCTTTGTCAAGTTTTGTAGAAGTGCACATTGGAGTTTCAACTTGCTTTGAGTCCTCCATGCCAAAATTTTTCAGCAATTCCTTGGTATATTTTGCTTGATTTATAAAAATTCCCTCAAGGGCTTGATGTATTTGAAGTCCAAGGAAGAAATTTAATTCTCCCATCATACTCATTTCAAATTCACTTTGCATAGTGGTGGAAAAATCCTTGCATAGATACTCATTAGTAGCACCAAAAATAATATCATCAACATATATTTGCACAATAAGAAGGTCATTTAACACTTGCTTAGTAAACAGTGTGGTGTCCACAATACCTCTTTTGAAACCATTTTCAATCAAGAAACCACTTAATCTTTCATACCAAGCTCTTGGAGCCTGTTTTAAACCATATAATGCTTTAGATAGTTTAAACACATGACTTGGAAATTTTGTATTTTCAAAACCGGGGGGTTGATCCACATATAGTTCTTGATCAATAAAACCGTTTAAGAAGGCACTTTTAACATCCATTTGAAACAATTTGAAACCTTTGAAACAAGCAAAAGCAAGAAGCATTCTAATAGATTCTAATCTCGCTATGGGAGCAAATATTTCATCAAAATCAATTCCTTCTTCTTGTGCATATCCTTTAGCAACTAATCTGGCTTTATTTCTTACAACAACACCTTTATCATCTAATTTATTTCTAAATATCCACTTTGTGCCAATGATAGGTTGATTTTGAGGTCTATCAACAAGTGTCCAAACCTTATTTCTCTCAAATTGATTAAGTTCCTCTTGCATTGCCAAAATCCAGTTATCATCCTTTAAAGCATCATTGATATTTTTGGGTTCAAAAAGAGAAACTAAAGCAAAATTGTCTATCAATTTTCTAGATGAAGAACGAGTCTTTACTTTTTCGGATGGATTACCAATTATAAGCTCTCTTGGATGATTTTGGCTGAATTTCCAAGCATTGGGAAGGTTTTTGACTGAATCATCATTCTCATCTTCATCACTCTTTTCTTGATCATTATGAGCTTCATCCATCATTTCCATTGCTGCTGGTTTAGAAATTCCTTCATCACCAATTTTCAGCTTTTCCATTCCTCCACGAACACCTACATCATCATCCTCACACGACCTTTTGGAATTATCATCATTAGTTTCATCAAATGTTATGTGAATGGCTTCTTCTATCACAAGAGTCCTTCTATTAAAGACTCTATATCCTCTTTTGTTCTCACAATAACCCAAAAATATTCCTTCATCAGATTTTTTCTCAAACTTACCAAGATGTTCCTTTAAATTTAAAATAAAACATTTACAACCAAAGACTTTGAAATATCCAACCGTAGGTTTTTTATCAAAAATCAGTTCATAAGATGTCTTATTCAAAATGGGTCTCAAAAGGATTCTGTTCATCACATAACATGCAGTGTTTACCGTTTCAGCCCAAAGGTATTTTGGCAAACTACATTCACTTAACATAGTTCTAGCAGCCTCTTGTAGTGTCCTATTTTTCCTTTCTACAACACCATTTTGTTGTGGAGTTCTTGCAATTGAAAACTCATGTGTTATGCCATTATGATCACAGAAATTTGGAAAATCACAATACTTGAATTCCGTTCCATTATCACTTCTAATCCTAATAATTTTTAAGCCAAGCAGATTTTGCACTTTAGCAAACAATGAAGTGAAATTCTTGAAGGCATCATCCTTATGAGCAAGAAATATCACCCAAGTATATCTAGAATAATCATCCACAATCACAAAGCAGTATTTCTTACCTCCCAAGCTAGTGATTTGAGTAGGACCAAATAAGTCAAGATGCAAGAGTTCTAAAGGTTTAGAAGTTGAAACACACTTCTTTGGTTTAAAAGAAACTTTTGTTTGCTTTCCAAATTGACATGCATCACAAATTTTATCCTTTTCAAAACAGATTTTTGGCAAGCCTCTAACCAGCTCCTTTTTCGAAATTTCCTTTAGTAAATCCATGTTAAAATGACAAAGTCTCCTATGCCACAACCAAGGATCTTCATTTGAAGCTTTAAGACATTTGAAGCTAGAAGAATCAATTTTATCAAGAACCACAATATATATGTCGTTAAACCTCTTACCTTTGAACACAACATTATATTTGGAATCAAGCACAATGCATTCATGCTTTTTAAACAACACATTCAAGTCTTTATCACACAATTGACTAACACTAAGCAAGTTATAACCTAAATTATCAACTAAGAGCACATTATGAACAAAAGTTTCACCATCCTTACCAGCATCACCTATTCCAATTGTCTTAGCTTTCACATCATCACCGAATGTCACCTTTCCACTTGATTTTGATTTTAGCTTTATGAACAAAGAGGGATCACCAGTCATATGCCTTGAGCAGCCGCTATCAATAAACCATTTGGACTTGTTTGAGCCTTTTTCCTGAAAAGAGAAAATGTTTGGTACCCTTTTTAATTTTTGGGTCCACAATAGTTAGCATTGTATCTCACTAACCAAATGCATTTCATCTCTTTGTTCAGATTTCTTTTCACATAGCAATCTCCTTTCAAATGTCCTTTTTGACAACAAAAATCACACATAATGGAAGAGTCCTTAACATGTACTGGTTTGACATATCTCAATCCACTTCTTCTAGATGTTGTGAAATCATGTGCATTTTTGTTGCGTGCTAATGTTCTTTGATGAGCAGTAAGAAAGGTAGATGACATATTCTTTTTGAGAAAATCTTGTTTTCTTGCTTTCAAAGTCTCATCCAAGTTGTCCATTCTTTTCTTCAAATCACCATGTCTTTCCTTCAGCATTTTACAAATATTTGTCTTTCTATCAAGCTCATTTTGAACATTAAATCCAGCTCTTACAAGACAATCATTGTCAGTCTTTAGTTGTTTATTTTGTTGAAGAAGACTTGTATTTTCATGAATGAGAAAAGTAATTTTCTGTTTTAGCTGCTTGTTTTTATCATAAGATTCCTTCAAGGCATAATGCAGTTTTTCAACAAAGGATTCAAGATCATCATCTTCTTCATCATCACTTTCAGATTGAGAGTGTATGGAAGTTACCTCATTATCTCCAATAGCCATGAAGGCCATTGGAGCTGATTCTTCCTCTTCTTCAACTTCCCATTCAGAGTTGCATTCATTCCAAGTAATCTGGAAGTTGTTGAATCTTGGCTTTCGATCAGCTTTCCCATCTTTTATTTTCTTCATGGGCCATTCATTTGCATAGTGTCCAGGCTGTCCACATTCATAGCATTTGTCCACTAGCTTCTTGTTGAATTCTTGTTTTCCTTTGTTCCTTGCATTTGATGAATAATTTTGAAATTGATTGCTAGGTCCTCCCTTTCTAAACTTCCTTTTATCCAAGATTCTCTTGAAGCCTCTTGTGATGAGAGCAAGATCATTATCATCACCATCCGAGTCTTCATCATCCAAGTGAGCTGGATCATCTTCACTTTGAGTAGTCTTTAGAGCAATATTTCTCTTTGCTCTAGCATCCTCTTCCTCCTGCACTTTAGATTTCAGTTTCAACTCATAAGAGATTAGTGAATTAATGAGAGATTCAATAGGCACAGAATTTAAATCCTTAGCCTCCTCTATTGCAGTCACTTTATTTTCCCATTCTTTGCCCAATGCATTGAGAATTTTCCTATTCTTCTCTCCCAAGGTGTACTCTTTGCCCAACACCTCGAGATCTTTGATCAAGTCATTGAACCTGCAATACATTTTGTCAATATCCTCAAGAGGTTCAATTTTAAATGATTCATACTTTGTGACCAAGATAGCCTTTTTCTGTTCTCTCACGTTGTCACCACCCTCATGGATTTCTCTTAGCTTATCCCACATTTCTTTGGCCGATTTACAACCTTTTACTCTAATTGATTCATTTGAATCTAAGGCACTATAAAGAACATTCATGGCTTTGGCATTCAATGTGAGATTAGTCCTATCTTGAGCATTCATTTCAGCTCTTCTTTTTGGCCGAAGCAACCCTGTATCTGCATCAAGAAAGTTAGGTTCATGCTGTCCTTCACTCACAATAAACCATAGCTCAATATCAATAGATTGCAAAAAGATAACCATCCTTTCTTTCCAGCTAACATAATTGGAGCCACTGAACATGGGAGGCCTAGTAACAGATTGCCCCTCAACAAACATAGCATGACTGGTTGTCATCTTTACTCCAAGCCGTTTGAGCTTAATTTCAAGGAGACCAAGCTCTGATACCAATTGTAAGGCCCAAAGACAACCTAAGAGGGGGGGTGAATTAGTTTGATTAAAATCTTAATCAAATTTATGTAATTTTTTTGCTTAATAAAAATTTACCTTCTTTTCTAGTAATGATCAATCAAGTAGATTAGAAGAAGAGAGCAATATTGATTCGAAAAACAAGTATAGATAAGCAATGAAAATTTTATTAAACAAAAAGAATAAGATAGAATATCAAACCGATTGTGTACCAAGCTTTCCTCAAACTTGAAGACCAATCACTAGGTTGAGCAACTTCTCTTTGATGAAAGATGATCAACTAGATGTACAATGGAGGGAGCACTTCCTCCTTGCCCTAAGTCTCACTTAGTCAAGCTAAGAAGTTTTACAATCACTCAGATAACCCTCAACAAAGCTACACTAAAGAAACTTTCAATCACAAAAGAAATGCTCACAAGAAATTCACACCACTTGGAGAACAAATCTAGTTTTGGAGACAATTTTCAAGCTAAAATATCTCTTGAGATCTTGTAGATAAAGTGTGCAAAAGTCCTTATCTGATTCAGAATCGTTTGTATTTAAAGGGAACCAAAAATAGGCTTCATTAATACTTCCAACGGATAGAAGGCAGATGAAGAGTCAGCTAGCCGTTGGGGCTGTCGGACGTCCGACGGCTTAGTCATCGTCCGATCCCATCGTCCGAAAATCAGTCAAGTTGTTGTTCGGATGTCCGATGGGATTTTATCGTCCGAGTTTCTGTGTCCGAACGTCGTCCAGAGAGTTATCAAATATTCGTGGAATTTTTAGGACGTCCGATGAGATTGATGTGCGTCCGAAGCATGCGTCCGATCCTTCAGGACGTCCGATGCTTCCTTACGAGCGTCCGACAGAGTCTTGGCAGAGAGTCATCAACACTTTGTGGAATTTTTAGGACGTCCGACACGTTCGCTGTGCGTCCGAAGAGTACGTCCGATCCATCCGGACGTCCGATGCTTCCTCACGATCGTCCGACAGAATTTCCTTCTTTATGTTCTTCATCCTTTCGGACGTCCGACCGATTCCTTCGGACGTCCGACATGAGTGCCCTGTTTTTGCTTCTTCTTTTGGTTGATTTTCATTTCTTGACATATTCGTACCTGATTCTTTGATAGGCAAAAAACACTTATATTTGAAGAGAGTTAGATAAACATTTCAAAGTCCTTTGTGATCATCGAAACCAAGAATAACACAATATTTCTACTATGAAGAAGAAATACAAAAGCCGTAGGAAAGTGGTTCCTAGGCCAAAATGGCACTTACAAAAGATTTAGGAAATATTCCTAAACTCAAAACAAGAGAGTCTAAAATATTTGACTAAATGGGCTAGATGACTCAAGAAGTTAATAGCCCATATAACTCTCTTGAGTGGTGCAATTGAAACTAACCCAAGGCCCCTATATTTATAGTTTTCAGCAGCCGACTTCTCCTTGGCATTGTTCAATGTGGGACAAAGCAAAAGAAGCATCGGTCAACAAATGCGGCTTCAACAAATCTCCACCTTGATGAGTCCCCAACATCGAGAGATTATAAACTTGCTCCACCTTCTTCACATAAGTCCCAATGGGCTTAAATCACCAACAATGAATACCAATCAAGTCCAAGCACTGCTTGAACTTGTAAACTGGAAGAGGCTTTGTAAACATATCGGCTAGATTGTCCTTGGTATTGATTTTCTGAATAAGGACTTTTTCCTCAACAATGATATCTCGAATGAAGTGATACTTCACATTAATATGCTTCGTCCTCTCATGATACATCTGATCTTTAGTCAAGTGTATGGAACTTTGACTATCACAGTGAATAATAGTAACACCTTGATGTAGACTAAGCTCGCTAAATAAACTGTTCAACCACAAGGCTTCTTTGATTGCCTCGGTCACAGCCATATATTTTGCTTCTGTAGTAGACAAAGTTACGACAGGTTGTAGAGTTGCTTTCCAACTAACAGCACAACCGCCAATGCAAAATACATAGCCTGAAAGTGATCTTCTCCTGTCAAGATCCCCAGCGTAGTCTGAGTCTACAAAACCAACCAAAGTGTTATTATTTCTTCCAAACTCCAGACATGCATTTGAAGTACCTCGCAAGTATCTGAGAATCCACTTCACAGCCTGCCAATGTGCTTTACCAAGGCAGGACATATATCTGCTAACAATACTGACTGCATGTGAGATATCTGGACGAGTACAAACCATTGCATACATGACACTGCCGACTGCACTGGAATAAGGAGCCCGTGCCATATAATCTTCCTCTTCATCTGATTGTGGTGATTGAGCAGCAAATAGCCGAAAATGGCTAGCAAGAGGAGTAGATACTGGTTTAGCATCTTTCATGCCAAAACCTCCAAGACTTTCTCAAGGTAATTGTTCTGGGTCAAGATCAACTTTCCTACTCCTCGATCTCGATTGATATCCATGCCAAGAATTTTCTTAGCTGCTCCTAAATCTTTCATTTCAAATTCACTACTTAATTGCAGTTTCAAAGTGTGAATTTCTGACAAATTCTTGGCAGCAATGAGCATGTCATCAACATATAACAATAAGTAAATGAAAGAACCATCATTTAACTTCCGGAAGTAAACACAACTATCATTGTGACAGCCCCACCTCACCCTAAGGCGAACCAAAGCGTTCGGCGGACCGCCTGCCCAACTCTCGCCAGGACTCAGTCGTTCACTAAAATCCTCAATTAAAATCGGAATAAAACCACAAGAATAAAAAGGACAATGATCCAAAACTTAAAGCGAAATTTATATACATTGCTATCCCAAAAGGGAATATCAACATCGAATATACAAAGGTTCTCAAGCCTTCATACGTCCAACCCGTGCCAAACACTAAGGCGAGAACCAATCCAAAAGACACAAAAGAACTATACTGGCTAGTTTATATCGAGCCCACGTCCGTGCTCGCCTTCCCCTGTTAAGGAAAACAAAACTAAAGGAATGAGTATAAATTTATAGACAAGGAAATAAAATAATGTCTAGAAAACATATAAAATTTTTTCGGGTTCTCACACTCTCTCCCCCTGAAGAAATTTCGTCCTCGAAATTTTTACCTTCATTTGCCTCAGACGAGTCCGGAACTGTTTGGTTGCCTAACGCATACACTTTTGCTGGTACTCTTGTTCGGTTTTCTCTTTCATTCACTTGTCTTGATTTGGCTCCATCCAGTTGCGGAGTATTACCTTCACGTGGCTGTCTCCTCGGACAATTGCTCACCTGGTGGTCACCACTTCCGCCCTTTCCGCCAACAAGCATCCTCGGTGTGATTAGCCTTCCCACAGTAGCCACAAGTCAAGCGAGAAGCCATCTTTTGGTTGTCTTGAGTAATCTCCTCTGGTCTGATTTGGCTTCCTTTAGTAGACCTTTCATCTACCGCCGCTAACGTCCATGGTGGGCGGAGTAACGGGTTCATTTTCTACACTTTAGGAGGCACTATTGTTCCACTCAATTCACCCGCTATACTATCCGATGTACCCCTTTTTCGGGTCTGGGAGGCCTTTAATTGTGCCTTTGCATTCTCTATTCTTTGAGCTTTCTCAAGGGCCTCCGTAAACGTATTCACTTGTACCGCTGCTAATGCTTCTTGAATTTCTAAATTCAATCCTTGTATAAACCGTCTCACTTTTCTCGGTTCTGTGACTACTAATTTGGAAGCAAACTTGGATAGTTTGGTGAATTTCGTTTCGTATTCAGCCACACTTAAGGTCCCCTGGCGTAGCCCAATAAATTCGTCCTCCCTCCTTTCCTGGACTAAAGGTGGGAGGTACTTCTCGTTAAATTTTCTTAGGAAGTTAGTCCACGTCCATACGGTCCGTTCTCTTTCCCACTTTGCTCTAATTACGTTCCACCACTCTCAGGCCGGTCCTTCAAATTGAAACACTGCAAAGTTTACTTGCCTTTGCTCAGTGTAGTTCAAAACTGTGAAAATATTCACCATGGCCTCTAACCATTGTTCAGCGATATCCGGATCAGGCCCTCCAGCGAATTTTGGAGGTGCAAACTTTTAAAACCTCTCAAGAGCCCGATCTTCTCCTATTTCCGGGTTTTGGGGTTGATTTACAGGCATTTGACCTTGTTGGTCCACCAACCTTGCTAAGATGTTTGTCATTTGTTGAATTGCCGTCACCATTTGGTCCCCGATTTCAACTCTCGGTCCTTACTCTTGTGCAGCTGTTGTTTCCCTTTCCTCTCTTGGCTCTTGAACTCGTTTATTCCCACGGCCACGTCCACGTCCACGACTACGTCTCCCGTCCATCTATATGTTTTTCCTCTCTCTTTTCTTTTCCTTTCCCCCCTAAAAGGTAATTTAGTGCATAAATACAGTAAATTGACTAAAGTAACAAATTCCAACATACCAAATACACAGTTAAACATAGACACACATAACACACCATATATCAAGAAGAAAGATGATCAAATTACACAAAGGCATATCACATTAGACTGAATAACCCCGTCCTAGTTTCAGTTGAATAACCCCGTCCAGTCTCTCCCGTCACTTTCTATCCAAACCAGATATCCATTGACCTCTTGTGCTCATCCTAGCCAAACAAAGCCTGTTCATGTTCCAAAAATACAAGTCTCAAGTACCTAGTAGCTAGCATCGCCTCAACTCTGGAGTACTCGGGCACGAGAATCCGAAATAAGATAATTTACATCTCGAGCTAGCCAGTCCCAAGAGTAAACCATCTACAATCAAAATTTCTACCAGACGTACCTATCTATGGTCCTCAAATACCACAAGAAAATTTATGACCTATAACATCCACAATTTATAGCTTATACTCGAACGAGCACTTATTCCTTCATACCTATTCACCACTCAGTCCAGGCTCACTCCGCGCAGAGACCACGCGAAGCAGGCTCTGATACCAACTGTGACAGCCTCACCTCACCCTAAGGCGAACCAAAGGGTTCGGCGGACCGCCTGCCCAACTCTCGTCAGGACTCAGTCGTTCACTACAATCCTCAATTAAAATCGGAATAAAATTACAAGAATAAATAGGACAATGATCCAAAACTTAAAGCGGAATTTATATACACTGCTATCCCAAAAGGGAGTATCAACATCGAATATACAAAGGTTCTCAAGCCTTCATACGTCCAGCCCGTGCCAAGCACTATGGCGAGAACCAATCCAAAAGACACAAAAGAACTATACTGGCTAGTCTATATCGAGCTCACGTCCGTGCTCGCCTTCCCATGTTAAGGAAAACAAAACTAAAAGAATGAGTTAAAAGCTCAGTAAGGTTTCAAATACATAGGCAACAAGAAGTTCAATGCATTCATTACATATAACAAATAATTCAAGATACAAATACAAAATAAAAAGATAAACACATTCATTAAAAGGATACGGGCTCACAGGGAGCCATATATTCGTTCGTTCGTTCGTTCTCCTATCATTCCCCTTATTCCTCCGGTCAATTAAATAAAATGTATTTTTGGTAAATAAAACTCTCGTTCGTTCACCCCCTCCTGGAAATTGGCCAGGCTCCACCAGACTACAAGGTAATACTCGAGTATACCAAATTCACCCAGGGTCACCATATCGCCCGACCGAGTCCGCTTCTGGCTCGAGTCGATCGGTAACGAAGGGCAGGGCCCACTTCAGCCAAAAGGCTTACATCATGCGCAACTAATGTAGCAATCATGAAATCATTGATAATTTCACGTTTCATTTAGGTCGAACGCGGTAAAGTACACGCTCGCCTAGAAAACTCATTTTGGAAATCCTTGAAAGCACTTAACACATTATCAAACAAGAACACAAGTCATGGAGTCAAGAAAAATATAGCAAACAAGGAACACTCACCTAGTTATGCAAAATAACGTGCAAAATATCCTTCAAGATATGACTCTCAGTCACCGAGAAAACCTAAAATTTAAACGAGAGAGAATATTACAGTTCATCGAACAAACAAGTAAGTGAAATCAAAGAAAAACCGGTAAATGATAAGTAAAACGTATAAAGACGCCTTTATAGTGAAAAGAGGATATTTGGATTGGAGGACGGAAATAACTAGGGTTTCTAAATCAAACGCAAAACTAACTCAAACGGGTTATAAAATGTCCGGCGGAAAACACTTGGACCAAAGGCAACTCGGACTCCAACGAGATAGGCTAAAAATATTGTTTTCGGAATCGTTTAGATAGTTCAAAATCAACTCATACCCAAGAAGCTAGTATAGACTAAACGTCATGATAAAAATCATGTGAAAAGGAGGACAATACTACCTTACGTTCACACTTAAAACCTCACTTAAAAGTGGTTCACTTGTGGTCGAGAAAACCCTAAATCATACCTCTATATTTTGGGAAGGAGTAAGTAGCATTTGAAGTTTTAAACTAAAGAGGTATCATGTTTTAAAATGGAAAACCGGTCATGGTATTGGCCAAACAAAAGTATACAAGTTCAAATAGAAACTTAGCCCTCGAGCGAAAATTTGGGCAGCACGCCCTTTGTATTTACCTATTTCCCAGCCATT
The DNA here is from genome assembly GCF_036785885.1 of Coffea arabica. Classification (NCBI taxonomy): domain Eukaryota; kingdom Viridiplantae; phylum Streptophyta; class Magnoliopsida; order Gentianales; family Rubiaceae; genus Coffea; species Coffea arabica. Next base: position 48,256,259 of record NC_092331.1, on the reverse strand, counting down.
TATGACTTCATTATTTTCCTCAATCAATCCCAACATTACACACAACATAAATAGCCACTCAATAGGCTCAATATCATATGATTACCAAATCAAGCTAGGACATGTGCAGAAATGACGTGTAGGTTGGAAAACAAAAGGCAGATTTGCTGTTGCTTAGTGGAACTAACACAACTGAAGCGACACTAGTCGGATTGAGGTGCAATGTACACCGTTTCGAAGCTAAGAGAAAGGGATACAATGTTGAAGAAGGCCACTCAGTCCAGTTTGCAATGTATTTAGGTCAAATTTATCAAAACTACCCCAGATTTTCCAGTTCGCAATTCAACTAGCAGTCCTGATTCATTCAATCATATCTCAGCACATACAACTCCAATTCAAGTGATTCCAAAGTCATTTGAAAGCTAAGATACAAGGCTATAAGTCTTAAAAAGACATTGACAACCAAATCAGTAGTATTCCTGGTCAAAACAACCAATTACAAAAGCTGATTAGCATGTTCGGATAGAAACAGGGCAGCAGGGGTATTTCAGACTTTTCATAGGCTACGTTGCTCCGATTGAGCTGACATTTTTTAGGCAACTACAAAACATCATTCTCTAAAACTTTTATGTTTTAACCCAAGGCTAATTCGGCCTCTAACTAGGAGAAAAAGTACCAGACATAATGAGATTAATTGAAACCCTAATTCCGAAATTTCCTTTCAAAGCGGAAATTTTCCGTAAATAGCCACAATTTACGCACCCTAACTTCATTCTAGATTATCCCAAACCATCACCCATGGCCACACAATAATAAACATATGAAAACAGAAAAATTCAAGAATAAATATAAAAGTCACCAATCTCAACTAAAAGTCATGAAATCTTTCACAAAATCACACTTATAACCACCACAAGTCATGAATTTGACATTATCAAGACCAAAGAAAGAATTCCCTAGCTACTCACCTTGAAATACAAGAAAGGAAGCAACTACACACCTCTTTCTTTCAAACCACTTCACCAATAACCTTACTACTACTAAGAGAAGGATTTTTATGGGGAAATTGCAAGTTTAATCGGTTGGATTGCAAGCTTGAGCAAGATTTGAGATGAAAAAAGTTGAAGATTTTTTTCCTTTTCTCCCTAGAGTAGTTCGGCCAAGAGGGAAAGAAATGAAGATGATTTTTTGGCCAATTTTGATTAAATGATAAAGTTATGAATAGTGGTCAAAACTTAAAATGCCATCACAAGGTGACACTTGTCACCCTTATTAATGCATAGTTATCCTTTTGTCTCTCCAACTCTCATCCATTCGGTAGCCTCTAATTATCTCTTAACACCTGATAAATTAAACCCGATATACAAAACTTAACCTAATTGGCCGAATTTTATCGAACTTACCGCACTAGTGGGTCCCACGTCAAACTACACTTCAAATTTAACGTACACTAACTTATATCAAGAAAATGATTTGAAAACTATATTCACTTATAAAAATGTATAGAAAATTAATATATTGAAGAAAAGTATAAATTTATAGACAAGCAAATAAAATAATGTCTAGAAAACATATAAATTTTTTTCGGATTCTCACAATCATACATGCTCCTTAAATAACTATGACCCAACATAAAGGAATTAAACCTCTTATACCACTATCTTGGAAACTGTTTCAATCCATATAAGGATTCCTTCAATAAGCAAACATGATCTTCCTTACCTTCAATCTCAAGACTCTGGGGTTGTTTCATATAAATTTGTTTTTCAAGTTCGCCATGCAAGAAAGCTGTCTTAACATCAAGCTGTTCTAACTCCAAATCATACATGGCAACTAAAGCAAGCAAAACACAAATAGAGCTATGTTTAATAACAGGTGAAAAAACTTCATTAAAATCAACACCTTGTACCTGACTATAGCCCTTTGCAACTAATCGTGCTTTATACCTTGCATTTTCAACCCTTGGAATACCTTCCTTTTTCTTGAAAACCCATTTGCATCCAACAATTTTCTTAGCTGACGACGGCTTTACAAGAACCCAAGTTTCATTCTGATGAAGAGATTCAATTTCTTCATTCATCGCAATCAATCACTTTGCAAAATCATCACAAGAAACTACTTCTGAATAGGTGGAAGGCTCACTAACTGCATCAATTTCTTCTGCAACAGACAAAGCATATGCAACTAAATTTGCATATCTTTGTGGCGGTCGAATGTCTCTCCTTGCTCTATCTCTGGCTATGGAATACTCTTCTTCTTCTGAACTATCTTCAACAGTAGATTCAGGTGCATCTACTGGCATTTGTTGAATAGAAGATTTGGTCTGAGAAGGACCAGAACTGCCAATATCAAGCTCCACCTGCTTCTGTGTACTATCAGTAGTACAAGGACTAGAAGGCTCCTTCTCGGAAGATAACATAGACAATTCATCAAAAGTAACATCTCTACTGATCACAAATTTTGGGGATTTGGGATCAGGACACCATAATCTGTATCCTTTCACCCCAAAAGCATACCCAAGAAAAATGCACTTTTTAGCCCTAGGCTCCAATTTTCTATCATTCACGTGCATGTATGCTAGACACCCAAAAACTTTTAAATTGAAGTAATCAGCAGGAGTATCTAACCAAACTTCCTCAGAAGTTTTGAAATCAAGAGATGCAGAAAGAGAACGGTTGACAATGTAACAGGCCATATTGATTGCCTCTGCCCAAAAGTCATTTGTCAACCCTGCATTGGAGATCATACATCTTGCTCTCTCCAAAAGCGTCATGTTCATACGTTTGGCCACACCATTTTGTTGAGGCGTCATCCTGACGATGTGATGCCGAACAATTCCTTCATTTTTACAAAATCTATCAAATTCACCTCCACAAAATTTCATGCCATTATCTGTTCTCAACCGCTTAATATGCTTTCCTGTTTGTTTCTCAATCAAAATTTTTCATTGCTTGAAAGTTAGGAAAACATCATTTTTATACTTAAGAAAATATACCCAAATTTTCCTTGAATAATCATCAATGAAAGTCAACATGTACCTGGCACCACATTTAGAAGGAGTACGAGAAGGACCCCATAGATCTGAATGAATGTAATCAAGAATACATTTTGTCTTGTGAATTGCTAGTGAACTGAAGCTGACTCTTTTCTGCTTCCCAAAAATACAATGTTCACAGAATTCCAATGGCCCGGTACTTTGTCCACAAAAAAATCCTCTTTTGCTTAGTATGCCCAAGCTTTTTTCGCTCATGTGCCCCAAACGCATATGCCATAATTTGGTGATGTCTATATTTGACAAAGATGATGTTGAAACAGCAGCAGCACCTGTAACAGTAGATCCCTGCAAAATATACAAAGTACCAGATCTGTGGGCCTTCATAACAACAAGAGCTTCTCGAGTGATTTTGAGAAATCCACTTCCACTTGAATACCTACACCCAATAAACTCAAGAGTGCCCAAAGAGATGAGATTTTTCTTCAAATCTAGAACATGTCTAACATCTGTGAGCATCCTCACAATACCATCGTACATTTTAATCCGGATTGTGCCTTTGCCAATAACTTTACAAGCGGCGCTGTTACCCATTAAGACAACTCCACCATCAGTTGATTCATATGTTGAAAACCAATCCCTATTGGGACACATATGATACGAACAACCCGAATCTAAAATCCATTCATTGTTAGAGCTAAAATTATTTTCCGTTGCACAGAAAATGGTTCCATCATTCTCATCAGCTGCTATACTAGTTTCAGCGGATTTTGTATTTTTCTCAACAAATTTTTCTTTTTGCTTTTCTTTCTTTTTCAATTTAAAGCAATCAGAGATAACATGACCCTTCTTTTTACAATAATTGCACACCACATTTTTATGTCTGGACTTGGATCTACTTCTATTTTCTGTATTTCTCTTTTCAGATCTACCCCGAACAAACAAGCCATCGGCTTGACTCCCACTAGTTTTCTCAGTAATATCCCTATCTATCTGCTCTTTAGATTTTAATGCAGATTTAATTTCCTGATACGAAATTGTTTCCTTTCCATAAATCATAGTATCACGGAAATGCTTAAAGGACTGGGGAAGGGAACAAAAAAGTAATAGGACTTGATCTTCATCATCAATTTTCGAATCTATATTCTCCAAATCCATAATAATGGAATTAAATTTATCAAGATGGGAGAGTATGGATTTACCTTCAGACATCCGAAGCATGTACAAACTCTGATTCAAATATAGCCGATTCTCGACTGTCTTCTTCATATACAAGGCTTTCAATTTATCCCACATAGCCTTGGCCGAAGTCTCCATTGCTACCTCACGCAATACCTCATCGGAGAGATTTAAGATTATGCTGGATCTGGCCTTCTTATCCATATCGGCGAAATCCGCATCCTTTACATCTTCTGGCTTTTTCTCAATTCCTTGAATTGCCAAGTCAACTCCGTCTTGAACAAGAATGGCCTCCATCTTGAGCTGCCACATTCCAAAGTTGACATTTCGGTCGAATTTCTTGACAACCGTCTTTGTTATCGTCATTGTTGCCACAAAATCTGTAACCTGAAGTTTGTCTCAAAAAACTGGCCAAACAAATATGCAAGTCTCGTGAGCTGGTCCCACAGGGTGAGCAGGCCCCACGAGATAAGCGGGGCCCACGGGATGAACGGGCCTCACAAGGTAAGTGGGCCCCACGGATAAACGGACCCCACAGGATGAGTGGGCCCCACAGGATAAACGGGCCCCACCAGATGAACCTGTCTTGCAAAATATATCAACAAACTCGGATACCAGTTTGTTAGGACTAGCCCAAGAATAAAGAAACTAAAGTTAGCACAAATTAGGCGGTATAATCGAACATATAATGTTTAGGCGGTAGACACCAAACATATAATAATTAGGCAGTAAAACCGACCATGAAAAGGCAGATAACAAAGCAAATAAAAGACACAGAAGATTTACGTGGTTCAGTCAAATTGACCTATGTCCACGGGTAGAGGAGGAGCAATATTTCTACTATGAAAAAGAAATACAAAAGCCGTAGGAAAGTGGTTCATAGGCCAAAATGGCACTTACAAAAGATTTAGGAAATATTCCTAAACTCAAAACAAGAGAGTCTAAAATATTTGACTAAATGGGCTAGATGACTCAAGAAACTAATAGCCCATATAACTCTCTTGAGTAGAGCAATTGAAACTAACCCAAGACCCCTATATTTATAGCCTTCAGCAGCCGGCTTCTCCTTGGCATTGTTCGATGTGGGACGAAGCAATAGAAGCATCGGTCAACAAATGCGGCTTCAACACTTATGAAGGGGAGACATGATGTTTCAAGGTTGGAAGATTTCAAAAACACCAGCGCTTAGAGCTAATGCAATTGAAAAAACTGAAATGGGTGACAGTGGAAGAGGAATCAATGCCTAGTCTCAGAAATGTGCAATTAATTGGTTGTAAACTGATGCAGGAGTTGCCTTCGGGCATCCAAAACTTGACCGGACTTCAATTTCTTGGGTTCTTTGATATGTCTGATGAGCTAATGCACAAAGTACAGAATTTGGATAAACAAAGTACAGATTATCAGATAATTTCTCATATCCCCGAAGTTTGCACTAGTTACTGGATTGATGGTCGGTGGGAACCCAAGTTCCTCTAAGAGAAGAGAAGCTAAGAGACAACTCTTTGCAGCTTTCAACATTAACTGATATTCAGTCAACTCATCTTTTCTATAAGTCTCAGGTTGCTTACTAGCTTTTCCTTTTATTTCATGGGCTCTCGTTAACCTTTTCCTTTCTACTGCTTATTACATTTGTATCAAATCATGTCATGAAATAGCTCAATTCCTCGAAATAGTATGTGTTCATATATATGGATTTAGATTTCCTTTTTATAGTTGGCCCCATCAAACTCTCTCTGGTTAAGTAAAACATATTGATAGGATGTTAATTGTTGGTTATTTTATTATTAATTTCCCCTTTGTCCTTGCCAAATATTGTTTAAATTGTTAATATATACTTATATTTGGTATTTGGACCTATCTACAGGGAAGTTGAACTGAAATATACTAAAAAGGAGGACCTGTTGAGGAAAATTGCTCCACACGTGGGAGACTCCAAAGAGCTTCACAAACCCGGGCCCACAAGGTGCCACAGACGGATTGCATCTCTTTTGCTGATTAGAAGTTTTCCTATGAAGAGGAAACTAAAATCAAGGACTTCGCAGAGCTCCAATTCTTTGGCCTTTGGACTCTCAATTCGGTGGGGACCACTAGATAGATAGCATTGAGTCATTTCTTTTGGCTTTAAGGAAACAAACGTACAGAGGAGAAGAAAGGCATTAGTCTTTGTGGCTTGTTCCTTATTCGTGGGGACCACGAGACAAGAAGTAGTTTTTGTTTTAGAATAGGAGAGCTTCGTTTTGTTTTTGCTTCTAGCTAGTTCCTTCGTATTCATGACTATATATAGCTTTGCCGTTTTCTTCTAGAGGGGAGGACGGAAACATAGTTTTGTTTTAGAATAATTACTTCTGCAATTTTGCATGGGATTCCCTCCATGAAGATGAACTAATTCAATTTTTCTAGTCGAAGGTCAATTTGAGGACTCGGTTCCGAACATCTGTGAGATCTAATTATTTTATTTATTTCTTTTATTTATTGGTATTTGTACGTTTCCTGATTTAATTATTTATGATTGTTTTGTTATTTGAATGTCAAGGACCCGATATTCGAATTAACCTAATAATCTATCGATTAATACCAGTGGCGACTAGCATGATTGGTTTCATGTTAGGGAAACGTATGATCTAACTTAAACAAACCCTCGTAGCGTGTTTGTTGGTTAGGGTTGGGCTTTTCTAATTATTAATGCAGTCAAGTAATTAAATCCTATGGTCATACCTAGGGTTATTTCTTGGTTAGAGAAATAGTTAACGGTCGTACCTTAACTATCGAGAAATTAAGGAAAGGCTGGTTGTTAATCGCGTGTATGGCAACTATAACCAATCTATTAATGAGTAATTGAATTATCTTTGCGTCGATGATCAGTTGCATGGACCGTGTCTGAAAAATTGTACCTCTAGCTAGAGTCATATTGGTTATTGATTAATTTTTATTAGTTGTTTTATTAGTTAGTTAATTAGTTATTTTATATTCTCCAAAAACCCCCCCATACTTCGGACTCTAAAAGAAATAAATTATCCCCAGTCCCTGTGGATTCGACCCTATTTATCACTATCTACAGAAATTATATTTTATTTAAGTAGGTATTTATTATTGCACAGGTTCGGCACCTGTCAATTTTTGGCGCCGTTGCCGGGAACTGGTGCTAGATTAATTTATTTCTTTTTGAGTTCATCTTGTTTTTATTTTTTTAATTTATTTTTCTCTTATTTTTTTTATATAGTTTACGGCTTCTAACACTCCGTATTTTGGTGATAGATTGGATTTTGTTTCCAGGGAAAGCAATGAGGCTTGTTTTTTTTGCTAAGTTTGCATATTCAGAGGCACTAAACTCTATTAGAGAAAGAATGGCTGCTGCAACCTATAAAATTTGTTATGCCAGGGATCATTCAATCGGTATGTGCCCCGAATATCAAGATAATCTGAGTGTCCCACTCAATAATTATGGAGATTTTTCACCCTGGTCTCAAACATGGTATAACCCTAATCCAAACGGGTATGATCAAGGATGGTGGGATAACTCCAGTTATAATTATACAACAGGGCCAATGAATTTTCAGCAGTATGAGTCTCAAGAATCATCATCTATGTCATGTATGTCTCTTGAAGAAATAGTTGAATCAATAGCTACTAATATATATCAATTCCAACAAGAGACAAAAATGAGAAATGGGATGATGAAGGATGCAATGAGTAATCTGGCAGATCAAATATGTCTATTGACATCCAGAATAAATCGATTGGCTTCTCAAATTGAAGAATTGCCCTCGAAAATCATTGTTGATTTTGAAGAAAATGAGAGTGCAATTTGCTTGACTAGTGATGAGGAGATGCAAGAGTGTCAAAATGAGAGATCTACAGATGCAGTTGAAAAAGAAGCTGAAAAGGAAGAAATGGAACCCCAACCGCAACCCATTCAAGTGAAAGAATCCAGTGAAGAATCATCAAATGTGGTGACACCACCTCCATTCCCTAACCCGCATTTTCTTAACTCTTACTCTATGATTTCTGTTAATGAGATTGATTTTGTTATACCGGAAGTTTTTGAGTCTCATGGCAGAAATAAGTTAAGAGTAGCTATGGTCAAATATCTTGAACCGTTGCGTGCTCTTGATGGAGGAGTAGATGAAGAATTGAGATCACTGCTTGATTATTTGGCGCCATCTACTAGTCCAAGGAAAACCGTAGCTCGTGTGCTAAAAAATTACTCTATTTACGAGGGTTATCAGGACTATATAAAGGATGAAGCATTGAAACGAACCACAAGATTTTATCCTCCCTGAACAAAGATGACAATGTCTAGCCAAAGACATTAAAAAAGGGCGCTTTTTGGGAAGCAACCCAAATATTGATTTTATTGTTTTTCGTTGTTAAATTCTTTAATTATGTCGTTTCTTATTTAGGTTGTGGTCGGTCTTAATGTTTTCCTCCACTGTGGTCAGGACAACAATCTTGGCGTGCCCACGCGGTGTTTGTAACTCCTGAGGTTAGTGGGCGTTTGCCAATCTTCGTGTGCCCACGCTGTGTTTAACGACCCAAAACCCAAAAAAAAAAAAAAAAAAAAAAATTTCACATTGAGAAAATTCACAAAAAAAAAAAAACATTTTTTTTCTTTTTCTTCAAAAATTCAAATTTTGAAAATTTAAATCCGAAAAAAGTGGAAAAAACATTGAAAAAAAACCCCAAAACCAATTTATTTTCTTTTATTTTTTTCTTTTTCTTTTTTCTTCTTTCTTTCTTTCTTTTCTTTCTTTCTTTCTCTTTTCTTCCTCTTCTTCCCCGCTTCCTTCTTCTTCTTTTCTTTTTCTCTCTTTGGCCGAAATCCCTCGCCGCCGCCTGTCGCTTGGAGCCCATGGACCTCCACCTCCAACAGCCGAGCGCCGCAGCTTCACCATTGCCGCACGCCCAGCTCCACCACTAGCCCTCTTGCCGCTCGTCCGCCTCACCAGCCTCTCTCCACTTCACCCACAGCCCACGGCCGTGCCTGCCTCCCTACTGCGCGCCTCCTGGCCGCCGTCACGCGCCACGAGCTCCACCACGCGCGACCACCGCCAGCTCTCCTCCAGCTTCGTCGGCGACCAGAGCCACCGTCGTACGCTGCTCGCGCGCATGAAGCTTCGCCCACCGCCTCTTCGCCAGCTCGCCACATCTCCGCGCGCAACTCCAAGCGCGCCGCTGCCTCCTGAGCTCGTGCCACCACCAGTTTGCCCAAGCTCCGTTAACCGCCGCCATCTCCCTCTGCTCTCTCTCCACTTCGTCACCATCTCATGGCCAACAGCTCCTCCACTGCTCCGCTGCTCCACTGCTCCACCACCCATGGCCATCTGCTTGGTGTCTCTGGTATGAAGCGGAGGTATTTGCTTTTCCCAATTTATTGGCCCAACTTTCTAAGGTAAATTACTTATATTTGGAGTACTATTTCTGGAATAGATTTCTAGATTGAATTCGGCACAGACTTTGGGTTCTATGTTGAATTTTGGTTTTCGGGCCCCTGCTAAATTATTTTGCTGAATTCTTGATGCCCTATGACTGTTGATTTAAGTAGCTAAAGTATTCGGGCCTCTGCTGAATTGTAGTTGGCAGAGTTGTGCATTTATTTGTTCAATCCAGCAACTATAATACTTAGTGCATTGATTGCTGATTTCATGGCCATAGTTACTATCCCAATTCATTTGTTTGGGACTTCTTTTCGCCCTTGAGATTGATATTTTCTAGACCCTCTGATAGCTATTTTCTTTGGAAGTTATTGGGAGTTGATTTTGGGGGTTTTCTGCTTCTGTGGGGCGTTCGTTGTGATTTTGGGTTGGGCATTTAGGTGCCGCTTCTGTGTACCATTGGTTGCGATTTGTAAGAGGTTCTTATGGCTGCTTTAATTTTGCTCTGCTTTAATTTTTTGTCATGCACCATTGACTATTAGGCTTTTGCGCTGAAAGTGTTGCTCCTGTTAGTCTCCGAACTACTGTTGCTGGAATTTCCCTTTTCTTGGGTCATTTGCTATTTTAGTAGGTTGAGTTGAGTATTTGACTGTCCAATTGGAGACAGTTGTTAAGGTTCTGGGTGGAATTGTGTCCAATTGCTGAAATTTGTTATTTTGATTACCACTAGCACCGCTCTTAGTTTGTTCGACTTGTTGTTTTGGTGCATTGTTGGGAGCTGTGCTCTGGTATCGTAGGGTACTTTCTGCATCCGTTCGTTGAATTGGAAGGCTACTGTGTCCCTTCCTTTGCTTATTGCTGATCGAGTGTGCCTAATTGACTTGCTTGGGGTACACTGCCTCTTAAATTCAAGTCCTACATCTTTGGAGCATTTGTTGCACTTTTGGACTGTATTGATTCTGAAACTGACTACATTGGGACCGCAAGTGCATATTGATTGCCATTGCCATAAGTGTTGGGGTATTTGTATGTCTTCTGGGTGGTTGAATTGTGCATTTTATTCGTTGGCTTGGATTTAAAATTGTTATTGCTTTGAATTTTCGGCTTCCATTATTTGTTGGCAATTGTAGTCTCTTGTTGCTTAGAGTGATATCTAGAGTCCATGGTGAAGCCACGAATGGCACCAGCTCCAGATGCGAGTTGATCCACAATTTCCACCTGAACCGCCCCTATTTTGATGACTTCAGGGAAGTACCGTCGCCCCTCTCCTTCCTTCTGCTTTTACGTTATCACATTGAGGGCAATGTGTTATTTAGGTATGGGGGGGAGATTAGTTGGGGTGCTAGTATTTTTGTTTTTAGGTTCTAGAGGTTTTTCCTTTGTTTTAGTTTGATATTTATCTCCTTTTTCGGTTATTTTCTTTTCTTTTTTTTTCTAGTGGTCAGTCTTCATATGAATACCAAGTTTGATGTTGGATTGTTGTCTCTAATTCTGCTATTGCCAAGTTTATTAATAAAAAGGTATCAAGTTGATGTGGTTGAGTTCAGGAACATCTCTTTGGTGAATATCAATAATTGCTTAACTTTTCCAATTTTTGGTTAATTTTTCTAGGCATAGGGAATGATTGTTGGCATTTTTCATGTGAATTGGCTCAATTATTAATTTTAGTTCTCTATGTTTGGAAATTTGAGGCTGGCTGCTGTTATTCTTGTGTTGCTTTTAGATATCGTGCTATATGGTTGTAAATAAGAGTTGACTGTACTCCGCTAGTAGTTACTACTGAGTAACCGGGGATCTTCACCTAAAGTGTTGATTTTCGCGTCAAAAGATAATAGTTGCTATGAGTGCGTGGTCCCGTAGCAATTAGAGCTGAGTAACCGGGCTCCTCCATCTGGCAAATGTTGGAGTTCGCGTCAAAAGGCTCTAAGGGCTATAGACTAAATCTTTTGTTACTCGAAAAAAAAAAAACAAGAACAACAAAAAGAAAAAAAAAGTAAAGTAAAGATTGTGTTAGTATGCGAATAAATCAGCTTGCCAGTTTGTGATCTTAATGTCGAGATTTTGGTTAATAGTTGGACCGTTTGCTGATAAATGTGAGCAACCATTTCTTTTTCTTAGATTAGTTTGCTTTAAATTGGAGGAGTTTGTGGTTTAGAAGCTAACCGGGGTGATGTTTCTTGAACCCTGATCACTGATGCTTGATAGATGCTTTCCTTGGTATCTTGGCAATATGGTAGATGGAGCAATACCCATTTTCACATTTTGGTGTTATTTGTCATCCCCATGCTTGAGGGCAAGCATGATTTAGGTGTGGGGGGAATTGATAGGGTGTTAATTGTTGGTTATTTTATTATTAATTTCCCCTTTGTCCTTGCCAAATATTGTTTAAATTGTTAATATATACTTATATTTGGTATTTGGACCTATCTATAGGGAAGTTGAACTGAAATATACTAAAAAGGAGGACCTGTTGAGGAAAATTGCTCCACACGTGGGAAACTCCAAAGAGCTTCACGAACCCGGGCCCACAAGGTGCCACAGACGGATTGCATCTCTTTTGCTGATTAGAAGTTTTCCTATGAAGAGGAAACTAAAATCAAGGACTTCGCAGAGCTCCAATTCTTTGGCCTTTGGACTCTCAATTCGGTGGGGACCACTAGATAGATAGCATTGAGTCATTTCTTTTGGCTTTAAGGAAACAAACGTATAGAGGAGAAGAAAGGCATTAGTCTTTGTGGCTTGTTCCTTATTCGTTAGGACCACGAGACAAGAAGTAGTTTTTGTTTTAGAATAGGAGAGCTTCATTTTGTTTTTGCTTCTAGCTAGTTCCTTCGTATTCATGACTATATATAGCTTTGCCGTTTTCTTCTAGAGGGGAGGATGGAAACATAGCTTTGTTTTAGAATAATTACTTCTGCAATTTTGCATGGGATTTCCTCCATGAAGATGAACTAATTCATTTTTTCTAGTCGAAGGTCAATTTGAGGACTCGGTTCCGAACATCTGTGAGATCTAATTATTTTATTTATTTCTTTTATTTATTGGTATTTGTACGTTTCCTGATTTAATTGTTTATGATTGTTTTGTTATTTGAATGTCAAGGGCCCGATATTCAAATTAACCAAATAATCTACTGTCATATTAATTGATTGAATCCGTAATTGTTCTATTGATTAATACCAGTGGCGACTAGCGTGATTGGTTTCATGTTAGGGAAACGTATGATCTAACTTAAACAAACCCTCGTAGCGTGTTTGTTGGTTAGGGTTGGGCTTTTCTAATTATTAATGCAGTCAAGTAATTAAATCCTATGGTCGTACCTAGGGTTATTTCTTGGTTAGAGAAATAGTTAACGGTCGTACCTTAACTATCGAGAAATTAAGGAAAGGCTGGTTGTTAATCGCGTGTATGGCAACTATAACCAATCTATTAATGAGTAATTGAATTATCTTTGCATCGATGATCAGTTGCATGGACCGTGTCTGAAAAGTTGTACCTCTGGCTAGAGTCATATTGGTTATTGATTAATTTCTATTTATTTCTATTAGTTGTTTTATTAGTTAGTTAATTAGTTATTTTATATTCTCCAAAAATCCCCCCATACTTCGGACTCTAAAAGAAATAAATTATCCCCAGTCCCTGTGAATTCGACCCTGCTTATCACTATCTACAGAAATTATATTTTATTTAAATAGATATTTATTATTGCACAGGTTCGGCACCTGTCAACATAGATCAGAGCACCTACTACAGAAAACAGAAGGTAGTCTTCATTAAGTTAATTTGGAAGTGTATGAAGCAGTTAGTGAAATTAGTTTGTATGTATAACACCTTTTGAAGTCCAAAGTCCAGACTTGAAAGTTCTTTTCTTTTCTTTTTTTCTAAATTCTCAGTCTGTATGTATAACTTTCTCAAATGAAATTTGGTTCTTGATCTTAGAAATGCATGCCTATAGCATATGATTTTTATTCTTGAGCTAGTTTCTCAATCGTGAATTTGCAAATGGAAAAATTTTTCAGAAAATGAGGGATTTTGCCCCATCTCAATCTTAACCATAGATTAATGTGTCTTTAGTCAATAAACAGATTTAGTAAGCACATGCTAGTGCCATCAGTTGCTCAAGGTGTTAAGTTTATAATAACAATTTAGATCCATTTAAAATTAGTGGGCGGTTTTGGATGGATACAGATGAATTAACGTAATTGGGCTGTGATTGACACTTTCCTCCATCAAACTTGTTCTGGTTCAATATGACATAGAACAAAGCATCTGCAAAAGAAAAAAAAAGGCAGTCTTCATTAAGTTAATATTGAAGTGTATGAAGCACAAAAGATGAATTTAGTCAAATTAGTAAAGCGTGGACAACACCTTTCAAAGTCCGAACTTGAAGGTTCAGTGTGCATTTATTTTTCTCAGTTTGTATGCATATTTTTCTCAAATGAAATTTGATTCTTGATCTCAGAAATGCATGCCTGAAAAATATAATGGGTTTGTTTGGATAGAATATTATTTGGAATAATTACTGTAGTACTTTTTGTGATGTGATATATGTGAGATAAAAAGTTGGTTGCAAATATAAAAAGGTGGGTTGGGAAATGTGTTTATGATGCAAACGAAATATTATTTGGAATAATTTCACTATCCAAATATTATTGGACTAGTTTCTCAATTTTGAATATACAAATGAAAAAATTTTCAGAAAATAAGAGATGCAAGATCTTTATCTGATTTTACCCCAAAGGAGCTACCTTAACAGGGTTGAGAACACTCTGTTAATGCTAGGATCGATCTTTTCCAAAATTGAATTTGAATCCTCCCTCGATTTTGGAAGTAAATAACTCTTAAGCAACTCTTTGTGATTCTCAATAGGAGCTACCTTAATCTCGCCAATATCACAACACAGGAACTTGACAGGGTTGCAATGAACACAGTTTGGAACCTGTTTTTCATTCCATGCGATTCAGATACCACAGGCCATGTAAAGTAAAACTGATGGAAGAGTTGCCTTTGGGTTCACTCTAGAATATATCTATTGAGCTAGTACACAAACAATTTCTTGTATTCTTGAAGTTTGCATTGAATACTAGATAGACAATCAGGGTACTGGTGGCAAATGATCCCAAACTTCAATGGGCTGTCCATGACCAAAGGTAATTTGGGCGGGATGGATTTAATATATATGGGAATACTTGGGTATCATGCGGGATTCTTACGGCCCAATCTTTCGAGTTTTTGTAACAAATAATTTTATTTTTCCTGAGTAAAGACATTTTTGAATTATATGTATGTTTAATATACATGACTTCTATGGTACAACACTAGTTGTTTACCACATTTTTTCTCCTACTCGTAACATTTTAAATCCATATGTTTTTCCTTGAGAGAATTTTTTTTTAAGCAAATGAGGACCATTTAGTCTAATGAAGTAAATTCGCTCGGAACTTCTTTTATACAAAATTAATTCTTAATATAATACATAGCAATTTGTACAAAGATCTTATTGGCTAGAAAAAAAACTATCATGTTAATCTTGATTGTACGGTAGTTATGAACAAATCTATTACCCTCCGTATGATGAAATGCCTAGTAATATTTTTCCTTCAGTATCATGAAATTCTTAGTAGACAAAAATTTGAAATTTAGAATATGGAGTTTTTCTTTGGTAGGTTTTACAAGTGGTGGAAACATCTTATTATATTCTAGAATAATCAACCATTTTGTTATATCCAAAATAATTTCTTTGGCCAATTAGTGGAAAAAAATAGGGGTAGGATATTAATCTGAATTGATTTTTTTCTAGTGGAGCATAATCGAAGAAAGAAGGGATGTAATAGTGTAAATGATTTGAATTAGTTTGTTCATTTTGTTTTCTCTTAGTCCTAGTTAGTAGGCATTTGTAGTATACTTATATTATACTCATTCTTACGTATCATTCAAAAAACTCCATATTTCCTAGATTTCAAAAATACTTTGAAAAATACTCATACTTTTCAATTAACTCTACAAAACATGTAATAAATTTTTTTCATGTATTATACTTCATGAATTATATTTCAATTTATCTAAAAAAATTAAAATTTAATGATAATGACGTGTTCATGAGTAATATACAAAATAAGAACAACATATAATATAACAATTGTAGATTTATACATATTTAAGTAATATGGTAACAAAATTTTAATAAATTTAACATCTCATACATTAAAATAAGTTTAAGATTGGTATAGAAGTGGCATATTCTTTGAAAACTATAGTAAATTTATCTATATTTTTAGTTCCTTAATTTTCAAATATGTTCGTACTATACACGTACAAATTTATATGAGTAATTTTGCCGAACACGCCGAATTTTTAACCGTACCTTTGAAAATAAATCTTGTATAATATGCATACATATACCTCGTATTATACCCATAGCATATTTTACAATCTATGCCCTTAATGCTATAAGTAAAATACGTTGGAAGTTAAATGAACAAATTGACTACATATCATCATTTGAGGATCTAGCTTTCAAAAATCACATTGTCCATAGGTTAGGACATGCCCAAGGCTGGTCTAGTGCACACTGCACAGTGCCTTGTAAATATATATTAACATGCCCTAAGGGTTTAGCACTAATTGAACAAGCTTACCAAGTCGGATATTAAACAAATTAACTAGATTTTTAATTAGCGAAGCTCTACCATCTTTAATTATGTCCTCGGGATGAATATTTAAGGGTTGGAAGTTGGACTAATCCAAAATGCACATAAGTTAGCTCAAAATACCACCTGCCCCAACAAAATTAATGAGCAAGAAATTCAAAAAAAAAAAAACAGAGAGAGACCCTTAAAAATGAGAGATTTATGGCTAAATCCATCCTCATCCATAGATTGTGACAAAAAAATTAATAGATCTCTTGATTGACTCCATTCCTTGACTAGTTTCTGAATTGTAGTGTCTAAGCAAAATGTGTCTATTACTTATATTAATTGTATTGTTTGGATTAAATGCCTATGAATACAGGCTTCTATCAGTATATGAGGAAATATAAACAAAATGTTGTTTTTTCATTTTTTTTCTCATGGTATCAGAGCAAATGAAGAGATTCTAGCGCATTGTTTAACGTTCAATACTAAGTTTATGCCCTCTTTTTTTATTTACTTCAACATTTTGTTCGTCAGCGCTTACTTCAGGTTTGGTCATCACCGATTCAGGGAAGAAAGTGAAGGGTTTCATGTAGACGATCGTGTTCTTGTATCAAAATTTGCCATGATTTATTCATTTTTTGTTGGCAATTTAAATGTAGTATGATGTGCTCGTTATCATATGCCAAATTCGTACACTTCTGCTAGGCCCACAATCATTCAAGTGCTTGCTGCTGCTGTTGTTTGGCTCTCAGGATGACCAATTTCTTCTAGGTGATTTGAGAAGCAGTTGTAATTTTACTGTATTTTGTATCATTATAATATTTTGAGTGCTTGCTGTTTTTCAGTTTTGCTTGGCATCCGCTGATGTAATATGAAAATTAGACCTCCTTTTATTTGCTATGGATTGTATGTCTATAAAGGTTATAATAGTTTGCCTAAAAAATTTTATTATTTTGTTTTGCCTGACAAGAGACTTCCATAAACTAAACAAAATTATGCAGAATAATTAAAACATATGCTTGACTCCATGTTTTGCTGTTGGCTTTGTAATTCCTTAGAAATGCTAAATTCTTGATGGTTTGGTTAATAATGGAAAATAGTAAGGTAAGCAAAATGATATCTCAAAACAATTGCCAAAATTGGACAAAAAAAACAAATTTTAATAGTTGATTTGGTTATGATTTTATTGAAGGTAATTAATGTAGAAGTGGATGTAAAAGCCATAGTTTGGAAAAAGATGTGGTTTCTTTGGGCTGATAGCATACAGCTTATGGATTCCCGGAGCATCTCTATATGTTTTTTTTATTTTTGTCTTTCAACATATTAGTAACAGGGATAAAATTGTTAGCGATGGCTCTAGTGGTAGAAAGAAAAGAGTACTAGAGAATTTTCTATTACTTTCATTTTCCCTCTGGGCTCTGGTTGCTGGCCTGTGATAGTGGTAATAGAGGTAACCTTGGTGGTGGTTGTGGAGGTAGAAAAATGGTAGTGTTGGTGAATTTTGGTGGTAGAGAGAATAATATAAGGCAACATAATTACCATTCTTAAAAAAAAAAAAAAAAGAATGGTAATTTAGAATTTTTATGTGAAATTTGTGTCTTTTCAAAGATCTTGTTACCAAAAAAAAATAAATACTAGAGTGGTTAGCGTAATTGTTGAGTTTAAAGGGGAGCTAAGTGAAATCTTCAGAAATCTTAGAAGAAGTTTCAAAAATTTTCCCCTTTTTTATTCACTTTATCCTTGTGATATTGTTTAAATATTTTCCCTTGAACTTCTCATTTTTCCAATAATCTCCCTCTACTTTAATTGTGTTGTTCGTATTTATTCTGATAGTTGGAAATTCAAAGCAAAAGGTGACAATTGAAAGACAAAATCAATATTCTAGAGTAGAAGCATCAATGTTTTCTAATTTCTAAGAACTTTTATGCTAGTAACAAATAGAAATAATGGGTATTGTTTGTCAAAAGAATTTGCGGAAACATCAATGTTCTTAAGTTGTGGTGTTAAAGTAAAAACCAAAATATCAATGTCCTAAAATCGCTTTTTACAGGTGAACTTGAATAAAGTTTCCTTTACCTCCCAGTTGTAAATGGATTAAAAAAAAATCCTCAATTGGGTTTGACGTCACTGCTCATTGGGGGATGGCAGCAATTGAATTTAGATGATTTGCAGCTAGAGCTGTTAAGTCAATCGAGTAGCTCGAAAGCTCGTTAGAACTCGGCTCGTTAAGGCTCGAGCTCGACTCGTTAATTTTGGTTAACGAGTCGAGTTCGAGCTCGAAACATGCTCGTTTAGTATTGATACTCGAGTAGCTCATTAGAGCTCGTTAATGAAGGGCATATTTGTCATTTTAGAAATCAAAATTATAAAAATTAAAAATTATAGGTTTTTATTAAGGTTAATTTGCACGAGCTCGAGCTCAAGCTCGTGAAGCTCGACTCGTTTGTGATAAACGAGTCGAGCTCGAGCCACATGTACATTTAACGAGCCGAGTTCGAACACATTTTAAAGCTCGTTTTCCTAACGAGCTCGAGTCGAGCTCGGCTCGAATTAAACTCGAGTCGAGCTCGGCAGCCAAATACTGGGTTCGACTCGGCTCGATTAACAGCTTTATTTGCAGCTGAAACACCAACTAAAGATTTGGAATATTTTCTGGAATTCCAGGCCCTTGAATTTTCGGCTCCATTTCACCATAATGAGTCGATTGGCCCAACCTAGGCCAGTCAACGGGTCGGGTCTAGACCCGGATCCGGACCGGATCCGTGAAATTATTGCGGGTATGGGTAGGGATTTAATTCCGTTTTCCGGATCCGGATCCGGATCCGTTTTGTCAAACAAAAAAACGGGTCGGATACGGAATATAGTATTCCGACCCGTATTAGACCCGGATCCGGATATAAATGAATTAATAATTTAAAAAATATATATTTATCAATATAATTTGATTAGGGTGATGTATTTGAGTAAAGTCAATTTGATTTCTTTTCTTATTTGATTTTTTCTCTGCATTAGTTAGAAATTAGTTTACAAATATTTTTTTCTCATTTTTATTAGAAATTATAAATTTGGCTAAATTTGTTCGGGTAGACCCGACCCGGATCCGGATCCGGAACATAGAATAAAAGACCCGTCGGGTAAACGGGTCGGATCCGGGTCCGGTATAGTAATTCGAGTCCGAGTCCAGAATAATGAATTCCGGCCCGGACCCGGCCCATTGACAGCCCTAGCCCAACGTGATCAAGGGTCTACACAATCCTCCTCTACATTCAACTGCACGGGCACTAAACTCTATGTCAAAACTACTAAGGTAATGATTTCGTCCTTCTCTTTTACTAATTATTATCGATAAATAAATAAAATGGCAACTCGTGTAAATGTTGGATAACGGGCCTCACAAGAAGCAAATTTTGTCTAGTTCATACTAGTTCGTGTAATTGTTAGGATCACTAGGTGAGGCACAGTCTATGTACACGTGTATTTTAGGGAAAAGTAAATAATGAAAAAGATATAGAATAACAAACTAGTTAGAGCAAAAGAATTAATTATAGAATAATGGGATTTTTTTTAATTGAAGTTAGCTGGAAGACTTGGATATATATAGTAGTGCTGGATAAGTACAGAACTTAGAAGTAGCAATTATGTCAACATGGACGGTTTGGAGTATGAGATGGCAATATAATACTTCGTCATGTAAGGACAAAATTGGAATAACAAATAATGACAATTTTTTTAACACAAATTATAACTATTTGGCAAAAAAAAAAAAAGCTCTTGAAAATACTTGCAAAACCTCTGATATTAAATTGCACATAATTAGTAACATAATTTAAGTGTAATTATATTTATCAAACAATTTTACAATCTCTAGTTGTTAGAGGGGGAGGGATGGATTGGATGGTAAGAGGGAACGGAGTACAAATAAGAAGTCTTGGATTGAAGACTTTCTACTTACATTAAAATAGAAAAATACAATAAAAATAAAATAAAGTAAGAAAATCTCTAGTTACTATGTTTGATCAAACAATGTTACAATGGCGCAACAGCGTAGTTTGTTTACGATGGGAAGTTTTAAAGAAGTTGACGGTTGATTTTTTTCTCCTTTCCTTTTGTAGATAGAAAAGCGTATTTTAGGAAAATCAGCTGTTTAATTTTTATACAAGATATTGGGCAACTCCTTTTTTCTTTTAAATGCGTTTATGAGCATCAAAAGCAAGTGGGTTGAAGATGGCATTGAAATTGTGAAGACAATTTTGGTTAAAGATTGGGAGTCAAATTATGTTCTACTGAATTGTGAAATTTGAGAAATGAAAACAAATAAAGTGAATTCAAGATTGACTTCTGTATTGCTACATATTTTCCTTGACAAATCGATAATCCAAAACATAAGAACTATTTTTCTGGAAATCATTTTGCTTACCTTACTATTTTCCATTATTAACCAAACCATCAAGAATTCAGCATTTCTAAGGAATTGCAAAGCCAACAGCAAAACATGGAGTCTCTTGTTTTAATTATTCTGCATAATTTTGTTTAGTTTATGGAAGTCTCTTGGCAGGCAAAACAAAATAATAAAATTTTTTAGGCAAACTATCATAACTTTTATTGACATACAATTCATAGCAAATAAAAGGAGGTCTAATTTTCATATTACATCAGCAGATGCCAATCAAAACTAAAAAACAGCAAGCACTCAAAATATAATCATACAAAAATACAGTAAAACTACAACTGCTTCTCAAATCACATAGAAGAAATTGCTCATTCGGAGAGCCAAACAACAGCAGCAGCAAGCACTTGAATGATTGTGGGCCTATCAGATTGGAAGATAACGAAGTACTAATATTAGTAAATTTTCTCTAGCCAAGTGCCAATTTCATTTATAACCAACAAAAAAAAGGAGATATATGAAAAGTCAACATTGTCTGGTCTAAAATATAAAAATTGCCAAATCTTTATTCCTTGCTGTGGTGGAGGAGGTAGAAAACTAATCTAGGAAGGGCAAAATATATATCAGCATTACATGAATATAAAAATTTATTCATCTAGAATAATCACTGGTTCAAAAGTACCTAAAAAACATTAATTAGTAGTTTGTAAGAGTTTTTGGGAGAAAAGCTAGATTGTAAACCAATTAGAAATTAAATAACTACATCAACTATTAGCATAAATCTGAAGCATAAAACCATTGACAGAAAATTAGATCAGTGAACAAGATAAACAATCTAAATTGTTCAACATCGAATATTTATTCCGTTCAAATGCTAATAGTAAAATAATTATCTTTATAATCGGTCATAAATAAAAAAATCAATGAGATTCTTGTAATATCGATTTTCATGAAACATAAGAAAATGTAATGTAAGTATGAATAATATAAGAGAATTATTAGATTTCAAAATTTTGAGAGAGTTGAAACAATTGCTAGTAGAAAGAGAGAAAGGTTTTGCTATCTAATTTTTGGATCAAAATTTTGGAAAGGTAAGGAAAGGAAATATTTGGTTTCCAATCACACGATAGTTTATTGGGGAAAAAATTCCTTCGAAAGCTATCGATTTGATGTTAGAATCATCTTGGTTTAGTTAATTGGTAACAGGCACCTACTAGTTTACGTTACAGTTGCTACGTTATTCTTTGTTTGAAAAAAAAAAAACTTATTAAGCTCTATCATTTTCCCATTGGATAGAATTGGGCAAGTTGCAATGCATAAAAAAAAAATCTTGAGAAATATTTGGAAAAACAAATTACAAATTACAATAATTTTGCAAATTATCAATGTTATGTTCTAATTAGTCCTCTGCAATCAACATATAAAAGTAAAAAGAATAAGTTAGATGAAGGAAGGCCTACAAAAATGTGAAATTTTTCAAAGAGCAAAATGAAAAACAGGAGTATAAGTGCTTTTATAGGAACTTACTCAACGGAAATTCCTCCTCAGGCGAGTAGTCTTCAATGCGATCATTACCCAGACTTTGTCACAGGCACTTTCTATAAACTTAAAGTATGCATAGCGCCATGACTTCTTGAAGAGAAGGATTCCCAGAAGTCCCAAGAGCCCGACAGCAAAACCCGATCCCATTCCAGCATAAAACCAAGACCAATCAGATTCGATGTGGCCTTCATCATCATCAATAGGCCTATTTTTGGTAGGCAATTTGTGTTCCGAGCAGTTGTTTGGGAGCGTGTTGCCACAAAGTCCACTGTTTCCTTCATAGATGGATGGATCGGTCAAGGTCTGAAGCTGATTTCCGGATGGTATTGGCCCTGAAAGTTTATTGTGTGACAAATTCAGAGAGTTCAATGAGTACAAATCAGATAAGCTTTCAGGGATTGCACCGAAGAGTGCATTCATTGATAGATCAAGTGTTTCAAGTTGCCAATCTTGTCGGGGATCCTTCCAGTCAAATGATTCTGTGAAAGATTCAAAACATGCAATTGAACCAGCTCCATTATCCCATCAGGGATCTCGCCAACTAAATTATTTGCTGAGAGGCTTACAGATTTAACAAACCGAATGCTTTTTGGTGAATACTCAACTTCTCTTCCTCCCTTAATGTCTTGAAGGCTTACTTGTGCATAAATGCCGTAACGAATGTCAAATGCTGATACCATTAAGGCAGCAATGTTGTTAAAGCAGTGAGGAATAAATCCACTCAAGTTCAGCATTGTCAGCGGCGACCACCGGTTGTCGAACTATCGCTCGATCATGAGCCTACACCCCAATGGCGGCGATGAGACGGTGGTTGTGGAGACTTACGTGATTGATGCGGCCGAGGCGAACACGAAAGAAGAGACGTGTGCCTTTGTGGATACGATCGTGAAAGTGAACTTGAGGACCCTTTCCAGAGTTGCTGAGGATTTGGCGGGCAAAGCGCAACAACAGGTTTGAAATTTTCAATTTCTTTCACTGGTTTATTTGTTTAGTAGCTAGGAACAGAATTAGAAATTTCAAAAAATAATGAAAAAACAAAAAAGACAAAAAAATTTAAAAATTTAAAAAAAAAGATTTTGGTTTCCTCTTTTTTTTTTCTTTTTTATTTGCTAAAAAACATTGAAAAAATTAAAAAAAAAAAGCAAAAAAGATTTTGGCTTCTTTTTTTCTTTTACTTTTCTTTGGTAGGAAAAGAATTTTAAAAAAAATTTGAAAAATCAAAAAAGTGAAAAAAGATTTTCGTTTCTTTTTTTTCTTTTTTATTTGCAAGCAAAGAACGAAAAACATTGACAAAAACAAAGAAGACCAAAAAGCACAAAAATATTTTGGCTTCTTTTTTTTGTTTACTTTTTTTAGTAGAAAAAGCATTTAAAAAAAAATGAAAAAGGATTTTGGTTTCCTTTTTACTTTTTTATTTGCAAGTAAAGAACGAAAAATTGAAAAAACAAAAAATACAAAAAAAACACAAAAGGATTTTGGTTTCTTTATTCCTTTACTTTTTTATTAGTAGGGAAAGAATTTTTTTTAAAAATATGAAAAAAAGGCATTGAATGACTTTTTTTCCCAAAAATAGAAAATTCGCTTAGCTCTACCTAACACGTAGCTATCAACTATGCATGAGGTGTTATTGTTTTCAAAAAAAAAAAGGGTAATGCATAATTTTAAATCTGCCACTTTAATGTCTCATAAATACTCTACGATCAATAATTAAATTTCTGTCCTTTTGTTAATTAAACAGCACTTGATTCTTTTTTGCCCTATTTAGCCTGCCTATAAATGCTATCTTCTTAACTTTTTAACTGTTTGTGAACATTTTAATAGCTACTGATGATCACTTGAGTTCCTATTAGTGTGTTTAAGTGAGTTCCCTATAAATGTGCCTAAATACCAGAGGTGAAAATGATGGGTACTTCCACTTTTAGGCGTCAAAGTTAGCTATACTTGGGAATCTGTCTAAAGCTACTTCACACGCCTTTGCACGTATAACACCTAGCCCTGTAATTGTGTGATAATGCGACGGTGTAGCTTTTGATGTGAATGAAATACTAGTTGGCCTCTTTCCATTTCTACCTTGGCTTAGAAACTGAAAGAAGCATAAGTTAAAACTTGAAGTCTGCGGCTAGTGATTGGAGTTGACATCTTAATATACTTAATAAGTTGGTGAGGCGATAAAGCAATCAGGGGCAGGTTAGTGCCATGTATCTGTTGTGGTTCCCTGTTCGGTTGTTGCAGAGTAAGCCAAGTCGGGAGTCTCGCTATACCAAATAATAAGTGAGGGTGCAGTTGTGGTTCCCATGCCAAACATCTCCTGAGTGAGCCAGTTGAATTCTCAGGAGACCTAAAAATGAATAAGTGCAAAAAGAGCACAAAATAGCACCAAAAAAAAGGTGCTTCTGAAAAAAATTGGGATTGCAATTGCCACAAGAGGGACAGCTTTGTAGTCGAAAAACAAAATCTATTAACAAGCTACAGCCAAGTCCTTGCACTCACACAGCGAGGGACAATGGGGGGAACCCCACCGCAAGTGCAGGCCAACCACTGTCGTTACCATTGTTAATGCCCTAGTTCTGGTGAACAATCCTAGATCTCACTTGGACCTTCGACTTTTAGGTATATTGACATTTTAAACCAAAAAACTTGGTTGCAGATGGAAAGTTAAGACGAGTCTTTTGGACGTTTTTAACCCAACTCCTGTGAGCACGCCATCTTTCTTTAATATAATTGTCATATGGGCCAATTAGTGCTGAATTCATATCAAATTGTTATGCTTGAACAAATTCCCTTTACTAGGCTAGACGACATTTCATCCCTCACACATGCTAAAGACTGGGAATTAACCAATTATTGCTATTTGATACAGCCTGCTCTACATGTTTTTGAGTGGGAGTATTCGTCAATTTTTCCTCGCATTCAATGGCATAGGGGGTATTCATTGTCCAAGGTGACTTGTCTATGATCGTGAAGAGATGGCTTATCATGCTTGGCACTAGAGACATGAAGTTTTTTAACTCCACCTGTGTTGACACAATACATCACACAGCCGGTCCCAAGTCCGGATGAAGGAGGAGGGATTTTTTTTATGTTTTAGAAGGCAGCTCTTAGCGTACGTTCTCAAAATCCTTCTGTGCAGATTTATATATGAAAGGTTGGTGAATGCGAGTTTTTTTTTTTCATTCTTCTTGGTAGTGCTGAATTTCTGGTCTTCATTTCATAGTTGATCTGGATTTTAGCATCTATCCCGGGTTATAATCCAATCACATTTCTTTCATTCTTTTACTTTGCTTTGTTTTGCAACCGCACTTTACTTTTTCAGAGTTTGTATACTTGTTCACATAAATTGTTGTGTGTTAGAGCTGCCAATGAACTGGTTTACTGTGAGTAATCAACATGCACTAGTACGTTTGGCATTGGAAATTGACAAGAACTTTTAAGCTGGTTCTCTTCTGTTCATTGAGTCACTTGAATTGTGTTGTAATATGTTCTTAAGCTCACTTGCTGTTGCAAAGGTAATGAACTTTGTTTTATCTCATGCTGATCTTTCATACATGTTTAGGTTATATCCGCAAAATATGATACCAAAAAAGGTTATGCTACTGATATTTCAGACACAAGTTGTACCATTTGGTATGGTCGAAATTTGACTGTAGAGTGGCTTTCATCTCTTGAATTTCTTTCCCAAATTCGTGTGCTATAGGTAGATTTGCAGCACCATTTTAGTCAGAACGGATGTTTAGAGCAAAGTGATGCTGATTACTTTCTAATTTTGCAATTCTTGGCAGGGATAATTCTATGGGATCAGTCTAATGCAATTTTGTATTGTTACAGTTTAATTAAATGATCAAGCTTTTATAGAACCTGTGGACTCACATATGGATTTGAAGTCCTATGTAGATTAGAAATTCTGTGAGTGGAAAGATGTCTTTCTGGCAATGTTATTGATTGTGGAATTTGTGGCAGGGTCTCCTGGCTGTTTGGTGATAGCCTGCAGACGCAATTCTTTGCTCTTCAATCAACAGTTCAAATTTTCCTCAATTATGATGGTTTTATGTGATTAAGGATGATAATGCAAACAGGATATGCGATGCAAGATCAAAACTCTCATTCAACTACTTGCAGAAGATTATATGTTTCTAGGCATTGTTTTGGTGCTTGACATGACCCACGAACTATATAGTATACTAGGCCGAATTCAAAGAGAGGAGTGTGATTTCTTAGAACTCTACCCAGATTCAGGAAAAGAAAATATTGTAAATCAGGTCGTAATGCTCAGTATTCCTTGACCAGTAAATAAACTGATTATTGTATACCAGCATTTTTATAGAGCTTAAGAAATTTTCAGAATTAACTTGACAGTTTACTGATTTGACATAGCCAAATTGCAGATTGAAGGGGGCAAGATTTTGTTGTTCAAACCTGCACTGAGAGTTTTCGTTCAGTCCAAAACTGAGCCCCTTTTTAATACTAGTACACACAAATTATGGCCATTTTCTAGCTCCAATAGTCCAAAAAAAGTTCATATGCCAATGTCACAAATCTCATGCATAAAATGCAGGTTTTAAAAGAACTATTTGACCAAATAAACTATTCAAATACTCGGAGCACTTGTAACAAACATGGGAATCATTACTCTAACAAAATGTTTAGTCTAGCTGCAATATTGGGCCAAACTATATATAAATATAACCAAACATTACAAGATTTTCCAATGACTACTTCTTTAATAACTTCTTGGAAGAAGAACAGTGAAGCCAATAGCTACTCCAAAGAGGAGGATGAGCAGGCCACTGAAGTTAACTATCAATGCTTCTTGCCCTCTTCTTAAGCCCGTGAAGATGTATTTCTCAATCAAGCCGGTCACAGCACTCAATATTGCCATGAAAAATATAACCATGCCAAGCAGGACATGCCATGGTGCAAAATTTGCTCAGAACCAAAAGGTAAAGAAGCCAAACAGCCACTGACCAAAGAAGTTCAGATTCTTCCATTAGATTCTGGCTCTAGTTGTTTTAATAAACTTGTTCTTATTTTTTCATGCATACGTTAATTTGCATTATCTGTACGAGCATATGTATAAACTAAAATACAATACTTAAACTATTACCAGGTTCTCCAAAGTCATTGGCTGCATCTTTCCTCTCCAAACTGTTGCCAAGTTCCTCCTCTGTACTTACAGATGTTCTCCTTTTCTTAGCTGACATATTCACATCCAAACATTCAGAACCTTCAGCATTTAGAATACTCAAAGATCTGACATATTGCAAAGCATATTTAATTGTACAACTGGTCAACATCTCACAGAACACAAACACGACAACTGGTCAACATCTCACAGAACACAAACACGACTTGAATTAACTTATTTCATTTTACATACACAACAAGGTATGTAAGAAAATGTACTGCAATTACAGGTAACAAGACACCAAGCTGATTTCTACACTTTACACCCCTTAGATGCAAGCAGGTTTCCCATTGAGAAGTTCAGATATATGAAATTGGATGAATCAATCAGATCATCTATGAAAAAGAAAATGATCTGAAAAAGAAAAGATGGTGAAGAAATATCATGCATGCTGATTCTGCACAAGTTCAATAGCATAAGTATATAAAAGCCATAGGCTATTGTCTTCAAGAATTACATTTCATTAAACTGCAATTTCTCTGCTAATAATCATATCAAACAATTATTCAGAATTGCTCCCAAACTCGAGTATTCTGCCCCTAGACCATCTGTTGTGCAATCAATTTCTGATTATCCTTGTGCTAATTGTCACTCTTTTAACCAAGATTTCATAAACTAACACAGCTATCAAGATAGAACCTGGTTAGCAAAAAAGTTGTACCAAGAAGCATTCATCTAAGGTCAAAAGTGCTAAAAGTCAATCAAATTTTGTAAAAAATTAATGAAAAGAAAAAGTAAGGAATGACAATAGATCGCCACCAGCAAGAAAACAGTTTCCATGAGAAAACTGTTTACATAGCATAGCCAGCAAGAAAAGATTATCTATATTTGACACATAATTCTCTTGTCTCCATAGGAGGATTCAGAGGGATTCTCATCTTTAAAAGTCAATAGTTCGATTGGTCGCAAATATTTCTGTTGTCATGGAATTCTTCAGGTTTCAATCAGCAATCAGGATATAAAAGTCTTCTATACTTGCAACTGATGGAAGTAGAAGAATACAGATAGTTATTGATGCATATGAAAATAACATGAGATTTGGAGAATATGCAAGGTTGTCCACTGTAGGAGTGATGTATCAGATCTCTATGTTGGCTGTTTGAAAAGGAGAACTGGTACAAAATAGTATCCCCATGGACGCAATGGTTTCTAAATTTCTTCCTCCCTACTCCTGTTCTAATTTTCTGCACCAATTGTATCCTAGAGCCCTATTTAGTGCACAAATTCAGCAACTCACTATTCCAACAACACAGAGCATGCTTCAAGCTTAAGACCCATGCCCAGATATCAAAGCACTTCACCAGCTTTTGAAATCCATTAGAAGTACACTAAAATAGCTTCTGACGTATACAGCCTGCTGATCAGTAAAAATGTCCTGGACTCTTTTAACTAATAGTCTTAAAAGCAGCAAACTCATTCATACAAAATTTGAACACAAGCTTTTAACACTGAATGTTATTTGACAGTGGGGAAGATAGGTTCAACTCTTAATATCTCATTGGTGTATATTCAAGGACAGGAAAAGAAAATAACCACATGCAATGGAAGATGAGAGTAAAAAGTCAGGAAGAAAGCCACATATGACACAAAGGTTTAGGACATCACTTCCAAGACAAGATGCATAAAAAATTCACCAATGAATAACTTAAATAACTCCTTCATGGATGGCCTAACAAACCTGGTTATGTGTACAATAGCACATGCAATATGTACCGGGCTTCAGCACAGCCCTGGGGACCAGAATATCTTATGACAGGAAGTTGAGGTGACGAATCCCAACATTTCAATTAAAAGCCCTTCCATCAAACTCAATGAATAAGCCTATGGTCTCAAACAACGGCCGAAGTGTCCTTCACTGTCAGTTTACCCAATACCCATAACACGTAAAATACCCTTAAGCTACTAAAGCACCATAAATTTTAAGTCTACTGAAATATGTAGAATTTAAATTTTTAATAAATACTCGAGATCCTAAAAAGATTACGCATTCTTCAAAGTGGGTAAATTGGATCTTCAGCCAAGTTCCCAAGAATATTAAAATTTACTCTTCTCTTAAACTCTTCATTGGTTGCATCAGTCGTGAATATTGATGGCATTCATAAAAAAAGAATGGAACACATAATGTATGTATCAATATATCAACATCAGTTTGAAGCCCTACGAAAACATTCAGCACACACAGCTTTTATAAAAACTCAGTGAAGTCAAAAGAATAGAATCTTGCAAGCACCAGATGCACACCTCCCCATTCTCCAAGTTGGTTCATTATTTGTCTTCCCTTTGCAACAAGAGAGTTCCAAGAAATAAAAATGATACAAGCTTTGGAGAGGACTTCAAATATAACTGAAAGTCATTCATTTCTTTCACATAGGGATGAGCCTCGGCAACACTTGGCTTCTGGTGTAAATATATCCAAAAACAATTCCAAACAAGTTGTCTGCCACAAGATTTTAAGCTAATTCTAAATTTTCCACTTATTATTTGGGCCCTAGAAGAGTGCAACATCTCATGCCTATACAAGTCCCTTTATGTATGAGTGAAAGACAATTATCTAAAGCTGCTCCAATGAAGAATGCCTTTTTAATGTTAAGAGCAAACTGAAGCTTGTATATCTATTTCTTGAGAACTCAAAATAGATGATTGACAATCAGCTATATATTTCATGCATATAATATCTGAGGTCTCAAATGCCTAACAAAATCGGACTAATGGTCTTCTCCTTCCAGAAATATGATCGCTTAAGACCCTGTCATTCTTTAGAGAAATAGAACGATACACTTATTAAATTGCTTTTATATTTAAAATTTTTTCTTATGGCAGAAAATATTGCATATCTTTGATCTATTGTTTCTGATTTATTTTCAAAGAAAACAATGCAAAGGTTCAGTATTAGTAAGGTGAATTTGTGCCTAACCTGTATGAGTTATGTGCTCAAGCTTAAGCTAAGGTTACTATGTATCCATAACCCTCTTCAAATTCAAGGAAATTGGTAACTCATATATATATATACTGGAAAGCTGTGAGTGATAAAGAATTTAACCAGTGATGCATTTTGGATGTCGAATCTTGTCATTTACTCAAGAAGGCACAGCAGAATTAAGCAGTCACTCAATTGAACCAAGTAACAAATGAAAGAGTGTAAGCAAAAAAAGTTGAATACGACTTGTAAACAAGGACTAAACCATACTAATATGTGACCTAAAACTGCACTGGCTACAAATAAATGGATGAAGAGGAAGATCATATGCAAAAAAATTTGAAACCAGCTACTAGACTCATATGTTAATAACCTACTGGCAGGATAATTGACATCTTATCCTTCTCTTTGTCTGCAAACGGAAATCTTAATCAAGTTTAGAACCCAAAAATCATAAACGTTTTTCCTAGACTAAGTTCAACAGATGCAAATAGTGTTGCGTGCATAATTTTGCCATTATTCTCGCAAATGAAGACCATTAGCATTACTCTTCATTTCCAAAAATTTATCATGTTTAAAACGGTAAACAACTTTGGTTTGTTTGTTTTTCCCCCCTTAATACCTAATGCATTTGAACAACACAACATGCCTGTGCCTATCTTCTGCATAGCTCACCCAGTTCTCCAAACCTCATCAGTTTTATCAATTAGTCGCCATCCCATTCGCTGTTTACTTATGCTTAATCATTCAAACATCTCTTTCATTAGAAACCAATTCCATAACAATGCTACTCTTCATCTTAAACCAAAACAATTACAGCAGCAAACACATTATACCAGTAATTCAAGTCCGCTATACCCTTGTTCACTTACAAATACCTCAAGTTCCCAACCTTGCCTAGAATTTAAGAATCCCATAAAACCAAGTTCACTAAACCAATTTAACCGTCCTGATTCGCAAGTCAGCATGAATTTTCTTTATATCTAAAATTTCCTTATTTTGAAATCATTCCAGAGAACTGACAAGAGACAAAACCAGCAGAATTCATTACTTTTTCAAGAATTGACATGGCTTCTTTTGTTGCACTCTTCTCCCTCTCTACATAACAAAGGAAGTATTTTTATCAATCACCACACTGCCCAGACTATCCCAAACAATCAAATTGAAAATTTTCAAAAACCCAGATGCAAATTACATAAATAAATGCCAATAAAGTACAAAAATAACAAAAAAAAAAGAACATAACTTTCTGGACAGAAGAGATGGGATGAGAGGCCTTACTGATGGGACAGGTGACGAGGAATCCGGAGTGGGAAAGACTGAGGAGAGAAGAAGGGGCGTTGTAGTCAAAACGAGGAATGGTGATGACAGCAGAGTGTTGCTCCCAGGGCTTCAGCTCCTCCTTGGTTTTCAGTCCCACTTTCATTGCTTCTTTTTCCAATACTTTTGCTCTTTCTTCTGTTTTTGCTGTCCCATGTTTCATTTCCAGTATTATTGAGTTAATGGATTGCAATTTGTTTGGCAGATGAGATTTATATTTATATTTCGCCCCCTCTTTTGTATGGCAAATGTGTTTTTTTACCCTAGTTCTTCCACTTTACTAATAAAATGTGATTTATTCTAAATGTTTTAGACCCTCTTTGATATCCCAATTCAGTATTTAAACTTAATGGATTTAGATTTGAATGTCTTCAGACGCATTGATAATAAAAAATAGAATGTCTAAATTAATTAAGTGACATTGAATTTCTTAGGCGAAACTTGCTCTCAAAATAAAATATTAAATATGAAGTTTGAATCCATTAAGTTATTAAATTGTTAAGTATTAAATGTGATACATCTGAGTGTATATCACATTAAGTAATAAATGAATAACTTATCACTTATTTTTTGGAACAAGTTTTGGCTAAAAATCGGTGTCATTTTATTTTTTGAAGCAAATTTTGGCTAAAATATTCAGTGTCATTTAATTAATTCAGATGTGTAATTTTTTGTTATCAAATGCGTTTAAATATGTTAATATCTGAATCCATTAACTTTAAATGTTGAATTGAGTTAAAACAGTGCTTAATACTTCACAATTCAACAACTTAACTTAATGGAATTCAAATTTTAAACTTCAATTTTCAAACTTTAATTTTATCAAACGCACCCTCCTATTACCCAAATTCTACCAAACAAATTTTTTCTACATATTACCACCCTCACAATTCACAAAGTCATTTTAATAATTGAATCTATTAACTGATGTCAGTCGGTTTGGATCATTTTGCGATATCAAAGGTGAAAAAAATCGCATGTGTGCACAAATAAAAAACCAAAAAAAGGTGTTGATTTTTCTTCTGGAAAAATGGAGAGTTGTAGTTGTAGTCTCCAATTTTTAACATACGCACTGAAATAATCTCTAATGTTTTGATCAAAATAAATTTGGTTCTCAAAGTTTTTGGTAGTAGGTACATTCAACAATGGCGAAAACTCAACAATGACTAACGGTAAAAATTTAATTACTGTTATTTAACAATTTTGACTTTGTACTTTTGGACCCTAATGTTTGAAATTTTAATCATTTTAGTTGCTTAAATTTTCAATAGTGATATCCAGGGTATTAGGATAAAACAAGATGCGAATTACAACAAAATTGTCTTAAATTGGTACTAGCAATTCTAATTAAACTTTTTTATTTTTACTGCATTTATTCATGCCACTAATGTCTCATATACTTCTTCCCTTTGGTATAATTGGTCACAAATTTGGTATTATATATGTGATTATTGATTTATACAAGTAGTAATTAACTGATAATTCACCCATAATGAGTAAAAGCACTTCATATTAGTTTTTATGTTTGCTAGTGTTTATCTTTACAATTCCTAACTATAACAATTTAAGGCCTATATGTACAAGTCATGCAAGAACTAGCAAAAAATGATAATAAATTTTATATTAATACTAGAATTTTCCTTTTTATTTTATATATTATGTGACGCCCCACTTCTCCCTAAGGCGAACCAAAGGGTATCCGCGGGACGCCTGCCTAGCTCTCGCCAGGACTCAAGCAATTCCATTCAAGCTTATTATCGATCTACACAACATACGAAAAACTTAAATACAGTAAATGCGGAAGCGTTCAAGCTTAACAATAGTTGTCCATTATCCAGCCCGCACGTCGAGTGTTCAAAGTACATCATAATTTCCAAATATACATCACGCCCCAAAAGTTACCTTCCAATTCCAAAAGTACAATCCAAAACCAAGGTATAGCCAAAACATAATATAAATCCTAGACAAAAGTACATCAGGAGGGTTTTTCCGAGTACACCTCCGAGTTCCACCTTGTTAAGGAAAACAAATCTACAGGGTGAGCAAAATGCTCGTGAGGCCAAGAACACACATGCATGCACATAGTTCAGGTAACAAGCCCAAGTAATGATTCAAGTAATAGCTTGCAAGTAATTAATAATGCCCACCAAAAATGTAACCAGAAACAATTCAAGGATATGGTAGCTCTCAGGAGCTAAGTTCCACTTGCTTTGCCCGTTCATTAGTATATCTTCCCGTG
This sequence comes from Coffea arabica, assembly GCF_036785885.1. Lineage (NCBI taxonomy): Eukaryota > Viridiplantae > Streptophyta > Magnoliopsida > Gentianales > Rubiaceae > Coffea > Coffea arabica. The sequence goes on along the minus strand of NC_092331.1, from coordinate 48,222,515 downwards.
ATGACTCTCCGTCAACCGGGTTGATATTTCCAAACCGTAGACCACCACTTACTTCTTATCCGTCCACCATACACCGCTTCAGACCCGCACGACATTTATGAGGCGATACTCCACGAGTATGCCAAGCAAGATCTCTCCAATAGATCAAGTTTATCATGTGAATCTCGTGGCTCACCGAGGTTCCCGACCGAACCCATGCCGGCTCGGGTTCCAAGGTCGGCCTATGAGTTTGGGCGTCCCCCATGTATCATGTAAGTGTCGAGGAGATTCACTCCATCGACGTATGCAATCATAGCATACCATGTCATGTATTCAAGCATTTGATAGGTTTAAACATGTATTTCAGGTCATGTAAATCAGGCAAACCATGTTAAATACGAGTCATTTGTTCCAAAGGAGAACGAGTGCGATAAAGTACACACTCGACTCCATTTTTCAAAATCAGGTAGGCTAAACATGTAATCAGGTAAACCAAGCACGGATCAAATCCATAGAGTTCAAATAGTCATACACTTGACACTCACCGAGTATTAAGTGCAAGTAGGGTTAAGGAAAGTTCAAGCGTCCACCGTAGGATCCTCTTGAAGGTCCTCGTGTGCGCCTGAGCAAATAATAATATATTATCATTCACATAACCCAATTATCGAGAAATAATTCATGCCCTATAACAATCTAGGAAATTTCGTGAAAAGGAACCTTAATTACTTGTAAATCGAGGTTCGAGTGGCGTTTCATAAAGTACAGGAGCATTTGGATTTTTATCTTGAAAATCGAGGTTAAAACGTTTGCATAATGTCGAAAGAATAAAGAGTTCTTGGAAAACTCTATTTCCTTGAAAGTTGGAAAATTTTCAGTTTTGATATGGATATTTGAAAAATCGTATCTCACTCGATACAAGTCTAAAATTGGAAAAATTTATACCGTTGGAAACCTCTTGGAAAGTACTAAAAGTTCTTCGAAAACACTTTTCCACGAATCTAAGTGGAAGGTATTCAAAAATGAGCTTAAAGTTGCTGTTCCAGAACACCCAGGATTGAGCCGGGGTTGGTTTTTCGCTAACTTTGGAAATTCGGCAGAATTCACTCGTTGCAAACCAGCCCTTGAAATTTATAACTCAATTAGAGGTGCAAGTAAGGTTTAGGACAGAACAAGCGGATCGAGACTCGGAGTTTCGAGCACCCAGATATGGTAGCTCAAATTTGAGAAAAATTCAAGACTGTTGAACAAATTTCCAGATTTGGGTTTTCGACTTTGGACCTTTAGTTAAGTGTCGAAACAGACTTGGATTGGTACCAAATTTTGCAGTAGAGTACTCCTATATGTAGGGTGTCTCTCTATCAAATTTCGTAGAAAAATACCTTCGGAAAGGTGGTTAACCAATCAACCGAAGTTTTGAATTTACTAAGGCAAAACTGCCTTCAACTCCATTTCTCTCCGTTTCCAAACATTCGGCTAAAGAAAACCTCCAAACATGGTTCATTTGTGCAAGAAATGTCTAAGGAACATACATAGTACATTTGGTAGGTGTTTAGCACCAAGAAATTCATTTAGTAAGACCACAACAAGTCTTACATCAAATCTGTCCAAATCCAAGGGTTTTCAAGAACAGGGCAGTCACCGTATTTTGATCATAACTCACTCAATTTAACTCGGAATTGAGCATGGTTGATAGTGTTGGAAAATACATTCATAGGGATATAATTTCACCGAAGAAATCTTTTTAAGTTTCAGAATGCAACTGGCTCAAAATTAAGCCTAAAGTTGCAGCATCATAAAATCATTTCAGCAGAACAGAGAAACAGGGTAGCCTTCTTAAAACTATTGGTTTGGCTCACACACTTGGAACCAAAACGTATATTTTATACTGTTGGAAAGGTGTGGATGTCTAGTTTTAAATGCCACTGACGGTACTCGATTTCGACGTCGGAGGACAAAGTTACGGCCGAAACACTATCACTGGACAGAGCTACACGGGAACAGTTTTCCAGCTAGACTAGTTTCACAAAGAAATTCATTTGCCCAACCAAACCTTAATATTTTCAAATGAAAATTTTTACACAACTAATACAACATATAAACATCATATTCAAGCCATTAGATCATAAAAAATTGGCCTTAAAATAACCGAACAGGGCAGGGGCAAAATCAGAAATTTCTATTCCATGAGTTCCTTGAGATTTCTGCTAATTATACTCCATTAATCCACCATTTCAAACACTAAACCAACATTATAAATAGCATCAATCACCATATCAGCCATCAAGACAGAGGTGGGAGTTCATAGAGCCCACCTTCCATTTTTTTTTTCAACAACAACAACAGCCCATAGGAAATTAAGAGCTAAAAGGTATACTAGAACTTCCAAAAACTGAAATTAGAAAGCTTGATCATGACTTGCTCTAGTTGATGAACAACTTAGAAATTTCGGTCCTTCCTTGCTCCTAAGTGAGCCGTGAAAAGTCCCCCCTTTTTAGCTAGATATGAACTCCAAGTCTTAGGCTAAGTAGTGTTAAAATTTGAGAGAATTTGGTAGAGATTTGAGTAAGATTTGTAGAGGGAAATGTTGAAGAGTTTTGGTTGTTTCTTTGCAGCTGCTAGCCGGCCATGGAAGCTTGGAGAAATGAGATGTTTGGTTTGACTCTTTGGCGTACAAAGAAAGCTTAACGTCTAATAGTTTAGGTGCGCAAAACTCAACCGCAAATAGTGCGCATACGCGCGCGTTTTGTGCTCGATTTCTCTTAAGTTTGTTGCACTAGTGCACTAAACCTCTAAGGCACTTACATTCATATAAATATTATTCATTCTTAATTTTCCCAAAATAATGGTCCAAAGTCCCTCAACTAAGCGTGCGCGTGAAAACGCGTATTTTTAATTTAGGCGCGATAAAATGAAACCTTCGAGAAATTCTTATAACGATCATACTACTAACTATCACTTGAGTGTTTAAACCTAAAATTGCCTATTTTAGGACCATTGTACATGTCTCCAAATTTTCGAACTTATTGTACTTCCAATTGGCTAAAGTTTCAAACACGTTTTCACTTTTCCACTAATCAAACTTTTAAGAAAATAATTTTTGAAACGAGACACTTTAAAAATATAACGAAACTATAAAACCATGTACTTAGGTCTAATAAGGCTAGAAAACATTATTCGTGGCAAAAATCCAAATAAATAATTAATTAAGCCAAAATTAGGGATTTTAAAATAATGGATTTTCGAGTCCTCACATATTATGTGTCGCACCCCATTTTTTGCGATGGGAAAATAAAAGGAGAGTGTTTAGAAAAAATGTGATTTTATTTTAAAATAAGTGAAAGGGACCTAAAATGGGACTTTAAAAATGCGATAATTTGGGTCCAAAATTTAGTCTAAAAAGGGTTTTTAAGAAAAAATTAGGAGTCGCCACTTGGTATTGAGTTTTGGTACACCAAGTCACCCAAAAATATTTCTAAATAAAATAAAATAAAACCCTTTTCGACAACTCCAGGTCTTTGAAAACAGAGAAAATGAGTTCGGGAGTCATGATTGAAGAAAGGGAAGGCAAATGTTCGATTAACTCAAACCTAAAGCACCCTTTCAACCTAATCTAAGCTAGTTGCGTGGTTTAGTCAAAATTTTCTTAATCTAACCCTTAAATTTATCACATTTGGATGTTTCCTACATGGATACAAACCTAAAATATCGAAAGAGACAAAATATTCATTCAAGGGTTTAATTGATACCAATCGCATTAATTGCGAAAGCCAAAATAATTCCTTGAAGGGGTCACGAGTATGCGAATGATGAAATCAAAAGAAAAGAAAAGAAAATTAAATTATATACATAAGGTATAAGTGATCAAAGAAAAAGGAATGCAACATAATGGATACGGGAGGCGAAAACTCGTGACATAATTCTCTTATACAAGGATTAATGGGGTATTTAAACTAAAGAATTATAATCACCCATATCCATGATCAAAGAATAATTCTCCTAATATGAACAAGCAAATGAACTAACTTATTCCATAATTTCTTAAATGAAATACAATTCTAAATGATATGATTAACACATATAGAGGGTAGGGGTAAAGGATAATATAATAAAAAATATCATACAAATGAGAAAATATCCTAAAATAAAAATATGCATGAAAATGTAATGGATATCATACAAAAGATGAATCTAATGCGTGAATGATCTAAGGGTCTAGTATTGGACTAACCTATTCCTAGAAAAAAACCTCACTAGCGTTGGACTAGTGCGGTGACATCATGCATTTATATAATCAAATAAATCATATAAAATATAATAAAAACAAATAAACACATAAATCACATATAACATATAGCACATAAGTATGATATCTAGATGCAAGGGCCCTAAGGAAAGCGAGGAAATATGTAAACATACAAGCATGCAAGCACACAAACAAATAAAAATAAATAGAGACTTAACTATTACATTCGGGGGGCCCTAACTACAATCTAAAGGGATAACGAATAAAAAATAATAATAATCTAACTATTACAATTTGGCATTTAAATGCCTCTCAAATAATCAAAAATTAAATTAAAGTAAATATACAAAATTTAAAAAAAATAAAATGAATAACTAAATAAAATAAAATAAAATAAAAAACATTCAAAAACATGCAATTACACACATAAAATCACATAGGAGCACATAGAAGGATTTAAAAATAAAACAAGAAAATACCTCCCTTGAAGTAGTAATTAATGAGAAATTGGATTTGCCCTATTTACCTCCAAAATTAACAAAATCATCAAGGCACCAATTTAATTAACAAATAATAATAACGAATGGAAATAAACATGAAATCAATCAATTGAAACACTTAAATGAAATGTAATCAATAATTATAGAAGAAAAGCAACTTCTATTTAAGCAATCAAATCTGTTAGGGATCTAATTGCAAAAAATAAACAAAGTTTTAGGGATCAAATTATATTACCACAAAAATATAGGGTCTAAATCAAAGAAAAATAAAGTTTAGAGACCTATTTGCAATTAATTAAGGACCTAATTGAAACAAATTTAAAATGTTCTGGGCTGTAGTGAAACCACTCCAAATATCAGGGGCTAAAGTGCAAATTTCGGTTTCTGATTTGGGCAAGAAAAAGGCCATCGGGCCATCATTTTATTTCTTTGGTCCGAAGGCCATCCGGCCCAACCGAAAGTCCAGAGAAGCGAGCAGGCCAACCCGTCTTCTTATCACTCAAACCCAACCAAAAAATCATGGGCTCTGACCTCCTAGCCCAACCGAAAATAAGAAACAAGCCCACAAAATAAATAAAAATTAGCCCAACCCACTTTTTTTTTTCTTTTCTTTTTCTTCTTCTTCGGCTAGCTGAAGAAGCTTCAGCTGGCAGCCATGGCAGCTGCCGGTGGTGCCGCCGCCGGCCACCGGCGAATTTTCCGATCGTCCAAAATTGCCAAAATACACCCCCTCACTCCATTTTTCGCGTAGATTCCATTTTCGGAGTTATTTTTTATAGAAAATGATCCGAAAGTGGTCAAATGGCCAAAAATAGTCGCGATTTTTATTTTTTTATTTTTATTTATTTTTTAAAATATCATATCCTTCACCAAAAATCATAAAAATTATACTATAACACTCCTTACAACTTCTACAATACAACTATGATTTAATCTGACAAGAAAACAACATAAAAAAAACTAAAATAAGGCAAAACAGCCCCTTAAAATTTTTTTTTGTTATTTTGGCATTTTTCAAACAATTAACATGCATTCACCGAAATCATTTTTTTTCTTAATGTTTATTCATGGCTTCCCCAAAAATTCAACAACATCAGTAGCAACAACAAACGAAGCCAAGGGACAAACAAAATCAAATCATGTATTTAATTTAATAAATTAAAGAAAGGAAAAAGCTGGAAAAAAGATAAAAAGAATAAATACCTCAATGAAGATTGTAGTCTCTTGATTAAAATTTGATGAAATTACAAGCTCCAATCATTTTTATTGGCCTTGCCCTGTCCAAGAGAAAATCTGAGAGTGAGTGTTTTATTTGCTAAAAATGAGAGGGAGAATCTGAGAGAGAGAGCCGAGAGATTTTTTTTCTTCCCTTTCTTCTGCACCCGAGGCCTGAGAGAGGGAGCAAATGAGGGGGTTTCTTGCAATTTTCTTCTTCTGCTTCTTTGTCCGAGAGAATCCAGAGAGAGAAGTTGAGAGAGTGGAGACCGAGAGGAGCCAGGGATCCCTCTTTTCGTCCGTTTGTTGAGAGCCAGGGGCCTCCGCTGCAAAAATTTCTTTCCTTCTCTCTTGTTCTGTTGCTCCACCGAGAGAGAATGAGGCAGGGACCTCCTGAGCAATTTTTCCTTCCGCCCCTTTTTCTGTCCAGGTCCGAGAGAGAATTGAGAGAGTTTTTTTTTTCTTTTCGGTCCAGAGCTCCCAATGAGAAAGAGAGAGAGAAGTGGAGTCCAGGGAGTTTTCTGCAAAAATTTCTTAGCCTTCTTTTTTTTCGTCCGTTGGCAGCCTTGGTCAAAAAGAAAAGAAAGAAAATCATCATGGGAGGCATCATGACGACCAAGGTCATCATGATGTCTCCACTATCTTTTTTTATTATTTTTAAAAAAAAACTGATTTTGTTTTTCTTTTCTGTTTTTTTTTTAAATAAACCTGCAAATATAAGAAAAAATTTGCATTAAAATGTTAGAAAATAAATAATCCATTAAATAGAAAAATTCAAGAAAATATTAAAAATTGAAAAAATTTTGGTGTCTACACCTTGCCCCTCTTTGTCTCGCGTTTCGAAGAAATTCAAGATAAAGACGTAGACACCAAGTTACTTACCTGTGTCTTCTAACTGCACCTGAACTAAAACAACAAGCCAACAATTGGCTGAAATTATTGAACAAAATGATGCAATGAAATTTCAAAACACGTGACCGAACTCATGTAGAGTTGCCTACGTATCCCGCCATGGGAATCAGGTCAAACGTAATTCGAATACCAATGAACTATAATCAAACAAGTGCATTGACCATATGTGATCTTTGCGAAGTCAAAGAAGTCTGAGCTCTCAAAACTTCTTAACATGAAACACAAAAATGAATGAGAAAGCACAAAAGTAAATTGTCATAACTAAAAAAAGATGCGTGAAGGGACGCGGTTACGCTCCAACAGGAAATTAAATGCGAATTTTTTTTTGTTGAAAAATATGTGCGGAGGGACGCAGTTACGCTCCAACAGAAAATTAAATTTATCAAGAAGAGAGGTAGAAGGGTGCGCGGTAGACGCTGAGACTCACCAACAGAAAATTAAATTTGATCTTCTGATTTGCCAAGAAGGGGAGATAGAAGGGTGCGCGGTGGACGCTGATACTCACCAACAGGAATTTAAATTGTCAAGAAGGGCGATAGAGGGGTGCGCGGTGGACGTTGAGCCTCACCAACAGAAAATTAAATTTGATCTTCTGATTTGCCAAGAAGGGGAGATAGAAGGGTGCGCGATGGACGCTGAAACTCACTAACAGGAATTTAAATTTGATTTTCTGATTTGCCAAGAAGGAGAGATAGAAGAGTGCGCGGAGGACGCTGAGACTCACCAACAGGAATTTAAATTGTCAAGAAGGGAGGTAGAAAAGTCCGCGGTGGACGCTGAAACTCACCAACAGAAATTTAAATTGTCAAGAAGGGGGATAGAGGGGTGCGCGGTGGACGCTGAGGCTCACCAACAGAAAATTAAATTTGATCTTCTGATTTGCCAAGAAGGGGAGATAGAAAGGTGCGCGGTGGATGCTGAGACTCACCCACAGAAATTTAAATTTGATCTTCTGATTTGCCAAGAAGGGGAGATAGAAGGGTGCGCGGTGGATGCTGAGACTCACCAATAGGAATTTAAATTGTGAAGAAGGGAGGTAGAAGGGTGCGCGGTGGATGCTGAGACTCACCAACAGGAATTAAATTTTGATCATCGAGAAATAATAGATTGGTGGGATATGATCCGAACCTAATTAATAGATTGGTAGGATACGATTCGAGCCCAATTAAAATAACATATTGGTGGAATATGCCCCGAACCCAATTGATAGATTGGTGGGGTACGTTCCGAACCCAATTGAATGATACATTGGTGGGATAAGTCCCGATCCCAATTGAAATGAAATATTTTCAAATGAAATTTGATTGTCAAGCAGGGGGATAGAAGGGTGTGCGGTGGACGCTGAGACTCACCAACAGGAATTTAAATTTGATTTTCTAGAAAAAGATACGCGGAAGGACGCAATTACGCTCCAACAGGAAATCAAATTGTCAAGAAAGGGAGATAGAAGGGTGCGCGGTGGACGCTGAGACTCACCAACAGGAATTTAAATTGTAGAGAAGAGAGATAGAAGGGTGCGCGGTGGATGCTGAAACTCACCAACAGAAAATTAAATTTGATTTTTGTCAAGGATCTAGGTAGTTCAATGGGACTGAATTCAAAACCAGATGCCTATCAAGAGAATGAAAATATGCTCGAAACTTGGTGGACTTACAATCTCTTTATGATTTTCGAACAAGAAAGGAAATAGTGATTTTTTCTTTTCTTTCTTTGAAAATGCACAGCGAAACTTGAGCTCAATCCTTCTATCGTTTGCCCCAGTGTGAATCATGCTCAACTAAACCAATATTGTGTCACATAATTTTTCCTGTAAAAAGGAAAAAAAAGAAAAGAAACAACTGTGATAGAAAAGTGCCACCACCATGTGATCCATTTGCCTTGAGTGCCGTGTAAACATGAGTTTCAATATCAACAAATTGCTCTCTTAGATTTGGTCCACAACCTCTTTAGAGTCTTTGCAACCTTCTAATATCAGTTATCCAAACTTTATTATCATAGCACCTTCAATTTCCTGACTCCTTTGGGATAAACTATAGGGGATTGTCTTTTGAATAAGATCCAATCAATGAGAAAAAAAAATGTATTATGCATCATGCGATAATGTTGATCTGAAATAAATAATGGTACCTAATAAATACAATAGTAAAAAAAATAAAATAAAATTGTTAGATTTATAAACACGGGTCCAAAGATCAAAAGTTGGACACATATTTAGAGGACAGCCTTTGATGAAGATAAGTGCTCCATCTGACCTCTTCGACGTCATCCATTTTGGAATTCATTGTCGGCAAAAGAACAACAGTATGAAAGAGACCCAAATCAACATAGTCACCAGCTCTCAGACGTCAGTATCTTTTTCTTCATTGATGATTCTCTTGTGTTCCAAAACCTTACTTCAGCGCCCTTTCGGGTTTTCACTAAGGTTACCCCCACCTATTTTCTTTTTCTTCTTTTTTTCTTCTTTTTTTTCCTTTTTTTTTTCTTTTTTTTTCTTTTTTTCAAAGGTGTCTTTTCAAGTTTTAACCTTGAGACATAGACAAGAACATTTTAACCCCAACTGTATCAATCCAGTCATGCTTTGATAATTTGTGGCATCAGTAAGACAAGCATCTCTGACATATTTCAGAAAAGTTGTATTTACATCATTTGCCAATTGATTAAGAAATTTTTTTTCTCAAAATACTGCAAAAGATGAAAGTAGACAACTTTGAGCTCTTGTAACTAGGATTGGATGAAATAGTGAAGGAAATGTTGAGACTTGAATGTGGATCTTATGATGGGTTTGCAATCATTTGAAATAGCATTCTTTCGAAAACTTGCTCCGATCTAGGGTTGAAAGATATAAAATTTGCCTCAGTTTAATTATAATCCAATTTTTCTATTTTTCTTTTCTTTTTCTTTTTGCTTTTTTTTTCTTTCTTTTCCTTTTTTTTTCAAAGAAACAAAATTGCCCCGGTATGGGGGTTAGTGATCTTAAGGGGCTGCCAAGTGAGAACAAAAAATGGTGCTGAAAAGTCAAAAATGGGAGAAATTAGAAATAGGATATCGAAATGAAAAAAAAAAAAAATGAAAGGAAGTATGCCTTGAATCCGTCTCTTGCAGTATTTTTAAAAGAAAATTTTTATAATCAAATGAAAAACTTTTTGCACATGTCTGCATTGATTGGTTGGAGAAAAACTTGACCGTCCATTTCCATAAGGATAAGCACTCCTTCGGATAGCCCTTTCTTAACAATGAATGGTCCTTGTCAATTGGGAGCAAACTTCCCTTTAGCCTCATCTTGCATTGGAAGAATCCGTTTCAAAACCTTATCTCCAACTTCAAACAAACAGGGCCTGACTTTTTTGTTGTAAACCCGAGCCATTCGTTGCTGATAACATTGTCCATGACAGACGGCATTCAATCTCTTTTCATCAATCAGAGACAACTGCTCCTGACATTCTCTGACCCATTCAGCTTCTTCTATCTGAGCTTCTATCAGAATGCGTAAGGAAGGAATTTCAACCTCTGCAGGCAGGACTGCTTCCATTCCATACATAAGAGAGTAAGAAGTTGCACCAGTAGAAGTTTTGATGGTAGTTCTGTACGCCATTAGTGCATAAGGCAGCTTCTCATGCCAATCCCGGTGTGCTTCAGTCATCTTACGAATAATCTTTTTCAAATTCTTATTTGCAGCTTCGACAGCTCCATTCATCTGAGGCCTGTAAATGGCAGAATTTTGATGCTTAATATTGAACTGTTCACATAATCCATCTACCATATCATTGTTGAGGTTCTTGGCATTATCAGTGATTAATGTTTCCGGTACCCCAAAACGACAGATGATATTATTTTTCAAGAAATCCGACACCACTTTCTTAATCACATGCTTATAGGACGCGGCCTCAACCCATTTGGTGAAATATTCAATGGCCACTAGAATGAATCGATGCCTATTCGAAGTAGGAGGATCAATTGCTCCAATCACATCCATTCCCTAGATCGAACATGGCCATGGAGCAGTCATGCTATGCAGTTCTGTAGGAGGAGCACGTATAACATCACCATGCATTTGACACTTGACACATTTTCTGACAAAATCTATACAATCATGCTCCATAGTAAACCAAAAATATCCTGATCTCATGATCTTTTTAGCCAGTAGATGCCCATTCATGTGTGGGTCGCAAACCCCACTATGCACTTCTTTCATTATATAATTAGCTTCCTCTTCATCAATGCATCTCAAAAGGCCCAAATCTGATATTTTCTTGTATAGCACTTCTCCATTTAAGAAGAATCTCGAGGACACTCTGCATAAGAAACCTTTTGTAACAGAATCGGCATCAGGAGGGTAGGATCTCGTTTTTATGAATTCCTTAATGTTATTGTACCAAGAGCGACCATCGGTGACCCTTTCCGTAACCAGACAGTGCGCCGGCCTATTCTGAAGTTGAATCTGTATAGGTTCAATCACCAATTCATCTGGATGTTAGATCATCGAAGACAGAGTAGCTAAAGCATTAGCAAAGGCATTACGAATGCGGGGAATATGTCTGAGCTCCAAATTCCTGAATTTGCTGGCCAAACTAAGTAAGTTACAATGATGCAGCATAATTTTTGAATCTCGAGTTACCCACTGCTTAAGCGTCTGGTGCACAAGTAAATCGGAATCACTGAATGCTATCAGATCCTTGATCTCCATGTCCAATGCCATTTTCAATCCAAAAATACAAGCTTCATACTCGGCCATGTTGTTGGTACAAGGAAATCGTAATTTGGCAGTAGCAGGATAGTGTTTCCCTTCAGGCGACACTAAAACTGCTCCAATTCCAGCTCCGAAAGAATTTGGCACGCCGTTGAAAAATAACCTCCATCTAGGATACTGCTCACTCATGTCCTCAACTATTCCAACGAACAGAATTTTTTCATCAGGAAAGTAGGTATATAATGGCTGGTAATCATCATCTCTTGGATTTTCTGCCAAATGATCTGCTATGGCTTGACCCTTGACTGCCTTTTGTGTTGTGAAGATAATGTCGAACTCGGAAAGGATCATTTGCCACTTAGCCATACGTCCCGTGGGCATCGACTTTTCCAACAGGTATTTTAGAGGATCAGAACGAGAAATCAAGTAAGTGGTATAATCGAGCAAATAATGTCTCAACTTCTGAGCTGCCCATGCTAAAGTACAACAACTCCTTTCAAGAAAAGAATAGTTAGTCTCATATGCGGTAAATTTCTTACTCAGATAGTAGATGGCTTGTTCCTTTCTCCCAGACTCATCATGCTGTCCCAGAACGCATCCAACAGCCTCATCAAGAACAGACAAATACATAATCAGAGGTTTCACTGGATGAGGTGGCACTAAGACCGGAGGATTTAACAAGTAATTCTTGATCTTATCAAAAGCTTGCTGACAATCTTCATTCCACTCCATCGACGCATTATTTTTCAACAGTTTGAACAAAGGCTCACAGGTAGAGATTAATTGTGCAATGAATCGGCCAATGAAATTGATCTTTCCAAGAAAACTCTTCACATCTTTTTGATTTTTTGGAATGGGCATATCTCGAATTGCTTTTATTTTTGCAGGATCTATCTCTATACCCTTTTTGCTGACAATAAAACCCAATAATTTGCTAGTTGGGGCTCCAAAAGCACATTTTGCAGGATTCAACTTCAAATTATATCTTCTCAATCTTTCAAACAGTTTCTTTAAATCAACTAGATGGTCTTCGACCTTGTTGGATTTAATTATGATATCATCCACATAAACCTCCATCTCTTTGTGAATCATGTCATGGAACAGGGTAGTCATGGTTCTCTGATAAGTGGCTCCAGCATTCTTCAACCCGAAAGGCATCACTCGATAACAAAAGGTTCCCCATTGGGTGATAAAAGAAGTTTTCTCCCTATCTTCTTCTGCCATTAAGATTTGATGATACCCAACAAAACAATCACCAAAAGATTCAATTTCGTGTCCAGCAGTATTGTCCAAAAGAACATGAATATTTGGCAACGAAAAATCATCTTTCGGACTGGCCTTATTCAAATCTCTATAATCAACACATACTCGCACCTTCCCAGATTTTTTAAGCACTGGCACAGGATTCGAGAGCCAGATGAGGTAATGAGACACCACGATTATCTTGGCATTGAGCTATTTCACAATTTATTCTTTTATCTTGAAACTCATTTCTGGTTTGAATTTACGTGGCTTCTGCTTCATAGGTAAAACATTTGGATCAGTTGACAATCCGTGAACCACTATATCCGTAGAGATCCCTGGCATATCATCATATGACCATGTAAACACGTCTTGAAATAGCATTAAGAATTCGATCATTTCCTCCTTCTACTTCTTTTTCAAATGAATGCTGACTTTAACTTCTTTAACCTCCGTTTTAGTGCCAATATTGATGATTTCTGTTTCTTCTAAGTTGGGCTTGGGTTTCTCTTCATACTGTTCTAAATCCCTTGAAATGGACTCAAATTCCTCCTCAGTATCGCTCTCATTTTGAATTTCAGATTGCATGATTTCAAATTCATGAGAGATATTGAGATTGCAGCCATCGAATTCCAAAATGGTGACATCCAAAGAGTCAAAGGGTTTTATTTGTGGCTATCTAAAAATAAAATAGAACATACGTAATAAATAAATAGAAAATACAAGAGAAATCTTCCATTTTATTAAATTCAAAATGCATCGAGGCTTCACAAAAAGACAAATACACAGACACGATTGCCATTTAAAGACATATCCAACTCAAACCTTTATTTTCGTTTCAACAATTTTCTTGAACAAAACAAGCTATATTAACTGAAATGAGAATAAAGCTTCAGAAAGTAAAAGCAATTTATTTTAACAAAAGATCCGGATTACCGTCCAATCTAGATATGAAACTAGACAAAAGACAATCCCCTTAAATTTACCGAAATTCCCTTCGAGAGGGAAGATAATCAGCAATCCAATTTTGAATAGCTCCTTCAGTAATTGGCAAAAATTTTGAATTCTCTGATGGTTCCTCCTCACAAGTTGCCCCGACAAATAATTGAGATAGGTCCATTTCAATCTCCTCCACAGGATTTTTCGTTTCTGGCATGATCACCTCTGATGGTCGAGAAAAAGTGTGATGTAGCGGTGGGACATTTAAGGCAATTTGCTTACCCTTCATTTCAGCTTGTTTTCGAGCTTGCATTTCTTTTCTATCCTTAGCAGTTGGATGAAATCCCAGTCCAAATATATTCTTTTGCGTCGGGATCTTTATTGGCTCCAAAATTCCTTGCAATTCCCGCCCAAGACCTTTTCCTATTTCATATCCGCCTCGGATCATCTCCTTAGCCATCATGATACTGGCCTCTGGCAAATCTGATTTAGTCAGCGACTTATCTCTGGATATCCATTTCACAGAGACGATGTCAGCAACATGATGAGATGAAATTGGAGTCCCTTTTCTGTCTTTCCCTTTGAATTTTGCATCAACGATCATGGTACAGTCATCCTCAGCAAACACAGTAATGAGCTGATCATTCATAATAAATCTCAACATTTGATGCAGAGAAGATGGTACTGAATTGGAAGCATGTATCCAGGGTCTTCCAAGCAAAATATTGTAAACACTGGAGAAATCCATCACTTGGCAAGTAACTTGGAATTGAGCAGGGCCTATCTCCAGAACCAGATCTGCTTCACCCATAGATTCCCTCCTCGAACCATCAAATCCTCGAACCACAGTTGCAGATGGACGGAGTTTAATGTCAAGAAATCCAAGCTTGGTGAGAGTGTTCCATGGACAGATATTCAACGCTGACCCATTATCTACTAAAACCCTTGGCAACAGCTTTCCATTGCAGCGGACTGATATATACAAGGCTCTGTTATGCCCGATCCCTTCTGCAGTCAGAGCATCACCGGAGAAGGCAATATGATTAGCAGCAAGTACATTCCCTACAATGTTAGAAAATTTATCCACCGGAATATCTTTAGAGACTTGAGTTTCATTCAGGATTTTGAGTAATGCATCTCTGTGTAGCTCGGAAGTCAAGAGAAGATTCAGAAAAGAAATCTACGCAGGCATCCTATCCAACTGCTCTACTATTTTGTATCCACTTCTCTTCAGCATCTTTAAGAAATCCACAGCTTCATTTTCAGGCACAAGAGACTTGGGCGTCGGAGATTTAACCTTGGCCTTGGATTGAACGTCTACTTCGGAGTTTCCCACGATTCTCTCAGACGTGGTAATAGTAGATACCTCTTCCTTTAAGTATTTTTTTATCTCCGATCAACAAAATAGACTCCTCGTAGTTCCACGGTACCTCTTGCAAATTATTGACAGGTATTTGTTCCGAAAATTCAAGAACGACAGGCTCTGATATATCCCATTCAAAAGATGGTAAATCCAGAATAAAAGGAACTTTGTCAAGCTCGGAAACTCCCCCTTCTGCTATAAATGGCTCCTCTTTTTCAAATACAAAAGATTTCAATTTTTCCTCAACATCATCATTAGTCATGAACTTCTCAGCAGATAGCGATTTTCTCATTCTCGCATGATCAGTTTCCATTACACCAAACATCTCAGTTTCATCTACAATGTATTGGGTGGAATCGATAAAATCTTCATCAGTCATGATAACTCCTACAGTGCTTCCATGCTCAGGTAAAGGATTCTTACTGACATTGGGTCCTTGTTTTCCCTTTCTTCTAAGAACAATGTCTCTAGAATCAATAATGTCCTGGATCTTATGTTTTAAATCCCAACAATTGCCAATGGTATGACCTGGACTTTCAGAATGATAGGCACAGATTGCTTGTGGATCATAACCGTCAAGAGGACCTCTGGGATAGAGTTTGGGAGGAACAGTGCTAATTTTTCCAGCTGCTCAGACAATTGATCAATGGGTCGGCCCAAATTGGTAAAGGTTCGGAATTGCCTTTGATTTTGAACTCCCTTGGTTTGAAAAGGATTTTGAGAATGGTTATTATTTTGCAGGGTTAGTCTGGAATGATAATTGGGATGGGAGTGATTTTGAAAGATGGGTTGTGGAGTTGGAGGTGACGGTGAGATATTCAAATGGCTTGGTCAGGAATGATGGAGTTGGGTAGTAGTGTGGTAGACTGGCTGAGGGTTGGTATATTACGAGTAAGGAACAGAATAGGTGGGATGGTTTCTGGGTCTGAAAGACGGGCCTTGATCTCATATAAAAGTAGTTTCTCCTTCTTTCTTCTTGAATTGGGACTCTTTTCAATGTTGCTTTGATTCTGTAGAGCATCCAATTACAACTTCAATGCCGATACATTAACAATCTTCCCTGCCTTGACAAACTCATCGTATTCCTCCAACTTGTTAATAATAGCAGCAAACGAACTTCCAGTCATGCGAAAGATCTCTTCAAAGTAGGGTGGATCATGAGCCTTGATGAAAGGACGAACAATCTCCTCCTCAGTCATAGGTGGCTCCACTTTGGCAGCTAACTTTCTCCACCACTTTGCATAGGTCTTGTGATCTTCCGATGGCTTTCTTTTTGTACCCTCCAGTCTTGTTCGTGTCGGTGCCAACTCACAATTAAACTCATATTGCTTCACAAAAGCTGTTGACAAATTCAACCAGGTTTTAACCTCTCCAGATTTCAAATTTGAATACCAATCTAGAGCATCTCCCTCTAAACTTTTCGGAAATAGACGCATAGGCAAATGTTTATCATCCATAGGCTTATCCAACTTGTTGGCAAACATCTTGAGATGCGTTTTAGGATTTCCAACTCCATCATACTTACTGAATTTGGGAGTTTTGAATCCCAATGGTAGCTGAATATTTGGGAAAAGACACAATTCATCGTAGTCCAACCCACCATGTCTGCTCAATCCATGATTCTTCTTCATAAAATCATCGAATTGATCCAACCTACTCAACATATCCTTGTCAATAGGTGCAGGTTGTTCTTCTATCGCCGCCTTCCCTTGAGATGCAGTATCCAACACAAAAGGCGCTGCAACGTGGTGGTGGGGTTCCTGAGGGTTAGGGGGAACATTCAGATTGGTTTGTGGATGGGTTTGAGGGATCTGGTTACTGGTTGGGTTAATCAATATATAATTTGGATACATATGGGAAAGGTCTGAGTTTAGTCGGGTAAAGGTATTTTCAAGGGGATTAGCGAAGGGAGGAAGGAAAGTTGTTTGGACATTGGATGTGTGAGGTGGTTGATGGTCTTGTGCAGATGGATGATTATCGACTGGTTCTTGGTCGTTCAGGACACCACCACTATTGCTTGCGATCAACTGATCAATTACACGCCTTTGTGTGGCCATTTCAGTACTTAACTCATTGAACTTGCCAAGTACCTCATTTAACTGAGCTCCCAATGCTGTGAAGTCCGGTGATGCAACCATAACAGATCTTTCAGAAGTTTCTGGTACTGAATTCATGTTTACAGGCTGTCTCAAAGCTCTACTTCGAGATCTGGTGATGATGGGGTTTCTTCGGGTAGCTATTGTGTGAAATACCTAATAGTGGAGAAAAGAAACTAATTTAGGAGTGGATTTTCTGTCAAATTGCTGTAATTTATTCAAGAAAAAGAAGAAAAATGAAGAAAGAAAAAAAAATGAGTTAGCAAATATTTAAATAATTCGGCTGCATGTCCTATGGGGGAACCCTTTTCTGCCAAGGGTAGGCCTAATATAATGCAACACCTTTGAAGTGAGGCCTGTTTACCAAACCTGTGTTTTGAAAATAACCTTGCAGAAGATAAAGATCATTTCATTGATGAATTTCTAAATCTCATACATCATCTACATCATTTTTTGAAGTTGATTTCGTACAAGATCATTAAACTTTTTCAATCTATCTATCACAGCATCTTTTGACTCTCTGGAATAGGGATTCTGCATGTGTTCAGCTTGATCATACAACTTGCCACACTTTCTTTTCAATTCCTGGTGTTTTTCTTGCATTTCTCCACACAATTTTTTATTCTTCTCTACCAAACCTTTATTCACTTCCACAGATTGCCTTAATTGCGTATTTTCTCTGTCCTTCGCCTCAATGATAGCCATTAATTTCTTGACTTCCTCGGATTGTTCCATCAGTGGTTGCTCAGCATTAGATTCTCTGAGCCACTCCTCGTATTGAGGAGTAACTAAGGCCATCTGCTTAAGTTGTGGAGCATAAGCGATCTCCTCATCATTGGACAATGTTCCCCAGGCTTCGACAATGGATATTTTCATCGGAATTTTATCCGGACAGATCCCTTTGTCAAAACTGATGATGAAATCAGTCAAATCAGGTTTAAGTGGTACTCCTTGAACGCGTCCTAACTGTCTGAGAAACCTTTTTGGAGTGTATGCCATGATGCCTTGAGTTCCCAAAAGCGGTATAAAATCTGATGATTTGACGCGCAGAACAGGGTTGAAACAGTTGGTCCAGTCTAGTACCCATCTAATCTTTTGATCTGGCAATACCCTCAGAAAGTCCAACCATTCAGATGCATTTCTTGGCAAATTGCTTTTGTCAACTCTCTTATGATGGGTAGTTATCCAATTATACCCAATCAACGGTAGACTATCAGGAGCAAACAACTGTCTCCGAAAGTGTTCCATGGCCCATATATGCAAGATCCAATTTGACCCATAAAAGAACTTTGACCCTTTTTGACAATTAGTACATGCAACAAGAATATCAGCCAACACAGTCGGGTACTATAGAGGCTTGTCGACCCTTAATCCCAAAAAATAAGTCAGATAGGAGCTTAGTGATTTTTAAACCAATTTTCTTATCTTTTCTAGGAAACAAATAAATCCCTGCCATCACAAGTCCATACACCAGTGGCCTCTTACATTCCCATGTTGCCTTAGATGTAAATGAAAAATCTTTCGAATGCTTATCAAATCCATCTTTTATTGCAAATCTATCAAACAAAAATTTTACATCTATACTTTGATCTGATTCTCGTACTACAGACTCTTTTAATCCAGTAAAATGACAGAATTCGATCTTGCCAGAAGCAATCGGAAATATCACTGTTGTACCTTTTACTGGCAAATTCAGAAGGCCGGCTACCTCTTCAATTGTTAGAGTCAGCTCCTTGTTTCCTATCCTAAATGTTGAACCGTTGGAATCCCACAGTTGAATTAAAGATTCTACCAAATACCCATCTGATTCAATGTCTTTGAAATCTCCAATTGGCCCGAGGTGAGAGGCAACCAGATTGATCTCGCTAAATGAGAGAAGCCCCGGCCATCTTCGAACCTCCATTGGAACGGCTAACAGCTGACTGATTCGTTGAGGTTTGTCCATTTGAAGCACGTAGCCTCGATTAAATACCTTACCTACAGGCCTCACTTCTTCAGTTTTACAAAAAATTTAAACATGAATATCCCATAGAGGGTTAGTTACCCTGGGAAAACAAGGTTGGTACATTCCTAAAATGGGATTTCCTAAATGGCATTTCCTCTAGGGTTAATGCATGATGTCAATTTATTAAAGTGAGTAAACATGCAATACGGTAATTGAAACATGATCTAAGGGTGTCCCATTCAAATGTCGGGGTAAGCTTAAAATGATATGCAATACATACGCATATTATTAATGCAATTAACTAAAATTTAAACGTGCTTAATATAAAAGACGGTCTTGTCCTAAACGAGTACCATGCTATGACTCTTATTTCTAAACCTTATGAATGCAATGGAGACAAAAACCAAGAAAAGTTAGTTCAATCAGATAAATACACATAACACATTGTAGCAAAGCAATACAAAGAAATAAAGCAATAAAAGGAAAAGAGGGGTTGGATCCCTCCCCTTGTGAATAGTGTCCCAAATAGGGTAAGGCAGACTCTACCCTAGGTCAACTATCATGGATGCATGAGGTATTGGCTCACTAATGCATCTAGACTCGATAAGCTCAGGTCCCCAAGCCTTCAGACTCGTGGCCAAGGGTCATCAATTCCAAGGCCCTTTGTCGGTGGCTGGAGCGATTCCCCAAACACCGCTACGCATACATCGTGTCACGGCTACTTGTTTGAGTGCATCTATCAAATAATTCTCAACCTTCGACCATAAGCAGAAGGCTATCAACCCAAAGTTTAAAGCGAAAAATTGAGTGACCCCTCGGATCATGCTACGCACACATCGTGTCACGATCACATGTCCAAGTAAGTCGCCTAATCCTAATAGGGTGGAGTGGTGTGACAACCACTAAAAAGAAAATAAGATGTAGGGTTGTAAATAAATAGCGTATGCACGTATGAAGCGCTCCTTTGAGGGGAGGGATTAACATTAAACGCACGTGCAGGCTCTAAGGTAATATTTCCTACCCCAAATGCAAAGCGCGATACAAATAAGTAAACAAACAAAAGTACATAAATAAACCATTCATCACATACACGAGGAACGATGAACATTCGTGAAGTGCAAAACATCCTAAAAAAGAAAAATGCAACCTAAAACATCTAAATATGATAAATAAAAGGGTTAAAAAGAGAAAAGACAACTAAACCAAGTGCTTGGACTCTCTAGCATCCCCAGTGGAGTCGCCAAGCTGTCGCGCTCCATTTTTCGCGATGGGAAAATAAAAGGAGAGTGTTTAGAAAAGATGTGATTTTATTTTAAAATAAGTGAAAAGAGACCTAAAATGGGACTTTAAAATGCCACAATTTGGGTCCAAAATTTAGTTTAAAAAGGGTTTTTAAGAAAAAATTAGGAGTCGCCACTTGGTATTGAGTTTTGGTATACCAAGTCACCCAAAAATATTTTTAAATAAAATAAAATAAAACCCTTTTCGACAACTCCAGGTCATTGAAAACAAAGAAAATGAGTTCGAGAGTCACGGTTGAAGAAATGGAAGGCAAAGGTTCGATTAATTCAAACCTAAGGCACCCTTTCAACCTAATCTAAGCTAGTTGCATGGTTTAGTCAAAATTTTCTTAATCTAACCTTTAAATTTATCACATTTGGATGTTTCCTATATGGATACAAACCTAAAATATCGAAAGGGACAAAATATTCATTCAAGGGTTTAATTGATACCAATCACATTACTTGCGAAGGCCAAAATAATTCCTTGAAGGGGTCACGAGTATGCGAATGGTAAAATCAAAAGAAAAGAAAAGAAAATTAAATTATATACATAAGGTATAAGTGATCAAAGAAAAAGGAATGCAACATAATGGATACGGGAGGTAAAAACTCGTGACATAATTCTCTTATACAAGGATTAATGGGGTATTTAAACTAAAGAGTTATAATCACCCATATCCATGATCAAAAAATAATTCTCCTAATATGAACAAGCAAATGAACTAACTTATTCCATAATTTCTTAAATGAAATACAATTCTAAATGATATGATTAACACATATAGAAGATAGGGGTAGAGGATAATATAATAAAAAATATCATGCAAATGAGAAAATATCCTAAAATAAAAATATGCATGAAAATGTAATTGATATCATACAAAAGATGAATCTAATGTGTGAACGATCTAAGGGTCTAGCATTGGACTAACCCATTCCTAAAAAAAAAACCTCACTAGCGTTGGACTAGCAAGTAAATGAAGGGCGAAGCCACAACTAGCGTTGGACTAGTGCGGTGACGTCATGCATTTATTATAATCAAATAAATTATATAAAATATAATAAAAACAAATAAACACATAAATCACATATAACATATAGCACATAAGCAAGATATCTAGATGCAATGGCCCTGAGGAAAGCGAGGAAATATGTAAACATACAAGCATGCAAGCACACAAACAAATAAAAACAAATAGAGATTTAACTATTACATTCGGGGGGCCCTAACTACAATCGAAAGGTATAACGAATAAAAAATAACAATAATCTAATTATTACAATTTGGCATTTAAATGCCTCTCAAATAATCAAAAATTAAATTAAAGTAAATATACAAAATTTTAAAAAAAATAAAATGAATAACTAAATAAAATAAAATAAAATAAAAAACATTCAAAAACATGCAATTACACACATAAAATCACATAGGAGCACATAGGAGGATTTAAAAATAAAACAAGAAGATACCTCCCTTGAAGTAGTAATTAATGAGAAATTGGATTTGCCCTATTTACCTCCAAAATTAACAAAATCATCAAGGCACCAATTTAATTAACAAATAAATCATAACGAATGGAAATAAACATGAAATCAATCAATTGAAACACTTAAATGAAGTGTAATCAATAATTATAGAAGAAAAGCAACTTCTATTTAAGCAATCAAATCTGTTAGGGATCTAATACCAAAATAAACAAAGTTTTAGGGATCAAATTATATTACCACAAAAATCTAGGGTCTAAATTAAATAAAAATAAAGTTTAGGGACCTATTTATAATTAATTAAGGACCTAATTGAAACAAATTTAAAATGTTCTGGGCTGCAGTTAAACTACTCTAAATATCAGGGGCTAAAGTGCAAATTTCGGTTTCTGATTTGGGCAAGAAAAAGGCCATCGGGCTATCATTTTATTTCTTTGAGCCGAAGGCCATCCGGCCCAACCGAAAGTCCAGAGAAGCGAGCAGGCCAGCCCGTCTTCTTATCACTCAAACCCAACCAAAAAATCATGGGCTCTGACCTTCTAGTCCAACCGAAAATAAGAAACAAGCCCAAAAAATAAATAAAAATTAGCCCAGCCCACTTTTCTTTTTTTCTTTTCTTTTTCTTCTTCTTCGGCCAGCTGAAGCAGCTGCCGGTGCCGCCGTCGGCCACCGGCGAATTTTCCGGTCGCCCAAAATTGCCAAAATACACCCCCTCACTCCATTTTTCGCGTAGATTCCATTTTCGGAGTTATTTTTTACAGAAAATGATCCGAAAGTGGTCAAATGGCCAAAAAGAGTCACGATTTTTATTTTTTTATTTTCATTTATTTTTTTAAAACATCATATCCTTCACCAAAAATCATAAAAATTATACTATAACACTCCTTACAACTTCTACAATACAACTATGATTTAATCTGACAAGAAGACAACATAAAAAAACTAAAATAAGGCAAAACAGCCCCCTAAAATTCTTTTTTTGTTTTTTTTGGCATTTTTCAAACAATTAACATGCATTCACAGAAATCGTTTTTTTCTTAATGTTTATTCATGGCTTCCCCAAAAATTCAACAACATCAGTAGCAACAACAAACGAAGCCAAGGGACAAACAAAATCAAATCATGTATTTAATTTAATAAATTAAAGAAAGGAAAAAGCTGGAAAAAAGATAAAAAGAAAAATACCTCAATGAAGATTGTAGTCTCTTGATTAAAATTTGATGAAATTACAAGCTCCAATCATTTTTATCGGCCTTGCCCTGTCCAAGAGAAAATCTGAGAGTGAGTGTTTTATTTGCTAAAAATGAGAGGGAGAATCTGAGAGAGAGAGCCGAGAGATTTTTTTTTCTTCCCTGTCTTCTGCACCCGAGGCCTGAGAGAGGGAGCAAATGAGGGGGTTTCTTGCAATTTTTCTTCTTCTGCTTCTTTGTCCGAGAGAATCCAGAGAGAGAAGTTGAGAGAGTAGAGACCGAGAGGAGCCAGGGATCCCTCTTTTCGTCCGTTTGTTGAGAGCCAGAGGCCTCCGCTGCAAAAATTTCTTTCCTTCTCTCTTGTTCTGTTGCTCCACCGAGAGAGAATGAGGCAGGGACCTCCTGAGCAATTTTTCCTTCCACCCCATTTTCTGTCCAGGTCCGAGAGAGAATTGAGAGAGTTTTTTTTTTCTTTTCGGCCCAGAGCTCCCAATGAGAAAGAGAGAGAGAAGTGGAGTCCAGGGAGTTTTCTGCAAAAATTTCTTAGCCTTCTTTTTTTTCGTCCGTTGGCAGCCTTGGTCAAAAAGAAAAGAAAGAAAATCATCATGGAGGCATCATGATGACCAAGGTGTCTCCACTATCTTTTTTTATTATTTTTTTTTAAAAAAACTGATTTTTTTTCTTTTCTTTTTTTTTAAATAAACCTGCAAATATAAGAAAAAATTTGCATTAAAATGTTAGAAAATAAATAATCCATTAAATAGAAAAATTCAAGAAAATATTAAAAATTGACAAAATTTTGATGTCTACATTATGTATATATTGCCATTTGATTGTGACTTATTCAAAAAAAAATCTTTAAGTTCAACGATGTTATTATGTTGCTATAAAGTGTTTTTATGAAATTTTATAGGAATTTTGGATGACATTTGTCATATATTTAATTCAATTCACACCTGTTTTTTCATTTTAAAACCCCTAACTATAACTAGAAACTTAAGAGACCATATTGATTGAAACTTCAAACATTGGGGACTAAAAATGTAAAGTTAAAATCAGAAAATTTAGAGACCAAATTTGTTTTGGCTGATATATTATGGACCAGTTTGATATATGGGTCAAACATTGAGAGTCAAATTTGTGTCTCTCTTTGGAAAATTTTGAGAAGTAGTAATAGAAAGATTTAAAATTCAGTATAAGTTTTAGCAAATTCACATATTCCTAATATCTAATAAAACACATGTCATAATCAAAATTACCAAATTAACCTATCCAACCAAGCAAGCTCCCACTCTAATCATCTGATCCCCAAATTCCCTTTCTTACTCATTTTGGGAGGGAAATGAATTAGCACAAAAATCTGAGGCAATCCTTCTAGGACTATGAATGGGGCGAGGTCAGCTTGAACTTGGCTCCAAGAAAATGTCTAATGAGCCTGACCTTTCATTGAGTTGGATTGAAATTGGGTCTGAATATTAGTTCGAAATTAAATGTGAACAGAGTTTGGACACTATTAAGGTCAAACCCGATATAGGTTCAACCCTTTAATATGCATATATATATAATATTCATATTTTGATATATATAATTATATATCTAAATTTATAATACTAATACTTATGAGTTATTTGTCAAAATATATTAATATATATAAGGAATATTAAATATACAAAATTATGTCAAAAGATTTTTAAGGACAAATCTTAGTACAAGCAAATTGAGGACCTTTGAAGATATATTGACTGTTAATCATATTTTATTACTATTTTCCATGTGCATTGAATTAATTGGATACATTATTGTTGAAAATTTCTTGGTTTATATATTTTTTAATGAACTGTTACTGGTTCTTGTATAGTTTTAATGTTGTGGTCTTGTGGATATTAAATTAGTTTAAAACTTAATAATTATAGTAATTATATTAAGGAAATTAAGGAATTATAAGTGATCTTAAGTTAGGTCTGAATTAAACTCACAATTTGAATATTTTGTGAGTCAAATATGAGTTTCACATTTACTAATCCAAAACTTATAATTCGAAACCCGAAAGTGATACTACTATAAAAGCGGAACCTAAGTTTGTTAAACCTCGCTTCAAATGGCCCAACTGACAGGCCTAAATACTTCCCTTCTTTTGATTTAAATGAAATTAAATTTAAACCTATAGTTTAGTACTCATATTCTTTTGTACCCAAACAGCCTTTTGACCTTTTTTTTTGGTATTAACCACAGGTGTTCGCATCCGTTTTACGGTCTGCGACTAATCCTGTTCGAGCCGCGTCGGGTCCTTTGTAGGGGAAAGCTCTCTCAACGTTGTTTTTTCCATCCCCATGGGTTTCGAACCCAATATCTCATGGTTAAGGGATGCAAGCCCCCACTTGTACCAACAGCCATTGGTGCCTTTTGACCTTTGAAAAACATTACCCGAAATACTACAAATTATCTTTACCTTGATTAGAATTATTTCAAGCAATCATGAAAGTCAATTCACATAATCAATTTTGTTGTCTAGGTTCTATTTTTATTTTTTAGTTTTTTTATTCTAACTGTAAAAAAACGTTCATAATCGCAATACTACTATGATTGATCATGGAAGTATATTGTTTGGTTGCATTTTTTGGAAGGGTATATTGTAAAACTTTTTCAGATGTGATGTATATGAAATAAAAAAAATCATTGAAAATGTGTCAAGGAAATATTTTCGAAAAACATGAGATTTTTGTCCTGAGAATGGCAATCCAAAAAACGCCACTATATTTGCATACTACTGCAAATTGACCTCTTTTCTACAAATATATTATTTTTTATAACTTAAGCTATCCAAAAAAAAAAAAAGATCTCTAATCAAAATATTGAATTGTTATGTACAAACCTGTAACATATATGCTTCTAATAAAACAAAAAAAATAATGAAAAAGATCAATCTTTAAAAATATTACCTATGGAAGATAGAAGCAATTGATAAAATTCAGGAATTCTTCCAGACTTGTGGTTTTCAAATATCATTGATTTCCTCCAGTTTCACGTGATCTAGTAGGCCTTTGCAATTTTAATCTTTTGCCATTGGTAGAAAATGTACAATGGTAGGGAAAGAATGGTTTTAGTAGTGAAGAAAAAGGCAAAGGAACTCTTTTATAGCAATCGTGAAGCCTTAGAGCAATTGCAGTAGTTGACGAATAAACACAACCTATAAATGGGCAATATTGCCTTTTTATGCAATAACAAGAAAAGAAAGAGTGCGTGAGACTTTTTTTTTTGTGGGAATGTTAATATTATTTGCCTTTTGCAAAATCAAATTTTGGGAAAGAATGGTATCAACTTTCCTTCTCTCATTTGTTAATATTGAGAGAACTCCAACAGGCACCGCTTTGTTACACAATATGAAGGGTTGTTTTAGATTCTTCTTATTGTTTGCACTGTAAGTATTGAACCTATAGTTAACTAAAGTTAATTTCTATAGATAGTGGTAAGCAGGGTCGAATCCACAGGAATTGGGTGTAACTATTTCTTTTCAAATTCACAGTAACAAAGGGGGTATTTTTGTGCAGAAGGTGACAATCAAAGAAATTCAAATAAAATCTAAGAAGTTACTAAAAACTAAATAACAAATTACTAAAATCAAATGGGTGATAATTAAGGATCTAGCCAAGAAATAACTTCAGCAATGGTGCACCTAATCGATCATTGAAACAAAGGCAATTCCAATTATTTATCAATAAATAGGTTATAACTACCAAACAAGTGATGGCAGTCAACCCCTCCTTACTATGTCGGGATTAAGGTACGCCCGTTAATCACTACTCTAATTAGAAAATAATCCTAGGTATGCCCGTAAGATTTAATTTCCCAATTGCCTTATGTATTAGAGGAGCCCTATTCTAAACAAATAACACACTACCAGGGTTATTTCAAATTAGCCTGCGTATTCCCCTGAAACAAACCCAATCATGCTAGTTGTTACTATTTCAAGGCAATTAAATAATTACGGATTTAATGCCCTAATTGACGATAAATTATCAAGTTAACTAATTATCCGGATCCAAGACAATCAATTAATTAAACAATCATAAGCACTATAACTAGGGAATATGCGAATACCAATAAATAAAAGAAAAAGGTAAAATTAAATCGATCTCACAATTTTTAGGCGAACCAAAACATCCATTGCTCCTTGACTAGAAAAAGGGGTTTAGCTCATTCTTGATGAAAAAATCCCATGCAAGACTGTATAAATAGTTGCGACATACATTCTCCCAATTAGGGAGCAAGAAACGGTGGAAAACCGAATAATGGAAGAAAAGACTCCTCTGTCAAAAAAAGATGATGACCCCTTATTTCTACCCTAAGTGTAACATACGTGGACTCAAAACCACTAAAGGACGAAATTGTCCAAAGCCCAAGAGAAGTCTTCTGCTACTCCCCGTACCTATTGAATTACTAATCTATTCTAATGCTTGGCTTTCATGTGCGGCGGCCCACCAGGAGAGAAACGACTCCAGCCTTTTGTGCTTCTTTTTGAATGTTGTCTTCTGCAAATTATCAAAAAGGACTTGTGTCTCCTTGTTCCAAAAATACCCCTGAAGACCTTCCATTTGAATTCTTTCCCGATGACTGTCAAATTGGCTTTGATTGTGATATTTTTGTTCTACTCCCTGAAATAAATGTAAATTACGAAAAGTGAGTAGAATCTAATAATTAATCCACATCAGGTCAGGTAATAGGAAAAATTAATAATAAAATAAATAATGAAATTGTAACCGATCAATTCCGTCCACACCTAAACCATGCTTATCCTCAAGCATGAGAACAACAAACAAACACCAATATTTTATAGTGGCTATTGCTCTATCCGCCAAATTGCCAAGATATCAAGAAAAAGAATAATCAAGCATCAATGGTCAAGTCCAAGAAACATCACTCCGGTTAGCTTCTAAACCATAAACTCTGCCAATTTCAAGTTAACTAATCTAAGAAAAAGGAGTGGTCGCTCAACATTTATCGGCGAATGGTCCAACTATTAACCAAAATCTCAACATTGAATCCATAAATCGGCAAGCTGACTTTTATCACACATTAACACAACCATCACATTTTTTTCATTTTTTTCATTTTTTTTTCATTTTTTTTCAATAGTAACACAAGACTTAGTCTTATAGCCATGGAAGCCTTTTGACGCGAACTCTGACATTTGTCAGATGAAAGAGTCCGGTTACTCAGCTTCTATCGTCACGTGACCACGTACTCATAGCATTTACTACTTTTTAACGCGAGAATCGACACTTTAGGTAAAGATCCTCGATTACTCAATAGTAACAACTAGCGGAGCACAGTCAACTCTTATTTATACTCATATAGCACGATAACTAAAAACAACACAAAAGTAATAGCAGCCAGCCTCAAATTTTCAAACATGGAGAACTAAAGTTAATAACCGGACCAATTCACATGAAAAAGCCAAAAATTGTTCCCTATGCCTAGAATAGTTAACCAAAAAGTAAAAGAGTCAAGCAATTACTGATATTCACCAAAGAGAAGTCCCTGAACTAAACCACATTAACTTGATACCCTTTTATTATTAAAACTTGGCAATAGCAGAATTAGAGACAACAATCCAACATCAAACTTTGGTATTTATTAAAAAAAAAAGTAAACAAAGACTAGGCAAATAACAAACTAAAAATAAAAGAAGAACATCTGAAAACTAAAAACTAGAAAAAACTAGCACAGCTGTCCCCCCCCCACACTTAGATCCTACATTGTCCTCAATGGAGGGATTAAAGCAATTAAAGCGAAGAGGACAACGAAACTTCCCTCTCGAGTGGCTACGAGGTAGGCGGGGACGGTGGAGGGAAACCGATGTAGTGGAAGTACGCGCCCAAGTTCTGAGACATCATAACTCAATTCAACCAGCAAAAGCAAGACTCTGCACACCCAAAATCTCAACAAATGGCTCCAGTTGGCCAGTTAATGCCTTAACTCAGAATCAACAATTTCAACAATGACAACTTAGATATTTGACAATAATAACTCATCCAACCAAATAGAGGTACCCAATTGATGTCCAATTACCCCACCAGTACCACTGGTGCAAATCACAATCCAAAACCAAAGAAATTGCTAGAGCAGAGCAAAGCAGTAGTAGAGCAATAGCGCCAAGTATGTAGTCACCCACCAGCAAAGAAAGAATACCTAAAGAAAAATACCAACAAGATATGTACTCAATCCTGGCCACTGAAGTCAACAATCGGCCAAAGAAGGACTTCGAGCAGCTTGACAACCACATGCACAAATAAAACGATCGAAAGCATAGACAATGGTCCCCAAATTAGCAATATGAACCAATCGCCAGAATGTCCCCAATAATGCAATTAGTGATGACCAATCTCACAAAGTAAATCACGAGGCACAGGGCCTCAATTCAATAGGCAATATCAGAAATAATTGAATCAAAACCTCAGTAATCGAAACACTGGCAGAGATGCCTTCCAATGATCAATTGACAAATGCAAAATTTCAACCCACCCAAAATTTCATCAAATGACTCTAGTTGGACAGTTAATCGCACAAGCAATACACCAAACAATATCAAAGACTTGGAATTGGAGTTCGAGCAACTCCGCCATTGAAAGCTGCCAAATAATCGCTATGACAGAGAATGATGTCGGCGGCCAAAGGACAGCTAATGGTGGCAGCGTACGTGCGAGGGTGGGATTGACGGCGACGACTTGACTAGGTGGCCACGTGGGTGGCGCGCGGCGAGGTTGAGCGTGAGAGAGAGAGAGCCGTGAGCGGGAAAGAACGGGTGGCACGCGCGGGCTAGGTGGGCAAAGAGAGAGAGAGAGATGCAGCGATGTGGGTCGAAGAAGCGGCGGTCAAACGGAGAGTGGCGGCGCACGGCAACAGAGGAGATGGTGGCGGATCGATGGGTGAGGCGGACAGAGGTTTTGCGTTGAGCAAGAGGAAGAAACAAGAGAGAAGAGAGAAAGGAGAAAGGAGAAAGAAAAAGAAAGAAGAAGAAAGAAAGAAAGGAAAAGAAAGAAAAAGAAAGAAAAGAAGAAAAAGAAAAAGAAAGAGAAATTGTTTTTTTTTTTTTTTCTTTTTCTTTAGTTATAAAAAAATTTATACTTTGAAAATCTAAGCTACGGTGAAACAAAAATTTAAAATTTTTTTTTATTTTTTAAAATTTTTTTTTCAAAATTTTTTCTCATTGGCAAATTTTATTTTCGAGATTCAAAAGCGGAGATTAACCGACAATCAACAACCGTTCTTGAGTTTTTTAAATACTTATCTCTCCCGCAAACGTGACGTGGGCACGCCATGAAGGCACGGAAGGAAGAGCTTTCCAGGTGACTGGACGCGGGCACGTCATGAGGGTAAGAACCCTTCTGACCGTGAGCTCTCCATGTGACTTGACACGGGCACGTCAAGGGGATCGGAACCCTTTTTACCAAGCACCAGGAGATCGCAATGTGTCACGCGCCCAGTTGGCACGGGCGTGTCATGTCAAAGAGATACCTATGAATCATCAAAAACGAAAATTGAAGCCACAAATCAGTCAAATTCAAGGAAAACATATTTAAATTAACAAACAAAAATGAACAAATGACTAAATGAAATTGGGTTGCCTCCCAATGAGCGCCTTTCTTTAATGTCTTTGGCTAGACATTATCATGTTTTGTTCATGGAGGATAAAATCCTGTGGCTCGTCTTAATGTTTCATTCTCTATATAGTCCTGATAGCTCTCGTAAATAGAGTAATCCTTGGACACACGAGCTACAGGCTTCCATGGACTAGTAAATGGCGCCAAACAAGTCAACGATAATTTGTATTCTCCATTCACTCCCCCCTCACGTGCATTTATTGGTCCAAGATATCTTGTTATTGCTACTCTTAATTTATTCCTGTTATGAAATTTAAAATTTTCTGGTATAATAAAGTCAATTTCATTAACAGAAATTAAAGAATAAGAATCAAGAGAGTATTGATTAAAGACTGGAGGAGATGTCACCGCATTTGGAGATTGTATACTGGATTCATTCACTTGGACGAATTGATATTGGGGGTCTCATTTCTTGCACTTTAGCTTTCTTTTCAACTGCATCTTTAGATCCGTTTCCTTGAAACTCTTGCAGTTCCATGTCATTTGGCTGGATAATTGCACTTTCATCTTCCTCAAGGTTGATGTTGGTCTGTGAGGGCAATTCTTCACACATGTGAGAAGCTAATTGCGTTATCTTGGATGTCAATAGATGCACTTGATCCGCCATCCCGGATGTCAATTGATGCACTTGATCCGCCAGGTTACTAATGCTCGCTTGTGTCTCCTGATGAAATCGATATGTATTAGCAGCTAGTAATTCAATCATTTCTTCAAGAGACATACCTGACATGGATGATGGTTGTTGAGACTCCTGCTGTTGAAAATCCATTGGCCCGGTCACATAATTAAAATTGAAATTATCCCACCATCCTTGATCATACCCGTTTGAATAAGGGTCATACCACGTTTGATATTGAGGTGAGGAATCTCCAAAAGTATCGATTGAAGCACTTAGGCCATCTTGAAATGTGGGGTATGTGTCGATTGAATAACTTGAAGCAAAATAAGTCCCACAATTTGCAACAGCCAATTGATCATTAAGAAAAGCACGAGTCTTATAGTCCCATTCAGGAATAAATTCTAGTCTATCACCAAAATACGGAATGTTAGCAGCCATAAACTATATATTAAAAAAAATAAGAGAAAAAAAGAAAGAAAACAAGATGAACTCAAAAAGAAACAAATTAATCTGGCACCAGTCCCCGACAATGGCGCCAAAAATTGACAGGTGTCGGGTCTGTGTAATAATAAAAACCTGCTCAACTAAAGTTAATTTCTGTAGATAGTGGTAAGTAGGGTCGAATCTACAGGGACTGTGTGTAACTGTTTCTTTTCAAATTCACAGTAACAAAGGGGATATTTTTGTGCAGAAGGTGACAATCAAAGAAATTCAAATAAAATCTAAGAAGCTACTAAAAACTAATTAACAAATTACTAAAATCAAATGGGTGATAATTAAGGATCTAGCCAAGAAATAACTTCAGCAATAGTGCACCTAATCAATCATGGAAACAAAGGAAATTCCAATTATTTATCAATAAATAGGTTATAACTACCAAACAAGCGATGGCAGTCAACCCCTCCTTACTATGTCGGTGATTAAGGTACGCCCGTTAATCACTACTCTAATTAGAAAATAATCCTAGGTACGCCCGTAAGATTTAATTTTCCAATTGCCTTACGTATTAGAGGAGGCCTATTCTAAACAAATAATACACTACCAGGGTTATTTCAGATTAGCCCGCGTATTCCCCTGACACAAACCCAATCATGCTAGTTGTCACTATTTCAAGGCAATTAAATAATTACGAATTTAATGCCCTAATTGACGATAAATTATCAAGTTAACTAATTATCCGGATCCAAGACAATCAATTAATTAAACAATCATAAGGACTGTAACCAGGGAATATGTGAATACCAATAAATAAAAGAAAAAGATAAAATTAAATCGATCTCATAATTTTTAGGCGAACCAAAGCATCCGTTGCTTCTTGACTAAAAAAAGGGGTTTAGCTCATTCTTGATAAAAAAATCCCATGCAAGACTGCATAAATAGTTGCGACATACATTCTCCCAATTAGGGAGGAAGAAACGGTGGAAGACCGAATAATGGAAGAAAAGACTCCTCTGTCAAAAAAAGATGATGACCCCTTATTTCTACCCTAAGTGTAACATACGTGGACTCAAAACCACTAAAGGACGAAATTGTCCAAAGCCCAAGAGAAGTCTTCTGCTACTCCCCGTACCTATTGAATTACTAATCTATTCTAATGCTTGGCTTTCATGTGCGGCGGCCCACCAGGAGAGAAACGACTCCAGCCTTTTGTGCTTCTTTTTGAATGTTGTCTTCTGCAAATTATCAAAAAGGACTTGTGTCTCCTTGTTCCAAAAATACCCCTGAAGACCTTCCATTTGAATTCTTTCCCGATGACTGTCAAATTGACCTTGATTGTGATATTTTTGTTCTACTCCCTGAAATAAATGTAAATTATGAAAAGTGAGTAGAATCTAATAATTAATCCACATCAGGTTAGGTAATAGGGAAAATTAATAATAAAATAAATAATGAAATTGTAACCGATCAGAGACTAGAACCAGCAATACCCAATAAGAATTGAGAATACTTGGGTACTGCGACGGAGTCCCATGAGACCCAATCTTTTGAGTCTTTATGACAAATAATTTTATTTCCACAAAATTTTTCCTGAATAATCACATTTTTAAATTATATGTTTAATGTACGTGAACTTCCGTGGTACAACACTAGCTCTTTTCCTCCATTTTTTTCCTGTACTTTTTGCATCTTTAATCCATGTGTTTTTGCTTAAGCGAATTTTTTTTAAGCAAATGAGGAGCATTCAGTGTGACGATGTAAAATTCACTCGGAACTTTATTTATGCAAGATAAATTCTTAATAACTAATATATAGCATTTTGTACAAAGTTCTTGTTCGTTAGAAAAAATTATTGTTATGTTAATCTTGATTGTAGGTGATTATGATAAAAATTTATTCCACTCAGTATGATGAAATGCCTTGTAATTTTTCTTTTAGCTTGATGAAATGCTTAGTAGACAAAAATTTGAAATTTAGAATATGGATTTCTTTGGTAGGTTTTACAAGTGGTGCGGATATTTTATTGTATTCTACGATTATTAACCATTTTAGTTATATCCAAAACAATTCATTTGAGCAACTAGTGGAAAAATAGAAAAAAAATAGGGGTAGGGTATTTGTCTGAATTGATTCTTCCAGTGGAGAATGCTTCAAGAAAGTCGGGATGTAAAATGGCTAAATTATTTGAAGTATTAGTTCGTTCCTATTGTTTTCTCTTATCCTAGCTCGTATATACTAATATTATACTCGTAGAATATACATTCTTACATATCATTCCAAAAAACATTTGTATTTCCTGCATTTCAAAAATATTTTGAAAAATACTTATACTTTTCAATTAACCCTACAAAACACGTAATAAACTTTTATAATGTATCATTTTCGCAAATTATACTTCAATTTAAAAAATTTTAAAATTTGAGTAATGATAATGACATGTTTATGAGTTATATACAAATAAGAGTCACACATAACATAATAACTGTAGATTATACATATTTAAGCAATATGGTAACAAAATTAATAAATATAACATCTCATACACGAAAATAATTTTAAGATTGGTATAAGGGAGCAGCATATTCTTTGAAAACTATAGTAAATCTAGAGCAAATTATCCGGATGGTCACTAAACTTTTGCAATCGTCGAGTTCTGGTCACTCAACTATTAAAAGTCTGGTTTTGGTCACTAAAATGTATAAAGTTAAGGTTCCAGGCCATTCTGTTAGATTTAGTCGTTAAGTTTGCTGATCCATTTATCCGCACGATTTCCAAGACAAAAAAAAGGGTCAATTTAGGAAGTTCAACATGCATCTTCTTCTTCTTCTTATTGTGAAGCACCCGGCTTATGGATTCGATTAGTCCGACGGGTTCGACTCCATACCCAATCCGATTGTCCTCCACATCTTCAACAAAATCTCCGACATCAAAACACTAATCCATTGCTGCTCCGTTTCCAAAAGGTTTAATTCACTGGTTCCTCAAGCTGACTCACTCCTCCTCCGAGTTGACCGAGTCATCTCTATGATCGATTCTGACGACGACGATGGCGAAGCCTTCTTTCTCGCCTTCCTTCGATCCATCGTTAAATCCCTCCATAATTTCATTTCCATAAACAAGCATACCCATTTTGGCAGCCTGACTAGGACTCAGAACTCTCCCACTCAGATCCTCCGCGGGTTCGAGAACATCCGGAGTCTCTAAATCGAGCTCCACTCCGGCGACCTGAGGTTGGAAAAAGGCACCACGATGATGGGAGTTTAACATGCCTTTTCAACCTACTTGCAGGAAAATTTGCAGCTTGGTATACTTCTCTGGCTAAGTGTATCGTTGACAATTCAGCAAATTAATGGCCTCTCCGCACTTCTTATTTTCTATAAAGAAAGGAAACCTCAATCATCCTCCTTCTCAACAGCACTTTCCTCCATGGCATCCATCAATAAGAAAATAGTATTAGCATCAACCAGAATTCTTCAGAGATTTTAATGACCTTCGAATCCAGTGAAACTCTTTCATCAGCCGAAGAATCATAAAAAAGGGTTGGTTTGGCTATGGTTGGAATGCCGTAGTTTAGAATTACAGCAGCGAAGAAGAGATTCTTAGCAGAGCTTTTGGGTGGTTGACATACGAGGCACGGATGGAGAAGAAGAAGAAGATGCATGTTGAACTTCCTAAATTGACCCTTTCTTTTGTCTTGGAAATCGTGCGGATAAACGGATAAGCAAACTTAATGACTAAATCTAACAGAATGGCCTGGAGCCTTAACTTTATACATTTTAGTGGCCAAAACCAGACTTTTGATAGTTGAGTTACCAAAACTCGACGATTGCAAAAGTTTCGTGGTTATCCGGATAATTTGCTCGTAAATCTATCCATATTTTTAGTTTTGTAACTTTCAAATATGTTCATACTATTTATGCACGAATTTATATGAGTAATTTTCCCGAACACGTATTTTATGTTGAATTTTAATCATACTTTTGAGAAAAAAAAACTCGTCTAATATGTATACAGATAGCATCTCGTATTATATCTGTCCTGTATTTTATCAACTATGCTCTTAGTGCTGTAAGTAAAATGTGTTGGGACTTAAATGAACGATAAAATAAGTCTAGTTGGTATTAGAGATGAAAACGAGCCGAGTCGAGGTTGAGTAGTGCTATACTCAAACTCTACTGAATCTTCAACTCGATAGGTGATACTAGTACTTGAACTCGAGTTCAAACTCGTTTGAGCAACTAATTTATGGCTTGAGCTCGACTTGTGAGGAAATTGTTTAAGCTCGAACTTGATTCGATAAGGCTGGAGTACTTATTAAGCCAAATCGAGCCTTATCAAGCTTGAGTACTCACAGAAAGAACGAGTCTCCATGTGACAGCCCCACCTCCCCCTAAGGCGAACCAGAGGGTTCGGCGGGCCGCCTGCCCAACTCTCGCCGGGACTCAGTCGTTCACTACAATCCTCAAATGAATTACAAGAATAAACCTCACATATTACAATATAAATCTCCCATATACATCAAATTCTCCAAAAATTACATGTCATAAGCGAAGCGGAAACAATTCCCCAAACTATACATAAAATGATTTCCAAATCCAAATTATACAAAACATTGGCCATCCAGTCACGTGCACAAGTACTACAAGTCCTTCCTTCGCCTTGAGCCCTGTGGAGGGGAATAAAATATTTTTGGGGTGAGCTAGAAGCTCAGCGAGTAACCAGTAAAATCATTAAACAAATATATTTCACAATGTTGCATTTCGATCATTTCGATGATGTCATGATTCAGAGATCAAATGTTCGTTTAGTGCTCTCGTGAGCCAGGGAAATCATAGCACTTGAACACCCAACGCTCAAATAGATCATTTAACATTAACATTAACATTAAGAGGGAGCCCCTTCTTGAGCTCCAGATAAACATGAACATGAACCATAAACAGAGTGGAGACGTTGGTGTCCAGCACAAGACTTTCCCAGAACTCATTGAAGCCAAATCATGTCATGAACTCACATGCAAGCACGCATGATATGCAATCGAGTACATAATGCAAGAAACATTTCAAAAGTACTTTGGAAATAGTTTAGGGTCACTCACCTCCATGGCTCAGAAACCATCCATCATATATCATTGCCTTGCTCAAATCCAAGTCTTAGATCACAAACTCAATGCAAACAAGTCCCTTCAAAGTTCGGTCAGCACTTCCCCTGAATTTGCTAACTTTTCCAGCCATCATGGCTTCATTATTTTGCTCATTCAAACCCAAAGGTACACACACAACAACAAGTTCATCCAATAGCCATTCAGCAAGCTCCAAGTAGTACTAGTACAAGTCAAGCTAGGGAAAAGTCCGAAAATGAAAGTTAAGCTCAAAACCAGAAAAATAGGTTTTGACGTCATTTTGCGGTAATGGTACCAAAGGTGGTACGATTGTCGGATGAAGGTGAAAGACCCACCGTTTCGAAGCCAAGAGATAGGGCTACAATATTACAGAAGGTCACTCAACCCAGTTTCGAGTGTAACCAGGTCAAAAATGCAAGATACCATACCAGAATCACAAAAACAGATTCACAGAACGCATTCTAGCGGAAACATCATAACTCAGGCTCTCCAAGTCCAAATCCAGAAATTCCAAAACCAGCTGAAAGCTAAGAAACAGGGATAAATTTCATCAGAAGACCTCAACAACCAATTCGGAAGCAATTCCAGCCAAAACAACCAATTACATGCGCAATTCTTACATTCGGGTAAAACCAGAACAGCAATAGTAATTTTAACTTTTCTCATTCTACACTACTCCGATTGACCCGAAATTTTGTAGGCACCTCTAAAATATCATTCCCTACAACTTTTATGTTTTAAGCCAAGGCCAATTCGGCCTCTAACCATGAGATATAAAACCGGCCAGAATTGGGGATATAAAACCCTAACTTTCTCAAATTCCTTCCAAATCCAAAATTGGTTACAATTATCTATCATATACACCTACTAGAGTCATTAAACATCAATTCCCATCATCAAGGATAGCCACAACATCACATTCATATGAAACCAGAAAATTCATCAATAAATTGAAAACTTCACCAATTCATCTCAAACCAAGAAATAAACCACAAATTGCAGCACTTTAGCTACCACTAAGCACAACTTAAGCTTCATTAGGTGTAGGAGGAAGTTCAATCACCACTTACCTAGAACACAAGAGAGGGAGAGTTGTAGGACACCTTAGCTTCCTTGGACACTTCCACAAAAACACTTACTAGCACCAAATGGAGGGATTTTATGGAGTAGAAACAAATTTAAGCACTTGGTTTGGATGATTTGCACTAGATGGAGAGTTTTTCTTTGAAGAGTTTTTCTTTCTTCCTTGCTAGAGAGGGCCGGCCACAATGGTGAAGAAATGGTGATTTTTGTGGTAATTTTGAGATATTTAATCAATGGGTCAATTAAGTCAAAAAAATGAATAGTTGTCATCCACTCTTCAAGTGACAATTGTCACTTCATTTAAAGCATTTCTATCCTTTTGTTTCCTCTCACATCAATCACATCACATCCTCTACTTATCTCTTAACACCCGGTAAAGTTCAACCAGTATCCGAAACTTAACCTTATTGGCCGAATTTTTCCGAACTTTTCGCACTAGTGGGTCCCACGTCCATTATATATTCTTAATTTTTCAAAAACTATCCAATACTAGAAAAATCATCTAAAAACTATAATTCCTCATAAAATCCACCAAGAAAATTTTTCCTAAGCCAGAAAATGCAGAAAACATGCCATTAAAGGGAAAAACCCTAGGAAAAAATATTAGGGGAAATACGGGTTCTCACACTCTCTTCCCCTTAAAAGAATTTCGTCCTCGAAATTCCTTATCATTGGCTACTCCGGGGTACAAAAATTTTAATACTTCCTTCTCCTGATTAAATTGAGCATCATACTTAGCTAACAGATCTGTACCCCTTCACTGGCCAGGTTCATTAAATTCTTACCTTCCACGTCCCCGACCACTCCGTGTACCTTCCATGAGTTTTACTTGGTCTAGGCAATAATACTAAACCAAAATAAGCAAGATGCATGTGAGTAACACTCAAAACTTTTATAATAACACACATTTATACATTCCAAACAAGATCAAAACATATATATACAAGCCGGTCAAAATTAAGCCACACACATATATACAGCCAGTTAAGTCAAGTACAAACATAGACGATCCACCGAGGAATGGCCTTTCTAGTTCACCAAATCCTTTCTAACCTAGGCCCTCATATCTTTCGTATCCGGGCGCAAGAATCCCATCTAAGATAATTCACAACTCGAGCCGGCCGGTCCCAAGAGTAAACCATCTTTATTAAAGATTCCTACCCGACATATATACCTAACTTCCTCGAGTCCCATGATAATGATTCGCACATTTATCACATGCCCGGTTCATAACTTATGCTCAAACGAGCACTTAGACATATTCATGAAATTAGGACCACAACACCACTTGGCCCAGTCTCACTCCGCGCAGAGACCACGCGAAGTGGCTCTGATACCAACTGTGACAGCCCCACCTCCCCCTAAGGCGAACCAGAGGGTTTGGCGGGCCGCCTGCCCAGCTCTCGCCGGGACTCAGTCGTTCACTACAATCCTCAAATGAATTACAAGAATAAACCTCACATATTACAATATAAATCTCCCATATACATCAAATTCTCCAAAAATTACATGTCATAAGCGAAGCGGAAACAATTCCCCAAACTATACATAAAATGATTTCCAAATCCAAATTATACAAAACATTGGCCATCCAGTCACGTGCACAAGTACTACAAGTCCTTCCTTCGCCTTGAGCCCTGTGGAGGGGAATAAAATATTTTTGGGGTGAGCTAGAAGCTCAGCGAGTAACCAGTAAAATCATTAAACAAATATATTTCACAATGTTGCATTTCGATCATTTCGATGATGTCATGATTCAGAGATCAAATGTTCGTTTAGTGCTCTCGTGAGCCAGGGAAATCATAGCACTTGAACACCCAACGCTCAAATAGATCATTTAACATTAACATTAACATTAAGAGGGAGCCCCTTCTTGAGCTCCAGATAAACATGAACATGAACCATAAACAGAGTGGAGACGTTGGTGTCCAGCACAAGACTTTCCCAGAACTCATTGAAGCCAAATCATGTCATGAACTCACATGCAAGCACGCATGATATGCAATCGAGTACATAATGCAAGAAACATTTCAAAAGTACTTTGGAAATAGTTTAGGGTCACTCACCTCCATGGCTCAGAAACCATCCATCATATATCATTGCCTTGCTCAAATCCAAGTCTTAGATCACAAACTCAATGCAAACAAGTCCCTTCAAAGTTCGGACAGCACTTCCCCTGAATTTGCTAACTTTTTCAGCCATCATGGCTTCATTATTTTGCTCATTCAAACCCAAAGGTACACACACAACAACAAGTTCATCCAATAGCCATTCAGCAAGCTCCAAGTAGTACTAGTACAAGTCAAGCTAGGGAAAAGTCCGGAAATGAAAGTTAAGCTCAAAACCAGAAAAATAGGTTTTGACGTCATTTTGCGGTAATGGTACCAAAGGCGGTACGATTGTCGGATGAAGGTGCAAGATCCACCGTTTCGAAGCCAAGAGATAGGGCTACAATATTACACAAGGTCACTCAACCCAGTTTCGAGTGTAACCAGGTCAAAAATGCAAGATACCATACCAGAATCACAAAAACAGATTCACAGAACGCATTCTAGCGGAAACATCATAACTCAGGCTCTCCAAGTCCAAATCCAGAAATTCCAAAACCAGCTGAAAGCTAAGAAACAGGGATAACGTCACGCCCTAGAACACGCAAACAAGTACAATGAGACTCGATAACGAGTCATAAAGCAATGCCAATCACAACCCCAATAGGGTTTCATAAGCATGTACAAGCATCATAGGTAACCAGAAATTTCGGAAATGTAACTAACTTGGCCCTAAAACAAAAACAGTTTTGTCCACATTTTGCGGTAATGGCACAAATTGCGCTACGCTTATCGGATGAGGGTGAAAGACCCACCATCTCGAAGCTAAAAGACAGGGCTACAACAATGTAGAAGGCCACTCAGTCCAAATCCTAGCACAACTAGGTCAAATATGCAAAATACCAAACCAGAACCTTAATTGCAGGTTTACAAATTACACTATGCTGTAATTAGTCCAACTCAGTCTATACAAGTCCAAATTCATTGATTCCAAAGGCATATGGTAGATAAGACATCAAGCTACATTTCATCAGAAGACCTCAACAACCAATTCGGAAGCAATTCCAGCCAAAACAACCAATTACAGGCGCAATTCTTACATTCGGGTAAAACCAGAACAGCAATAGTAATTTCGACTTTTCTCATTCTACACTACTCCGATTGACCTGAAATTTTTGTAGGCACCTCTAAAATATCATTCCCTACAACTTTTATGTTTTAAGCCAAGGCCAATTCGGCCTCTAACCATGAGATATAAAACCGGCCAGAATTGGGGATATAAAACCCTAACTTTCTCAAATTCCTTCCAAATCCAAAATTGGTTACAATTATCTATCATATACACCTACTAGAGTCATTAAACATCAATTCCCATCATCAAGGATAGCCACAACATCACATTCATATGAAACCAGAAAATTCATCAATAAATTGAAAACTTCACCAATTCATCTCAAACCAAGAAATAAACCACAAATTTCAGCACTTTAGCTACCACTAAGCACAACTTAAGCTTCATTAGGTGTAGGAGGAAGTTCAATCACCACTTACCTAGAACACAAGAGAGGGAGAGTTGTAGGACACCTTAGCTTCCTTGGACACTTCCACAAAAACACTTACTAGCACCAAATGGAGGGATTTTATGGAGTAGAAACAAATTTAAGCACTTGGTTTGGATGATTTGCACTAGATGGAGAGTTTTTCTTTGAAGAGTTTTTCTTTCTTCCTTGCTAGAGAGGGCCGGCCACAATGGTGAAGAAATGGTGATTTTTGTGGTAATTTTGAGATATTTAATCAATGGGTCAATTAAGTCAAAAAAATGAATAGTTGTCATCCACTCTTCAAGTGACACTTGTCACTTCATTTAAAGCATTTCTATCCTTTTGTTTCCTCTCACATCAATCACATCACATCCTCTACTTATCTCTTAACACCCGGTAAAGTTCAACCAGTATCCGAAACTTAACCTTATTGGCCGAATTTTTCCGAACTTTTCGCACTAGTGGGTCCCACGTCCATTATATATTCTTAATTTTTCAAAAACTATCCAATACTAGAAAAATCATCTAAAAACTATAATTCCTCATAAAATCCACCAAGAAAATTTTTCCTAAGCCAGAAAATGCAGAAAACATGCCATTAAATGGAAAAACCCTAGGAAAAAATATTAGGGGAAATACGGGTTCTCACACTCTCTTCCCCTTAAAAGAATTTCGTCCTCGAAATTCCTTATCATTGGCTACTCCGGGATACAAAAATTTTAATACTTCCTTCTCCTGATTAAATTGAGCATCATACTTAGCTAACAGATCTGTACCCCTTCACTGGCCAGGTTCATTAAATTCTTACCTTCCACGTCCCCGACCACTCCGTGTACCTTCCATGAGTTTTACTTGGTCTAGGCAATAATACTAAACCAAAATAAGCACGATGCATGTGAGTAACACTCAAAACTTTTATAATAACACACATTTATACATTCCAAACAAGATCAAAACATATATATACAAGCCGGTCAAAATTAAGCCACACACATATATACAGCCAGTTAAGTCAAGTACAAACATAGACGATCCACCGAGGAATGGCCTTTCTAGTTCACCAAATCCTTTCTAACCTAGGCCCTCATATCTTTCGTATCCGGGCGCAAGAATCCCATCTAAGATAATTCACAACTCGAGCCGGCCGGTCCCAAGAGTAAACCATCTTTATTAAAGATTCCTACCCGACATATATACCTAGCTTCCTCGAGTCCCATGATAATGATTCGCACATTTATCACATGCCCGGTTCATAACTTATGCTCAAACGAGCACTTAGACATATTCATGAAATTAGGACCACAACACCACTTGGCCCAGTCTCACTCCGCGCAGAGACCACGCGAAGTGGCTCTGATACCAACTGTGACAGCCCCACCTCCCCCTAAGGCGAACCAGAGGGTTTGGCGGGCCGCCTGCCCAGCTCTCGCCGGGACTCAGTCGTTCACTACAATCCTCAAATGAATTACAAGAATAAACCTCACATATTACAATATAAATCTCCCATATACATCAAATTCTCCAAAAATTACATGTCATAAGCGAAGCGGAAACAATTCCCCAAACTATACATAAAATGATTTCCAAATCCAAATTATACAAAACATTGGCCATCCAGTCACGTGCACAAGTACTACAAGTCCTTCCTTCGCCTTGAGCCCTGTGGAGGGGAATAAAATATTTTTGGGGTGAGTTAGAAGCTCAGCGAGTAACCAGTAAAATCATTAAACAAATATATTTCACAATGTTGCATTTCGATCATTTCGATGATGTCATGATTCAGAGATCAAATGTTCGTTTAGTGCTCTCGTGAGCCAGGGAAATCATAGCACTTGAACACCCAACGCTCAAATAGATCATTTAACATTAACATTAACATTAAGAGAGAGCCCCTTCTTGAGCTCCAGATAAACATGAACATGAACCATAAACAGAGTGGAGACGTTGGTGTCCAGCACAAGACTTTCCCAGAACTCATTGAAGCCAAATCATGTCATGAACTCACATGCAAGCACGCATGATATGCAATCGAGTACATAATGCAAGAAACATTTCAAAAGTACTTTGGAAATAGTTTAGGGTCACTCACCTCCATGGCTCAGAAACCATCCATCATATATCATTGCCTTGCTCAAATCCAAGTCTTAGATCACAAACTCAATGCAAACAAGTCCCTTCAAAGTTCGGACAGCACTTCCCCTGAATTTGCTAACTTTTTCAGTCATCATGGCTTCATTATTTTGCTCATTCAAACCCAAAGGTACACACACAACAACAAGTTCATCCAATAG
Source organism: Coffea arabica (assembly GCF_036785885.1). Lineage (NCBI taxonomy): Eukaryota > Viridiplantae > Streptophyta > Magnoliopsida > Gentianales > Rubiaceae > Coffea > Coffea arabica. The sequence continues at coordinate 48,178,636 of NC_092331.1, read as the reverse complement.
CCATTCAGCAAGCTCCAAGTAGTACTAGTACAAGTCAAGCTAGGGAAAAGTCTGGAAATGAAAGTTAAGCTCAAAACCAAAAAAATAGGTTTTGACGTCATTTTGCGGTAATGGTACCAAAGGCGGTACGATTGTCGGATGAAGGTGCAAGATCCACCGTTTCGAAGCCAAGAGATAGGGTTACAATATTACACAAGGTCACTCAACCCAGTTTCGAGTGTAACCAGGTCAAAAATGCAAGATACCATACCAGAATCACAAAAACAGATTCACAGAACGCATTCTAGCGGAAACATCATAACTCAGGCTCTCCAAGTCCAAATCCAGAAATTCCAAAACCAGCTGAAAGCTAAGAAACAGGGATAACGTCACGCCCTAGAACACGCAAACAAGTACAATGAAACTCGATAACGAGTCATAAAGCAATGCCAATCACAACCCCAATAGGGTTTCATAAGCATGTACAAGCATCATAGGTAACCAGAAATTTCGGAAATGTAACTAACTTGGCCCTAAAACAAAAACAGTTTTGTCCACATTTTGCGGTAATGGCACAAATTGCGCTACGCTTATCGGATGAGGGTGAAAGACCCACCATCTCGAAGCTAAAAGACAGGGCTACAACAATGTAGAAGGCCACTCAGTCCAAATCCTAGCACAACTAGGTCAAATATGCAAAATACCAAACCAGAACCTTAATTGCAGGTTTACAAATTACACTATGCTGTAATTAGTCCAACTCAGTCTATACAAGTCCAAATTCATTGATTCCAAAGGCATATGGTACATAAGACATCAAGCTACATTTCATCAGAAGACCTCAACAACCAATTCGGAAGCAATTCCAGCCAAAACAACCAATTACAGGCACAATTCTTACATTCGGGTAAAACCAGAACAGCAATAGTAATATTGACTTTTCTCATTCTACACTACTCCAATTGACCTGAAATTTTTGTAGGCACCTCTAAAATATCATTCCCTACAACTTTTATGTTTTAAGCCAAGGCCAATTCGGCCTCTAACCATGAGATATAAAACCGGCCAGAATTGGGGATATAAAACCCTAACTTTCTCAAATTCCTTCCAAATCCAAAATTGGTTACAATTATCTATCATATACACCTACTAGAGTCATTAAACATCAATTCCCATCATCAAGGATAGCCACAACATCACATTCATATGAAACCAGAAAATTCATCAATAAATTGAAAACTTCACCAATTCATCTCAAACCAAGAAATAAACCACAAATTTCAGCACTTTAGCTACCACTAAGCACAACTTAAGCTTCATTAGGTGTAGGAGGAAGTTCAATCACCACTTACCTAGAACACAAGAGAGGGAGAGTTGTAGGACACCTTAGCTTCCTTGGACACTTCCACAAAAACACTTACTAGCACCAAATGGAGGGATTTTATGGAGTAGAAACAAATTTAAGCACTTGGTTTGGATGATTTGCACTAGATGGAGAGTTTTTCTTTGAAGAGTTTTTCTTTCTTCCTTGCTAGAGAGGGCCGGCCACAATGGTGAAGAAATGGTGATTTTTGTGGTAATTTTGAGATATTTAATCAATGGGTCAATTAAGTCAAAAAAATGAATAGTTGTCATCCACTCTTCAAGTGACAATTGTCACTTCATTTAAAGCATTTCTATCCTTTTGTTTCCTCTCACATCAATCACATCACATCCTCTACTTATCTTTTAACACCCGGTAAAGTTCAACCAGTATCCGAAACTTAACTTTATTGGCCGAATTTTTCCGAACTTTTCGCACTAGTGGGTCCCACGTCCATTATATATTCTTAATTTTTCAAAAACTATCCAATACTAGAAAAATCATCTAAAAACTATAATTCCTCATAAAATCCACCAAGAAAATTTTTCCTAAACCAGAAAATGCAGAAAACATGCCATTAAAGGGAAAAACCCTAGGAAAAAATATTAGGGGAAATACGGGTTCTCACACTCCAAGCTGAAGAATCTTGGAAAAACAATCAGTTAATAACATAGCCTGATTCAATATGAAATTTGTGAACTGATCCTAGAAAATCTCTTATCACCAAAAGAACAAGTTTCTAAACTCAAAAATCCTAGAAAAACAATCTATCTATAACATAGCCTGATGCAATATAAAACTTTTGAATCGATCGTACAAAATCTCTTACATATATCTATAGGATTTAAGTTTGGGTTTGGGTTTAAGTATGGATCATATAAAATCAGACCCTACTCAAATGTATAATTCTTTTATAGGGTATGGCTCTGAGTAGGGTATGAATTTAAAAACTTAAATCCAAGCCCAAAATAAATATGGTGGATCTGGATTGGAACTGAATAATATCCGACTCATTGACATGTCTGATAAAAAATTTCTGTAGAACAATAAATTAGAAAGACACGCCTGGAAGCTGTGAGAAGTTCATTCCCAATGAATCCTCTACGGGGTTCGAATATATATCATTAAAAATTAACTATATATCTTCGGTTGAGGGTCTAGCTTCAAAAATCACATTGTTCATAGGTTAGGATATGCCCAAGCAGTATATATGAATTCTCGGCATGGATCATAGGCAGACTAAATGGGAGAGTAGTGGAAGCTCAATTGCATTAACAGAAAGAATTTCTATAGAAAGAATCAAATAGCTTTTTATGCTATTTAGATGGAATCAAAAGAGGAAACCAAACAATAGTTATACCTTCCATTTGATCAGAGGGTTGGTACACCGGTGCAAGAGAAGAAGAACTCTTATGCTGAGATTCTGCATTATCCTTAGATGTTGAAGCAAATCGAAAACACAGGCTATCTAATGTAGAAGCTACATTATGAGACAGTGTTCTATGTAGATTCTGATTATGGAGTTGAAGTTTGTCAACGCCTACTATATTACCACCGTGACTATGAGTGGCAAGTAGTTCAGAACCAGGCGTCCAAACACCTGTTTCAATGTGACCTAATTGTGTCTTAGTAATATAACGTTGCCGCTTTCTTTTTACTTTCTAATCTGTGCTACAACTGAAGAACCTGAGTTTTCAACCTACTTGGCTTGCTTTTTTAGATCATAGGATTCTCTACACAAAATGAATCACACACAAACAAAATAAACCCGCAGCCACTAAAAGTGCGATACTTTAATCTCCAACAGGACATGATATAATTACCACTATCAATTAAAAAGACTAAATCTTATATATACGGACGTTATATGCATTATCACTATTGGATTTATGATACATGTATAAAAGTTGAATTTCAAATTCAAATTTTGCACAACTATTATTTGTCCAAAACTAACAGTATACACATTATCAGTGTAAAAGAGATTAATCCAAAAAAATATGCAAACAAGCCTCACACTTCTAGCTTTCTTCACTCAACCAAAATGGCAAAACAAAAACTCACGTGCAAACCATAACCAAATGGAGGACGACGAAAATCACTAGAAAAGTTCCTTAGCCACTTTGTATATATGTACATGTCTCTGTGTGTGTGTATATATAATAAATAATTGAAAGTTCTATGTATGGCTAATGATGTGTACACTTGTCAATTATTTGAGTTCTATAATATGTCAAACATTTGTTGTTAACATTTACAATTTGTCGTTTAAGCATTAACATCCTACTTAATTATTGGAGGAATAAGCTTGTACACAGAGAGCCGTTGGTTCGTGCATGACTTTTCCTTAGCCGTTTGTTCGTGCATGACTTTTCCTTAAGTTAATATTTGCCCCTTGCTTTATAAAATTATTTCTGGTAGCTGAAATTTGAAAAAGAAAAAACAAAGGTATGTTTGTTTGGTATTAGAGGATGAATAGAACGAATATGGCGAGACTTGAGTCAATTACGGGTGTCAGATACTTTTGAGAATCTCCTCTTTTTTGTTTTTCTGTTTTCAAAAACTAACATTTATTAAAATTTATTAATAATAGTATATCTTCATAGAATTGGGAGTACCATTCCAATAATAAATTGTGAATATAGGACATTTGAACATTGAGAAGCTTGTCATATATCCGCAGATTTTGTGATTATAGTGACAATGTCTATGGATCAAAACATGGCTAGCGCAAGGGAGTGCCAAGGAAGGATGGAAGGGTTCAGTCATTATTTCCGATGGTATATTCATGTATCGATTGAAAAGGAATTGAAAGACAGAAGATAGTGGTAATGGGGGAAGTGCAACGTGAATTAATCAATTTTTTTAAAAGAATTTGAACTGCTAAGTGAATTGGAGGAAAATTTTATGTCGATCATGCCTAATAATTGTTTCTGAACCAATGAAAAAGTTCCATGAGAACATACAAGGGTTCTACTTGATTTTATATAACATGCCAAGTGGATTCCACTTAACATGTAAATTAGTAAATAAGGTCCTCATATATCCGCTTGGAACTTTTCTATTGTTCCTGGATCATGCCTAGTAGTTGTTTCGAGCAGATATAAAATTCCTCGTGAAGCAAATGATAAGTTTTTGGTTTACTATTCAACTCCAGTTCAAACATTTAATTGTAAAAGAGAAAAGAAAAATAGTAAATCAGTTCCAGAGTTTGGATTTTATTGGTTGTGGCCGGTTTGATAAACTCTATGAATCATCCGATATATTAACCACTAAGGTGCTAAAAATAGGAAAGAGATGCCAAAATAGTAGTTGAAAAAGCAGCCAGCTTGAAGTTATAGCGTCGACTAAGTAGAAGTTAATTGTCAAATGAGCATATGAATCAACTTGGCCATAGCAAACATATACAAAAGCTCTAAGAGCAACTATTAGTAGGAAATATTGATCTTTGACGGGCAAATTAAACTTTACCCTCCCGTGGTATAGCTAATTTTTACATAATTCCCTATAGTTTTAAAAACTATATATAATCCCTTATAATTTGGATTAAAGTGTCAAAGTGACGGAAATGATCATCCGTAACGGAACCTATAAAAATGTCAAAATTATTTTTATTTAAAAACTAAAATAGCTGGAGTCACCAAAATATATAAATATAATATGCATGACACTCTAACCTCGTATGATTTTTATATTTTAGCATATAACCCTTTTATGATTTAGTATTTTACCATATAACCCCCTTATGATTTTCAGTATATATACATAACCCCCTGTGGTTAATAAATAATTTTCAACTTTACACAGGGATATTTTTGATATTTCAGTTGACTCCATTATGATTGTAAATTCCGTCATTTTGACACTTTAATCCAAACTATGATGGGACTATATATAGTTTTTAAAATCATAGGAGAGTTATGTAAAATAATAATAATAATAAATCACAGGGGAATAAAGCGTAATTTGCCCATCTTTGACACTAAAACTAATGATTCACTACACTCGTGGCATGAGTCTCTTCCAATTGTTATGTACCACTTTTGTATATATCTCATTTTTCAGTCATTTAAAGAAATATGGGCACATTTAATTTTAATCACTTTTCCAGTGATATATTGTCCCTTTTCAATGCCAACATTTTTTTAAAAAAAAAAAATTCACAAACAATTATGAAAATTTGTTAAAAAGAGTAAATTGATTTGATTTTCACTTTTTTCTTTTCCATTGGACAACCATGTCATGTCCAGCTAATTTCTGACCTTACAAGATAATTTCTGACCTTAAGATAATTTCTGACCTTACATGACCTTACAAGATATTATCTTGTAAGGTCAGAAATTAGTATTATATCTTGTAAGGTCATGTAAGGTCGGAAATTATCTTGTAAGATAATATCTTGTAAGATCAGAAATTAGCTGGTCATGACCTTACAAGACATTGTAGAACCAAGAATCGAAAGTTGAATGTGACTTTTTTGTTTTTTCCTTTCAAAGCCAACTTCAGTGGGCTAATTTCTTAGAATATAGGTAAAAAAAAAAAAATTGTCCGCCAAATGTAGTTCTTGTGACGGCCCCACCTCCCCCTAGGGCGTACCCCAAGGTTCGGCGGGTCGCCTGCCCAACTCTCGCCAGGACTCACTCACTCACTACAGTCCTCCAATGAAGTATAAGATAAATCTCAAATATTATATCCAATTCTCCAGAATTACATAGACTAGTACATCAAGTCGTACATACCACGAGTACCAGAAAATAAACCCTAGAAAAGTTGATAACTACAACCACCACGACAACTACATACATCTTGCTAGTCAACTTAAAACAAGTACAAGTTCACTCGTCTATAATCAAAACACTAAACACCTTCCCGAGCGATTCCCGCGTCGGCCCCCTGCTAAGGAAAACAAATGGAATGGGGTAAGCTATATGCTTAGTGAGTAATCAGGGGGAAATGTAAACTCACATTCAAACAAACAAGTAATCAGGATATTTCACATCAATACAGAAAATTAACGTCACAAGGGTAGGATACGGGTGGCTCCAAAGCCAGTTCAATTCCCCGAGCTTGAATGCCTGTTGACACTCCGTCAACCAAAATACTCATGGTCCGTAGACACCACTGAAACTTCCCCGTTCACCTTATCAACCCCCGCTGGCCAGTCAACAGCACACAGCAGCTCGAGCGAAATAAAGTAACTTAGCTTTCGTCAAAGCTTTAACAAGGAACTAAATCCCAAGTTTAGTATGGAACTATCTTCGACCAAGCCTCGGCTGGCTCGAATAGTTCGTCTAACCCTTGGAACCGGGCTGGAACCAAGCCCTGAGATATCCGATCTCTCAATAGATGGTATCTCTCAACAAGTGCACAACAAGATACTTACCCCAAACAGCACACAGCAAATGGGGTTTAATTCAAGTCACGAGATCACCCCTATCAGCACACAGCAAAAGGGTGATACTCAAGTCATGTAATTCCCCTCCTCAGCACACAGCAAGAGGGTGATACTCAACATAAAGCATGTATTCTCACATAGGAAATCAAAACAAAGGATGGGCTTAGGTCGAGTGAGATAAAGTACACCCTCGCCTACGTACCCATTTAACATGTACAAAGCACTTTAACAATTTCACATCAATAACCACCCAATTACTCACTTGATACAACTTGGCACGAAAAATGATACAATTCACGGAGCTTGACCGTCACCGTCAAAAGCCTCAAGATCTGTATGGGCAGATTATATACACACATGAGTGAAACGGCCATACAACAGCAATTTAAAACTGAAACGATCGAATACAGTTGAAAACGGTCAAAATAATCAAAACGGTTACACGATCTTGTCCATAACGGGAGCTAGGGTTATCGGATCAAAATGTACTAGATAGTGTCTCGAACCTTAGACAAAAGGTTACAACTTCCATGAAGATAACTCAATCCATTTTTCAGTGTATCCAAGTTAAATTTGCAACATATAAAACTAGGACTCCGAAGACTAGTTTATCTTTCTCGTGAAAATTCGGCGGCATGCCCCTTGTGTTTACCCATTTTCCAGCCATTTATGGCTTCAATATTTTACTCAATCCAACCCAAAGTTATACATATCATAGATTCAAGTAATAGCCGTTCCATAGGCTCATAACAACATTAGAACAAAAATCAAAGTGATAACAAGTGTGGAAATGTAACCTAGCAAAAGACAGATTTGACGTGTGGTTGCGGAAAGAACACATTCGAGGCTACGCTTATCGGATTGAGGCGCAAATTATACCGTTTCGAAGCTAAGACACAGGGTTACAATTTTCATGAAGCTCACTTAGTCCCGTTTCCAATGCAACCTAGTCAAATCCCCAATTTACAGAACCAAAATCCAACTAGTCGGCTAATAAACCACACTACTTTTAAATGACTATATCACAGGTTACCAAGGTCCGATTAAGGTGTTCTTGGAGGAGTTTAAAAGCTAAGACAGAATACTAAAACTTTTATGTTTTGTCAACAGGCTAAATCCCCACGGATTATAGTGAATAAACACAACCAAATAGACTAAACTGTCCACGCGGAACTCTGGAATGTAACCTAGAACAGCGAGGGTATTTTCATCTTTTCACAAGTTACATAGCTCCGATTGGGCTGAAATTTTGTAGGCACCTATAAAATACCATTCCATACAACTTTCATGTTTTAGGCCAAGCCTGATTCGGCCTCTAACTGATAAGAGTTTATTTTACGTATTTTTAAGTGCATTTTATTAGTTAATTTTGAGTTGATTATTTAGTTTTATAATTAAAATAAAGAGGTTTTTGGTAAAATTATATATTTTTGGTAAAAGTGGATAATATTGCATTTCTATTGATTTTAATAGTAAAAACTTCATTTTTATGCAGGAATAATGAATCAATCACCAAAGGAGGTCAATTGAGGTGAAAAATAGAGATTTGGTGATGAATTTAAGTGGCAACAAGAAGAATGAAGTGAAAAACGTTCAAGTGAGGAAATGCAATACAAGTCAGTTTTGACACTTTTCAGTATTTTGACCATATCTGGAGCTACACTTATCGGATTGAGGTGAGTTTTATACCATTTTAAAGCTAAGAAAGAGACCTACAATTCGTATGAAGACATCGAAATCCATTTCTGCCATCTTCATGGGCAAAACGTTGGAATACAGAAGCTGCACCCTGTGGTCGGAAGTTAAAATAGAGGTTTGAACAGGTGACAGTATTTCGATCATATCTCAGGCTACAAAGCTCCGATTTGGATGATTCTTGAAGCATTGGAAAGCTAACTCAAAGGGCTACAACTTTTGTGTTTTGCACAAAAGCTAGTTCGGCCTTTATGATAGGGAAAATCGCAGATGAAGTAAGGCCAAAGTGAATACGCGAGTACACAAAACGTGACTTGTAACCGCGTTTTGTGTAGGCGCGTTTTATAGCCGAAATTCTGCAATTTGACTCAGCCAATTCTCTTGTGTTCATACCACTTTCCAGCTATAAGATGCAAGGGAATTCGGTGCACATGCTTCAGAAGACAAAAGGGCAAGAAAAGTGGCTTATTTTCAAGTCAAAAATATTGGTTTTTGACTATGCTAACAAAGTGGAGATTTGGGAATCAAAGGATAGAATTTGACTTGGAAAAATGGAGCATTTGAGTGTTTTTTATGCAGAGATATGGGGAGAGATCTGGGAACCATTCGTAGCTTAGTTTCTGACAGAAAAACATAGTCTCTAGCTAGGTACTTGCAAGGGACAATTGAGGTTTCATCTTGTAATCATCTAAATTCAAGACAAGGAGATTTTTGGAAGGCTTCACCATATCTTGGCTAAGACTTTCTTTACTCTTTTTTGTATTTGTAAATTTATGATGATTTGCATTAATGAAGTTATGAGTGTTTCATCATTCATGAGTAGCTAATTTCCTTTATCTAGGGAGTAGATGAAGCTTATGGCCAAATGATATGAAGTGATTGTGATTTATGCTTGTTATGTCTTGTATTAACTTATCTACTTGTGTATGTTGGATTACTTGTTGTTGCTTGATCACCAATGGCAGGTTTATAGTTGTTTTTACTCATTGAGAAATGGTAAAAATAATGGAATGACACAAGTAGAACTTGAGTTGTATATTCATGAGAATAGAAATACATTCAAGTGGATGAAATCTGCATTTCATGTGTAAATAAGAACATATTTAGTATTTACCAAGAGATTAGGAAAAACTAATCTGTTTTAACCCATTATCATCATGAGAATGTGATTTTGGTATTTCTGGAAATGAATTCTTGGTTAAACAAGAGCAGTAACAAGTGTTGAATTAATTCATTTTAGATCTTTTGAATCATAAGTGGAATCTACATCCCTAGATCTTAATATTTAGTGAATTCTATTCCTTTTGTGAAATTGCATTTATCTAGTTAAGAATTTTTGTAGTTGAATTACATTCTGAAATTTCTGCTCAAATTAATTGTAAGTCTAAATAATAGAGTAAATTAGTATCTAATAATTGTTTTAATTGCTCCTCGTGGGATCGACCCGATACACATCTTGTACTACAATTACGACCTGTATACTTGCAGTCCAACGGGTGTAAAATCAGAATTAAACTTGCATTGATAAAAAAAAATCCCGTCAAGTTTTTGGCGCCGTAGCCGGGGAGCGGCAATATTAGAGCCTAATCATCTTTATTAATTTAGACAGCTTTATTTTTTAGATTATTTTTAATCTTATATTGTAATCAGTTTTTTTTTTTTTTACCATTGAAGTTGCATAATATCCCTTATTTCTGTTTGTAGTGTATGCACCGGGAGTCTCGAAAAGTCGCACCTTTCGATCCAGAAATTGAGAGGACACTACGTAGACAAAGGAGGCACACACAACAGCAAGAGGAACAAGAGATTTGGCAACCAATAGAGGAAATTTTGATAGAACTACCATTTGAAGAAGAAATGGCCGAAAACGAAGCAAATAGGCGAGTTCTACGAGATTTTGCTCTACCGGGAACACAAGGATCTCAAACAAGTATAGTAAGGCCTACGGTAAATGCTAACAATTTCGAGATTAAACCATCACTTATCCAGATGGTTCAACAATCTCAATTTGGAGGTAATGCAGTAGAAGATCCTAATACACACTTAGCTACATTCTTGGAAATTTGTGATACAATTAAAATGAATGGAGTTAGTGATGATGCTATAAGACTAAGGTTGTTCCCATTTTCATTGAGAGATAAGGCCAAACTTTGGCTACACTCTCATGCTCCTAATACTTTCACTGGATGGGATGAACTATCAAGAGCATTCTTAAATAAGTATTTTCCACCAGGTAAGACTGCTAAGTTTAGAATGGATATCACTAGTTTTAGCCAATTGGAAGGTGAATCATTATATGAGGCATGGGAAAGATTTAGAGATTTGCTTCGGAAATGTCCACATCATGGACTGCCGGAATGGTTAATCATACAAACCTTCTATAATGGTTTAGTTTTTTCTACTAAAACTATGATCGATGCAGCTGCAGGTGGAGCTTTAATGGGTAAATCACCCCAAGAAACTCAGAATTTGATAGAAGAAATGGCCGCAAATAACTACCAATGGGCCAATGAAAGAGGTAATACGATACGTCACACAGGTATGATCGAAATGGACACTCTCAATATGTTGAGTGCCCAAATGAATAACGTGATGAAGTTATTGAGTAGACAAGGTGGAGTTAGCCCAAGTTCATCTAATGCTCACGTAGCTTGTTGCTCTTTCTGTGGAGGTGAACATGATATTAATGAGTGTGTTGATTCTGAGCAGGTACAATTTGTCAATAATTACAACCGAAATGCTCCAAATAATCCCTACTCGAATACTTACAATCCGGGGTGGAGAAATCATCCAAACTTTGGATGGAAAGATCAAGGCAATCAACAAAGGCCAACCAATCCGCCGGGATTTCAACCAAGGCAACCACAGGCTGAAACTAAACCAAGTTGGGAGATCGCGGTGGAAAAACTTGCTAAGGTGACTTCGGACAGATTTGAACGAGTAGAAGGGAGACTGGATCAACTCACTACAATGTACAGGAATGTGGAGGTTCAAATTGGTCAAATTGCCAATGTGATCAACAATAGAAACCCTGGTGAATTACCAAGTAAAACCGAAGTGAATCCGAGAGAGCATGTCAATGCAATCATTCTTAGAAGCGGTAAAACGGTTGAGGGATTCGATTTTGAAAATTCAGGTGGTGAAAAAGACAAGAAGCAAGCAATTGAAGGGGAGCAAGAAAGTCAAAATGATCATGTTATCATTGATATTGATGCACTTCATCCCAAATTAAATTCTAATGTGATACCTTTTCCTCACAGGTTGAAGAAAGATGGACAGGATCGGGAGTTTGAAAAGTTCTTCAAAATGTTTAAACAATTGCACATTAACATTCCTTTCATTGATGCTATAACACAGATTCCCTCTTATGCACGTTTCTTGAAAGACATCATGTCAAAGAAGAGGAAAATTGTGGATAATGAGATGATAGCATTAACGGAAGAGTGTAGTGCATTGATTAAGAATAAACTCCCTCCTAAATTGAAAGATCCGGGAAGTTTTTCTATTCCTTGCACTATTGGTCAATTGCATTTTTCTAATGCTTTATGTGATTTAGGTGCAAGTGTGTCACTTATGCCGTTATCGGTTGCCCGGAGATTGGGACTTCAAGAGCTAAAAGCTACCAATATTATATTGCAATTGGCGGATCGGTCAATCACACATCCCATGGGTATTTTGGAAAATGTACTCATAAAGGTAAGACAATCTATAATACCTGTGGATTTTGTTGTCTTAGATATTGAAGAAGATGTGAGAATGCCAATTATTCTAGGACGACCGTTTTTAGCCACTGCACGAACTATAATTGATGTAGAAAAAGGTAAGCTTATATTACGGGTTAATGGTGAGGAATTGGAATTCAATTTGGATAATAAAGAAGGGAGTATAGAGCCTACTGCTCTTGTGTCTAATATGCCATATGATGAAAAGGTTAACCAAGAAAGGACCGAAGAAGTTAAATTTATAAATGTCCTTGGTACTAACTTTCATGGTGTAGGAACAAAGGAGGAGAAGATAAGGATGGAAGTTGGCTTAATAAATTCTCCATTCCATGAAGAAAATGGTGAAAAGTTGAGCCAATTCAGAAAAGACAAGCAAAATCCACTCCAAGGTGAAGTTGAGCCTCTCTATGACAAGTCTAATATTCCTCCTTGGCATTTGAGGAAATTGGACTATGAAGATCAATGCATGGTTCACCACATGGTGGATTGGTTCGGGAGTTTCGACCCATGGGGAGAAAATCGCTCTCTAATGCTCTAAAGTGATTCAACTTTTTCAGTCGAGCCAACGACTATAAACAAAAGCGCTAATTGGGAGGCAACCCAATATTTAGGTTATATTTGTTAACTTGGTGTGATTTTGTGGTTTGAATCAATGTTTTAGCTAAATTGTTGTTTTTGTAATGTAGGGTTGGCAATTGAAGGCAAGGATGACCAATTGAGTACAAAAAAGGCGAACTTTGATCAAACAACTCAACCCCTCGATTTGCGTTAAAGGTGTTTTTGATTCATTATAAAGGGGTAAAATGCATGTTTTTAATGTTTTACATTTGTTCCAGCCATTAAAATTGGCAAACAAATGATCTATGATGCATTTTGAGTCATTGGGGTACCTTTTGTAATTTTTCAAAAGTTGAAATTCTGCTAAAAATCGAAGCAGAAAACGCGTTTTCAAAGAAAACGCGACTAAAAGTCGCGTTTCTAGGAATCGCGTTTTCAATTCTGCACCTGCAGAACAGAAAACGCGACTTCAGAAACGCGACTCGAAGTCGCGTTTTCCATCACAGTCGCGTTTTCATTCCTGCAAGATTTGTGCAGGAAACGCGACTTTAAAAACGCGAGTTGAAGGCGCGTTTTTAGTCGCGTTTTCCGTATCTGAATATAGCCTTCAGAAACGCGATTTCAGCCTTTCTTCTTCACTTCTCCAATTTTTCCAGCCGCGTTTTTCCCTCTTCCTTCTACCCAACTCACAAATTTTCATTTATACTCCATAATCTTGCTAGAAATCATCACCCCAACACCTTTTGAGCTTCATACAACCTTTTTAACCGATTAAAATCCAAGAAAAACACCTAAAATCAGGTTTTTGAGGGATTGAAGGTTAGGGTTCTTAAACTCTAATTTCTTCAATTGGAGGTCAATTGGAGGTTGTTTCATAGGGCTTTTTGCATTTTTAGCATCACCAAACATCCTTCTATGTGATTGAGGTAAGTTTCTTCATCAAATCTTTTGATTTTAGAAGTTCATATTTTTTATCCTGAGCTATCTGACATCTTTTAATTTCGAAAATTTGATGAGGTTCATGGCTATTTTTTATTTTATTCATGATTATTATGATTGTTTAAGCATGTTTAAATGTTTAAATGTAGCAATTTATTGGTTTTCAAGTACTTTAAAATTCACAATTGCTATATTTAGATGAAATTGGAAAAAGGAACTAGGATGTTTTCGAGCCATTGGTGATGTTAAATTATGGTTAAAAATGGTTAGTTGATGATGTTTAAGCATGTGCATTGTGTATAGTGAGTAATTTGGTTGATTTGGGGAGTTAATTAGTTTAATTTTTGCCTAAACATGATTATAGCTAAAAGCATATTATTATTGTTAATTCTAAATAGTTATAATCATAATTGTTCCTATTTTCACTAATTAAATTATAATTGATACATATCTTGTGTAATTTGGTGATTTTGGGCAACTTTAGGCAGAAAATATGTCTTGTACGATCATTGAATGATTAGAACTTGAGCAATTGTATTTGAGGTTATTTGGATTAATGCTGAACTTTTGTTGCCAAAAAAATGAGTTGTAGTACATGTGAATAATTGAAATATTTTTTAGGTACTATGCCAAGAGGAAGAAGAGCGGTACTTTCATCCTCTAGTAGTGAGGAGAGGGAGGTTAATGAAGAGATGGAGGTGACTGAAGAGGAGAATTCACCTTCTCCTTCACCAATTAACCGTCGACCTGGTGAGGGCACCTCCCGTGGAGCGGGAAGATCGGTATTTGACAGTGCTAGGTTCAACACTCGCAGGAATCAGGAGTGGCATGAGGCGCGTGCTAATTTGGAGTTTTTATTTGAGATGCACGTCAGTCCACCAGTTGAGATGATGTACAACATCTCAGAAGCTTTTGCTCAGCTAGGATGGGCTCCGATTCTCACCCTTCCAAACCATTACTACCCAGACCTGGTGCGCGAGTTTTACGCCAACATTGAAAGTAAGGCGCGCCATAGTGGAGAAATAATTGAGTCCTGGGTGCGTGGAAGACGAATCACCTTGTCACGGCAAGATTTGGCTGCTATTTTGGGGTGTATGGATGACGGACGTCCAGTAGACTTGAAGAAGGAGTTTGTTCCCCCGAATAGGAGGTGGGATCCATCATTGGCCATGGCTAGGTTTGGTCTCGAGTACCAACCTTTTCGCTCTACCAGAAAGGAGACTATATTGGCAAATGTATTCGAACCTCGTCATCGGCTTATCATTTACATGATGGCTCACAATGTCATCCCAAAGAAGACGGGGCACACGGAGGTTCGCAAGAGCGATATTTACTTCCTTGATTACATGTTCCACAACCGAACTTCCCCGTATGCTCGAATTTCATTGCCGAACATCATCATCAGCCACATTAGGTCTACGGCGAGGCGTAAGACAACTTCTTTCAAACTTTCATTTCCTCGTCTACTGACTTTAATCTTCCCCCGTTTTGAAGTTCCCTTGGAAGGCATGCGGCGGGAGTATGTTCCACCACGTGCTGAGATGACTATCACTACTCTTCGCCGCCTTGGTATTGGCACGGGAGACATTCCACGCCCTGTTCAGGAGCGGAGACAAAAGGCTAGACATGGTCGCGATGGAGCTGGACCATCTACTGCAGCACCACCTCCTCCTCCGCCACAGACCAACTGGCAGCGGCTTTTCGGTCGCTTGGACGACATCGACCATCATTTAGCCAGAATGGATACTCGCCTGGACCGAATTGAAGATCATTTAGGCACACGCCCACCTCCCATCGATGATGATGAAGATGACGATGAAGAGGATGATTGAGGCTGCCCTTTGGCTGGCTTTTCTCTTGTTTGCTTGTTATTTTTATCTTTTGTTTGAAAAATGTTAACTTACATTCCTTATTTTGAATATTGGAACTTGTGGCAGTAACTAGTAGATCGTTGACTGTGGATGGTTGAGCGGTCGATGACTCATGATTCAAGGCTTCACTGGACCGCAGTCATCTCACTTGGGGAGTCACTTGTTCCTTTCTTCTGTTTCTTTTCTTTTCTTTCCCTACACATTGAGGACAATGTGTATTCTAAGTGTGGGGGAAGAAATGTGTGGTACTTGTGATTTTAGTTGTGTTTGATATAATTCTTGTGCTTAAATGGTGTTTCTTGTGGTTGCTGGCAGGGAGATTTAGTCCACTTTTAAGGGGAGAATCTGTCAAAATTTTTCCAAAACCTTATACATATATATGTTATTAACTATAATAAATAAATAAAATTTTGTCACTTATCCTTTTGAAATAAATATATGCGGTTTTGATACTTCTTTTCTCATGAAATTTGGAAATGATTTTTATGTGATTATAATTTTTACATCTATAGGAAAGTATATCTAGTAAAGTGGAGAAAATTATGCCTACATTTTGTATATTTGATGAAAATTTTTCTTTTTATCTAATTTTATAAGATAAGAAATTAATATGGTTAATAAGTGTCATACTCTTCTCATGATTACTCTTAGAGGGAATTTTATTATATATTGTTAAAAAAAAAAAAAAAAAAAAAAATAAATGGTTATTCTACTCCAATGATTCTCGTACCGAGTAACCGGGGGTTGGCATCTACAAATGTCGACATTCGCGTAAAAAGGTACTTGAATTAAGAGTATGCAAAGCAATTTGAGTATGTGAAATGTTGAGTAACCGGGGATCTGCATCTAAAAATGTTGATCTTCGCGTCAAAAGGCATTTTTCACAACTTAAGTAATATTTAATCCTTAAAATATATATATATATATATATATATATATATATATATATATATATATATATAAAAGTAAATTAAATCCCTCTTTAAGAAAAATAAGAAGTTGATCATGAGATTAGTTAGCATCTTTATTGACTATAGGAGTTGCTTGCTTGCGAAATTGGATAAAAATAAGAAGTTGAGTTGAATTGGTAAAATTATGGTATACTTGGCTCTTCTTTGCTTGATATTATGAGTACTTGAACTTAATGGAAAGATCACATAAGGGTTATTTACCTTGATTCAAGGAAATGGAGTTGAAATACTACATATGTTTATTTTAAATTTTTGGATCATTGATGGTTGGAATTTTATATTGCTTGAGGACAAGCAATGATTCAAGTGTGGGGGTATTTGATAAGAGTTTATTTTACGTATTTTTAAGTGCATTTTATTAGTTAATTTTGAGTTGATTATTTAGTTTTATAATTAAAATAAAGAGGTTTTTGGTAAAATTATATATTTTTGGTAAAAGTGGATAATATTGCATTTCTATTGATTTTAATAGTAAAAACTTCATTTTTATGCAGGAATAATGAATCAATCACCAAAGGAGGTCAATTGAGGTGAAAAATAGAGATTTGGTGATGAATTTAAGTGGCAACAAGAAGAATGAAGTGAAAAACGTTCAAGTGAGGAAATGCAATACAAGTCAGTTTTGACACTTTTCAGTATTTTGACCATATCTGGAGCTACACTTATCGGATTGAGGTGATTTTTATACCATTTTAAAGCTAAGAAAGATACCTACAATTCGTATGAAGACATCGAAATCCATTTCTGCCATCTTCATGGGCAAAACGTTGGAATACAGAAGCTGCACCCTGTGGTCGGAAGTTAAAACAGAGGTTTGAACAGGTGACAGTATTTCGATCATATCTCAGGCTACAAAGCTCCGATTTGGATGATTCTTGAAGCATTGGAAAGCTAACTCAAAGGGCTACAACTTTTGTGTTTTGCACAAAAGCTAGTTCGGCCTTTATGATAGGGAAAATCGCAGATGAAGTAAGGTCAAAGTGAATACGCGAGTACACAAAACGTGACTTGTAACCGCGTTTTGTGTAGGCGCGTTTTATAGCCGAAATTCTGCAATTTGACTCAGCCAATTCTCTTGTGTTCATACCACTTTCCAGCTATAAGATGCAAGGGAATTCGGTGCACATGCTTCAGAAGACAAAAGGGCAAGAAAAGTGGCTTATTTTCAAGTCAAAAATATTGGTTTTTGACTATACTAACAAAGTGGAGATTTGGGAATCAAAGGATAGAATTTGACTTGGAAAAATGGAGCATTTGAGTGTTTTTTATGCAGAGATATGGGGAGAGATCTGGGAACCATTCGTAGCTTAGTTTCTGACAGAAAAACATAGTCTCTAGCTAGGTACTTGCAAGGGACAATTGAGGTTTCATCTTGTAATCATCTAAATTCAAGACAAGGAGATTTTTGGAAGGCTTCACCATATCTTGGCTAAGACTTTCTTTACTCTTTTTGTATTTGTAAATTTATGATGATTTGCATTAATGAAGTTATGAGTGTTTCATCATTCATGAGTAGCTAATTTCCTTTATCTAGGGAGTAGATGAAGCTTATGGCCAAATGATATGAAGTGATTGTGATTTATGCTTGTTATGTCTTGTATTAACTTATCTACTTGTGTATGTTGGATTACTTGTTGTTGCTTGATCACCAATGGCAGGTTTATAGTTGTTTTTACTCATTGAGAAATGGTAAAAATAATGGAATGACACAAGTAGAACTTGAGTTGTATATTCATGAGAATAGAAATACATTCAAGTGGATGAAATCTGCATTTCATGTGTAAATAAGAACAT
The DNA here is from genome assembly GCF_036785885.1 of Coffea arabica. Lineage (NCBI taxonomy): Eukaryota > Viridiplantae > Streptophyta > Magnoliopsida > Gentianales > Rubiaceae > Coffea > Coffea arabica. The sequence continues at coordinate 48,160,349 of NC_092331.1, read as the reverse complement.
ATTTAGTATTTACCAAGAGATTAGGAAAAACTAATCTGTTTTAACCCATTATCATCATGAGAATGTGATTTTGGTATTTCTGGAAATGAATTCTTGGTTAAACAAGAGCAGTAACAAGTGTTGAATTAATTCATTTTAGATCTTTTGAATCATAAGTGGAATCTACATCCCTAGATCTTAATATTTAGTGAATTCTATTCCTTTTGTGAAATTGCATTTATCTAGTTAAGAATTTTTGTAGTTGAATTACATTCTGAAATTTCTGCTCAAATTAATTGTAAGTCTAAATAATAGAGTAAATTAGTATCTAATAATTGTTTTAATTGCTCCTCGTGGGATCGACCCGATACACATCTTGTACTACAATTACGACCTGTATACTTGCAGTCCAACGGGTGTAAAATCGGAATTAAACTTGCATTGATAAAAAAAAATCCCGTCACTAACTATGAGTACTAAAACCGGGCAGAATGTAAACTTAAAATTCCAGAAATCTGGAATTTTTGGGATTTCATGACAATCTATTTATTTCCTTGCTTCCAACACTACCAAAGCCCCTTATATAATCTTATATACAACATATACCCACTATACAACAAGTCTAGGCAGAAATTTATTAAACCCTAACTTGCATATATCATCCAAAATCATCACAACAACTTGCATATCTTGTAATCAAGCCAAAACATGAACTAGATAACATCTTAAATCAAAATTTAAAAGAACAAGAACCATGATCAGATCTTATACCTCAAAGACAAAGCTTGGAAGAGTGATACTCCACCTCCTTTGGAAATTTTTAGTTCCCCTAGCTTCCCAACTCCACAACTCACTCTTTAATCGGTTTAGTTTTCTTTCTTCTCACTTGGATGGCTAGATTTCAAGAGGAATTGATGAACTCTCCCTTGGGTTTTTCTTCCTCTCTCTCTCAGCCAAGAAGTAGAAAAAATGAAGAAGAAAGGCTGCCCAAGGTGATAAGAAGGTAAGACAAATTGTCTTGGTCAAGAGACCCTTAATGGTGTGACACTTGTCACTACCAATACCAAGCAAAATTTTCTTTTTCTTTCTTGCATTTTCAGCCCCAAAATTCGCTCAAGGCTAGCTGGAAATTAAGGAGATATTTTGCTCAAATATTAATGAGCTCATGTGGTGGTCAAGTGGTGCGTTCAATCGGTAGTATGCGGTACTCGTCGGTTCGCGCCGTTTTTTCTTAAAAACACATGTACTAGGGTTTTTACTTTCTATTTGCTACCCATGTATCATTGCTCCTAATCACATATTATTTCTCACTTAAAAGTCACTTTTAATCACCAAATTTGATCCTTGCTCCGTACCGAAAAATCATCCGGCGAAAAAAATCGCGAAAACCCTAATTTGCTCCAATCTTGAAAACAAAAAGTGAAACCCTACTTTCTAGGTTCATTTGCACTTATTATGGGGTGCTTGAGTAGTAGGGCCATAAAAAATGAATAATTTCCAAATAAAAGGAATTTTAAGAAAAATGTGATGAATTTTATAATTCCATAGAATAAAATTAGGGTTTTGAGTTAAATATGAGGGATTTAAACATTGTCACAAGTAAACTAGGGTTTTTGATTAAAATTTTAGGGTTTCTAGTCTTTTAAAACAAAATAAGGTTTTAAATCAAACCCAAAGAAATAACTTTAGTATCTTCCCTGAAACAAAATAATGTTTTAAAATAAAATGAACTAAAGAAACCGTAAAACAATAGCATCTTAAAAGTTGGGGTGTCACAATCTCCCCTCCTTAAAAGAATTTCGTCCTCGAAATTCCAATCAACGAACTAAAGGGTTGGAATACTCAAATACCTCAATACGATGGAAAATAGGGAAGGTACCTTCGGTGATTGTTAATGGGTCTGTCACCTCTTGGCTTTCTATTGCATAGGTCCTTGCCGGCACTTTCGGTCGATTACCCGTGGCATTAGTCTTCTTAGACGTGTTCCCTTCTGCCCTTGGCAAATTTCCTTCTTTTGGTAGGTGAGGGCACTGAGCAATCAGATGCTCAGCACTACCACATCGATAGCATTTCCGTACTTGTCCTTTCTTCCAACAATTATCTTCTATGTGATTAGCAGCTCCACAAAATCCGCATGTCATTCTAGGTCCTGACGTCGGACCTCCTCGTGAGGTACCCCTTTGGGTCTCTCTTCCTACCTGATTTTTCTCAACATTTCCTTGATTTGGGATCCCAGTGGATCACGGTCCACCTATTCCTCGACTCTTCTTAAGTGGTGGCTCGCTCCCCGAGCTCTGTCCCTCAATATAACTGCTTGTATCTGGGTACCTTCTTTTCTTATCATGAAAGGCCTTTACTTGACTCTTAGTACTTTCAATTCTTTGTGCCTTTTCAATCGCTTGACTATAAGTCTCCAATTGAGCAGCTGCCAATGCCTCTTGAATTTCCACGTTCAAACCCTGAACAAACCGACGAATTCTCCTTTGGTCTGTCAGTACTAATTCTGGAGCAAAACAAGAGAGTTTGGTAAACTGTGTCTCGTACTCCGCCACACTCATAGTCCCTTGACGTAGGCGTATGAACTCATCCTCTCGCCTTTCCTGAACAAGTGGCGGTAAGTACTTCTCATTAAACTCACGAGTAAAATTCACCCATGTCCATGGGGTTTGCTCTCTATCCCATTTGGCTCGAATCACATTCCATCAGGCACGAGCCGCTCCCTCAAATTGAAAAACGGCGAAAGCTATCTGCCGTTCCTCTGAGTATTCTAACGCAGTAAAAATGTCTAACATTCGCTCCAACCAACTCTCCGCTATATCAGGGCTAGGTCCACCCAAGAATTTTGGCGGTAGAAATTTTTGGAACCATTCTAAGGCACGGTCCTCTCCTTCATGATTGCCAGGATGCTGTACTTGGCCTTGACCCTGTTGGTTGACCATTCGTTCTAGTAAATCAGCCATTCGCTGTATGGCTATAGCTACCTGGGTTTCGGCTTGCGTATTCATATTTTCATTAGTTACCCCTTCGGTTCCTTGTCCTCGTCCTCTACCCCCACCACGAGTCTCCATTTGATGGTTTTATAGTTTCTTTAATTGGGACACAATATGGTTCAAGATCAATGTGTGTACGTATATATACAAGTCACGCAAAATATACACAATATAATGCACCATATACACCAAGGGACATTTCAGGTTAGACAAAGTCAAGTGCAGTAAGTACTATATATGTAGGCATTAACATACCATAAGTAAATGACATGTAGAAACAATGCAAGTGCAAAATGAAAGAAACGCGACTTGTCGTCCCACACTCAGTGAAAATCACCCCCGTCTGATTTCTTACTCCACTTCCCAAGGTGCCCGTTAATTTCTTGTACTCACTCTAGCCAGACAAAGCCTGTTCATGTTCTCAAAATGCAAGTTTCAAGTCAAAAATTTCTCAAGTCGAAAATTTTACCCGTGGCGGTGCTTGGAAACACAACAAGCTAGCACAACGGCTATACTTCACCAGTGAGTCTTAATTCAAGAAATTCATCCCTGGCGGTGTTTGGAAACACAACAGGCAATGCCTCACCAGAGAGTTTTAGTTCAACCGCTACAGAGGAATAGTAGCCGGTCTACAACCACACGAGTACAAATAAGTTCAAAACAAGGTCGAAGCAGGGTTCAAACATATAAATTCAAAAATAGAGTCAATTACTTCAAGTTCAAGGAGCACAGGTACGAATAAGAACTCACTCGGCTAGCCTATACCCAGCAATTCACATTCTCAAACAGTCACCGAATTAAAGTCCAAATATAGGTCACATTACTCATGCGTAATATCAAATCAGGTCCATTACATGTACGTAAGAGCACACGATATGGTACCCAAGTACAAGAATTCACAATAAGACAATTCACAACTCGAGCCGGCCGGTCCCAAGAGTAAATCATCCATATTAGAGATTCCTACCTGGCATACCTAACCATTGTCCCCAAAGTACCATGATAAGGGTTCAAACCTAGAACGTTTCATGATTCGTAACTTAAGCTTCAAAAAAAAGTCCTTAATCCTTAATTCTCATTCACGAAATTAGGACCATAACACCACTTGGCCCAAGCTCACTCCGGGCAGAGACCACGCGAAGCAGGCTCTAGCTTTTATCCCTCAATCGCTTAACTTTTGAATCAAATCGAATTCCACAGTCCGGCATCCTAAACTTTAGCCTAGGATACACTACAGAGATCTGAAGCCTAAACTCTGATACCACCTGTGACGGCCCCACCTCCCCCTAGGGCGTACCCCAAGGTTCGGCGGGTCGCCTGCCCAACTCTCGCCGGGACTCACTCACTCACTACAGTCCTCCAATGAAGTATAAGATAAATCTCAAATATTACATCCAATTCTCCAGAATTACATAAACTAGTACATCAAGTCGTACATACCACGAGTACCAGAAAATAAACCCTAGAAAAGCTGATAACTACAACCACCACGACAACTACATACACCTTGTTAGTCAACTTAAAACAAGTACAAGTTCACTCGTCTATAATCAAAACACTAAACACCTTCCCGAGCGATCCCCGCGTCGGCCCCCTGCTAAGGAAAACAAATGGAATGGGGTAAGCTATATGCTTAGTGAGTAATCAGGGGGAAATGTAAACTCACATTCAAACAAACAAGTAATCAGGATATTTCACATCAATACAGAAAATTAACATCACAAGGGTAGGATACGGGTGGCTCCAAAGCCAGTTCAATTCCCCGAGCTTGAATGCCTATTGACACTCCGTCAACTTTTAAAACATTATTTTAAGATGCTACTGTGACACCCCAACTTTTAAGATGCTATTGTTTTACGGTTTCTTTAGTTCATTTTATTTTAAAACATTATTTTGTTTCAGGGAAGATACTAAAGTTATTTCTTTGGGTTTGATTTAAAACCTTATTTTGTTTTAAAAGACTAGAAACCCTAAAATTTTAATCAAAAACCCTAGTTTACTTGTGACTATGTTTAAATCCGTCATATTTAACTCAAAACCCTAATTTTATTCTATGGAATTGTAAAATTCATCACATTTTTCTTAAAATTCCTTTTATTTGGAAATTATTCATTTTTTATGGCCCTACTACTCAAGCACCCCATAATAAGTGCAAATGAACCTAGAAAGTAGGGTTTCACTTTTTGTTTTCAAGATTGGAGCAAATTAGGGTTTCACAATTTTTTTCGCCGGATGATTTTTCGGTACGTAGCAAGGATCAAATTTGGTGATTAAAAGTGACTTTTAAGTGAGAAATAATATGTGATTAGGAGCAATGATACAAGGGTAGCAAATAGGAAGTAAAAACCCTAGTACATGTGTTTTTAAGAAAAAAAGGCGCGAACCGACGAGTACCGCGCACTACCGATTGAACGCACCACTTGACCACCACATGAGCTCATTAATATTTGAGCAAAATATCTCCTTAATTTCCAGCTAGCCTTGAGCGAATTTTGGGGCTGAAAATGCAAGAAAGAAAAAGAAAATTTTGCTTGGTATTGGTAGTGACAAGTGTCACACCATTAAGGGTCTCTTGACCAAGACAATTTGTCTTACCTTCTTATCACCTTGGGCAGCCTTTCTTCTTCATTTTTTCTACTTCTTGGCTGAGAGAGAGAGGAAGAAAAACCCAAGGGAGAGTTCATCAATTCCTCTTGAAATCTAGCCATCCAAGTGAGAAGAAAGAAAACTAAACCGATTAAAGAGTGAGTTGTGGAGTTGGGAAGCCAGGGGAACTAAAAATTTCCAAAGGAGGTGGAGTATCACTCTTCCAAGCTTTGTCTTTGAGGTATAAGATCTGATCATGGTTCTTGTTCTTTTAAATTTTGATTTAATATGTTATCTAGTTCATGTTTTGGCTTGATTACAAGATATGCAAGTTGTTGTGATGATTTTGGATGATATATGCAAGTTAGGGTTTAATAAATTTCTACCTAGACTTGTTGTATAGTGGGTATATGTTGTATATAAGATTATATAAGGGGCTTTGGTAGTGTTGGAAGCAAGGAAATAAATAGATTGTCATGAAATCCCAAAAATTCCAGATTTCTGGAATTTTAAGTTTACATTCTGCCCGGTTTTAGTACTCATAGTTAGAGGCCGAATCAGGCTTGTCCTAAAACATGAAAGTTGTATGGAATGGTATTTTATAGGTGCCTACAAAATTTCAGCCCAATCGGAGCTATGTAACTTGTGAAAAGATGAAAATACCCTCGCTGTTCTAGGTTACATTCCAGAGTTCCGCGTGGACAGTTTAGTCTATTTGGTTGTGTTTATTCACTATAATCCGTGGGGATTTAGCCTGTTGACAAAACATAAAAGTTTTATTATTCTGTCTTAGCTTTTAAACGCCTCCAAGAACACCTTAATCGGACCTTGGTAACCTGAGATATAGTCATTTAAAAGTAGTGCGGTTTATTAGCCGACTAGTTGGATTTTGGTTCTGTAAATTGGAGATTTGACTAGGTTCCATTGGAAACGGGACTAAGTGAGCTTCATGAAAATTGTAGCCCTGTGTCTTAGCTTCGAAACGGTATAAGTTGCGCCTCAATCCGATAAGCGTAGCCTCGAATGTGTTCTTTCCGCAACCACAAGTCAAATCTGTCTTTTGCTAGGTTACATTTCCGCACTTGTTATCACTTTGATTTTTGTTCTTATGTTGTTATGAGCCTATGGAACGGCTATTACTTGAATCTATGATATGTATAACTTTGGGTTGGATTGAGTAAAATATTGAAGCCATAAATGGCTGAAAAATGGGTAAACACAAGGGGCATGCCGCCGAATTTCACGAGAAAGATAAACTAGTCTTCGGAGTCCTAGTTTTATATGTTGCAAATTTAACTTGGATACACTGAAAAATGGATTGAGTTATCTTCATGAAAGTTGTAACCTTTTGCCTAAGGTTCGAGACACTATCTAGTACATTTTGATCCGATAACCCTAGCTTCCGTTATGGACAAGATCGTGTAACCGTTTTGATTATTTTGACCGTTTTCAACTGTATTTGATCTTTTCAGTTATAAATTGCTGTTGTATGGCCGTTTCACTCATGTATGTATATAATCTGCCCCTACAAATCTTGAGGCTTTTGACGGTGACGGTCAAGCTCCGTGAATTGTATCATTTTTCGTGCCAAGTTGTATCAAGTGAGTAATTGGGTGGTTATTGATGTGAAATTGTTAAAGTGCTTTGTACATGTTAAATGGGTACGTAGGCGAGGGTGTACTTTATCTCACTCGACCTAAGTCCATCATTTGTTTTGATTTCCTATGTGAGAATACATGCTTTATGTTGAGTATCACCCTCTTGCTGTGTGCTGAGGAGGGGAATTACATGACTTGAGTATCACCCTTTTGCTGTGTGCTGATAGGGGTGATCTCGTGACTTGAATTAAACCCCATTTGCTGTGTGCTGTTTGGGGTAAGTATCTTGTTGTGCACTTGTTGAGAGATACCATCTATTGAGAGATCGGATATCTCAGGGCTTGGTTCCAGCCCGGTTCCAAGGGTTAGACAAACTATTCGAGCCAGCCGGGGCTTGGTCGAAGATAGTTCCATGCTAAACTTGGGATTTAGTTCCTTGTTAAAGCTTTGACGAAAGCCAAGTTACTTTATTTCGCTCGAGCTGCTGTGTGCTGTTGACTGGCCAGCGGGGGTTGATAAGGTGAACGGGGAAGTTTCAGTGGTGTCTACGGACCATGAGTATTTTGGTTGACGGAGTGTCAACAGGCATTCAAGCTCGGGGAATTGAACTGGTTTTGGAGCCACCCGTATCCTACCCTTGTGATGTTAATTTTCTGTATTGATGTGAAATATCCTGATTACTTGTTTGTTTGAATGTGAGTTTACATTTCCCCTGATTACTCACTAAGCATATAGCTTACCCCATTCCATTTGTTTTCCTTAGCAGGGGGCCGACGCGGGGATCGCTCGGGAAGGTGTTTAGTGTTTTGATTATAGACGAGTGAACTTGTACTTGTTTTAAGTTGACTAGCAAGATGTATGTAGTTGTCGTGGTGGTTGTAGTTATCAGCTTTTCTAGGGTTTATTTTCTGGTACTCATGGTATGTACAACTTGATGTACTAGTTTATGTAATTCTGGAGAATTGGATGTAATATTTGAGATTTATCTTATACTTCATTGGAGGACTGTAGTGAGTGAGTGAGTCCCGGCGAGAGTTGGGCAGGCGACCCGCCGAACCTTGGGGTACGCCCTAGGGGGAGGTGGGGCCGTCACAGTTCTGACATTCTCTTGGTACAAAACTATAGCTACTGTACCTAATCAATACAGTAGCAAATATATTTTTTTTAAAGTGTCAGGCTATCATGCTGATTGTGCACGGGAGCCCACGGGTGATTTTTTTTTTTTCAAACCATCTACCGTGCACAATCAACATGATAGCAGGCAGCAGACAATTTATTTTTAAAAGTGTCAGGCTACCCTGTAGCGAAATTGATGATTCGGTTGTACATATTATTAGGGGTGGTAATTCTTGACACGACTCGAAAATACGACACGAATCTAACACGAAATTAATGGGTTTGGGAAGTTCAGGTCAGAATTGGGTCGAACCCAATGAACCTGAAAAGAAAACAGGTCGATTTCGGGTCAACCCTTGGTGACCCGATATGACCCGTTTACAAATTAAAAATAATTTAATACACATAAAAATTATTTGATCTAACTAAACTAAATCATTCTTTTTTTTCAAAGGCATTAAATCATTAATTACTTAATCCTAAATGAATTTATTTAACTTGTGTAAAGTTGAAATTATTATATTTAGACAAATAATATATTATATTATTTTTTACTTTTATGCTATTTTAATTTATTTTACATTTGGTTTGGAATAAAACACTTTTACGGTGTTTAATTTATTTTAGATTTGGTTTGAAATTATTTATTTAAATTTTTATTACTTGATGATGTAATTAATTTTGTAAGAAATTGATTTTATTAGAAATTACAGTGATAAATTAATAAATTAAAATTAAGTTTCGAGTCATTTCGGGTTGACCCGTCAACCTGAAATTTTCAGATTCGTGTCAAGCATCCTGACCCGTTTCGGATTGGCAGGTCAAGTTCGGGTCAGCGGGTTTTTTGTTATACTTGGACCTCAACCCGACTCGCCAACCCGAAGCCGACCTGATTGCCACCCCTACATATTATGCTACTCGGTAAAATTTTTCAATCATTTCCTCCAAATAAAGAAAAAGGAAAAAAACATTCAATCAATTAAATTGTTCTCCACTCACGGGACGTGGTCATTATTGACGGTTGGCTTGGGCGTTTAACGTCATTAATAACTTCGTTGAAGGTGGCCCCTACTGCTCTCCCTTCCCTGAACGTGGTCTTGCTTTGGGCATCTACCGTCATTAAGGAACTTGTCTTTCCTACACTCAAATCTTCTTTTTTTTTTTTTTATAACCCGGAACATGTCTCGATTCAAATTCTTAGAATCCGAGCCGACACACCAAATCGAAAGAGTGTGTCACGGTCCCACGCAGCGACCCCAGACGAGTTATAGGGGTTCAAGTCCATGATAAGAAATCTTTTCTTTACCTAGTTAAAGAATGAAATTATATGATTCTAAGTTGAGAAACGACAGACCCAGACCTCACAAATTAAGTCCTATCCAGTTGAACTCCATTCATGTAATTCCTATGATTATTAGTGTTACTCCTTGAATGTAAATTTGAATTTGTCAACTAGTAGAACTAAGTTGATGATTGTACAAAAACTGTATGAATTTAGTAATAAGAATTATAGGAATCTATTTGAACTGGATAGAATTTAACTTTTAAAACTCCTAGTCTACTGAAAGTTAATCAAATTCTCTCTCTTGTTCTCTCTCATAGTCTACAACATCTTAACCATTTTTATTAGTATTTTTCCTCATAAAAATTCAAAAATCCTCATGAAATTAAAGAATACCTCCAGAATCCAAATATTTTGCCAAACAAAATCCAAGAAAAAAACCTTGATCAGAAAATTCAAATAAAATTTATAATGTCCGGATAGGTCATAATTTGTTGCTAAATTTATAATTATTCTCCCCTTGATTTTAGCCAAATATTATTTTAATTGTCGGATTCTACTTTTATTTGGTATTTTGTGCTTATTTCAGGAATGGGAATGAAAAGTGCTTAAATGAAGATTTTATAGTGAAAAACATCTGATGGTTGCACGGGGGCGTGCCTAAGTTCACCGCTCAAAGCCGAAAAGTCGGGATTGATACTGGGCAATCTCCAAATCTGAATCAATTTCCTAATTTGATAGCTATCAGGACCTTCCTGATTTCACGAGATCATTCTCAAGTGATTGGGAGAGTTTTTAGGAAATTAAATTGTAATAGGAAACTCCTTAAGAATCTGATTGGTACTAGGAAACCAATCATTTGAAAAGTCAGCAAGTAGAATCCGTGGGAGAGACCCATCTGTGGCAACATAGGAATTTCTTGTCTTTTCTTTCCTTTGCACGGATTGAGGAGGAGCAAAAAGCCGGATCCCGCGTGATTAAGAGTCGGCCAGCAACAAATTCGGGGAGTCTTGGTTTTCTTAGGAAGCTACAAAATAGGAATTGAGGGGACGGCAGCCGCGGGGGGCTCTCTTCTCCTCTGAGTAGTTTCTTTCTATTGTCAAACATTGACGCAATTTCCTTTAATGGAATTGCATGAGTTACTCTCAATGGAGAGTAACTAATCTTGTTTTCTAGTCAAGGGGACAACTGAAGATTTGGTTCGACAAATACTATATGTCACGCCCCATTTTTTTGAAAAAAAATAAAAATTAAATGTTTTAGAAAACATGAATTTTTTATTTATTTGATTAAAAAATGAGTTTTTGATTTTTGATGAAAATGAATGAGGAAAAATGAAATGGGGCCTAAATGGGGTTTAAAAGTGCGACGATTTGGGCCCAAATTATAGTTTAAAAAGGGTTTTTGAAAAAAAATCGGAGTCGCCACTTGGTATTGAGTTAAGGTGTACCAAGTCACCTAAAAATGAATTTTTCAAAGAAAAAAGTAGAAAACCCTTTTTAAAGACTCCTAGTCGACGAAAATCAAAGAAAAAGGTTCGGGAGTCACATTTGAAGAAAGAGAAGGCAAGGATAAAAATTCGAGACACCCTTTCGACCTAGCCAAGGCTAGTTACGTGATTTAGCCAAAGATTTTTTTATTTTTATCATATTTGGATGTACTATATGAATGCAAACTCTAGACCTAAGAGGGTATCGGAGGGTCAAAATATCTCTTCAAAGCTTAATTGATGCCAATCACATTAATTGTGATGCCCAATAAGGATTCTTTGAAGAGGTCACGCATAATGCAAAAATATGAGACTCTAAGAAAAGAAAAGGAATAAAATAATTATATAAATACAAATATACATGACCTAAAGGAATGCATCATGTCGGGTACGGGGAACTAATGTTCGTGACTCAATTTTCCCTTTAATAGAGGGAATACGAACATGCTAAGGTTAGAGAGCCAAACTCGTCCATATCTCATACTCAAGGGGTAATTTCCCTATCTAATCAAGCAAACGTACTACCCTAATTCTAATTTTCCCTATATGAAATGCAAATCTAATGTCATGTCTCATGCATAGGATTATATAAAGGAAAATATAAAATAGGGGATATGGATATAAGAGGGAATATGGGATAAGGGATGTGTGTGTAAAGGGAATATGGGAAAAATTACGTATATATAAAGGGAAGTATGGGATAAAGGTTATATTATAAAGGGAACATGGAAAAAAATTGATAAAAGACCCTAGAAAATGAAAAATATGAAATGAAATGATTTTATCATACAATCATGATCTAACGCTCGAAGGGCTCCTAAGGGTCTAGCGTTGGACTAGCCTATATTTCTACTTCCTCACTAGCGTTGGACTACTGAAAAATCGAACAAGGAAACCACAACTAGCGTTGAACTAGTATAGCATCGGGAAATGAATCACTACTAGCGTTGGACTAGTGTGATATTACATCATACATTAATTATAACTAAACCAATAATATAAAGCAAGTAAACACATAATATCACATAAACATATAACACGTAATCATGATATCTAAATGCGAGACCCTAAGAAAGCGGATAACACGTAACACATAAGCATGCAAGACATACTAGGCAAATAAAGCAAACAAGCCCTAACTATTATATTGGGAAGGGCCCTACTACAATCTAAAAAGGGAAATAAAATAAATAATTAAAAGAAATACCTACCTATTACAATTGTGGCATTTAATTGCCTTCCCAAATAATTACAAATTAAAATTAAATAAATATTAAAAAAATTGGAATAAATAAAGCATATAAAGAAATGAAATAAAACATTCAAAAGGCATGTAATTAAACACATAATGTCACATAAGTGCACATAGGGTCAAGTAAATTAGAAATAAGGGATAGAGTGTACCTCCCTTGAGTTGGGGCCTTAATGACACGAATTTACTATTTACCCTCCAAAATAACAAAAAGGGTCAAGGCACCACTTTAATTAACAATAAATGAAATAAAAACTAAACACGAAATGAAAATTTAAACACAAAATGGAATCACTTAAGGTATTCACATAAAATAAACCATTCAAGTATTAAAGCAAACAAAGTCCTAAGTAGAAAGTTTTAAAAGTTAAAAATGAAATACTAAAATTGATGGCTTAAGATGAGACTTATCAAAATCAAATGCTAAAATTCACGAAAATAAATCAAAAATCACTTGTTGCAATTAAACAACAAAATACTCAAAAATTTCACTAAAACCCAAATCAAAATCATAAATCCCTCAAAAATTATTAAACCTCAAAATTTCATTCTAAAATCCACTAAGAAATTTATCCAAACGGTATGTTAAAATGTACTAAAGGAAAATTGGAATTCAAAAGGACAAGGTTGATCAAATTTCGAATTATTTTGGTCATGATAACATCACTTTAAGACAACAGGGAGCAAAGTGCAATTCTTGGAAGGTTTTCATGCAACATGCATGCAAATGCTACGAAGGAAACAAGTTTCTGCAACAAAAAACTTTCAACTACTCATGAAGCTTTCGGCAATGTTCTGCTGCATATCTGCAGCATCAAACCACGCGAATGAATTGCCCAAAAAATGCACAAAAACTCATTTTTTATCAACCTAACTCACACACACGTCTCCACTCATCCATCAACTGAGAAGATCCAGGCCAGGAAAGCGAGGAAACACAAGAAATGCAACAAAACACTTAGCAGCTTTTCGCACCGAGAGTCTCCAGAAATAATCCAAGTACAAACCGAAAGGACATGAAATCCAAGCCAAATTTGTGCAGCTGATGCCTTTTTTATTTCGAAAACTAACGCCCAAGATACACAAGACAGAAAAAAGGCAAGAGAATCATCAAAGAGCAAACATGATAAAGCTGTGGAACAAGCTCAGCAAACCAGCGGCCAAAAGGTTTGACAGTTCATGCATCTTCTTAGCAGGAACTTCCTTTTCTTTCGCTGGTTTCTTGAGCTACAATTTCTGGGTTTTTGAATGCAATCATTTCCATCTAAACATTGCTAACGACTCAACCAACAACAGCTTGGGCCAAAGTAACAAATTCACCAAGCATTCTCTCCACTTTGTGACCCCAAAAACTGAAAATTTCATAGAAGAAAAAACAGGCATGCGAAATCTGGAAATTTCTGCAACTTTCAACCATGGCATTCTTCCATTTCATCACGCAAACAAGTCCAACGAATATCAAAATTTTGGGTCAAAACAAACGAACGATACAAGTCTCAATCATCATCTAAACCAAATACTATGTTTTGTTGCAGGATTAAAGCAGAAAACCTGGGTTGACCGACAGTAAAAGAAAGAGAAAAAAATGCAGCAGTTTTAACAAGAAATCCAATCCCAAGTACTTGTCAAATTCCTAAACCCATCACCAAGATGTGGTGCTAAACATCTAAAAGGAAAAATCTGAATTGAGGGACTTGCAGGAACCCAGATTCATTCATTGGTTTCAAGTTCTGGGTTTTCATGTCAAAATCAAACAAGCACCAAACTCTCAAGACAAAACAACAATCAAACCCAAATCTTGTACTTTGCCCGCCTTAGAATTCGTCAGACCCAAATTACACACACAAACGAGAACCAAAATGCAACCTTTAGTTTATTAACTATACATACTTCATATACACAAGAAGTGAGATGATTGCATATGCTGATTACTAAACACAAGAGATGTTCATGACTTCTAAATTGGATTCACAGTTTCGGATACTCGTTAAATGGACAAAGAAGCCGACACCAAGCCTATCAATTAGCGCAACAACATCACAAAGTATAATCACAGTCATTGTCAACCACAGTCATGATCATTCATTCGAAAAAAATGCAGCCTAGACGAAGCTTTTTCTGCTGCAATTTTCTGAGTTCTTTCTTCCGCAACTTCATCATTCGACTGGGATGTCTATGCGAAATAAATCAAACCAAGCCCACTGATTCATTTAACCAAACCCAAATGCTATAATCTCAAACCCACATTGTTAACTTCACCCAAAATACGATTGCCCATTCCCAGCAGATTCAATGGTGCAACTGAACATGAAAGCGCAGCAAAGACAGAAAGAAAGAATCTTGCGCTAGACATGTACATGGAAAACCAGTCAAACAACAAACAAATCACGAAATTCAAGCAACCCAAGAGCTCAAGCAACCCAAAAAGAAAAATGACCCCTTCGACATGGCTGTAACTCTGGATAAACAAACAGAGGAGATTTGGATATAAAAAAAACAAAAGAAACTGGTTCTGCCTTTTGAAAGCAAAGGACCGGACCTGGAGATTAACAACTGTGTAGCCATGACATCAAGATCTAACCTCTAACCATGTCTAATGCTCTTTTAATATATCTTTTAGCCATTAATACACAGATCTTTGAATCAAAAGAGATCAGGAAAAGGAGCTAACAGATAAAATATGAGTTGGCTAGATCAAGATGCATTTGTTACCTCCTGAGTCTTCTCTCTCGGCTTGTTCCAGAGTCTTCCTCCCCAAGCTCTCCTTTTTCTCAGCTTTTCCGTTTCTCAGCCCGTAGCTCTCTGTTTCCTTTCCCGCCGCCACTCTCAACTGCTCTCTTTCCTTCCCAAGTTCTTATCATGTTCCGCCCGTAACCTTTCTTGCTCTCCACAACTTTCTCTTCCTCCCTCGTTTCTTTCTTTTCCAGCTTGGCCGCTCTCTCTCTCCCGCTTAGGTTCTCTCTCAGAAACCCCCCCGTCACTTTTCCTTCCTTCGTTCTCTCTTTCTTCTCAGTTTCGTCCCTCAGCCACCACTCCTCTTACTTCTCCAAAATTTTTTAGCCGTCACACACTATCCCCTCTTCTAAAACCCTTAGTTTTCTATTTATACCAGATTCAAACCCTTAAAACTTCATCTCGATGGTTCATAAACAATCTCAGCTCACCGCCTCTCTCTTAGCCCTTGATTTTGTTTCATTTCTAGATTCTTCTTGGTTGTTAGATGGAAGCCAAGTAGAATGAGGTTAGCATGATCCAACGGTGAAGGAAAATCAATGGAAAAAAGGATGGAAAATGGGAAGGAACTGAGCGCTGCATTTTCTGTACTTCTCGCATGCTGCTGTTTGGAAAATGTTTGTTTTGTTTGCAGCTCACGCGCCTCCTCTTTTTTTTTTTTTTAATTAACAACAATAATAAGGAAACAACAAATCGAAATAAAACAAGAACAACAAAAGTCAAATAAAAGCTAAAAAAGAAATTTTTTGAATTTAATTGATGATTTTTCCTTTTATTTTACTAATCTTCACTTAATTTAGATAAACGAATAATAAACTTTTTCTTAAATTGAGTCTAAAAGAAATAAAACATATTTTTTGTCAACAATTTTCTTCTTCTTTTTTTTTGAATAAATTTTAATGCTAAAATGTCTCAAATAAAAATTAAGAGACTCATGAGCGAAAATGAATAATAATTATCATTTAAAAAATAAAAATAAATAAATAAATAAAGCTAAATTAAAAATTTGGTATCTAAAATGCTAAAATGTCTAAAACAAAATCATGAGATTAATAAGTAAAAATAGCTAACAATTATCAATAAAGATAAAAATAAATTAAAATAAAATGAAATAAATTAAAATTTGGTGTCTACACTATGAGATCTAAATTATTTTAATTGTTTTTTCCATTTATTGATATTTATATGTTTTCTACTTTTAATTGTTATAGCTCTTGTGTATGATTGATTAGTGCGTAATAATTAATTATTCACATAGGCTATTGTGCTAATTAGGGGTAATTGAATCCGTAATTGTTCGATTATCTCCATCCCAGTAGCAACTGGCGTAATTGGGTTTATGTCAGGAAAACATACTATTTAACTTAAACAAACTCTCGTAGCATGTTTGTTAGTTAGGATTGGGCCTTTCTAAATCTTAATGCAAACCAGAAATTAAATCATATGGTCGTACCTAGGGTTGTTTCCGGGTTAGAGAAATAGTTAACGGTCATATCTTAACTATCGAGAAATTAAGGAAGGGTTGGTTGTTTATCGCGTGCATGACAACTATAACCAATCTATTAATAAATGTTGGAATTATCTGTGAATCGATGATCAGTGCATGAACCATTTCTGAAGTGTACCCTTGACTAGAGTTCTCACAATTATTTCTTTTAATTAATTATTTTCTGCATTTACTTTATTTAGTTAGCATTTAATCTTGAAAACCCCCATTTGTCTTGACTCGGAAGGAAATAAATTTTTCTCCAGTCCCTGAGGAGACGACCCTGCTTGCCATTGTCTACTAGTTAGTGAATTTAGTCAGATAATTAATTCAGGTATATCGGATTAAACAAACTCTTCGAAAACAGGGTGAATCAAGTAACCCATTGCATACCTAGAGTCCCTGCTCCAGTACTTAGAATTGATTATTGACTGCTTTTGGTGGTAGTTAGGTTTTATTTATTATTATTGCACAGGTTGGGTACTTGTCAATTTTTGGCGCCATTGTCGGGGACTAGTGCCTAATTAATTTGTTTCTTTTTTATTTCATCTTGTTTTCATTTTTTTTATTTTTCTCTTAATTTTTTTTATATATAGTTTATGGCTGCTAATATTCCGTATTTTGGTGATAGATTGGATTTTATTTCTAGAAGGGGTTATGAGACTCGTACTTTTTCTAATGATCAATAGGCTGTTGCAAATTGTGGAACTTATTTTGCCTCAGATCATTCAACCGACATATGCCATACATTTCAAGATGGTCTAAGTGCTCAAATCGATATTTTTGGAGATTTTCCACCTCAATATCAAACGTGGTATGACCCTTATTCAAACGAGTATGAACAAGGATGGTGGGATGATTCCAATTTAATTATGAACAAAGGCCAATAGATTTTCAACAGCTAGAGTCTCAAGAACCGTCATCCATGTCAGGTATGTCTCTTGAAGAAATAGTTGAATTAATAGCTACTAACACATATCAACTTCAACAGGAGACACATCAACTTCAATAGGAGACACATTAATTTCAACAGGAGATACATCAATTTCAACAGGAGACACAAAGGTTGATTAAAGAGATGGAAGATGGAAGGCGTGAATTGGCATCTACAATAAGCAAATTGGTTTCTCCATTTTATGAAGAATTACCCTCACAAACCAACATCGATTTTAAAGAAGATGAGAATATAATTATCCTGACAAGTGACATGAAATTGCAAGAGTCTCAAGAAGAAGAATCTAAAGATAAAGTTGAAAAGGAAATTAAAGTACAAGAA
Organism: Coffea arabica; assembly: GCF_036785885.1. Lineage (NCBI taxonomy): Eukaryota > Viridiplantae > Streptophyta > Magnoliopsida > Gentianales > Rubiaceae > Coffea > Coffea arabica. The sequence goes on along the minus strand of NC_092331.1, from coordinate 48,142,562 downwards.
ATGGAACCCCAATATCAAATGGTTCAAGCGAATGAATCCAATGAACAATCTCCAAATGCGGTAACATCTCCTCCATTTCTTAATCAATACTTTCATAACTCTTATTCTTCAATTCTTGTTAGTGAGATTGACTTTATTATACCAGAAGATTTTGAATTTCATGACAGGAATAAGTTAAGAGTTGCGATGGTAAAATATCTCGAACCAATAAGTGCTCGTGATGGAGGAGTGAGTGAAGAATTAAGGTCATTACTTGCTTGTTTGGTGCCATCTACTAGTCCATTGAAAACCGTACCTCGTGTGCTCAATGATTACTCTATTTACGAGGGATATCAGGACTACATAAAAGATGAAGCACTGAAACGAGCTACACGATTTTATCCTCCGTGAACAAGCATGGCAACGTCTAGCCAAAGACGTTAAACAAAGACGCTGCTTGGGAGGCAACCCAAGGCCTTTGTTTTAGTTTTCTTATGTTTTTAGAGTTTTTGTTAAGTGTTTGTTGCATTTAGTGATTTATTGCTTTTGTTGTAGGGAGCTGGCAGTTAGACGTGCCCACGCCAAGTGGTCACGTTTAAGGAAGGAGGTTTTAATTTGGCGGACAGAAGACTACTTAGTAGTTAGATGTGCCCACGCCAAGTGGTCACGCCTAAGGAAGGCAATTTGCATTTGCGGGCAGAAGACTCTCCGTTGCCGTTGCCGAAATGTTAGGAAAAAATGTGCTAATAGTGAAAAATATGGAAGTGTTTGAATGAATTATTAGTCCGCTGATTCATGAATTTTAATGTTGAGATTTTGCTTAATAGTTGAACCATTTGCTTATGGATGCTGGTTGAATATTTTATATTCTTAGATTAGTTTGTTATAAATTAAAATAGTTCTTGATCTTAAAAGCTAACTGGAGAGATATTTCTTGAAAATTGCCACTAATACTTGACATATGTTTTAATTGCATCTTGACAATAGAAAATTTGAGTAATAGCCATTGTTTGAATTTGATTGCTTAATTTGTTATTCTCATGCTTGAGGACAAGCATGGTTTAGGTATGGAGGGAATTGATAGGGTATAATTTGTTATTAATTTTATGGTTAATTTTTCTCTTTGTCCTTGCCAAATATTGTTTTAATTGTCGAAATATACTTATATTTGGTATTTGGACCTAATTACAGGTAATGGAGCAGAAAAGTACTAAAAAGGATGATTTTCTTGAGAAAATCCCGTGCATGTGGGAAGCCTTGAGAATCCTTGCAAATCCGGCTCCAAGATGTGCTAAACCAACGTCTTTCCTTTCGTGACTAGTAGTTTACTAGCATTAGGAAACAAGAAAGAAGGAAACTTCAGTAGTTGCCTTATCTCTTTGTTTTCCTTATTTGGTGGAAAAACCGACAAGATGAGAGACTAGTCATTGTTTAGATTGAGGAGACTTGTTTTGGGGTCTTAGTAGTTTTCTTCTCCTATTAGGTATCTATCATGTGCGCCGCAAAGGCCATAGAGGGGAACATTTAATTATCCCTTTGGCTTGGTAGTTTGAGGAATAATTCTTATTCCATCGAGTTTTCTTCCTTCGAATTTGGAGAAGAATGCCATCAACTAATATTTCTGAATTTTCGCATGGATTGTTCTCCATTGATGGAGAACGAACTTCTTATTTCTAATCAAGGGGGCAACTAATGATTTGGTTCGGCAATCACTGTGAGATCTAAACCATTTTTAATTGTTTCCTTCATTTATTGGTATTTATATGTTTCCTACTTTTAATTGTTATAGCTCTTGTGTATGATTGATTAGTGCACAATAATTGATTATTCATATAGGCTATTTTGCTAATTAGGGATAATTGAATCCGTAATTGTTCAATTACCTCCATCTCAGTAGCAACTGGCGTAATTGGGTTTATGTCAGGGAAACATACGATCTAATTTAAACAAACCCTCGTAACGTGTTTATTAGTTAGGAGTGGGCCTTTCTAATTATTAATGCAATCTAGAAATTAAATCCTACGGTCGTACCTAGGGTTGCTTCTGGGTTAGAGAAATAGTTAACGGTCGTACCTTAACTATCAAGAAATTAAGGAAATGTTGGTTGTTTATCGCGTGCATGACAACTATAACCAATCTATTAATAAATGTTGGAATTATCTGTGAATCGATGATCAGTGCATGAACCATTTTTGAAGTGTACCCTTGGCTAGAGTTCTCACAATTATTTCTTTTAATTAATTATTTTTTGCATTTACTTTATTTAGTTAGCATTTAATCTTGAAAACCCCCATTTGTCTTGACTCGGAAGGAAATAAATTTTTCTCCAGTCTCTGAGGAGACGACCCTGCTTGCCACTGTCTACTAGTTAGTGAATTTAGTCAGATAATTAATTCAGATATATCGGATTAAACAAACCCTTCGGGAACAGGGTGAATCAAGTAACCCATTGCATACCTAGAGTCCCTGATCTAGTACCTAAAATTGATTATTGACTACTTTTGGTGGTAGTTAGGTTTATTTATTTATTATTATTGCACAAGTTTGGTACCTGTCAATATGCACAAAGATAGACAAAAATTGGATAAAATTCGACAAAGTCAAACAAAAAATTCCAACAAAAATGTCTACACTTACACTTTTTCAATATAATACCACTATACTACTCCCCCCCGTCCCCCCACCTAAATCTTATATTGTCCCCAATGTAAGTAATAAAGAATAAAATACAAAGCAAAAAGGGACAACGAAACTTCCCTGATCGTCAAAGGGGGGTCTCGAGCAGCTATGACATAGGTGAGATTGGTAGTGTGAAGCCAACATGGTGGATATTTACTGCACCCAAACCAAAATAGGAGATGCACATAGATAGTGAAAATGGAGATGATCATGGGAGGTGGCTAGCAGCGGCAACATGGTGTGGTAGCAATGGTGACGAGCAGAAACGGCGCGAGCAGCGGAGTTTGAGGTCCTAAGGTTGTGGTCCTGCGATTGGAAAAGGAAAGAAAGGAAGAAAAAGGAAAGGGAGAGAAGAAGAAAAGAGAAATAAAGAAGAAAGAAAGAGAAGAGAGAAAGAAAGAAAGAAAAAGAAATGAAATGAAATTTTTTTTTGAACCACTACGTTAGATGTGGGCACGCCTAGCTGCCCTTGAGTCTTCTAACCAACCCATAGAAATTAAGATATTTCCCCACACCTAAATCATGCTTGTCCTCAAGCATGAGAACAGCAAATCAAGCAATCAAATTCAAACAATAGCTATTATTCAAATATTCTATTGCCAAGATACAATTAAAACATATGTCAAGTATTAGTGGTAATTTTCAAGAAATATCTCTCTAGTTAGCTTTCAAGATCAAGGACTCTTTCAATTTATGACTAACTAATTTAAGGATATAAAATATTCAACCACCATCCATAAGTAAATGGTTCGACTACTAAGCAAAATTTCAACATTAAAATTCATGAATCAACGGATTAACAATTCATCCAAACACTTCCACATTTTTCACTATTAACACATTTTTTTCTAAAATATCCCCACACTTAATTGATTTTTTTTTTCAGGGGGACTGCTTAGTTTTTAGCCATTCAAGCGTTTTGACGCGAACTCCGACATTGGCCACATGAAAGAGCCCGGTTACTCAGTCATTATCGTTTAAAAACCACATACTCATAGCTATCATCGTTTTTTGACGCGAAAGTCGACACTTATGGTGAAGACCTCCTGTTACTAAGCAAGAATACTAGCGGAGTATAGCCGAATACTATTCATAAATAAGCACCAAATTTAAATTAAAAATCGCACAAACCCGCTTCATTTCTTAAATATGGAGAACTAAAATTAATAGTTGAACCAATTTGCATAAAAAATGCTGGACAAATATTTACCATACTTAGAGAAGTTAACCAAAAGGCGCAAAAGTTACAAAATCTCAAATATTCACCAAAATAGATACCCTTAAATTTAACCATGTCATACTTAACACCTTAGAGTGTAAAATCTTAGCAATAAAAAATTTTGAGACATCTAACCATCGTTAATCAGGAACAATCACACATATGCACAAAGATAGGCAAAAATTGGATAAAATTCGACAAAGTCAAACAAAAAATTCCAACAAAAATGTCTACACTTACACTTTTTCAATAAAATACCACTATACTATGTCCCCTATAAACTTTTTGAAATCTAATTAAACCCATTTCGGAGAGATATCCATCTATCAATCAAAATTAAAATGGGTACAAATGACAAGTTTGGGAGATGTAATATCTCCATTTACCAATGATCTTCGTCTTTCCATATCTCACTCCCTAAAATCTTCCTCATTATTCCTCATCTTCTTCACCAAAATCCCAAAATAAGGAAAAAGAGGAGGCCTGGGGGTTTTGCAGGAATGGTGTTGGTGAATGGGTAGTGAAGACCATAGGTTAATAAATCCATAGTTAATAAATATAATGAAGATTTCGACTAATGTTTTTATTGAGATATATGTTAGAACAAGGCCTTATTCATTAGAAGAGTTAGACAGAGAGCAAAAGGGGACAAAAGTAGGCCTGTCAACGGGTCGGGTCTAGACCCGGATCCGGACCGGATCCGTGAAATTTTTGCGAGTATGGGTAGAGATTTAATTCCGTTTCCCGGATCCGGATCCATTTTGTCAAACAAAAAAACGGGTCGGATACGGAATATAGTATTCCGACCCGTTTTAGACCCGGATCCGGATATAAATGAATTAATAATTTTAAATATATATATTTATCAATATAATTTGATTAGGGTGATGTATTTTAATAAAGTTAATTTGATTTCTTTTCTTATTTGATTTTTTCTTTGCATTAGTTAGAAATTAGTTTACAAATGTATTTTTTTTCTCATTTTTATTAGAAATTATAAATTTTGGTAAATTTGTTCGGGTAGACCCGGATCCGGATCCGGATCCGGGACCCGCCGAATCCGGATCCGGAACATAGAATAAAAGACCCATCTGGTAAACGGGTCGGATCCGGAAGACAAAAGGCAGGACAAAGGAGCAATTTAGCTTCTTAGACAGAGACTGAATGGAACACATAAGGATTGGCTGTCCGAACATCAGTCAGAAATGATCAAAAGATCTTAGTCTTCTTTTTTTTCTTTTTTCCTTTCCTTTTTACGGACAGCACGGTAGCAGCCGGTCTTTTGAAAAAAAAAAAATTGGCATGAGGCTACCGTGCACCTGACACTTTTAAAAATAAATTATTTGCTGCCTTACAGCATAGTAGCAGGAGGCCTTTTCTAAAAAAAAAATTCGCCTGCAGGCTATAATTTTGTACCAAGACAATGGTAGAGTTACATTTGGCGGATAATTTTTTTTTTTTTTTTACCTATCCTAAGAAATTAGCCACTTCAGTGTGATGATGAGGAAACGTGTGTGTGAAATAATGTCTCTTGTTCAATGTGGCCATGCAACCATTCCTTTGGTTTACATTTGCCACTTGCAATTTTTATTATAAATGACAGGGCGTAAGCCTGTGCAATAATAAAAATAAAACCTAACTACCACTAAAAACAATCAATAATTAATCCTAGGTATTGGAGCAGGGACTCTAGGTGTGCATTGGGTTACTTGATTCACCCTGTTCCCGAAGAGTTTGCTTAATCCGATATACCAGAATTAATTAATTGACGAAATTTACTAAATAGCAAACAGTGGTAAGCAGGGTCGTCTCCTCAGGGACTGGGGATAATTTGTTTCTTCTAGAGTTCAGTGCATGGGGGATTTTTAGAGAATATAAAATAATTGATTAACTAACTAATAAAACAACGAATAGAAATTAATAGAAATTAATCAATAACCAATACGACTCTAACCAAAGGTACAACTTTTCAGACACGGTCCATTCACTTGATCATCGATGCAAAGATAATCCAATTACTCATTACTAGATTGGTTATAGTTGTCACACACGCGATGAACAACCAGCCTTTCCTTAATTTCTCGATAGTTAAGGTACGCCCGTTAACTATTTCCCTAACCAAGAAATAACCCTAGGTACGGCCATAGGATTTAATTACCCGATTGCATTAATAATTAGAAAAGCCCAACCCTAACCAACAAACACGCTACGAGGGTTTGTTTAAGTTAGATCATACGTTTCCCTAACATGAAACCAATCACGCTAGTCGCCACTGGTATTAATCAATTGAACAATTACGGATTCAATCAATTAATTTGGCATTAGATCATTAGGTTAATTCGAATATCGGGCCCTTGACATTCAAATAACATAACAGACATAAGCAATTAAATCAGGAAACGTACAAATACCAATGAATAAAAGAAATAAATAAAATTAATTCGATCTCACAGATATTTGGAACCGCGCCTTCAAATTGGCCTTCAACTAGATGAGAAGCTTAGCCACGCCTCATGAGAAAATCTCCAAGTAATTTTACTAAGGTCCAGGCCATCAAAGGAACTAAGAAAGAAAAAAACTAAAATATGCTAAAAGCTATTGATCAGCACCCCTAGCCTCTGTACGATTCTCCTTTTTAAAGCCGAAAGGAAGATGACTAATGCTTTCCTTTATCCCATGGTCCCCGCACGAATTGAGAGTCCAATTCCATTTCACAAGCCTTTGTACGTTTCCTTTCCAAGAGCCCAAATGAGCTTCTTATCTCCGTGGTCCCAACGAGATTCCCCTATCAAAGTACGAAAAGGTAAGGCCTCTTAATGTTTCCTCTTTTCTCGCTTCTCATTGCTCCTAGGACTCCTAGGATTCTCATTGCTCCTAGGACTCCTAGGATTCAAGACACTCCTCATCAGCAAAAGAAATGCAGTCCGTCTCTTCCTCTTCTTGTGGGCCAGGTCGATGGAGCCTTCTTGAAGTCTCCCACTTATGGAGCAAGTCCCTCTTTTTTTGTAGTTTCTTGCTCTAATCCCTGAAATTAAGTCCAAATACCAAATATAAGTAAATATTACTAATTAAAACAATATTTAGCAAGAACAAAGAGGAAATTAATAATAAAATTACTAATAATTAACACCCTATCAATAAAACATGAATATTACTCTAGCTTTTGGAACCTGAAGCAATTATAATAGAACGACTTTGGCCAAGAACACTGACAATTGTAGTTGACACTCAGAATTTTTTTTAAAAAAAACAAACAGCATATGAATTTATAAGGAAATAGAATATGATGCTTCAAGAGTTTGATTGAGCATTTATTTGGGACCGTAGGCATCCAATGACTGAGTCGTCCAATTGAAGATCAATATGCTTGTACAGGGAAATCTACTTGCAAAAATTAATGGGAAACTTTTGACCACGGAGTCTATTTCATTGTCCCTTGCATTATTGGAAGATACAGCATCACAACCATTCCTTTTTCCATTGACCATTTGCCACTGTGAAGTCTTGGCCTGTTGGCTTAGGATAAGAATCCAAGACCTCCAATGGTTGGTTAAAAGAAATCCATGAAATATTTATTTCTCTTGTTATATTAGGAATTGGTTAGTACAAAGATTATTCTTATTTGAAAAGATATGAAGGGGACAGTTTTATGACTCATTACATAATTGATCAATGACCAATAGTGAAAAAATATACAAAGAAAACAAAAAATTGCCCTTTTCATTAATTGATAATCCACAAGAATTTAGTAGCTTAAAGTGTCTTCGGTCTGTGGTAATATTTGTGGTAATATTTGGGTATGAAAAGATCCTCTCACAGCTACATTTTTATCCAAGTTCTTAAGTGGTGATCCCAAGTTGCTAAAGGTGTTGAAATTGGATGGAGCTGAATTGGACAACATCCCAAAGCATGTCTTCAAACTATTTCATCTCAAGTATCTTAATCTCAAGGGAACTAGAGTTAAAATTATTCCAAAATCTATTGGGAAGCTTCAAAACCTTGAAGCTATAAATCTGGAAGGAACCAACGTAACAGAGTTGCCTGTGGAAATTCTAAAGCTAAGAAAACTCCGTTTTCTTTGGTTAGGCGGATGGGGAAATTGTTCAAATGAGTATGCAATTTGGGGCTGTAAATGTCCACTTGGAATTGGAAAGCTTATTTGCATGGAAAATCTGTTTCGTATAGAAGCAGATAGTGATAAAATAGTAAGGGAGATTGGAAAGCTAACACAATTGCGAGGATTAGCCATCACAGAGCTGAGAAGAGAAGATGGAAAAGAGTTGCTCTCCTCCCTCTTGAGGCTGACCAACCTTCGACAGTTGGGCATCTCCTGTATTAAAGAAGATGAGACCCTCGATCTCCAACATTCCGTCTTTTCAAAACATGAATTCCTCACGCGTCTGATGTTGAAGGGGCGTTTGGAGAGAGTACCGCAATGGGTGACATCACTTCAATCCTTGAGAAGGTTACGGTTGGACAATAGTAGGTTGAGAGAAGATGGGAATGTAATAGGCTCCCTCGGACATTTGCCCAATCTGGTATCACTTACTCTCAGTCGTGCTTATGAAGGGGAGACATTATGTTTCAAGATTGGAGCATTCTGAAAACTCCAGACTTTAGAGCTTGTGCAATTGACAAGACTGAAATGGGTGAGAGTGGAAGAGGAATCAGTGCCTAGTCTCAGAAAGCTGCAATTAATTGGTTGTAAACTGATGCAGGAGTTGCCTTCGGGCATCCAAAAATTGACCGGACTTGAATTGCTTGGGTTCTTTGATATGTCTGATGAGCTAATGCACAAAGTACAGAATTTGGATAAACAAAGTGAAGATTATCAGACAATTTCTCATATCCCTCAAGTTTTCACTGGTCACTGGATTAACGGTCGGTGGGAAGGCAAGTTCCTCTAACAGAAGAGAAGCTGAAAGACAACTCTTGCCGTTCTCAATGCTAACTGGTATCCAGTTAACTCATCTCTTCAAAGTACGAGGTCGCTTTTCCTTGTGTTTCGTTGAGTTCTCGTTTGCTTTTTCCCTTCTACTGCTTGTCATATTTGTATCAAATCATATCATGAAATATCAATTCCTCAAAAATGTGTATGTGTACATATAGAGATTTAGATATTTACCAAAAAAAAAAAAATAGATTTAGATTTTCTTTTCAAAGTTACTTCAATCAAACATAGAGCAGGTCTTTATAATGCGCTGTTGGAACAGTTTACTTATAATAGTTAGGGAAGAGCCAGAGAAGAGTTTTTAGAGTTTTTTCCGTTGAATTTAATTCAGGTTCTGAATCGTGAGTATTATAATTGGGACTGTTTATTCATAAATTTGCATGTAGTTTTTTGGTACTTAGAGTTGGATTTATTTAGAGTAAAGTGTTAGTTTAAAGTAAAAATCTCTAGTATGATGATGATGGATTGTATTACGCCTCAGTTGTACAGCTGAGCAAAGGAGCAAAAAGAGGGAAAGATACCGTGAAGGACGGGTGTATGGAAAGGGGGTCCCACACCATGTGACTGATGTGTAGGCTTCTGTTTATCTCGGCCGTTGGATTGGATGAAAACTGGGGTCTGCGTCACATCCAAGGGTCCAACTGTAAAGTTTTTAAAGAAACGAGTAATTGATTGTTTTGTTGATGATGGATGCTGGTGCTCTTTCTAATTTCTATAGCTTTTTCTTGCCGACACATAATGGTAGATCTGGTTATTTGATCGGCTTCGGCTGTCAATTTTCTTCATTTTCATTTTAGAAATTTTCCTCTCCAAGATTTGAAACCAAAACTTTTTGCCAGAAAGTCACTACTAGTAGTTAGTTTTGTTCTTGTCCTAAATGTGGGATGGTCTCTCAAGTTTTGATAAGTCAAAAAGAGAGTAGTAAATAAATAATAAATCGAAACACTATATTCATCTCCTACATCAAACTATTTAAGCACAAAAAATTAAACCTCTATTTTTAAGTTCAATATATGATTGGGATTGATACACATACATCTCGCATATCTTATAAATTACTTCTTTGTTTTTGGGTCAATCCACATTTTTGTTTCTTCTGTCTTTTGCAAGTGTGGTCCAAGTAGGGCGAGTCAAGTAGTACTAATTTTTGTACTATATTAGCCAATAATGAAAATCATGTAACTGAGTTTAAAGATCATGAAAAATCATATAATTGAGTAACTTTAACCACTAAATTTGGGTTAAAGAACTGGGGTAAGTAAAAGGGCGGCTTGCAGGGATGGGATAGGCTTAGCCTCTTATATTGGCCAAAGATAACCGATAGTCTTATAACTCATACGGTGACACAGATGATCGGCAAGTAGTGATATAGATAATCTATGATGATCTACAAGTAGTGACATAGATGATCTACGAGTACCAAGCAAATATTTAAGTATTAATCTGTCTAACGGGGGCTCATAGTGTACTCGTTAAGTTATGATAAGATACATTTCAGGTGTTATATTTTTGATAATATAATATTAATTTGGAAAAACAAATAAATATAAGGGGTAGTAGGCAAGATTAAATAGAAAAATTATATAAATATAAAAGAGAATAATAATTGTTAGTATATATATATATATATATGGTAGTTTAGGTGGATGCTACGTGTCGTTCGAAAAACCCTAATATAGGACTTGGAATAAACGAAATAGAGCAGGTCTTTATTAAGAGGGCAGTCTTCATTAAGTTAATACTGAAGTGTACGAAGCATAATAGATGGAGTTAATGAAATTAGTGAAGCTTCGATAACACCTTTTCAAAGTCCAAACTTGAAGGTTCAGTTGCATTTTTTTTCCCTTCTAAATTCTGGTTGTATGCATATTTTTCACAAATGCTTGACTGTAGAATATATATGATTTTATTCTTCAGCAAGTTTCTCAATTGTGGATTTGCAAATGAAACAATTTTTCAAAAAAAATAAGGGATATGTCAATAGAAAACATGCAAAATAATATCATAAAACTGTTTAAACTTATTTACAACTTATTCCTTTCTAATGAAGTAAAATTACAGTCACCTTACTCAAAGGAAATTATAATACTTTTCTCTATCACACAAAAAGTTGCAATCAAGAAACATAATAATAAAATAATAATAAGACCACCGACTTGAAAAGAGAAATATAGAAAACAAAACAAAACAAAACCCAAAGGGAAAAAAGAAGGAAGAAAGTGAAGGGTTTCAGGTAGACGATCATGTTCTTGTATCAAATTTTGCCATGATTTATCCATTTTTTGTTGGCAATTTAAATGTAGTATGATGTGCTTGTTATCATATGCCAAATTCGTACACTTCAAGATTGTAAGAATTTGATTGTCATTCTCATGACAATCTCAAGATTGTCTTTCCATGCCAACTTTCTCCTCTGCCGCTGGTTTTATTTAGCCTCATAGCTATAAATTTTAGAGACAATTAATTGGAACAACACAAAATGGAATTCTAAATTACCCAAGAATGTATTGTTGGATTGTCTGTGAAAGATACCTTTTTTTTTCCCAACTTAGTAAACCAAAATTTCATCTATGTCATTCAAAGCATAAATGGATATTTATTCTTATTTAGAAAATGCACGCGCGCGCTCGAAACTTGTCTGAATTATGATCAACTAAGATTAGCTATTTTGATTTTATGAAATCAAAGTATAATGAATAAATAATAACATTACAATTAAAAAAAAAGCAAATTTCATGGAATTAAAAGATGATAAACCAAAATTGATGGATTGACATTGCCCGAACTAAGGTTTGATTGAGTAAGGTGTCCTCATGGCTTCTACTTTTTAATCCTCCTAACAATTATTGCTACATTTTAATTGTCATCGAGGATTTTTCTTAGTTATTTTATGAAATGTAAGGGATAAAAAAATTCATTTTATTAAATGTGAAGGACTATCAATTAGATTATGTGAAATATGATTTGACAATTTTTTCCCTCAAACATGATCACGTGCAGGGCACGTGGTGAATTCCGAAAAAAAATTAGTTGGAAACCTAGGTAGGGACAAAATTTAACTGATATGAATTTATAAAAGACGTAAAATTACTTTTTTAGAATGAGAGACGGAAAAAATCATTTTACAAAAATGTGAGTAACGATTTCAACGATTTTCCCTATCAATTATATTAATTGCATTGCCCGGATTCGTTGTACCCAAATGCCTATGAGTACAAGCTTCTACCAGTATACGATGAATATATAAAAAGAAAAATAATGTTGTTCTTTTCATTTTTTTCCTAGCACATTGTAATGTTTCCTATATATATAAAAAGGAGTTTGTAAGTGATTGTTGAAAAATTTTCATCTGTTATCTTTAGAGATAATTTAGGTAGGAAAAAAATCAAATACAAGTGATTAAGCCAAACGTGCAACATTATAATGTATAGTTGAGTTGGGTTTGACTATTGTGTCCTCCCATTTACAATTGGCTTATATTCCACGTGATTATCAAGCATTTAAGTGGTGTTTAAACCACTTACAAATGTAATTGCAATCCTCTCCATCTTCTTTTATAATTGTTGGGTAACTTTTATAACTACAATAATAGAGGGTCTTAATGCTAAAGATGGTTGGTTCAGGAAGCACTTAATAATCAACATGATTGATTTTGGTTCATATTTTCAATCCATTACAAGTATAATTGTAGTGCTCTTCAACTTGATAATAATTGAGGCTTTAAATACTGAAGAATGTTGCTTCAAGTGCATGTGCTCAATTTTTTGTTGCGGGTGTTTAGATAGGTATGCTCATTTACTTTTTCTCTTTCTGGAGTTTTGGTTGTTTAGCTAATATAATAAAAACTGTGAGTTTTCTACTGCAATATTTTCTCAATAGCTATTGTGTGAATATGGAAATTTCTTTATGGAATACTTGATACATACATATGAATATCCATAGGAAACTTTTTATATCTTTTAACTATATTTCCAAAATCCGATGTTCGTGGCTGTAGGTGGTTAAACTGTGACTAAAGATTATCTATTGACTACAATTTTATGACCAAGGTAGGACCTAAATTTAACCTTATAGTTTAAGTATGTTAATTGTTGATTGAATATGGCTATGATTATGTTATAATGGTATAGGGACAAGGATAATGATATTTTTGTTATTGTTATTATGGTATGGTGTGATTATCTACTACAATCCTATTTCTTTTACTTATAAATTTTTTTCCTTTATAAGTTTGTTGATTTGGCCAATTTACTTATAATTTCATGCACTTCAATTGATTCAATTAAACTAATTAGCATGCAGTTCTAATTAAATCAATTATCGCATAGGTCAAAACTCCTATGCTTAGCGCGGCTTTCCCCCTAGTAGTACTAAGCATAGTTATTGAACCCGGCCAGCCCGGCGATCGAACCGGTGAACCGGACATTGCACCGGATTTCGTATAAAAATTTTATTCCTTTGCTGGAACTTGAACCATTTTATTCCTTTGCTGGAACTTAAACCTTGGACCTTTGGTCCTTGCAGCAAGGCGCACACCACCAAGCTACTTCACCATTTGTTGATTAAGTAGCTTACTCATAATATATAAACGTTTTGTCAACTTTATCTTTTTTTTTATTTCTCTAAAACAAATTTATTTGGAATCTTTTAATAAAAATTTATGACCCCCAAACTCTATAAGTTATAAAATGGACTTAAAAAATGACATATTACATAATTCATTTTAAAGACAAATATTATTTTTAATAATTTTTTGCACTTAAAATTCATAAATAAGTTAGATAATTACACTAAACATAGATAAAATTTTATACTTGAAATTTGGTATATTACTAAATAACTTAATATTGTATTGATTCTTATATGAATTAATTATTTTATAGCAAATTAAATTATATGAGCATTTGCTATGACATTATTTCTTATAATTTATATCATATATCTTATATCAAAAATTATAAAATATAATATTTAAATATATTTAGTGATCCACCGGTACAACCACTCACCCACTGGTTAAACTAGTAATCCGTTGACCCACCTCGTTCGCCGAGTTCCCTCCTGGGTTGGGTTTAATAACTATGGTACTAAGTTTATGCTCTTCTTTTTTTTTGTCTTAACGGCACATGTCTAACCTACTCCTACTCTTATGGAGCGGGAGAGAGGGGAATCTACTCTATGGGAAGGCCCAACTGAGCCAGGGGAACCTGACGGGAACTGAACCACTATTAGATCAGACGGGTGCTGTGACGACCCCACTTCCCCCTAAGGCGAACCAAAGGGTTTGGCGGGCCGCCTGCCCAACTCTCGCCGGGACTCACGACAAAACTCAAGCATGAATATAATCGATGGTTCTTAAAAGCTCAAACGGAGTATAATATATCCACCAGTCCAACATACCAAAGTACAAGTCCAATACTTCATCTAAATTTTCATAATAATAACTTAAGTACAATCCTTATGTTTGTAATTCAAATCATTCTTACAAAAGTATAATCCCCAAAATATCATGAGACTTACATTCACTTCAACCACAAGTACATTATACCATAAAGTTCACAAATCTTTCGAAATAACCATTACATTCCACAAAGAAAATTAATCACAACCCAGATAAAGGATAATCCACGGTACTCCAAATCCTTGTGCTTGAGTAACTACCCTTCTCGAGCCTTGCATAGAACTAAAATGTTTTTGGGGGTGAGCTAAAGCTCAATGAGGTTTCAAAAGGGAAAATCAAATATTTATAAACCAGTGCGTAATTGCTACTTTGAAATCATGTGTAGAAGTAGTACTTTTGCTGGTAACTTTACTATGAGTACAGCTCATAAATCATTTAAATCACTAACGTACATTTGGAATGCATGACCATATAAATATATTTTCATGAATTTTAGTCAAACAAATAGTGGCTCGTCCGACTAGAAGAGCATTACAAGGATTGCTTTGTCTCAGAGATTAATGCTCATGAGGAGTCTTACCCGAGAAATGTCAACTAGGAGAGCAATAATAGTATTAATAGTAAAGCAAACACAAAAGGATACAATACTCGGTCCACTTCCTGCCCTTATAACTCCCATCAGTAACTCCTTCAGTTGACTGGCCATCACCTTATCCCTCCAGTGGTAATACTCGAGTATACCAAAATACAGTGCCCAGGGTTATCAACCTATCCGACCGAGTCCGCTTCTGGCTCGAATAGGTGATAACGAAGGGAAAAGGCCTTGTTCAGCCAATGTGATAAAGTACACATGGCCTACAGCATACGCAAATAATATATAAACAATGAAATATTGAACAGTTAAGCGATATAGCAATAGTTAGGTCGAAAGCGATAAAGTACACACTCGCCTAGAAATAAGCACTTTTCATTCAAGTGAACAAGATTCATCAAGTATTTGACCACTTAGGCATGAAAGAAGCACTTATCAAGTCACATCACGTATATATATATATATATATGCAATTATACAAACAGTGGTTATAAAAGTTCGAGAAGCAATTTTGTGCAAAACAGTTTGGAATCCCTCACCGTAATCTGGAGCAAAGCAAGAGCAAAAGCAGGAAATTAAAAGAGCTTTTCGGTGTCCTCTGAACCACCTGAGATTAATCACCATCACAAATTACCTAGATGCTCGATTAAGGCGAATAAAAGAAAACCTCTTAGAATTAAAACTAGTAAAAGTGATAAAATATTTCGTATGGTTTCTTTAAAGATACTTTTCTTTCTAGAGGTGCAACTAGAACTAATACACTTCATATAAATTTTCTTGCCGAGCAAGTTTTCTACACTTTTCATTTAAAATTATTAAAATCTAGTGTTTTTAACAATTTTTCTCTAAAACAACTAGCCAGGAATAATTTCACGAAAAACTTAAAGTTTGGATAAAGTTAGTGTAAGCAAAGAAAAGAATCAACAAGTTAGCAAGGGTTTAAAAGTCCTGTCATTTAAGTTTTAATATTAACGTGCTATTCTCAATCTCTATAACTTGATAGTAAGATAAAATAATTCCACAGAGCTTGATTTAAAAGTACTCAAATTCAACAGACCAAAACGGGTTTCACGATTTCAAATCATTTGCACATTGTATTCCCGGTTGCCAAAATAGCAAAATCACAATTCAAACATCAATTTCACTAGGGCTTCATCAATCATTAGCCCTAGGTCTCAACAGATTCAATTCCAAATAAAATTCAACAAAGGAAGTTCAAGGTATCAAAGCAATTCCAGATCACAACCCATGGGTCTTCCACGTACATTTCAGCCAACCACTTGAACAAATTCACCAAAACTTAAACTCTTGCAAAAATTACTCAAATGGCCAAGAGCTTCATCAATCATTAGCTCTTGGCATCAAACAAATATTTCTTGCAACAAATCAACTAGAAATTTAACTCAAACATGAAAGAAAATCACGGTTAGCTTACTCACAAATAACTCTAGAATTTCAGATTCCTTTTCTTGTTTCGATAGTCAAGAAAAATCCAGCAATTGCCAATTCAAGACACCCATTAAATCTCCATCTTTTACTTGCTAGAACCCCTAAACATATAGCTTATAATCTGACCGACCTTACTAAAACAAGTAATACACAAAACCAGAGAATAATCTCACCAAAAGTCCCAATTAATTCGGCCAGCAATCTTGAACAAAATCCAGCAATATAACAGTTTGATTATAGTGCTTTGCCCCTAATTTCCTTCAATTTTTACTTCAACTCAGCGTGCAAAAAGTGATTAACAAGCTACAAGTAAATCTTAAGCATCCAATATGAAAATCTCAGCTACACATTCGAAGAAAAACTAACCAAATGTTCAACCCTTTCTCTCGGCCGCAAATTTCAGATTCCTTTTCTTTTCCCCTTTTTTTTTCTATCCACGACTCACATCAGCTTCATGCATGATTAAAATAATTAGCTATCTATCATTTTTGATCCAAACCAAGTGCGGACAACATCAACAACTTATCATTCAACCAGAAATTTATTCAATCCCACTCGGTTAGCTTGCATGCAAGCAGATTCAGTTTTCCTTCAATTTTCTGATTTACTCACATCCAAATATTCTCATGCAAGGCTTAATCATCCAGTGTTTGGTTAGCTAAACACACCACCAAGTGAGAATCAAGCACTTTCCAGCGAATTTTATACCAAAATATCCATACAACTCCCAAAATAACTCCATCGGCTAAGCTGGAAAATTGGTTCAGCAGTCAACCAACTTCCAATAAAAATTTCCAGCCATACAACTTAATTTCCGGCCATACAATTCACATGCAACACCAAATAATTAACTATCTATCAGTTTTTAACTAGCTAAACCCACAATTAAACTCAGATCATCACAAATTCACAGATTAAAGCTGAAATTTCCAGATCAAGCTCTCGACAATTCCAATTCCTTCACAACCAGATTTCTTGTAACTTAATTTTGTCATCCAACCGCACAAACCCCACATGCATGCATACAAATAGCTTCATCAACCCATACTCAACTAGTTTAAGTCTAGAAATTACCTCAGCTTGGAGCTCAACACACACGACTAGTGGCTGAAAATCTTCCTCTCCTCTCGGCCTTGCTCACGCACGCGAGAATGGTTGGTCTGAGTTCAGTAGTTGCAGCTGTGGTGATTGTGATTGAATCGATCACGGCTGATTGAGGGTGAGGAATGAAATAGCAGCTCTCGGTGGTGATGGAGGAAATAATAAAGCTCACACGGTTATCTCCTGCTCTCACGGACTCTCAGACAGCTCAAGGTCTGCAACTCGCACAGTTCTCTCTCTGGTTTTCTCTCGTCAATGGTACCAAGGCAGGGAGTAAAGTGAAATGGAATGATGTTGTGAAATGTTGGAGTTGCTGAAATGGAAAGCTAAGCCGCGTATGAGGAAGGTGGAATGTATTTATTGAGGTGTTGTGAGTGGAGTTGAGTCGGCAATAGCAATGGAAGGTGCTGGTTTGAGAAGTGGAAAATGGTAGTTGTTGTAGTGGAGCTGAGTCGATTTTATAATGGCGGAAATGCTGAAATGAAACATGGAGCCGACATGTTGAAATTGTATGCAATTGAAGACTGTTCCAGAAGACTCCATGACTGCATGGTGGATTCGAAATGAAGGAAGGCTATTTCGGTCTTTTAGCAACTTATTCGGACTTCCATTTAAGCTCTCATTAATAAACTAACTTCAAAATTTCACCCTAAATGAAATTTGATAGCTTACTAATATACTAGTCCCGAAAGAAAATTAAACTATCGAGATTCACGCCCTAAGCATAATTATAAAAAGTTTTGACTCAAAACGACTTCATCTTAATTCTAGTTTCCCCTTAACACCTAACGCTAATAACACTTAAAATTAGCTGTTGAAATTCAAGGAATTAATATTAAAGCAATAAGATACTCTACATCATGAAATATTAATTTAACTTAGCAAGATTCAAGTAACTTAATATTTTCACAATTAACTTATTTATATATAAAAAATTATGGTCACATACTTATTTAAGAACCAACAATAATAAAATTTATTAAAAGTCAAAGATGCAAATGCGACAAGTATATATAACAATCAAAAGCACCATAAATAATTCAACTCGAATAAATTTGGTCATTAAAATAATAATTGTTTAAAGAACCAATTGTTTAGACTCATTTTTGAGAAATTCATGCAATTTGGGAAAACTTGACACTACAAGAAAAAAGGTCATTAGTGACAACATTTCTTTGTGACGACAAAAAGTTGTCACAAATGAGGTTGTTTAGTCACGACTTTGAAGGTTGTCACAATTGACTCAAAGCAACTGAGTTTTCAGTGACAACCTTTAATTGTCGTCACAAAACTATTTCGCGCCATAGGACTTGGATGGCGCGAGATTTGCGATAGTGACGACTTGATAAATGTTGTCAGTAATTCTACCGCTTTTTTGGACAACTTTTCATTGTTGTCACTGTTTATGTTTACTGACGACAAATTTTTGTCAGTAAAACTATAGCGTAGTTAGTGACAACATAAGTATTATCACTAACTTGAACATCTCTAATGCATTTATTTAATTGTGAGCCTCAATATTAATTTAATTTTTATAAAATTTGATGATTTATTAACTATGACTTTATTTAATTGTGAGCCTCAATATTAATTTAATTTTTTTTAAAATTTGATGATTTATTAAACTAGTCATAGTTACTTAAATATTAATTTAATTTTTTAAAAATTTGATGATTTATTAAACTAGTCATAGTTACTCAATAGGTTTTTAACTGAAAAAAATTAATGAAAGTTTCTAGTTAGAACAACTATATAAACTATTACAACTTGAGAAAGAATATATTTACTAGTTCTTTGAATTTAGCAAAAATTTTTCATCCATTATAATTTTTTGATAAATATGTTAAGAAGTAGTGATTAGAAATACATTAGTAAATTTAATTAAAATTTGAAGCTAAAAATTCACTTGTAATATTAATATCGGATCAACTGTTTGATGTCATAAAAAATTAACTATTTGAAGCAGATCCAAGGTGCATTTACCGCTTGTAATATTTCAACATAATTTTCTCATCCATTATGAATATTTTTACAAAAATATTTAAAAGTAGCAAGTAATATTATATTAGTAAAATATTAATTCAACTAAAATGTTGGAAACTAAAAAACGTTGATTGAAATTTTGGTACTGAACAAGGGGGAAATCTAAGGAATTGAAATTTCATTCAAAGTCAATATTTTGAGGAGAGGCGCGGAAACACTTAGAACACTTAGAACGAAATAGCCAACACTACCAGTATCCTAAAGCCAACACTACCAGTATCACCGAACAAAACACACACTATCAGTATCCTAAAGCCAACAGCTAACACTTAGAACCAACCGTAGCACACTACTCCTCGCCATCTCCTCGCCGAAACATCTCCTCGCCCGTCTCCTCGCCATCTCCTAATTGATCTTGGCTCGGAAATGATCAAATAGAAGACCACATTTAGCAGCAACTCTCTACCAAAAAAGGTATGCCGATTCTCTTTTTCCTCCCTAATTTTCCCCCAAATGTTTTGCCCTAATTTTTTTTTTTGCCAAAAATTTCAGTCCAGTTTTTTGGGTTTCATTTGATTTATGGATGGAGTCATCTCCTCCTTTTGGATTCTACTTACTTGTGGGTTTTACCCTTGTTAATTTTTTGTCAACATTTTATTTCGGGTATGTATGGGTTCATAACAGCCTCCTAACATACAGGCTGTGGCTACACAGATTTAGCCCTTTCCTGATCCCTTGAATTCCTCAACAATTGTGGCTACATAGGTTGTGGCTAATTGAGATTGTAGACGAGTTTTTGTTTTGCATTGCACACAGTAGATTGATATATAGCTATCATGCTAATTGAGCTTGTAGACGAGGCTGTGTTTTGCATTTTAATTCCTATTCGCAAGAGTATATTGAAACAATAAAAGTTCTTGATATATAGCTATCATGCTCTGTCCATGGCATGGGGCCTGAAGAAAATTGATAGAGATGCTTTGAATGTATTTTGGACTTTCCTTCTTGTCCAGATGGTAAATAACAATTTATGGATACTCGCACCAAGAAAAGGAAAAAGAAAGAAAAAATGTCTTATGTCTAGGACCCATAATAACTCAATCACAGCAAATGCTGGATGAAGACTGTCCTTATTGAGGAAATATTTCACTCGTTTTCTTCTTATTTTTATCTTGGATTTGTGTATCAATTTGCTTTCAAAGCAAATCCAGATTAAAAAAAATGGGATGTTGACTTGTGGAAAATGTGAACCAATTAATGTTGAATATTGATTTGAGTCCCATTTCGGATGGTTTTGTTCCTATCCATTTATTATCATCACTTTTTTTTTGGAATAAAGCAAAGTGGTCATATTGTTGTGCTCACATTATAGTATTATACTTAACAAATTTGAAAATTAGATAACCTTCATTGAAGATTTTATAAAGTGGCTTTATGGAAAATTCTTAACATTTATAACTGCTAAATGTTGTGGTGTCGTGAAGGCACCAAGTTACCACGTTACAACTGGTAAGTTTACTTATGTAAGATGTAAATTCTGTTAAGATAGTAGATGAATTTTTGATATCTTACCATTAGTATGGCGAGATTTAGTACTTACATACATTTCAAAGGGTGCACAATACAACTCTCACTGAAAATTAATCAAAACTGCTAATCATCTGACTGCAAATTTTGGACCCAAAAGTAAAATTGTAGACAACCTCAAACACGAGAGAAGAACAGATAAGCATGAAAACATTAAGCGGGAACAAAAGAAAAAGAAAAAAAGAACTAGACAAACTACTATCAAACTTTTGACTGGGGTAAAAACTTTAATGGTGCCTTTTCCCTAATTGGTCTTTCCAGGGCCTTAGATAACAATGGCCACTGATTGCGCTAGTTTGTTAATGTGATCTTAGTGCTGTCCCCAAAAACCTCAACTGAGATCTCACAAGGAGCTAAACTTGCCTAATTAAAGTAAGGGTTATTTATTCATTAGATACTCATTAAGAAATAATTCAAGTGTTAAATTTTAGAAAATTAAAGTTAAACAGAAAAATGCATAAATATAAAAGAAAATAATAATTGCGAATATGTATATTCAGATGATAAATAACATGTGATTAAAATATTTTAACTAGTGTTTAATGAGATAAGAACACCTTTTAAAATATTCTACCTAGACTTAATTAAGAACTAATAACTTTAGAGGGATACCCTTTTTAAAATTTTTATACTGCTCCAGGTAATGATAGCCATTGATTGAACTGGTTGTTTGTTACTGTGATCTCAGTGCCGTCCCAGGAAATCTCCACTGAGATCTAATAATTAAATTTCTCCCCTGTCCTTTTCGTTTTGTTGTCTTCTTTATGAACCAAAAGTTGTTTCCTTTTTGACAAGAACGTCCAGGTGTATTTGTGACATGTTTGACAGTTAGTTTCCTTTTTGTATTTATGAACCAAATGTGTAGTTGTGACATGTTTGAATTTACTAATAGCTGTGTTGTATTTTGTTTAATTTTTATTATTGTTGTATGGGAAGATTAATTTCCTGTATTGAGCTTAATTTCCTATATTTATTATATGTGTTGTCTTTGTAGTATCATGGTTGCGTATTTTTTTGTGTTAGGATCAACAGTGGTTGTGAAAAAACATGGATAGGAGTTGGATGACAATTAAAGATTACTTGCATCCTAGATATTTGGCAGGAGTGAAAGAATTCGTTGAATTTGCTTATTTAGGCAAGGATCCCACATATAAGCTCCCTTGTCCATGTAAAGGGTGCAACAACTTTGAGGATCAAACTATGGAGGTCATGAAAAGTCATTTGTGTGGGGGAATTGTTGAGAGCTATACTAGGTGGGTATATCATGGTGAAAGGTTTGAAGATTCTGATGAGGATGAAAATGATAACATAGTTTTAGATGAAGAAAACAGTGAGTCAGATGATATTCAAGAAATGTTAAATGACGTTGGTACTGCAAACTTTGGCGAGAATTGGAGAAATTCGGGGGAACATAATAGGGATATACCAAATAAGCAAGAGGGGGAAGCAAGTAAGTTTCTTAGATTATTATCTGAAGCTGAAAAAAGTCTCTACCCGGGTTGTGATAAGTACTCAAAACTTTCCTTTGTTGTCCATATCCTTCATTTGAAAACTATGAATTGGTGGACTTGCAAATCCATCGATATGCTGCTGAAATTCCTCATTCAAGTCTTCCCCATGGCATCAATTCCTAGCTCATACTATGATGCAAAAAATTTAATTCGTGAGCTAGGACTCAAGTGTGAAAAAATACATGCATGTGAAAATGATTGTGCACTTTATTGGAAAGAAAATGAAAGCCTCGATCACTGCCCAAATGAAAAATGTAAAGCACCTCGTTATAAATCCCCGGGTTCTAAAATTCCTAGAAAAGTGCTTCGCTATTTCCCCTTAAAATCAAGGTTACAAAGACTATTCATAAACAAGGAGATAGCTCAAGATATGAGGTGGCATAAAGAGAGACGCGTTCCCAAGGAAAACACAATGACACACCCTGCTGACTCAATAGCTTGGAAGGAGTTTGATAACAGTCACCCATCTTTTGCCGAAGATCCTCGTAATGTTAGGTTGGGGCTTTCAACTGATGGTTTCAATCCCTATGGAAACATGAATAATGCATATAGTATATGGCCTGTAATCCTTGTTCCTTACAATCTACCACCTTGGAAATGCTTAAAGGACCCTTTTTTCCTGTTATCAATGATTATTCCAGGTCCTAAGTGCATAGGAAATTATATGGATATATTTTTTAGGCCTCTAATTGATGAGTTGAAAGAGTTTTTTGACACTGGCTTTGAGACTTATGATGCAGCCGTGGGAGAAAAATTTATGTTACGGGCTGCTCTATTGTGGACTATAAGTGATTTTCCAGCATATGCCTATTTGTCAGGGTGGAGTACGAAAGGTTATAAGGCCTGTCCTATTTGTTTAGATGATACAACCAGTGTATATCTGAGAAATGGATTAAAATGTTGCTATATGGGGCACCAGCGATTTTTGCCAGCGGACCATAAATGGCGCAGAGAAAGAAAGTCATTTGATGGCAAGAGTGATCTTAGACAGCCTGTTAGAACTTTATCCGGTGAAGAAATCTTTGAACAACTTCAAGAGTTTGATCAAATGGTGTTTGGTAAGGCACCTGAATTGCTTAAAGAGAAGAAAAGAAAACGCATGCAAAATCAGTCAAATTGGTTGAAGAAAAGCATTTTTTTTGAGCTGCCATATTGGAGTACTAACAAAATTAGACACAACTTGGACATTATGCATATCGTGAAGAATGTGTGTGAAATTTTGTTGGCTACAGTGATGGGTACGGGACACAAAAATAGGGACACTTGGCAAGCTAGAGAGGATTTGAAGGAAATGAGATTGAGGGAAGAATT
This sequence comes from Coffea arabica, assembly GCF_036785885.1. Lineage (NCBI taxonomy): Eukaryota > Viridiplantae > Streptophyta > Magnoliopsida > Gentianales > Rubiaceae > Coffea > Coffea arabica. The sequence continues at coordinate 48,118,799 of NC_092331.1, read as the reverse complement.
GCATCTTCAAACTCAAGGGGATTCAAAGGTGATGCCCGCTGCATGCTACACTCTTTCACGCAGCGAAAAACAAAAACTATGCCAGTTTTTGAGCTCACTCAAGTTCCCCGATGGATTTGCCTCAAACATATCTCATTGTGTTAAGCCAAAAGAGTGCCAAATTTCAGGGATGAAGAGTCATGATTATCATGTATTCTTGCAACGTCTACTTCCATTAGCAATTAGAGGCATGCTGCCAAAGGATGTTTCCCAAACTTTGGTAGAACTAAGCAATTTTTTTAGGAAAATTTGTTCCAGGACTCTTTATGTAGATGAGTTAGATGCACAGGAGAAAAACATTGTTGTAATACTCTGCAAACTTGAAAAAATTTTCCCTCCAAATTTCTTCGATGTAATGGTCCATTTACCTGCTGAAGCAAAACTTGCTGGCCCAGCACAATACCGGTGGATGTTCCCATTTGAGAGGTAGTGTAAAGGCTATTTTAAGACTGAATCTTCTTTTGCTTCATAGGGTCGTACTGCTGTGACATCTTATGGCTGCATTTTTGTGACACAGAAAAATGGGTCAATACAAAGGTTATGTGCACAACAGAGCTCGACCGGAAGGATGCATTGTTGAGCGTTACTTGGATGATGAATGTCTAACATTCATTTCTAGGTACTTGCACAATGTTCCTACAATATTTAATGAACCAGAAAGAAACACCGAACGCTTTGAGGCTGCTGGAAAGTTGTCTATTTTTTCTGGAATGGCTCGGCCTTTTGGGGCAGCAACATTTTGTTGCTTAAGTGAATCAGAGTTGATGAAAATACATTTATTCATCTTGAAAAATTGTGAAGAAATTGATGATTACATAAGGTAATAAATTTATTACCTTATGTATATGAGAAGTGTTATATGTTTAGTCAATTATAGCACTAACCGTAGCACATAGATAACTAATAATACTATTGTATAGGATGCACAAAGAATTGCTTCAGCAGCAAAATGTGTCGAATGTAGAGCAGATGCACGATTTAGAGTTTCCAAAGTGGTTTGAAGATCGTGTAAGTATGGAACAAACTACTAGAAAACTTGTGGTATTTATATAGTTGTTAATTTGTTCAGTCATTCTAATTTCTTATTTGGGTTATATAGGTCACTTACATGCATACACAAGGCAGATGCTGTGATGAATTGTTGTCTTTGGCCAAAGGACTGGATTTTAGAGTGATCAAATATCCTGGTTGTAATGTCAATGGGTTTAGATTTCATACCAAAACACGTGAGGTAGACAGAAAAACCCAGAATAGTGGCATTATGGTGAAGGGTGAGCATGCTGATGTAGAAATAAACTTCTATGGTGCTATTACAGATATCTTAGAGGTTGAATACTCCTTCAGTCAAAGCCGAGTAGTTCTGTTCAAGTGTGATTGGTGGGACTTGAAAAATAGCTCATGTCTTAAAATAGACAAACAGAGTAATCTAAGCAGCGTCAATTTGTCAAAAAAATGGTATATAGACCAGCCATTTGTATTCGCTTCCCAAGCCGAACAGGTCTTTTACGTAAAGGATATGAGGCTTGGAGGTGATTGGCATGTTGTCGAGTCAGTCTGTCCACGTTCATCATATGCTGTTCTTGAAAAGGATGAGGATAAATCATGTGAAGAAGAAGAGGTTTACCAAGAAGATTATCTTGAAGACCTAATTGGGGTTCAAGAGAATGTCGATTTGTCTAACTTGAAAAGAGGTGATATGCTAGCTGATGAAGCTGTAGAAACTGGCATCCTAAATTCTGATTCTTCAGCTAAACATGCCAGGAAAATGGATGATTTTTTTGTTGATGATGATGAGATTCAGCAATTGAGCTCGAGTGAAGATGAAAGTGAAAAATTTGTAGAAAGTGATGACTATGAGTCTGACTAAACGATGTTGTAAATAACATTTTCAGTTTCTATTTATAGTTACCATGTAACTTTTGGTTCAAATCAAGTGTATTTCTTATCTTGAATTATTTTTAGTCACTCTTATCTTCTAATTTGCAATATCTATTGTAAAATACAAGGCATATTAATTAAGTTCCTCCTTCGGGTGAGCATGCTGGTAATTGTACCTTGTCCTGGCTTTTTAGACATATTTAGTCTAAATGCATGGCTGATTGATATCTTTTTATCATGTAGTTACATGGCTGGGCCAGGGAAGAAAGGAAAATGTCCTATGCGACCAACTCGAGGTGCTGAAATACCTAATGCAGCAGAAGCTAGAGAAAAAATAGGTGAACAGGTGATGAAAATTGACTTTGCTATGTACTTGTACCTTCACTTCTTTATACCATTGGTTTTAAACAATTAAGCATCTGCCCTGCTGTGTATTTCTTACTTCACTATAGCAAGTTGGTGGCCCAAAAGGTAGTCTGGCTAGCAATGCCAATAATGGTGCTGAATTCAGCCTATCTAGAAAGTCAGTTCAAATTCGCCTATTTGATGAGACTGAGGTTAGTTCTTACTTTTGGTAGTTGGCAATATTTGAAAAATACATTTCTAATGTGTAGTTGGCTGGATTTTAGGATCCTACTACCTCAAATGGTCGCAAAACTACTACAGGATCATCAAGACATGAGTTGACAACTCCTACATCTATTGAGCAGCAAAATACTACTCCTACTTCAGTACAAGTCGGATCTAACCAGTCCATTGGTTGTGGAAGTGACCGGAATAATGAGAGCGATGATGTTCAACAGAATGATACCGGTATATGAGATTTACTTGTAATTTATATTACACAGCTAATTTCATTTCAGATTTTTCCACTCACATTCATAACTGTGTACTATGTTTTGGGTAGGTGGTATCAATGTAACTAGGAAAAGAGGATATACTCGCAATATTGCACTGTCCAAGGAAAAGAAGGCCGGCAAAAAGGTAAAAGTCCAGGTCTCTGAAGTTAGTGGAAGAGTAATTGGAGAAGGGGCACAACAGTACATCTCAGAGGCAAGTTGTGTCATTCGTAAATATGGCAAATGGAAAGCAGAAAAATGGTCCAAACTCCAAGAATCTGATAGAGAAGGAATGCTAAAACTTGTTAATGTAAGTGAAATTGTTTTGAAGGCTTGTTTTTCTTCTTGACTTGGTAACAACTAGTTCTGCAACAGGTCATTTATGCACTTTTTCTGACATTTACAATAAATTTTTCACTCATATTTCAGAATAGTTTTGCTTATGATGAAGGAGAACATGTTAAGCCAGCACTTCTTAAGCAGTTAAATACACAGTACAGAAGTCGACGATACAATTTTCACAAGATTTTCAAGAAATTTAGTACAAAAGAGGAAGCACTTGCAAATCGTCCACAATATGTTGAAGAATCTGATTGGATTTACCTTTGTGACTATTTCTGTAGTCTAAATTTTATGGTATAGAGGCCGACTTTTGATCATTTACTATTGTTCTTTCTCATGTTTTTTGTGTGTTAAATTTTGATCATGGCTGAACTTGATAAGTGCAGAAGATAAGTGAGAGGAACAAGATCAATAGATCAAAGCAAAAAACTGCTCATACAGCTGGAACAAAATCCTTTCTTCGTCATAAAGCTGACCGGGTATTTGATTATCTTGAAGACATGTCTTTTGGATTGTTTAGGCAGGTTATTTAACTTCTTATTGTAACAGGAAGCATAAGAAGGGAGGGAAGTTGGACCAATAGAACTTTATGACATCACCCATTACAGCAAGAAGAAGAATGCAATGGTTGACGAAACATCTGCTATGAACTTAGTAAGAAAAATGGAATTGCTACTCTAATATTGTTGTACAACTCTTATGAAAGTCTAACTTCAGAATTTACCTTTGTGACAGAGCATGATGAGGGAGAAAAAGTTGGAATCTAAATCCAGTGGTGCAAATAGGACTGAAGAAGACATTTCCATTGAAGTAACTGGACGTGTAACCGGATACGTACATGGCCGTGGTCCCTCCAAAGCTGGAATAATTGCCCAAAAGCTTGCAGAGATAGATGATTTCAAGAAAAGAGCAGAACAAGCGGAGAAGCGCTCAGTTGAGCTGGAAATAACAGTCCAATCTCAACAACAACTTATGGAGAAGCTTGTGAACCAGCAAAGTGAAATGCAGAACCAACAAAGTGAAATGCAAGATCTCCTTAAATCTTTGAAAGCACAGCTGCAAGCCAACAAGTAAGATGATGAAGGCACATCTGAACGAACTGATTGGTAAGCAATTTTCAACTATATATACTTGTCTAAATAGATATAATGGCTGCTATGGTTTAAAGTTAACATAAGTTATTGCAAATTAGTTATTGGTAGGTGACAATATTAACTTGTAATATCAAGACTGAGGAGGGACATTTAAGAATTACTTCTGTCAACTCAAGGTTCTAATCAGCTGGTGTTTTGATCCTGGGAGTACATTTGTGGCTTTATCATAGCTTTGTTATCATGAAACAATAACATTACACAAAAAAAAGCTTCAATAGTGTTTCTGTTTCATGATATTAATTTGAGGAGCACAGAAGGGCTAAAGAATAGAAAAGATTATTATTGTCATTTGGCCAATGAGTTAGCTAAAAACTTAAAATATTGTCATGTTTAAGACGTTTTATGGTCAAGATACAGAAACGCTTGCATCTTGCAGGTTTCAAAGGTTCATGGCAATTCTGGACCTGTCTCTCCCTTTCATTCTTGTGGGTGCCACTTATTATTCTCAGTGTTTTGAACACAAACTAGTGTAGTGTCTATGTCACTACTGGTCGTTGTGGACAGAGTAGGAAGATTTGATATCTTCTTACTAATTTAGGTTAGGAATGAACAGCAAAAACAAAATACTGATTTAGCTTTTTGAATACTTGCTAAACATTAATGTCATGCAATTTCTAGTTAAGCCTAATGATTTGCTATGTGGTGTCCTGATTCTAGTTTTTCTGTTTTGCAATGACATTTAGGCTTTAAAGCTCAGACGGAAACTTTGGCGCTCCTAATTACCGCCTTTACTCTGGAAAATCCTTTCTTTCCTGGTTGAATTTTATCATGGCACTGTCTTCTTCATTCCCTTTGTCTCTGCTGACCAAAGCTTCTGATTTCTTGTTAGAAATATGGTGCAGAGAATTTGCTGTTCTGTCTCAGACCCTTCGTTTCTGAAATTAGCTCCTACTTAGTTGCCAAAAACTGTTGTTCTGATGATATGTAAAGTTGCAGATGGAAATGGTAAAGTAATTCAAGTAAAGAACTAATTACTAGTAAATTAGCAAACATGAACCTGAAGAGGACCTAATTGTAGCGTTGACAGAATAACCATCTTCAAGAAGCCTTTTGATCAACCATAATGCCAAAAAGTCCAGTTCCACCTGTTACACATACTCTCCCCTTCTCCATCTTCTCCCCTTCCATTAATTTGTGTCCGTCTAGCCTTTAATACCAGTATAGTACTGTTTGGTCTCTCTGCAGTGGATTGTCAGTTTCAACTTGAAGAATTAATGTATTTCTAGTATAGTATTTCACTTGAAGAATACCAGTATAGTACATGCGAAATGTATTTCCTTCAAGTAGTTAAAGGGAATCTTCCTTGTTAGTTAGACTGTTGTGCTGAGTCAACAATCAAGTAGTTATTTTGTTATTCTTGAGCTGTATAAGAATGCAGAAATCTGGATTGGGCAATATGGAAAAATCATTTTGAATAATATCTCTCTTTCTTCTTCCTCAAGTCTAGTTTCTCTCCCCCTTATCACTCTATTTCTGCTGCAATTGCTGCATTCATTACGGTAGTATCAGATTAGTGAATGCTTGTTACTTTTGTTGTTTATTTAGCAATTAGAGACTGTTTTGCTTTTGTCACCTGATAACTTTACTAATAACTTTACTACTTTATTGCAGATATATTGCTCATTTTGGAGGTTTCGAAGAAGATTAGCAGTACGGCTTACATGTCGGCTCAAAAACTGTGGTTATAGTACTGTCTTAAGTTTAGAAAATGTTTCAGAAGCGCAGGAAATGTTTTGGGACTTGGAATATGTTTTTTAGTGCAGCCTTGACTTATATGAGTAGTATTTGTTCTACTCAAACTTATGAAACTATTTGTACTATGATGTTGCACTTATTTATGACATTTGAATATTTAATATATTATTTTGGCATATTCTATTGTAATGGGTGCCTACATTTGTTATTTATTAAACATTGCTGATATTTTCATTTTTTAGATATTATTGTAGTAGGAAAGTCATGTGTAAGGTGTTGTAAATGAGTAGTATTTTTCTAGGCAGGATGTCTTTATTGACAATTGTTATTGTCACTCAATCAAAACTGTCTATTGATAAGGGATTGTTGCCACAGTTGATCAGGGGTTTATTGACAACAAAGTTGTCACTAATTCCCCTATGCCCTCACTATCGTCCCTTCATGCATCACTTGCATCACTGACAAGATAAGGTGTTGTCACTAGATTTATAGCTTTTACTGATGACATATGTTGTCATAAAAAGTTTCATTCACTGACAACTCTAAGGTCGTCACTGTATACTTTCATCTTTTACTGACGACATAGATTGTCATAAAAAAGGTTCTATTTACTGACGACTTTAAAGTCGTCACTGTATACTTTTACCGACGGAGATTCAGTGACGACCTTGCGACAACAGAAATGTTGTCAATAATGGTCATCAGTGACGACTTTTTGATTATTTGTGACGAAAAGTAGTTATCACTGATGACCAAAATTCTTGTAGTGTGAGTAATTCACATGCAAAAATACTTTTAAATGACCAATTTAAGAATATTTTGCAATAATTAAAATATGAGTCCTCACAGGTGCACCACACACCCATATGAATTTAGAGCAAATCACATATTGAGGCACATTGATGGGAGGCAAGGTTTGAATCCTTAACCTCCCACCCCACAATTAATGTGGTGGCCAACATTATGCTCTTCTTGTTCACTCCAACATTTTGTTCAACATCAGCGCTTACTTTAGGTTTGGTCATCACTGATTTGGGGACGAAATCCTACCACTGAATGTCCCACATGAGTAGTTTCACTTCACAAGGACATTCAATTGACTTTGAGCACCTTTCTCTTTCGCAATTGCCAAGCACCCCAAGACATTGCGCATCTTGGCCAATAAGACTCCGTTAGTGCTATGATTTTTGAGGAAACCTCGTGAGAATGTTCAACTGTCTAATCTTCCGTTGATTGGTTCTTGGAGCATTTTAGAAATTTCAGAAGCCGATAAAGCATCAAAAGGAAAATTATTCTTTGAAAATTATAGTAAATTTATCTATATTTTTAGTTCCATAATTTTCAAATATGTTCGTACTATACATGTACAAATTTATATGAGTAATTTTGCCGAACACGCCGAATTTTTAATCGTACCTTTGAAAATAAATCTTGTATAATATGCATACATATACCTCGTATTATACCCATAGCATATTTTACAATCTATGCCCTTAATGCTATAAATAAAATACGTAGGAAGTTAAATGAACAAATTGACTACATATCATCATTTGAGGATCTAGCTTTCAAAAATCACATTGTCCATAGGTTAGGACATGCCCAAGGCTGGTCTAGTGCACACTGCACAGTGCCTTGTAAACATATTTTAACATGCCCTAAGGGTTTAGCACTAATTGGACAAGCTTACCAAGTCGGATATTAAACAAATTAACTAGATTTTTAATTAGCGAAGCTCTACCATCTTTAATTATGTCCTTGGGATGAATATTTAAGGGTTGGAAGTTGCATTAATCCAAAATGCACAGAAGTTAGCTCAAAATACCACCTGGCCCAACAAAAATTAATGAGCAAGAAATTCAAAAAAAAGAAAAAGAAAAAAGAGAGACCCTTAAAAATGAGAGATTTATGGCTAAATTCATCCTCATCCATAGATTGTGCCAAAAAAATTAATAAATCTCTTGATTGACTCCATTCCTTTACTAGTTTCTGAATTGTAGTGTCTAAACAAACTGTGTCTATTACTTATATTAATTGTATTGTTTGGATTAAATGCCTATGAATACAGGCTTCTATCAGTATATGATGAAATATAAACAAAATGTTGTTCTTTTCATTTGGTTTTTTCTCATGGTATCGGTGCAAATGAAGAGATTCTAGCACATTGTTTAACGTTTAGTACTAAGTTTATGCTCTTTTTTTTTTTTGGTTTACTTCAACATTTTGTTCGTCAGCGCTTACTTCAGGTTTTGTCATCACTGATTCAGGGAAGAAATCCTACCGCTGAATGTCCAACGAGTAGTTTCACTTCAAAAGGACATTCAATCGACTTTGGCCACCTTTCTCTTTCGCAATTGCCAAGCACCCTAATACATTGCGCATCTTGGCCAATAAGAATCCATTAGTGCTATGATTTTTTGAGAAACCTCGTGAGAATGTTCAACTATCTAATCTTCCGTTGATTGGTTCTTGGAGCATTTTAGAAATTTCAGAAGCCAATAGAGCATCAAAAGGAAATTGCAGCGACAGGGCTGCCTGCCAGTTTGAATACTTTTTCCTCTATAAATTAACCGTGCACGAAGCTGCAGCCTATAGGCACATTTCTGCATCTGTTCAGCTCATCAATTTACGGTTTCCATCCAATTTTGCAGCAGTAGTCTACCATCCCAGAGTTGGAAATGGATGTGAAAAGCAAGATTTTGATCATTGGGGGCACTGGAAACATCGGGAAATATGTAGTGGAAGCAAGCACAAAAGCTGGGCACCCAACGTTTGCACTGGTCCGAGAAAGCACAATTTCAGATCCTAAGAAGGCAGCCATCATCGAGAGTTTCAAGAGTTTGGGAGTCATATTTCTTCTTGTGTGCTGTTATTTCTTTCTTCGTTGTCTAAATACTGTTTCAATTTTTTTTCAAAAAATTATAGAAACTAACGTGTACGCATGGACTGAACAGGGAGACCTACACAATCATCAGCAGTTGGTAAATGCAATCAAACAAGTTGACATAGTGATCTCTGCAGTCGGGGGAGATTTGGTAGCTCATCAAGTTAAGATTATTGAAGCAATTAAAGAAGCTGGAAACATCAAAGTAAGCACAATACAGTGTTACAAATTCTTTCTTGATTTTTATTTTTTGCGTTTGTCCCTTTGTGAGTTGTGACTTCCATATTCCTAAAGAAGGAGCAGTCTTTGGTTTCAGAGATTTTTACCTTCTGAATTTGGGGGTGATGTGGATCGTGTGCATGCCGTTGAGCCTGCTGCTAGCTTATGCAAGACCAAGGTTGAGATCCGCAGAGCTATTGAGGCAGAAGGGATACCTTACACTTATTTAGTATCTAATGGATTTGCTGATTACTTGAATTATATCCTCAACAACTTTGGAGACACTGGTTCTGCAAGTCCTCCCAGAGACAAAATTGTCATTCTTGGTGACAGAAATCCAAAAGGGATCCGAAAGAAGCTTGTCTGCTGCATTTCTTGATTGGTTTAGTATCATGTTTTAGAGTTCATCGTTCTCAATTTTTTCTTCAATTTTATGTTTCGTTGTAGTTGTTTACACCAAGGAAGAAGACATTGCTGCATACACCATCAAAGCAGCAGATGACCTAAGGACTCTGAACAAGAGTCTGTACATTTCACCACCTGCCAACACTTTGTCCTACAACGAAATAGTATCATTGTGGGAAAAGAAAATTGGCAAGACCCTCGAAAAGACCTACGTTCCAGGGGACGAAGTTCTTAAGAAAATTCAAGGTCATCTAACAAAAAGAAGAAAGTGCACAAGTTGCTAATTTTAATACAATAGCATCTACTATTATTAACACCTATTCCGCGTTCTAATCAAATTGGTTTCTTTTCTGTATCTTTCGCAGAGGCTTCAATGCCATTAAAATTGCTCCTGTCTTTGGCATACACAGTTTTCGTGAAGGGAGAACTAACCAAATTTGAGATCAAGGCTTCTTTTGGCATGGAGGCAACAGAGCTCTATCCTGATGTTAAATACACCACACTTGATGAGTACCTCAGCCAGTTTGCATCAAATTAGCTTAGATGCTTTCAGATTAGCTCTACAAGATTTTTGCAGCAGTTTCTTGTGTACTACTAGATTTTTTTCTTCTTCCAGATGAGGATTGTCATGAATGTGATCGAAATAAAATCTGCCCTTAATTTGTATCCCGTCTTTTGTGTACTTGGGTTGAATTCTTCCAACTTGAAATCATCATCTGGTTGCCTCTGAGTATCCTTTCTTGATACTAACCACCTGCCTTATGATTTGGATCCCTTTTTGGCCGAGGCTAAATTCCGGACAATGCAAGGCAAATTATATACTCCTCGTCTCCTTGGTCCCGAAATTGCAGAAAATATTGAGATACACAGGCATAGTTGTGCTCATCTGATTGAGCTCTTTTGAGACCTGAGTTTTCAGGAAGTGGACCATTTCTCATCTAAACAGTTGCCTAAGGCCAAATTATCACAAGAAGCACACAGAAAACAAATTTGTAGCTATTTTGAACTCTATTAATTTCCGAATTTGAGTCAAAAGTCTTGTGCTTGATCTTGATGTTTCTCCACAGTCGCGATTTGATTTGGATTTCTATTTTTTTTATATAAATTTTGAGATTGTATGTTATAAAAAAAATATCAACATGAAACATGCTTTGAGGTTGTAACCTATTTGTTTAGGAATTAAGATTTCTTCACCAAAACAAAAAAGAATATGTCATTACTAAGCTATTAAAGTCATGATTAGGTTTCCCATCACCTAAAAAATGATATATAAAAAATAATTTGAGAGCATGAGAGCATGTGTATTCGTTTTGTGCTGATAAAAAAAAAAACTAAAAATGACCCCCCCAAAAAAACAATACCAAAAAACCCCACCAAAAAAAAAACTAAATATAATAGCAAAAGGTGATATTCATACATTCCCAGTGGTTAAGCACTTTTTAAGGTACACGGTTTGTAGCTACATATCCTCATGCTTATTCTTGTCATCTACCTCTGTTTGAGTAAATACTGCAGCAACAGGGTCAATACAGAAATTAACATGCTCCCCAGGCTTGATCTCAAGTCACTCATCTAGTTCCTTGTTGGCAGAAAAACCATGCTCCTTTGGTATACTAAACAGCAAAAATAGCAAAGATGTTTAGTATGTGAGGATCTCAAAATTGCATTAATTTCTGAAAATTAAAATCAAAATATTATTTAAATGTTGAAATTAGTAAATAATATGTATTTATATTTAATAATGTGTATTTATATTATTAATGATGTTTTCACTTATATAAATGTTATATTTTAATTTACATGAATTATTAAAAATTTATTTGACGGTTCGCGTTCGGCTAAGCATTAGGGTGAATTTTTGCTCACTAACGCGCAATGTAGCCCTAAGTTGAAATGTAGGGTATCTAGAGGTTATAAAAATGTACAACTAAGTTGAGGAAATGTTAAGTGGGGAATTCCTACCAGTAGATAAAATTCTCGCGCGTAAACGCGATTCAATTCAAAATTTCCTCACCCTTAATGGCAGGCCCAAAAGTCAACAAACCTATACCTTTAGCTTACCTTCATTTTCAACCCATCTTATCCCAGCTTTCACGTCCCTATCTTCCCTCCAAATTCTGATCTTCGGGTGCAAGAAAGAAACAGGAGCCGCTGCTCTTCCACAGCTTCCACCGATTCTCCATCTTCACTAACCTTCAACTCCTACCTTCACCTTCCTTTTCCAGCATCAACCTTTACTCTTTGCTGCTGCCTCGATCGATCAAGAGGAAGGAGAAGATCGCTGTTCCTGCTGCTACTCTCGCTGCTCCTGCCGCTGCTACTACTGCTGGGTTGTTCGGACCTGGGTGAAGGAGAAAAACCAGCTTCCTTTTTCTTCCTTCCACCAACCACAGAACCACCCCAAGCTCACCAAAAACCCCAGAACCCCAGCCCTCTTCATCTTCGGTCGCTGTTGTGCTGCTGCGGTGACAGGTCAGACAAGCGGAAAAACAGAGTGCAAGGGTCACTACAAGAAAATTGGTCATCAGTGACAACTTTTCTCTGTGACGAAAAAAAGTTGTCACAAAAGTGGATCCTTTATTGACGACTTTCTAACTCGTCACAAACCTCTAATGGGAGCCAACTCATTTGTGACGACTTTTTCGTCACTAGTAAATTCCCGCCAAGATTTAGCAAGAGCGCGGCAGTGTTTAGAACACACAATAGTGACGACATTAAGAACATCATCACTATTGCTTGGCCTATTTACGGACGAGTGTTTGTTGTCGTCACTGATCACTAAAAAAAAAAGTTATTAGTGACAACATTTTGTAGTGATGACAATAAGTTGTCACAAAAGGAGTTTCTTTAGTCGCGACACCTAAAGTTGTCACAATTGCATCAAAGCAACTAAATGTTTAGTGACGACCCGTTATTTTCGTCACAAACTACACTGCAAGAAATATGGTCATTAGTGACAACATTTTTTAGTGACGACAAAAGTCGTCACAAAACGTGGTTGTTTAGTGACGACAAGGAGAGTTGTCATAATTGCTCAAAGCAACTAAGTATTCAGTGACGACCTTGAAAAAGTTGTAACTAAAATGATCTATATAGTGACAACTTCTCATATCGTCACTGTCACTCTACCGATTCGGATTTAGTGATAAGAATTAATCGTCACTGTTTAAAGTACTTATTTCTAAGTCACTTTCATTAATTCTACTGTGCCACCCTAACTTTTATAATTTAGCCCCAAATGTTGTAAAAAATTCCATTGATTCCATTATGATACCTTAACTTTTACAATTTAGCCCCATATGTAGTACACCGATTTCTTTAATTCTATTATTACTCCCTAACTTTTGTAATTTAGCCCCATATGTAATTCACCAATTTCATTAATTCTAGTATGACACTCTAACTTTTACAATTTAACCCCCATATATAATACACCAATTTTATTATTTCTATTATGGCACCCTAGCTTTTACAATTTAGCCCCTATTTTTTTATTAGGAAATTGCGAATGGTATCTTGATAAACTATGCATAAATATTTTATAATTTTCTCAAACTTAAGTAATAATTTGTTATAAACTCTAAAGATATATCTTTCATTACAATAGTTATAAGGCAGGCAGGTCTTTTTATCAATGGAATAAGAAATTTATGCCAGATTTATCCTTTGTACTACATGCCAAGTAGTATTAGCAAAGGAATAACAAAGTACTACAAAGTAATTAACAAAATAGCCTTCAGGGAGTGTAGTTTATGGGCAAATAAGTATTATCTATTCAAAGTACCAACTTTTTACGGGCATTTTACTCTCAAACATATAATTTAAGATAAATTTATAAATGTTTGTAAGTAAAATTCAAAAAGTGTTACACTGATTTCTTACAAAACGAAAACTGGCAGGTTATCTTTTCAACATAAATTAAATTTTTTTAAAAAAAGAAATGGCCCAAAAAGTACCAACTCTTTGTGGGTTTCCTCCATTACATGAACAAATATTCTGCTCTTTATAGGCATTTCACTCTGAATCATTTAATTTATGTTAAATACATAAATGTTTGTAAGTAAAATTCAAAAAGTGTTGCACTAATATTTTTATGAAAGGGAAACTGGTAGGTTTTGTATTTAATATAAATTAAATATGTGAAAGCAAAAAAAAAAAAAAAGAAATTACCCATAAATCTATGTCTTGCAAATCTATACTAGTAAAATAGTTTCAAACAAAATTAAACATTAAAATAAACTGTAATTTATACACATTAAAATATCTGTAATTTATACACATTTTGCAACTACTACTTTGTGTTTTTCTCTGTAATGAATTTTTTAACTATTGAGAACTTAAGTTTTGTCTTGCAAATCTATACTAGTACAATAGTTTTAAACAAAATTAAACATTAAAATAAATGTTTGAAAAAGAACAAAAGTACATTTATCACTTGCAGTAATGTAACAAAATTTTCTCAACCATTATCAATATTTTCACAAAAGTATTAAAAACTAGCAATTGACAATATTAAAAACTAGCAATTTAATTAGTGACGACTTTTCTTGTCATTATAATCTTGAATAAATTAGTGATAACATTATGTCATCACTAAATTTTCTTTGATTTTGACTTAACAATAATGTCTTATTAATAGCATTTGATTATTTTTAATGAAAGTCTGTTATAACCATAGAATTTGACTTTCGTTATTTTCAATTAATGATGTACTTTAGTGCTGCAATTATAAAAAATTGCAGGGCTAAAATATTTGCAAATTATAAAAGTATATTTTCCCTTATATGTAATTAACAAATTTTGCCACCTATATTGATGAAAATTTGTGTTTTTGTACTAAAAAATAAAGAATAATACTATAGCAATAAAATCTATGCTTCAAACCAAATTAAAAATAAAAAAAGCATGATGATTGGTCTCAAATGTTGGGAAAATGATTATTTTTATTGAAACTATGTTATAACCATATAATTTGAGTTTAATTATTTTCAATTACATGATGTTCTTTAGTGCTGCAATTGTAAGAAATTAGTATAAAATATTAGCAAATTATAAAAGTACATTTTCAATTATATGAAATTAACAAATTTTGCCACCTATGTTGATGAAAATTTTTATTTTTTGCTAAAAAATAAAGAATAATACTATAGCATTAAAATCTATGGTTCAAACCATATTACAAATCCAAAAAAAAACATGATTTTTGGTATCAAATGGAGGGAAAATGAGTGAAGTCAAAATTTTGATCAAATCATAGTGAAAGTGCCGCGCAACAAAAACAATATCCAAAGCAAAGCAAAGACCAAAGCAGCGGAACACATTCTGAAAACAAAAGCAACGGAACACTTGGTCTGAGTTAAAGCAACGGAACACTTGAGCAACACAAACTTTTACCGAGCTGAAACAAACAAGCTTCTGCACTGAGCACAAAACAGAGCTTCCGCACGGCACCTGATACTTTCACCCACACAAGAAAAATGGGGGGGGGTCTGATGACAGAGAGAGCAAGAAAAATGGTGGAAAAAGGCTTCGGCTGAGAAGAGGAAAAAGAAAGACAGGAGGAAATAGAGGGAGCTGAAGGGAACAACGGGCGAGAGGAAAAAGAACAATTAGAGAGGGGAGCTTGGTCTGAGGCTAGAGGAAAAACAAAGGGAAAGAAAGAAACAAAAAAGAAAAAGGGGGAAGAAAGCTTCGGGAGGTTGAGGAAAACAGAGAGAGTGGCGGCGGACGGCTGCTAAGGGTAGGAAACAAAAAGGAGGAAAAAGGAAAGCTACGGCGAGCTGAAAAGAAAGAAAAACAAAAAATCAGAGAGGGAAGGTTTCAGAGGAGAGAGGAGTAAGCTAAGAGGAGAGGGCGGCGGATAGAGCTAAGAAAAAACGGACAAAAGAGAGAAAGGGCTAGAGGAGAGAACAGGAAAGCGCAAAAATGAAACATAGGAAAAGAAACCAAAAGAAAGCAAGGGAGAGCTAGGGGCTGAAAGGAAGAAACAGAGATAGAGGGAGCTTCGGCTGAGGTTTGGGGAAGCAGAAAAACAGAGGAAAAAGCCGAAAAACAGAGGATAAGGAAAGGGAGGCGGCGGTAAGGAGTGAGAGAGGGAGGAAGTTGTCGGTTGGAGCAGAAACGAAAGCGAAGGAAAAACTAGAGGGAGAAAGACCAGGCGGAGCCGCCACATTCCGTCGGAATCCGCCACTGTCATCCACGAACCTCCACCGTGAGAGATCACTGTAAGTTAATCTTCTCCTTTACATTTCAGTTTTTTCATTCGAATACAAACTCTGAAAGTTTTCGGAGCATGTCTGCCGATGAACATGCCATGTTTGCTGTTAGTTTTTTGTTTCAAATTTCATGTCAATTGTTCATGGCTTTTTCTGGATGTTGATTGGACTGAAATTTTGGGTTTGCTGAAAATTTTGGGGCCAATTATAGCTTCAATTGAGTAAGGAAGTAGTGAAGTTTCCAATGCCCCTAACCTGTTCGATGAAATGCCCAACTGAGTTTTCTAATTGAAAGATAACTGGTCTGCATTTTTACGTGTGAAAAAATAAATGATGAACATTCGGTTGGTTTTTTGTTTGTCCGAATAACCAAATTTTGGATTGAATGCCTGTGTTTCCGATGGATTTTTGGGGTTGATTAACTTCAAGTGTCCAGTTTTTGTTGTTTGCTTGGAGTGTGGTTCAGCTGAGCTACACGACTGCTAATAAAATAAAATGGGTGGAGAGTTTGTTGGGTGATTCTGTTTTGGTGACATGTCCGGACTTTGATATGCTTTCTCGAAAGTGGTTGAGTTAGAAGTGGATGTTCATATCATGTAGCTGCATTTTATTTCTTCCTCTCCCTGTCCCAAGTTCACGCATTTGAGTCTGGTTGATGACTGTGAAAATTTGATTTGAATATCATATATGTCATTGAGATTGGCTAGATTTCTGCCATTCGGGTTTGTTTCACTACCTGCTATTCGGGTTTGTCTTTTGATCTGATGCTATTCGGAAAATGATGCTTGGGGTTACATGTTGTTGATCCAAAGTTACATAAATCAAGCATGTTTGGTTTTTTGAACTGTTTGGCATGAATATATCTAAGCTAAAATGAAAGAAGCAAAAAGCTGCTGCATTCTTATTGCTGTTTTCCTCTCTGCTCACTGAGTTTTTGCACATAAATTGCTGTTTCATCTTATGTTGAAAGAAAAAATGGAATGTTTGGTGTTGAGTTTGCATTTTTGGGTCCAAGAAAACATAAACTAGCTTGAATGTTGACCAAGTTAGCTAGATTTCCCTAAAGATCCAGAATAGTGTATGGTGTTTATGTATGCAAATACATGTTGGGAACAAAAATGCATGTCTATGTATAATAAGCGAGTTATGTTTGAAATAAAATATGCTAAACAACAAATGTTAGCGTGTGAGAGAGAGAGAGAGGAGAGACAAGTGTGCCTGAGAGAGAGAGAGAGAGAGAGAGAGAGAGAGTATATGTGAGAGGGAGAGAGTGTGTGTGTCAAAGAGAGAGAGAAAGTGTGCGTGAGAGAGACTATATGTGTGTGCGTGTGTGTGAAAGAGAAAGAGGCTGTGTGCATGTATGAAAGTGTGCTAGTATGTGAAATAATATTTTGGGTAAAATACAAGGAACCTCCTTGTGGTTTCGCGAAAAGACACCTCACCCCCTTATCGTTTAGAAACCTGCACATAAACACCATAAACTTCATAACTAAAGTGGAAATTACCTATTCAACCGGCTTAGTTACCGGCAGAAGGTCAAATACCCTGGCAGGATGTCCAATTCCTTCACAAAAAAGAAAAAAGTTACTGTCCAGGGAAACTAATTTGTACAACGTCGACCAAAGAGATATATGCGATTCGACTTCACTATCCCACCCGATATAAGCATACAGAAGAGAGAGAAGGCAGAAGCGAAGAGATCCGCAACACTCCTCCTTTCTCCAGTCTTGCAATGGTATCAGCAGCATGCGACACCACCAAAGCAAATTTGCTATGAATCAGATTCTGCCATACAGATTGACAAGAAACGAGCTTTGTCAGGAAAATTGGTGCTGATAATCACGTGAATGCAGATGTCAAAAAGAAATGTTTGCCAAGCTTGAGAAGATTGAAAATAAGAGATTGCAGCTGTTACGGACTTCGAATCTGAGGAGAAGAAAGTGCAGTGAGGCTTGAGAAAGTGCAGTGAGGCTTGTTAAAACAGAGACCCAATGCTTCAGGTCTGTAGGAACAACATTGATGAAAGAGGGAATATGGTATCGCAAGATTTTCCATCCAAATTTTTTATTCTGAGTTTGAATATCCTTCAGAACACTCTGCAACATGAGACGACCTTTAGTAGTGAAGACATACCTTTCATTGTTCAGAAACGGGAGAGTTGAGTTCTAGCTTTACCATGTCTGTCATTGACTGGATCCTCTGGTGAAAAATTGCTAAAATACATAACCAGTTCAATTTCCATATATGGCAAGCAAATTTAGTCAATGAAATTCCATCTGGAAGTTGTAAATTTTTAAAAACCAGAAGACACACGGATCAAACATTTTATCCAAAACCTGTGCCCACTTAAAAAGCAAAAAGACAAAAAAAAAAAAAAAAGGAATTAGCAGAAGTTGAAATACTGGTCCTGCGGATTTATTAACTATTTGTATTTGTAGCCCTGGGTTAGTTCTTCACTACATTAATTTCGAAGAGATCGGTTAATTTTGGCTCAGATCTGCTTTAGCCTTTGGAATTTGTTTGAACCTTGCCTGAGTGTAGCAGTCAATGAAATCCGATGTTGTAATTTCGATTCTTTAATCTGTAGTGGATTACTCTCCATTCATGGAGATCGAGAAGGGTGCTGTTCTGCAGGAAGCGAGGGTCTTTAATGATCTTCAATTGGATCCTAGGAGATGTTCACAGGGTCCAATTCCTTCCACTTTAGTAATGAAGTTTAAGGTGTTTATGTGCAGGTTTCTAAACGATAGGGGAGTAAGGTGTTTTTTCGCGAAACCACAAGGGGGTTTCTTGTATTTTACCCTAATATTTTTGATGAATAATGTTACCCTTAGTTGCTCTTTCAAGCTGAACTGTTAACTTCAGTATAGAAGTTGTCTGAACAAAACCAAACTGGCTTGGTTATGTGAATTGGCAGTTCACTTGGGCAGTTTTCAACTATAGCAAAAAGCGCCATATTAATTAGCTCATTCTCTAGTTTGATTAGATTGGAAATGGAAAATACTCTATTACTTGATATAATATGGGATTGTGAGTGATTATAGAATAAAATCTAAATTGCGTTAAACATTTAACCTTGTTATATATGTGATATTGCCTTACGACCTCTATTTCTTTTGTTTCATGTATATTGATTTAATTTTCTGAAGATGGGATCTCATTGGAAACAAATATTGAATGATCTAGTATGACGTCTCTCATGTGTAAAGAAAGTGTAAACCTCTAGAGTTATAATATTAGTTCTACAATGATTTTCTATTCGAACTGTAGGAGCAGCAATTATAGGTAGATATCTCCAAAAAGAAGGGACACCCATTTTAATATATTTTTATAAGAGGCTTAAAGTGCAAATGGTTTTGTACTTGACTCCGGATTTGTGTATTATCAATTCTGTACATGTTGCCGCATTTATTTATTTTTTTTTCACTTTATGGTCTGAGATGGTTCCTCACTAGACTGGCCAAAAGGTGGGGGGTCTTCAAGGGGAAGAGATAAGACAGCCGAGGAGGTGAGGTGAAGGGAGAGGAAAGAGTACCTGGCAAACCTTGAGGGAATCCAGTCTAACTTAATCCTTTTGTAGTTGGTTGAATACATTTTGATATTACGCATTCAAGTGAACCTTTTTAACTCTTATACCACAAGTAGGAAACTTTCTTACGTGATTTACACATTATTGGAAGACTAGCTGTATGCAAAACTTTTGTGTTTGGACGCATACTCATTGATTGTTGTATCGTATTGTTATATAAAAGATCAGAAATTTTTTGGAAGCAGATCTGGCCGTATTTAGAATGGTAAGGAAAACTGAGGATGACCTTTGAGAAGTGAGAGAAGTAATGATTAAAATAAGCTAAAAAAGAAAAAAAGGAAATAGGTTATGCTTCGTTCATCAGGTTCCTTGTGCATAAGATTTGTACATGTGCTAAATGGTTATCTTCTGGAATATGTGCTTGTAACAATACATATTTCTGATTTACCGGTTATTCTTGTGGAGATCCTCTTAGGTTAGTTTAACTAGACATATTACCAACAATATGGTAATAGCATTTTTAGGGGCTGATGTTATGCATCATTGTTATCTGAACTTATTCTTTGGGAAATATCTAGGTATCATGTATATAGTGCTGTTAGTTTATCAATAGAGAGGTAAAAATCTGATTGTTCATTTGCAATAGTATATTATTTCCAAGTACAAGCGATAGACCATGCATGCATAGCAATCTTCTTTTTGCCTATGTAGTGACTTGAAAGAAATGAATATAATGCAAAGGGGGCGTTTGTGAACTTTGATTGGTTTCACCAGTTTAGATGGTCTTCACTTTCACATTGTGAGGCAAATAGCTCATTCTCTTTGCACAGTTTAATCCTATAGAGGCATCATTTCCTTCATGATTTATGAAGCATAAACTCCTAAAATCAAAGAGGGCTAGTACCTCCTGTATTCACACCTCGTACAATAAGTTGCTTTCTGTGTTTTAATATATAAACAACCAAAAGCATAAAGATTAAACAATAATTACTGTGGGAGTCCAATTTAATTGTTCAATAAGTTGAGCTATTTAAAGAAGAAGAAAGAAAATAAAAAAAAAACTGTTTTAGAGAGCTCTTTAGTTGAGCTTATGCAGTGTTGTATTTGTATAGATTGGACTGTGATTTCTAACTTCTTGCTGGTGTTGTAATATGTGGGCCCAAATTATATGAGGTTCTTAATGAATTGTAATTTTTGTCTTAATAATCTAAGTCTCATTACTTGTTCTTTATTATTGTACTCCTCCCCTTACCTACTTCTTTTACTCTTTTATGACAGATAAATGCTATTTATACTAGCTTTTGGAAGATATCTATGGTTATGGTTGAAGAATGTTGAAGACAAAATTGCCTTTTGCTCATGGAGTGGTTCATTTAGATGTTCTTCAATTTCTTAAACTGTGATTGCTTTTGTAAATGTACCTTATGTACAAGTGATATTTTGAACAAATGTTATTTTTGTAGGCATTAGTTGGATAATGTACACTTGAATTTGGCATTTGAGAATGCTATATTATTACCATGTAATCTAATGCAAATACTTTTGGTTATCAATCGTTCATGTTTATTTGTATGGTTTGTTTAAAATCAATGATTTAGCAATGATTACAAGCCAAATTATGACTATTAAGCTATTGAGAAATTATCTAATGACAAAAAAAAGTTGTCACAAAATAGAAAATAAAAACTCCTTGTGACAACAGAGACTGTCACTAAATCTAAGCTACATTTGTGACGACAATTGTTGTCAGTAAAATAGTTATATACAATGGCTTTCGGTGCTTTTTAGTGACGACCTTAAGTAGAGTATTTTTGATTAAAGGTCAATTCGTCAATAAAACACTTCCGGATTGTCGTCACTAATGACAACTATTTAGTGACGACCTGAAATGTCGTCACTAAATAGTTGTCATTAGTGACGACAATCCGGAAGTGTTTTATTGACGACTTGATCTTTTGTCAAAAATGCTCTACTTAAAGTCGTCACTAAGGAGAACTATTTAGTGACGACATTTTAGGTCGTCACTGTTTACTTTTACCGACGGGGATTTAGTGACAACTTTGTGACGATCAAAAAGTCGTCAATAAAAGGTATTTGTGACAATATTTGTATGTTCTGTGATGACTTTGTGTTGTCACTGATGAACAATTTTCTTGTAGTGGGTGCCGACTGACTTCTTTGATAGGAGCAAACTTGGGGAACTAGGCACTTCATTTAGCTAGTAAACAACCACCTGAAGGTAACCCAAAAACTTCCGCCTAGCACTTAGCAGGATTTTAGATTTTTGCAGCTTTTGGTTCTTGAAATTTTAGCTTGCGTTGGTGAAACTTGTTGGGTTGCTGATCCTCTAAGCTAATGATTGATGAAGCTAGAGGTGTTTTATGTGTTTATATGTGTGTTTTGTGGTGGTTAAATGTTGGAAAATTTTTAAGAATGAAAATGGGGTGCTGGCCGGATGAGGAAGCAATTTTCCAGCTTTGTTACCGGTTGTTGTTTTGCAATTTTTGCTTAGGTAATGAACTGGATTGCTTGTTAGGAGGATAGACTGATTAGTTGTGATTGTTATGGACTTAAAGTATGAGTTATAAGTTGAGAATGGTTGAGCAAAAAGAGGAGCAAATTTCTGCTCTGCTATAGCCGCACAAACAGGCTTGATTTTCTTCTTTTTTTTACCCAATTTTTTTGAGCTGGATTTTGTGAAGTTATTGAGCTATTTAAATCATGTATATGTTCACTTATATGTGTAGAGTAGTTTTGGTGAAAATTCAGCTTTGGTACAATGGGAAATTTCATTGAAAAATCAAAGAGAAAAAAGCCCCTTGAGCTGTCCAAAAAAAAAAAAAAATTCTGGAAATTTCCAGATTTTTGGGCGAATTTTGGGGTTTGGTTTTGACAAGTTTTTGAACCATTTGAGCTGTAAACATGTTAACCTATATGTGAAGTATTGTTTGGGTAAAAATGTAGCTTTTGAGTAATTGAAAAATTTTGGACAAATTGAAGAGAAAATGGTCTGCTTGTACCAAATGCACTTGGAAATTTTTCCAGCTTTGCATGAGACATGTTGAATGATTTTCACGTTAACATGAACCCAATTTGACTTGTGTTTAGTTAAGGGGTGTGTATAGCTCAATTTGGGACAAAAATCTAGTAGAGTTTACGTCCAAAAAGTGGACCAAAATTTTATTCTTCACGAGGCTACCCAAAACAGAAATTTTGTTTGAAATTAGAAATGATTTTGACGTTTGGATTTCGTTTTGGTTAAATGTGGACTAAATTGTCCCGAAAATGTTTTCTAGCATTAACCTTTGTTACTAGGTCCACTTCGAGTCAATAACCTTGAATTTTATTAGACCAAATGCCCTATTTCGAGAAATATGCCAAATTTAGAAATTTCCTTGAAAACTCAAGTTTTTGCCTTCATGAAAATCCTTGAACCAAGTTGGTCAATGGAATTTGGCAAACTTAAGGAGTTTCTATTTTATAGAAATTCCAACGACTAGTTTTACTTGGTTTATATGATTTCCTCTTAAAGGAATTTTCCAAGATATTTTTGGGGAAAATTAGAGGGGAAAATTCCTCTAAATGGTTAAATGTGATTTTTCTCAACTTGTGACACCAAAGTGGTGTTAATTGCTTATATGACTCTAGAACTTGGTTATTGGAATATTTGACGAATTTAGCAAGTTTTTGGTTTTAAAGAAATCTCAAAATTTAATTTCACTCGAAATTCGTGGATTTCACCTTAAGAAAACGATTAGTGCTAGTTTGGGATTTTTGAGTGAAATTAAATGCTAGTTGACTCGAGTTAAATTCGCCAAATCAAAAGTGGAAATTTATGTGAATTATTTGTATGATTTTAGGAGTTGGTGAAGAGCACAATCTCGATCAAAGTTTGGAATTCTAGACTCTTCACTTGAGGTGAGTGTCTCTTGCATGAATCGTGTTTAACTGCTAGTTGAACTACTTGTTAAAAGTACTTGCTAGAGATATCATGAAATGTTATATGCTATGTGATTGCGTGAAATGCCACAAGTACAAGTGTTGCAATGTCGATTGGAGCGTGGTCTCGTCGACTAAATAAACCAAACGGATGCACATACCACGCTCTATTAGAGTGGGAGGTACCTCTCTGCCGTCTTGGTAAAAGTGCTTGCAAAATTCGTGTTGGAGTCGGGCCCGAAAATAAGGAGGAAGTCGTTGCTAGGAGACGTGTAGATTAGGGAAATGTCTACATGGAGATTAGATAGTGAAAGTTGACGGAGTGTCAACTACTATAAATTACCTGATCAAGCGCGAGGACTTTGGCTCCTGAGAGCCCCGTATCCTTTTCTTGTCATGTTACTTCGATTTTCTAAATTGTTAATTGCTTACTTGTCCATTTGTACTTGTTAAATTGCCCTATGTGAATTGCATGTTTCGAGGCACCATTGAGCTATTGGCTCATCCCTTCCAATTTGTTTTCCTTGACAGGTTCTGAGTTGCATGAAGTCTTGGAGAACTAGAAAAGAAATGTTATATTTTGAATGCCCACTTTTGTATATGTACTTTGGGAAAACTTTAGTATCTTTTGGATGACTTTTGTGTCTTTGGGAAAATGTGAATCCTGTGGTGCTTCTGTGCCCTGGATTAGGAATTTTAAATTGTAAATTAAGTTGAATTTAAGTATTTTAAGTTAGACATTTTCTTTGATGCTTGAAATTGTACTTTTGGACAGAGTAAGTTGAATGGTACGGTTTGTTTAAGTACTTGGCTTATGCGAGAAGTAAAGTTTATTTACGAATTATATTTGATGATGTTAGATGATTGAGTGAGTGAGTCCCGGCGAGAGCTGGGCAGGCGACTCGCCGAACCCTCTGGTTCGCCTTAGGGGGAGGTGGGGCCGCCACATAGTATATACAGTATGGTTGATTCGGAAGTTCTTTGGTACACTAAACAACAAATGATCAAACATCCGAGTTCATCAATTTCCCAAATACCAACCATGAATATGTGCAATTTCAGAACTGAACTCAAAAAACCTTCCTCACCACGGACCACTACATATGCACATCTACTTCTGATTGAGGGAATACTACATCAACAGCGTCAATATAGAAATGAACATGCTCATCTACCTCGAGTTCAAGACTTTCGCCTAATTCAATGATGGAAACAAAACAAGATTCCTTCTTCATCTCCTTCCTATAAAGAAGTATCATCTTCCTTCTTCCCCTCCCGAAGAGGGGCAGCAGAATGCTCCTCCTCAAGCGGTGAAGTGGTGAACACTCAACCTAGCACAATGTGGTGGTTTTTGCCCCACAGTTGCGAGCCAAAGGGTAGCATTGGACTATGACCATGATATTGAGAAGGAAAATAATGGTCAGGCAATCCCTCAACTTTACTATAGAATGGAGCAGGTCCTTCAAATAAACTCTTGTCAAATACGCGGTAGCCAAAAACACTGATGCCGAAAGTTTTGAACAAGTAATTCCATTCCACACAAAAGGGATAATAATGAACCAATCACGATTGTCGACAAACCTTGAACACTTTGTCAACCTCTGAATCGTAACACACAACAGCAACTTGATCACCAGCACCGATAGGAAACAGGACGTAGTGCTGAGAGTCAACTTTTTGATCCAAGGGAGGGACGGAGAGATCCTTCAATGGGAGGTTCACCAACAGGAAATTTACAACTTAGAGGATGCTGCTAGGGTTGGCTAAATGACTGATCCAAATACTTGCCCCATGGATTGCCTACCTCATTTCCTAAGGACAGAGATTCTGCTACCCCTGATTGCTTGGTGAGTGGGCAAAAATCTCCGTGTGCAATCAAGGAAGGACCTTTGAATCACCCATTCTCAAGCTTGGAAGGGCTTGGAGGCGTCGTAAAAGTAAACTGTGCAATCCTCTTAATCGTCAGGCTTCATGACATAATTAGAACCATCTTCAGCAGGGTGAAAATTGAATCCTACTAGACCATAAATTAGGGATCCACAGGAACCAAAAGTTACCTCTAAGCCTAAAACTGGCATTTAATTCTCGATTTTCCGAGCGCGGAGTTTACCACCACCAGCGGTCTGTGATAAGTTGACTACATACCAAACCAACTCAAATTCTCTGCCAAACCGACTACATACCAAAATTGGTACATAGTTTAAGTCCTTCAATTTT
Source organism: Coffea arabica (assembly GCF_036785885.1). NCBI lineage: Eukaryota > Viridiplantae > Streptophyta > Magnoliopsida > Gentianales > Rubiaceae > Coffea > Coffea arabica. The sequence continues at coordinate 48,093,444 of NC_092331.1, read as the reverse complement.
TTGGTCAAACTTATGTTTTAATCCTTTGTGAATAGAGGAAGCACAATCATATTTTTTTTTACTTTTCAAGTTAATTAATGAACAATATGTCCTCTACTCTTAGTGCATTTTGATACTTATTTTCTAAACATGATTTCTGTAATTTTGATACTCATAGATAACTAAATAATCAAGCCCTAGCTAGCTGAATGTACCGTGTGATCCAAGATATTTTGCTCCATTATCTACCTTAATGGGGAAGTTAAGACACCATAATATCTACATGTTTTTATTGTAAGAACCAAATTACAATATCTTTCTTATTCTTTCATCACTTTTGTGATAAAGAAAAGAATTGTTTGTTGTTCTTCTCCAGTTCTAACACTGTACAACAAAATAGGGCTGTTGAAAGAAACAATAGACAGTAAAATAACACAAGTTCTTAAAACTTGTACGACTTTTTTAGAGTACATTCTGTTCATGCAATCACAATTAATTTTCTAATGAAATGAAGCTATCTGTTAGTTTTTTAGAGGGAAATCCCATTTCATCTTTTCTCTGCCTTCTAATATTTTGGATTGCACAATTTTTCTCCAGCAATTCTTTGTAACTTGCAATCCACCAAATCTTGCCTTGAACTCTACTCTTGTATTAAGAAGCCAAAACTTTCACAGATACACACCTCTCACATAAACTATTTGTAGCAAACTGGGTGGGTACACAGAAAATTTTGCTAAAGGTTTTTTTTTTTTCAAGAAGAGGGGGGGTGGGTGGTTGAGAGTTTATGCGTATGGGCAGTAATAGAGCCTTACACAAACTCAAACTAGCCTAAATAAGTATGTCACAGGGATGGAGCTACCATAAGGTATTTTCTTTACCTTCCCCTTCTATTAACTTCTCATTCCCTTTCTTTATAGTAACATATTTTTTTTTTAACTAAACTTGTTCTTATTATTTCATGCATATAAGTCATATTACCTATTCTTCAGACAAATCCCCAGCCTCTTCATTTTCTTTGTAGATTTACAGGTACTTGTATATATATATATATTTGAGGGATTTGCAGGTAGCTATACATTATAATTTGCATTATCTGTAGAAGCATGTGTATAAACTAAAATACCAAACTTAAACTATTACCAGGTTCTCCAAAGTCATCGGCCGCATCTTTCCTCTCCATATTGCTGCCAAGTTCCTCATCCGTACTTACTGATATTCTCATCCTTTTAGCTGACATATTCGCATCCAAACTTTCAAAACCTTCAGCATTTAGACCACTCAAAGATCTGAAATACTGCAAAGAGTATTTAACCATATAACTGGTCAACATCTCACAAAACATAAATGTGACTTAACTTGAATTAACCTATATAGCTTTACATACACAACACATGTAAGCAAATGTACTGCAGCTAGGTAACAAGACACTAAACTGATTAATACACTTTACACCCTCTAGATGCAAGCAGGCTTTCCCACTGAGATACTTCATATATATGAAATTGGATGAACCGATCAGATCAACTAAACCCCAAAAAAAAGTATGATGGTGAAAAATATCATTCATGCTGATTCTGCACAAGTTTAGTTGCATAAGTATATAAAAGCCAATGGCAATTGTCTTCAATAATTGGATTTCATTTAACTGCAATTTCTCTACTAACAATCACATCAAACAATTATGTCAGAATTGCTCCCAAACTCGAGTATTCTGCCACTAGACCATCTGTTGTACAATCAATTTCTGATTTATCCTTGTGCTAATTGTCACTCTTTTAAACAAGATTTCATAAATTAATACAGCTATTAAAATGGAACCTAATTAGAAAAAAAGTTCTAATGCAAGATGCATTGTTCTAAAATCAAAAGTGCTAAAAGTCAATCAGATTTTGTACAAATTAATGGAAAAAAAACCATAAAGAATGATGATAGATCACCATCAGCTAGACCAGACGCTATTTTTCCGCCAGTTTTCATGAGAAAACCATTTACCAAGAATAGCCAAGCATAAAAAATTCACCAATGAGTAACTTTAACTCATTCATGGATGGCCTAACAAACCAGGGTGTCTGGGTACGTGTACGGTGGAAGATGCAGAATGTACTGGGCTTCAGCTGCAGGGACCAGAATATCTTATGGTAGGAACTTGGGGCAAAGAACCCCAACATTTCAATTAAGAGCCCTTCCATCAAAGTCAATGTATAAGCCCAGGGTCCCAAACAACGGCCGAAGTGTTCTCCACTGCCAGTTTGTCAAACACTCTAAAACACGTAAATACCTATAAGCTACTAAAGCACCACAAATTTTAAGTCTACTGAAATACGTAAAACTTCAACTTCTAATGAATACCTCAAGATCCTAAAAAGGTTACCCATTGTTCGAAGTAGGTAAACTCAATATTCAGCCAAGTTCCCGTGATTGTGTAGATCTAATCTTCCCTTAAACTCTTTATTGGTTACATCAGTCATGAATAGAATGTCCTAAGAAAACATTCAGTTTGAAGCCCTAAGAAAACATTCAGCACACACAGCTTTTATAAAAACTCCATTAAGTCAAAAGAATAGAATGCCGCAAACACTAGATGCACACCTTCCCATTCTCCTAGTCGGTTCACTCTTTGCCTCCCTTTTGCAACACATAAAGGTCCAAAAAATAAAAATGATACAAGCTTTGCAAAGGACTTCAAATATAACTGAAACTCATTCATTTCTTTCACATGGTAATAAGCCTCAGCAATGCTTGGCTTCTGGTGTAAATATATCCAAAAACAATTCCTAAATCATCTGCCACAAGTTTTTAAGCTAACTCTAAATCATCCACCTATTATTTGGTTCCTTATAGCCCTAGAATAGTGCAACATCTCATGCTTATACAAGCTCCTTTAAGTATGAACAAAAGACAATCATCCAAAGCTGCTGCAACGAAGAATGCCTTTCTATTGTTAAAAGCAAAAATGATGCTTACATATCTACTTCTCAAGAGCTCATGCTACATGACTGGCAATCAGTGGAGTATATAATACATGCACGTGATATCTGATGACTCAAATCACTTACAAAATTGAACTCAACGTTTTCTCCTCCAAGAATTATGATCACTTAAGACCATGTCATTCTCTAGAGAAATATAATCATACCCTTATTAATTTGCTTTTATATTTATAAATTTTTTCTTACAGTAGAAAATATTGCATATCTTATATCTATTGTTTTTGTTTTATTTTCAAAGAAAACAATGCAAAGCTTCCATATTAGTAAGGTGAATTTCTTCTTAACCGAAATGAGTTGTGTACAAGCTTAAGCTAACTATGTATCCATAAGCCTCTCCAAATTTGAGGAAAATGGTAACTAATTCATATATATACACTGGAAAGATATGGGTAATAAAGAACTTAACCAGTGTTGCATTTTGGATGATGAATCATGTCAGTTAGTCAAGAAGGCACAGCAGACTTAAATGGAGTCATTTGATTGAACCAAGTGACAAATGACAGAGTGAGCAATGCAAGGGGAATAAGACATGTAAACAAGGAATAAACCATATTAATCTGTGACCTAACGATGCACTAATTACAAATAAATGGATGAAGTGGAAGATCATAAGCAAAAAAATTTCAAGCCAGTTACTAGACTCAGATGTTAATAACCTATTGGCAGGATGATTGACATCTTGTCCTTTCGTTTGTCTGCCAACTGAAATCTTAATCAAGTTTAGAACCCAAAAATCATAACAGAAGGAAACTGTGTCGACTGCATTATTTTCTCAGTTTTCTCTCAAATGAAGGCTATTAGCATTACACTTCAGTTCCAAACACTTCTCACATTTAAAATAGTAAACAACTTTAAATTGTTTGTTTTTCCCCCCTCCTTAATACCTAACACATTCGAACAACACAATATGTCTGTGCCTACCTGCTGCATAGCTCACCCACTTCGCCAAACTTCATAAGTTTTATCTATTAGTTGCCATCCCATTTGCTGTTTACTTATGCTTGATAATTCAATATCTCTTTGTTTAGAAACCAATTCCATAACACTGCTGCTTTTCATCTTACACCAAAACATTTACAGCTGCAAACAGTGGCGGAACTAGGAATTAACTTTGGGGGGGCGAGTCTATAGCAATGAAAGTAAAATATATTTACAAAAAAAACAATGTGAACATATATACCACAAGATTAGAAACAACCTTATATAGAATGAAAATTACTTATACGCTTCACATATACAAAAATATCATCATATTTACAAATCTGTTTGACTGTGTGGGACATATGAAATTGTGCACGACGACTTTTAATTTTATCAAAGTCATCAATGATTGAATTTATATCAAAAGTTCTAGCAATTTCTTTCTCAATATACATTATCATAGAGTTGGCAAGAAAGTCTTCCTTCATCCTAGAACGCAAACAGGTGTTGATGATTTTCATAGCAGAAAATGCATGCTCTGTTGTGGCTGTTGAAACAGGAAGAGTCAAAATAAGACGAATCAATCTATTAATAAGAGTATAGCACATTGACTTTCTTGTCTTTGCTAACACTTGGCACAACTCCTGAAGTGATGACAAATTTTGAAACTGAGAATTACAGGAAAGCTCAATCTGGAAAAGCTCTAATTGAGTTCTTAAGTGTAACTTCTCTTGATCTGTGAAGTCAGCTAAATAAAACTTGTTTGCAAGTTGACAAATTTGTTCAATATTGAAAGCCTGAAAATTATCTTTGGGATGCAATGCTGAACTAAGAATAAGCAACTCTATTACATCTTCCTTAAACCTATTCTTCATTTCAAGTATTTGAGAATCAACCGTTGCCAAAAACACATCAATCCTGTAGTGATGCTCCATGGTAATTGGATCATTTTGTTTTCGAATTCTTCCTCGACCTGCTTTATAAATGACATTCATACCAGGCATCTCTTTATTTCGTGCATCACAAAATGTCTTTACATTGGTGAACAACTCATTCCATCCATTATCTCTGCAACTTTGAAGTCGATCATTTGTTACTGAAACCAACTTAAGGGCATTCAAAATATCTTGAGATTTGCATTGTAAAGATTGAGAAAGTACTTGTGCAAATCCTAAAATGTCCCTCATCATATGCATAACAAGAACAAAATCAAAGGATGTCATGAAATCGTAAACTCTGTCAGCTTCATTTCTTTGAGTTGATGTATTTCCATAATTGATAACATCAATTAGGATAGAGCAAATGTCTTCATATTCTGTGAATAAGCTACAGATAGAACTAAAATGAGACCCCCATCTTGTAGTCCCTGGCCGTTTTAAGATACCAATCTGATTCAAGTTCATCAATAGCAATCAATTCAGCAATTCTAGCAGTTCTAGCAACTCTAAGTTGGTCCACCCATTTGCAAGAAGATGAAATTAAATTTATAAGAAGAGATAAGTATGTAAAGAATTGTTCCACAGGAATTACCTCTTGAGATGTTGCTACCAATGTTAATTGCAGTCGATGAGCAAAACAGTGAATATAATATGTATAGGGGCACTCTTGAATAAATAATACTTGCAGTCCATTCCATTCTCCACGCATGTTACTAGCTCCATCATATTCTTGGCCACGAATGTTTTGCACACTAAGATTATGACGAGAAAGGACATCACATAACTCCTTCTTCAAAGTCAAGGAATTGGTTTCGTGCACATGAACAATGTCAAAAAATCTCTCTCGAATATAGCCTTGCTTGTCCACAAATCTAAAAACAATAGCCATTTGCTCTCTTTTTGATCTATCTTGAGCCTCATCAACAAGTATAGAAAATTTTGAATCACTAATCTCCTCTCGAATATACTTTTGTATCTTGCTCGACCAAATGGACAATATCTCCTTTTGGATCGCAGGAGAAGTATAAGATGCATTTTGAGGAGCATTATCAAGGACTACAGCAGCCGCTTTTTCATTATAAGAAGACACATGCTTGATCAACTCAATAAAATTACCTCGATTGTTAGAATCTAAACTTTCATCATGACCCCTAAAAGCCACCGCTTGAAATGCACACCATTTTGCAGCATCTATGAAAACTTGAAGGTGCAACTGATTTTTTGCAACCTACTCAGAATTTTGCTTCTCAATAATTTTATCAAGATGTTGCAATGAGTTTCCCAAATCATGATAGCATTGCATTGCCACTTTGTGTGATGAGTTAGGATCTTTTCCAATGTGATTTAAAAAAGAACAATTTTTTCCATCATTTACCTTCTTCCATGATCTAAATCCACTAGTTGTGAAGGCCATTGATCCAAAACGGTCCGTTGGCTTGGAAAAAAGTGAGCAAGGAAAACAAAAGGCAGCATTCTTTGTTGGAGAAAATTCCAACCAATCTGGAAACAATTTATACCAAGAGAAAAGGAAACGTCGGCCCTTCTTGTCAACAACCATTGATTCAATCGGAAGCTCAGGTTGGTATGGCCCAAACTTAATATATGCTCTCCGTACCTCATCCCTTTGATGCTCTAGATATTCCCAAATGGATTTTCGCTTTCCAGGATCACGTTCTATGGATGAAAAAAGAATCAATTGTCCTATTGGCCATTACCACTACATTTGTAACAAAACAACAACCTGTAATAGAAATAAAATTGATTGAGAAATGCTGGTTATGGCCTAGAGAGATGGGAATTTGACCAATGCAAAAGACTGGTTTCCCTAATTCCCTTACAAATTTCGGCCATTCAGCCTGACTGAAAAGTCCGGCCATCACCCAAGGAAGCCAACAGGATCCTTAAAATAAAATTAGTATGAAAATTGGAAAAGAAAACCACTCTCAGAATCAACTAAAATAAATGCTTATCACCCAAATTCAGAAGGCCAAGTACGAAAAACAATAGAAGTCCCTCTCGAGCAATTCATCAAACAACGGGCGGGCGAACTTTTTACACCCACATTTCACTAAATAAATGCAATGTCAAACTAACCTGGTAAATGGTAATAGCTACAATAGTCTGAAATGGTATTGATGATCAGTGTTAGTTTATCTGGCATTGCAACTTACAGGTCAATTTAAGCAACCAATGCCTAATTCATTAACCTGCTCTGATGATACAATAATATGAAACAACCCCTTTACTTCCTGAAAAAAAAAGACACGTTCAGCAAATGCTAAAAGAAAAATTACCTAGACCATGCAAAATGCAATGGTACAATCCTTAGTCATGTGCGAGGGAAGGTCTTCACAGGAGAAGATCAATTCCAGTAATTAATGATGTATCGTTTGAGCAGATTTGATACATCTCTGCGGAACAAGGTGAGAAGATTTTGACGTTTCTACTTTCTAGGAAGAAGAACTGTAGCAGAGTCAATAGCCAGGTTAACTAGCTATCTTTTCTTTGTACTTGTATGAAGTCCGTTAAGAAAAGTGGCAATTCTCTGTTATTTGGACCAAATCCAAATAACTTTCAAACATTATTGTTTGGGCCCTTGGGGGGGCAAAGTGAATTTTTTGATCAATTTTTGGGGGGGGCAAAACATAATAATAAATTTTTTTTTACTTAGAAATTTTTTTTTAACAATTGGGGGGGGGGCGGTTGCCCCCCTAGCCCCCCTTCTCTCCGCCCCTGGCTGCAAACACATTATACAGGCAATTCAAGTCCAATATAGTCTCGTTCACTTACAAATATCCCAAGTTACCAAACTTGGCCAGAAATTAAGAATCCCACAAAACCAACTTCAGTAATCCAATTCAACTGTCCTGATTCTTAAGTCAGCATGAATTTTCTTTATGTCTAAAATTTCCTTATTTTGGCATTGAAAACTGGAAAGAACTAAGATAGCAGAAGTTATTACCCTTTCAAGAATTGAAGTGGCTTCTTTTGTTGTACTCTTTTCCCTCTCCGCTAACAAAGAAAACATTTTTTCTTTCCAATCACCATATTGCCCATACTAACCCAAATAATGAAATTCAAAATTTTCAAAAACCCAGATGCAAATTCCATAAATAAATGCGAATGAAGTATGAAAATAACAAAACAGAAAATTAAAGAAAAACTTTCTACATAGGAGGGACGGGAAGAGAGGCCTTACTGATGGGGCAGGAGATAGGAAGCCGGAGTGGGAATGATTGAGGAGAGAAGAAGGGGCGTTGTAGTCAAAACGATGAATTCTGATCATTCATAGTAGAGTTCTGCTCTCAGGACTTCAGCTCCTTCTTGGTTTTCAGTTTCACTCTCACTGCTTCTTCTGCTCCTCTGTGTTGTCCGAAGCTTTTCAGCAATTTTTATGAGTCTACAGGCCAGGGTATGTTTCATTTCCAGTATTTATCTCACCCCCCGGGCCCCCTTCAAATTTGGGTATAAACGAGTTTTTATAAGACAAGTTTTTTGTCAAGTTTGTCTGCTACAAGTTTTTTAAAAACTTTAGTTACAGTAATTTCAAAAATTTTTAAACTATACACTTCAAAATATTCAAAACAAACACACTTCAAAAATTTTTTTAAAAACTTCTACAGTAAGTTACAGTAAAGTTTTAGACAAATACCCAAAAAACTCACTTGCCAAACGGGGTCTAAAGTTTACTAAAAGCATACTACTGTTTAATTCTTAAATTTTTTAGCCAAGTTCTAACCCTAAAGAATTCCTTACTCAGCATTAGCATAAGCAGGGATCTTTTCGGTTTATTCTTCGCATGAAGCAATTTTATTTGTTTGGTTGAAGGTAGATTTTAAATCTTTAAAGGGCGGGAGAGGAGTGGTGGGAATAGGGGGATAGCAAATGAGTCAAATAAAAAACTCTTAAAATCTCCTGGGAAGAGGGATGGGTTGGAGGAAACTTCACTCATCTCTAGTAAATTCTTTTTCTATTTTTCGTAGTGCATATCTGAATGCACGACACGCGTTTTTATTTATTAACAAGGGTTAGGATTAGTCAAATTTAAAATAATCATGTTTCAGTCTATTAAATGAAAACATATGTTATACATCCAGTTATGTATTGTGAAAAATGGAGAGAGATTCCACTAAAGGGAAGTCAAATCTAGTACAAAGAAGGGAGTATAAATGAGATATTTTGAGTTCGAAACTTTCCACTTACATTTAAAAAATTCCTTAAAGTCACCCAATTGATAGGTTGCAATTTTTGTTATTAAATTTATGAATGTTCTCCCCTTGTTTTTAGTCAAATATTGCATTAATTGGTTGATTCTACTTATATTTAGTAATTGGTTATGGTTGTAGGGATCTAAAGTAAAAAGAAATTAAAAATGTAATTATTAATGGAACTTCTATTCAAATTAGCATGGACCCATCAAAGTCTAACTTTGTATATTTGGAAAGTTTGGAATTTGACACGTGGTCTCTAATTTTAAATTGAAGTCGCAATAATCAAACTTTTGACCAATAGATAGTCTTTCTATTTTTATTAGGGGGAAAATGGCCAATTTCGTCCCTATACTTTTTTATAGTGTCAATTCAGTTCCTATATAATTTTTTTGGCCAATTTGATACCTATACTTATTTTGCGGTACCAATTGAGGAACGCCGCAGTGGCTTCACCATGTAAATTCGATTAACCTATTAATTGAGCAACTAAGCAGGGGTATTTCGGGCACTTCACTGCTTCTTCATTTTTCACCTTTTCTTCTTCATCTTGCTTATCACCATCCACAGAAGCCATAGCCGGAGTAGCAGATCCGTCTCACTCCAACTCGAGGAAAGATGCCGGTGACGTACGCGAGACCAGGCTTTCAGTAGAGTCCTCAAATACACAAGAAGGAATGTCATTTTCATTATGTGGCTGGGAAACCGCCATTGAGCTAGACTGATTATTATATTCATGATTGACATTAGAACACTTCTCAGATGCATTTTGATCAACCATGGCCCTAGCTTCAAATTCAAGTCATTTTGCTTCATAGGCTCTTGAAGCTTCCTTTACAAATGACGTGCTCAGGGTATACATATAATATTAAGCTCATCTAATCAAGTTTTACATTTACAAACTCCTAAATACCCCACATGCGATTTATCGCAAGTATACGAATCGTGAGCGAGTATAGGGTATTAAGGGTCGATCCCACAAGGAAGATTGCAATTACCGGCACTACTATAGCTTCTCTATTATTTAGACTATCAGTGAATTATAACAAATTAAACCTACTGAAATTATACAAAATAACAAATGAAAGCTCCTTACGTTGTGGTATCCCTAACTACTCATGCAAGTGCTATATTTAGATCATTGAGTACTACTATCAAGGCTAGTTATGGTGTAATTTGCTTAAACATGTGAAACCTACTTTCGAAGTGAATCAACTATACTTATAACTAATCCATACATATTCTCATGGTTATGAAATTAGCTACAAGTTCATTTCTTCAGTGAAATTACATGAAATCAATCACTAAAACCACATAGATGCACCTCTACTTTCGTGAGTGTACTCCCTATGTTTAGCACTTCTTGAACTAGTGATAAATCTCAACTTTCATTGCAGAAACAACACCTTAGATAATCACAATTAATGGTACCAGATTAATCATGATTTAAAGAGCCAAAGTGCTAAATAACTTGCTCAAATCATAGCAATCAAATAACCAAATAATAAACACTAACAATCATAGAAAGTTCAACCAAACTCAAGGCATAAACTTTAAAGATACATATTAAACACAAAATCCAGAACTTGTATATTAACCAAACTTAAGAATTTGATACAAAAGATAAAGAGTTGGAGAAGAGATAACCCATGTCACTTGAGTTTCAACTCCTCCATCTTCATCTTCATCTCCATATTCATCCTAATCTAGCCAAGACACAAGAATGGATGATCTATACCACTCTACACTAAGCTAAACTAACACTGACAGGTGCCGAACCTGTGCAATAATAATTAATTAAAAGTCCTAACTACCACCACAATTAATTATAGAGCAAATCCAAGTACTAGAGCAGGGACCCTAGGTGTGCAATGGGTTACTTGATTCACCCTGTTCCCGAAGAGTTTGTTTGATCCGATATACCAGATTTGTCTATACAAATATTAATTTTGCGTACAATGGCAAGTAGGGTCGATTCCACAGGGAGCGGATAGGAAATTATTTCTTTCCAAACCAATAGAATAAATTGGGGGATTTTTAATGGGAGGCAAATAAAAAAAAATAAGAATAAAAATAAAGCAAACTAAGTTCGAAACTAATTCACAAAGCACAAGTTACTAAAAGTAGCAATTAATAAAATTCTACCCAAAGGATCAACTGCTCAGGTACGGTCCAATTAAATGATCATCGATGCAAAGATATTTCATCCATTCATCATTAGGTTGGTTATAGTTATCAACAAGCTCTAACAACCAGTTCTTCCTTACCTTTTCGACAGTCAAGGTACGACCATTGACTGCTTCTCTAACCAGATAACAACTCTAGGTACGACCGTAGGAATTTAATTACCCAATTGCATTAAAGTTAGAAGAACCCAACCCTAACTAATAAACACGCTAAGAGGATTTATTTAAGTTAGATCTTACGTTTTCCCAACATAAAGCCAATTATGGTGGTTGTCACTAGGTATCAACTAAACGAACAATTACGGATTCAATTTAGTTAATGTGACAGTAGGCTATTAAATTAAATCAAATACCCGGCCGTTGATATTCAATTAATAAAATACCCATGAACAATTAAGCCAGGAAACGCACGAATAGCAGTAAATTGGAAGAAATAATGAAGATTCGATTAGATCTCACAGATATTATGGACCGCGCCCTCACGTCAACCTTTGGGTAGAGGAGAAAATTAGCCGCTCCTCATCGCGTCAATCCCGCGTGATTTAATTGAGTTCATTCAATTAACTGCCGAAGAATTGGGAAGGTAATTATTTGAAGGAACAACCGAGGGGGCCCTGATTTCGCATTCGTTTTGGAGCCGCAATCTCAAAGCAGAGAGCCACGAAGAATTGTCACAGGCGGAAGGAACGAATTCAAGAGTCAGAGTCGCATAAAGCCAAAAACTACAGAAAAGAAGAAAGTCTCCAATGTCTGACCCAAAGCCGCAGAAGAAACAAAAGAAAAACGTCTAACCCCAAAAATTGCAAAAAGTAAAACTAAAGCTAAAAGAAGTGATCCCCCCGAATCTTGCTTTTTCCTTCTTTTTATATCCGCCGTCAGTAGTATTCCTCCCAGGAGGAGGCTTTTGCCAAAGGGGCGCTGATCCCACGCTTCAGGTTCACGTGGACCGAGGTCCGGCTTTTCGGTAACGTCTACCTTGTCTGGCGTGGCCACGCCCTGAAATGAAAGGTCTTCTGGAAATTTACCTCGAGATATCATTTTTAATGCTAACCACCTACAATTCACACAAATATAAAAAATGAGCGAAATTCCATTTCTTAGCACCATGAATAGCCAAAATTAGGACAAGATGACAATGCAAAATGTGCCAAATAACTGTTCTATCAAATCCCCCCACACCTAGACAATACTTGCCCTCAAGCATTTCGGAGCTCAGAAGTGCAACCGAGAGAGCAAAGGTCATGCAATAAACTATACTAACACAAGCACCTCAGATCCCTGACCGTGTCGCCAAAATGAGAATACACCGGACAGGTTGTAAGTCAAAGAAAATATATGAATACTAGGGACGCTCAAATCAACATCACGGAATGCCATTACCATAGGCTTGCACATTTATCGCATCTCCACCACTCAAAAGTAAACTAAATACATAAATCAAAGGACTTCGATAGGGTTGTAATGGGGTTCAGGTGAAAGGTGGGATAAGAAGGTAAAAATAGGGGATAATGAGTCAAGAGAATGTCCGAAACCCACCATATCAAACAAGGCAGTTTTCATTTGCTGTACACACTGTGCAAGTGTCGCGAATTTTTTTTTCTCTTTTTTTTTTCTTTTTTAGACGGCTTGCAAGGCGTGGGCACGCCTTGTAGGCTGGAGTCTTCTGTTCACAAGCCTCTTTTTTTTTTCCGATCTCAGATATACAGGAACATCACCATACAGCATCTACTCTGAAACACTTGCGACCATAGATTTATTTGCCTTGTATAAGTAATGAATTTTAGACATACCTTTACAACACAGGGGTGAACAAGAAAGTCTAAAGAGGTCTTGGGTGCTCACATAGATGACAACAACTCGACGGATACAAGCTCAAATTGGTTCACTATTGGAAGATAGGATGGGGGCTTGATTTTGAGACAGCTAAAGAGGGTTGAATCCTAAATGCCCTCTTCATTTTCAATGCATCTAGTTCAACAAAATATAGCCTTGACATGCATAAAATAGCAAATTCTAGAATGCCAATACCATGTGTGATACCCACTCAATCAAACAAAAATAAAGCAAATAAGAATAGTGTGCTCATACATGGCTCAAAAGCTCACAAGAGTTTCCAAGAATGGGTCAAGTCCCGTATACTCAATATCTAACAACACAGTCAAGGGAAGACAAAAATGCATAGCTAGTATAATTAACCACACACCCAAGCACTGTGATTGTAAAATTCATCATAGCAAACAAAAAGTCAACTAACTACCCCCCTTTTCTTTTTTTTTCTTTTTTTTTTTTTGTAGAGAGAAATAATAGAAACCATCCCCCCCACACCTAAAACCTACATTGCCCCCAATGTAGCAAGGATAAATAAAGTGCAAAGAAAAATGGAGCAAAACTTCCCTGACTACTGGGGCGGTGCAGCGAGAGCCTAAGGAGGCGGAGGATGTGGTGGTCGGAATCCAATATGAGCATAGAAAGCCGCTTGATTCTCTGTCTGAATACGGGCGAATACCTGTAGTGCTCTAAGACGGTCCTCTAGTCCATCAACTCGCCCCCCTAGCGCATGGATAGACTCATGGAGAGAGTGATATTGGGACTCCCAAGCAGGGGGAGCATGATAGGAGGACGGACCCGCCTGATCCGGATGGGGTGGAGAGTCAGTGGAGGGTGCAGTTGGAGGCACCCGAGGTCGTGGCCCGCCCTCGCCAGGGGGCGTAAATTGATAGGCATCCCCCACCTTGAAAATAATCCCCATCCGCTCCAAACTGCGCAAATCCAGAGGCTCAATTTCCCGAGCTAGAGCGAAGTTGTGCGGTTTGTCGAGGTCAAGCAAACCCAATCGAATGGCCAAGTGGGTAATGAGTGAGCCCACAATGATCGGTTTATTGCGCTTCTGGATGACTGTTTGCATTTGAGTGGCTACCCAACATCCAAAATTAACCGGAACATTGTTGCGCATGCACCAAAGGAAATAAAATTCTGCCTTGGTAAGAGTGCCGGAAGAATCTTTCCGCCCCGAGAAATTGATAGCCAGGAACCTGTGGATGACCTTTAAGACCGGATCCTTCAAATGAGAGGCCTTGGACTGACTCGGATTGTAAACTTGACGATCTGTGGACCACTCCCTCCAAATGTCAATGTGGTCAGTCGAAAACGGTCGGGTGTAGTCACACGCACTGTTTATATATGCTCCGGAAGCAATGGTACCCTCACCAACAAACCCCAAAGTCAGATTAAACTCATTAATGGACATACCATACTGGATCCCTCTTAGTCGAAATTTAACAATCTCCGGCTCATCCAGAGTGATGAATTCATTGACGATGAACTCGAAAGTGGAGAAGAATTCACAACACAGCTCCTCAAACGTAGGGTAATCAATGGTCAGGTACTTCCCCCAACCTATTGCCGAGAACAACTGTTCAACTTCTCGCGCAATTTGCAAATGGTCCAGGGTTGGAGCATGGAAACACTTACAGGGGGCAAAAGGACGGTGGACCAAGTTATTGAACCGGTCCTGTTGCGGCCTTGTAAGGTTAGTGACCGGTTCCCCCCATTCCCCAGGAGACATAGTGCTCTTATTCAGACCCAAACGGGACCGAATGGGGGGTTGAACCGGTGCTCGCCTCTTACGAGGTTGGGACCCAGATGGCCCAGCAATTGTTGCCTGTTTCGGGGGCATTCGGATACCACAGGCAAGGTGTAAATCAGCCCAGAGACAGTTAATCAATTACCCAAAAGCAAACAGGGGACCACACTTAACAGTTAATATGCAACTACAGTCGTCTAATAGCAAAGAGGGAACACAATTACCTCAACAACCAACGACAAGTCAACAAACACAAGAATTCCCTACTGGCGTCACGTGGTAGACAACAATAAAGAAAACAGCACCAACACCTCAAAAATTGCACTAGCAGTCAATAATAGTCAATATCAAAAACACCAGAGCCCACAAATGTATCCCAAATTGATAATCAACAAAAGGCAGATATGACGTCTCCCACGTCCAGGCAACAGTCAAATGGTCCCCCAACCAAAATCAACAGGTATGTCAACCCGACAGGAGGCAAAAATTTAGCAATTAAAAGTCCCAAATCGAAGTCATTAAGTCAACAAGAGAGGCAAATAGGGGTACCACTTTTACTCTTGGTCCACGCTAGAGAGGAAAATGGCGGAGAAAAGAGAGCTGGTGGCTGGTCGGGTGCACGGGCTGAGCGTGGAACAGGCGCGGTGGTCGTGCGCAGGCAGGGGGTCGCGCGCGAGGGCACGCGCTGAGGACTCGCACACAGGCAGCTGGTCGCGCGCTTGGCTCACGGGCAGCCGTGCAGGAGGTAATCAGCGCGCTGCTGGGGCTGCTCGCGCGCTGTGGAGGTCGCGCGCTTGGCTGAGCGTGCCTGTTGCTGAGGAGAGCAGGGGTTGTGCTGCGCAGGTAGCTGGATCTGGGCGTAGGCGTACTGGGCTGCACAGGCGGGTGGTGGTACGACGCGAGATGGGGGCCGCGCGGCGCTGAAGAGAGCAGAGGCGCGCGACGGCAGCAGCGGCGACGGCTTGACCAAAACAGGGAGAAGGAGTTGTTGCAGCGTAGCAAAAAGAAATTTGGAGGATAAAGGCCAAGACCGGTCAAAGAAGAAGGAAAAGTGGAAGAAGTAGGGTCTTGGTCAATTTTTTTTTTTTTGACTTTCGCTATCTGAAGGATTAGAAGGCGTGGGCACGCCTTGGAGGACCTGGTCTTCTGACCATCGCATCCTAATGATACTCAAACGAATTTTTTGTCAAGGCGCGGGCACGCCTTGGAACACCTATTCTTCTGTCTATCACTACAAAAACAATCAAAACTGAAAAATAAAACTGAAAAATCGCGAAGTAATGAAGAATGATCACAACTAATACTGTAATCCTTGGGTTGCCTCCCAAGCAGCGCCTTTTTTTAATGTTTTTGGCTAGACATGGCCTTCAATTGTTTAGACTTCACCACTTTGATTATCAAGGAATAGAACCTCCACTTGCTCACTATTAAACCCTTCATAATAAAGCTTTAGATGGTGACCATTGACTACGAACCTTTTCTCTGTCTTAAGACTTTGGATTTCCACTGCACCAAAATGAAAAATATTAGAAACAACAAATGGACCAATCCAACGGGAACGCAGCTTACCAGGAAAAAGCTCAAGTCTCGAGTGATAGAGTAGGACTTTTTGCCCTACGACAAATGACTTTCTTGAAACTTGTTGGTCATGAAAAATTTTGCTTTTCTCCTTATAAATTGCAGCGTTCTCATAAGCTTCATGCCTTAGCTCCTCCAACTCTTGCAATTGGAGCTTTCTCTGCCCTCCGGCCTCCATAAGGTCCATGTTACACTGTTTAAGCGCCCAGAACGCTCGGTGTTCAAATTCCACTGGGAGGTGACACGGCTTACCAAAGACTAACCTGTATGGGGACATCCCAATTGGTGTTTTGTATGCGGTGCGGTAAGCCCAGAGAGCATCTTCCAGCTTCAAGCTCTAGTCTTTCCTATCAGGCCGCACCATCTTCTCCAAGATTGACTTAACTTCCCTATTCGATACTTCGGCCTGACCGTTCGTCTGCGGATGATATGGAGTGGACACTTTATGGAGCACGCCATACTTACGAAACAATGCAGTGATTGTCTTATTGCAAAAATGGGTGCCCCTGTCACTCACTATAGCTCTCGGCATTCCAAAACGAACAAAAATGTTAGATTTTATAAACTCTGCAACCACTCTCGAATCATTAGTCCGGGTGGCCTTCGCCTCCACCCATTTGGAAACATAATCGACAGCAAGTATAATATATAGAAAACCAAAGGATGAGGGAAAGGGACTTATGAAATCTATGCCCCAGACATCAAAAATTTCAACAAATAATATGGGGGTTTGACTCATTTGGTCTCTACGAGAGATATTCCCCACCCTTTGACACTTATCACAAGATTTGCAGAACAAATATGCATCCTTAAAAAGAGTAGGCCAATAGAAACCACTTTCTAACACCTTACGAGCCGTCCGCTTTGGACCAAAATGCCCTCCACATGCAAATGAATGACTAAAGGTCAAAATAGGCTGGAACTCACTTGCACTTACACACCTTCTTACCATTTGGTCCGCGCATTGCCTCCACAGGTACGGGTCATCCCAGATATAGTGCTTGGCATCACTCTTCAATTTTTCTCTCTTAGCTTTTGACCAACCTGCAGGCAATTGATTCGTTACCAAAAAATTGACAATATCAGCGTACCAAGGTATTGACGAATCCATGGCTAATAATTGCTCCTCAGAAAATGATTCTCTCAACGGTAGATCCTCTTGATTTGTGAGCAACCGGCTCAAATGGTCAGCCACCAAATTCTCGGCCCCGCTCTTGTTCTTGATCTCTAGATCGAACTCTTGCAGGAGCAAGATCCACCTGATCAGCCTCGGTTTTGCATCCTTCTTCGCCAGCAGGTACCTCAGGGCTGCATGATCAGAGAAAACAATTACTTTTGCACCCAATAAATATGATCTAAATTTCTCTAGTGCAAAAACGACTGCTAATAGTTCTTTCTCCGTCATGGAGTAATTAGTTGGGCTCCACTTAATGCTCTCGATGCATAGTAGATTGCGTGTGCCGCTTTTCCTATCCTTTGCCCCAACACGGCTCCCACGGCATAATCGCTCGCGTCACACATGATCTCAAACGAAAGGCTCCAATCCGGAGGTTGAATGACAGGCGGCGATGTCAACGATTCCTTTAGTTTATCAAAAGCCATCTTGCATTCATTGGTGAAATCAAATATCACATCCTTTTGCAGCAACTTGAACAGGGGTGCTCCAATCTTTGAGAAATCCTTGATGAACCTCCTGTAAAATTCTGCATTGCCTAAAAAGGAACGTACTTCCTGTACACAAACGGGGTAAGGCAGAGCAGAAATAAGATCTATTTTAGCTTTGTCTACCCCTATCCCCTTAGCCGACACAACGTGCCCTAAGACAATGCCATGTTCTACCATAAAGTGACACTTCTCCCAGTTAAGAACCAAATTCGTCTCTATGCATCTTTTTAAAATTAGAGCTAAATTATCAAGACATTCATCAAAACTATTCCCGTATACACTAAAATCATCCATGAACACCTCAATAATTTTTTCTACATACTCGGAGAAAATACTTACCATACACCTTTGAAAGGTTGCTGGAGCATTGCAGAGACCGAAAGGCATCCGACAGTAAGCGAATGTACCGAATGGGCATGTGAATGTAGTTTATTCCTGGTCTTCTGGTGCTATCGCGATCTGAAAGTAACCTGAAAAGCCATCCAAGAAACAATAGTAAACACGACCCGCTAATCGTTCTACCATCTGATCAATAAAAGGGAGGGGGAAATGGTCCTTTTTAGTCACAGAATTTAGCCTCCGGTAGTCGATGCACTGACGTCAGCCAATAGCTTTCCTAACCGGAACCATGTCACCCTCCTGGTTCTCCTCTACGGTTACTCCCGCTTTCTTCGGGACCACCGGAACTGGGCTCAC
The DNA here is from genome assembly GCF_036785885.1 of Coffea arabica. NCBI lineage: Eukaryota > Viridiplantae > Streptophyta > Magnoliopsida > Gentianales > Rubiaceae > Coffea > Coffea arabica. The sequence goes on along the minus strand of NC_092331.1, from coordinate 48,074,700 downwards.
CCAGGGACTGTCTGAAATGGCGAAAATGATCCCTACCTCCAGGAGTTTGAGTATCTCCTTCTTCACAACCTCCATAATTAAGGGATTCAGTTTTCGCTGTGCTTGCTTCACCGGTTTTGCATCATTCTCGAGTCTTATCCGATGCATGCACAAGGACGAGCTTATCCCTTTTATATCGGCTATGCTTCACCCGATTGCCTCCTTGTGATCTCTAAGGAGTCGCACCAGTCTTTCCTCCTGACTTAGAGACAGATGAGCAGAGATAATCACAGGAAGTGTCTCTCTGTCTCCCAGGAATACATACTTCAAATGCTTCGGGAGGGGTTTGAGCTCTAACTCCGGTGCCTGCACAACTAAAGGAAGCGACTTTGTCTGAGCCTCTAGCACAAAAAGAGAAGTAAGCTCGTGCCTTGGAGGTACGGTTGGAAGTGAGTGCAGGGCTTCAACTGTGTGGTGTAGCTCATTCCTCATGTCCACATCAAGAGTCACACCCAACTCAAGATACTTGGTTAGGGCCACTTCTAATGCATCTTCACCATCCAATTCAAAAGTTTCTTGCACAAACGGCTCAATAACACTCAAAGCGAAGACTGAGTTAGATTCCTCTGGATATTTCATTGCCTAAAAAATGTTAAAATTCACAGTTTCACTATCAAATTCCATTGATAAAGTACCCCCATTCACATCTATTTTGGTCCTGACAGTGCTAAGAAACGGTCTACTCAACAAGATAGGCGATGGATTTAATGATTTCTCATCTCCCATATCCAAGATATAAAAGTCTGCAGGAAAGACTAATTCATTTACCTGAACCAAAACATCCTCAACTAGCCCCTCTGGATAAGCATTTGTGCGATCAGTTAGTTGGATTATGATGGCTGTTTCTTTTAGTGGCCCAAGGTTCAGAGAAGCAAAAATGGTCTTTGGCATCACATTAATTGACGCCCCTAAATCTAACATTGCTTTTCTAATCGGTGTATTTCCTATTTTGCATGGGATCGTGAACATACCTGAATCTCCACACTTGGGTGGGAGCTTTCTTTGGAGAATGGCTGATACGTTTTCTCCCACCGCTACTCTTTCATCCCCTCTCAATTTCCTCTTATGAGTGCATAAGTCCTTGAGAAATTTCGCGTATTTCGGCACTTGCTTAATTGCTTCTAACAAGGGGATGTTGATCTCCACTTTCCAGAATACGTCCAGGATCTCTTTTTCCTTCTCTGTCTTTTTCGTCTTTGCCAACCTGCATGGGAAAGGGGGTAAATTATATTTAACGGGTATTGATGGTGTACGAGTTATCTCAGGATCTCCACGAATGTGTCATTCTTCATCCATCTCCTTCTCGATCTCGTCTTCACTTTTACTCTTCAAGTTCGTGACCTTTGGCCCCTCCACTTCCTTGCCACTCCTTAATGTCATGGCACTTACATTTCTGGGGTTTGCCTCAGATTGCGATGGTAATTTTCCATAGACGTGGGACTCCAGGCGATTAATGGCAGTTGCCATTTGACTCATACGAGTCTCCATGTCTTTCATGCCTGTTTTGGTGTCATGCTGGAACTGAGCTATATTCGAGGTCAATAATCTGGTCTCCTGCTGGAGCTATCTTGTCTCTTGCTGGATCTGGGAGGTAGTAGTAGCCAGACTTTTGACAATATCCTCCAAAGAACTCCCTGTGTTGGAGGATGAAGGTTGGGGTTTCGGTTGCCATGGTTGCTGAAACCCTGGTGGACGATTGGAGAGTGAATTTTGCGGTCGGTTTCCATAACTGAAATTGGGATGGTCTCTCCAACCGGGGTTGTATGTGTTGGAGTACGGGTCATACTGCCTGAGGGGCGCGGGCACGCCTCCGGCCATGTTTACCTGTTCCGCCCCGTCCTCTTGCAAAATGGGGCACGTGTCCGTGCAGTGGTCCATGCTAGTGCAGATTCCACACACCTTTGCTTGCGGCGTGTCTCTCATGGCTAATTGCCTAACAACAGACGTCAACTCTGACAGTTGCTGCTGTATGGATGAAGTCTCTACCTCGTTGACTCTACGGGGAGGGTTGCTCTCACGGAAGCCAAATTGCTGGAAGTTCTCTGCCATGGCTTCGATAAGCTCCCACGCTTCCTTCGGTGTCCTGTTTGCCAGTGCTCCCCCACTCGCAGCGTCAATGATACTCCTATCGGTTGATTGGAGCCCTTCATAGAAGTATTGGATTAACAGTTGTTCACTAATTTGATGATGCGGGCATCTAGTGCACAACTTGTTAAACCTTTCCCAGTATTCATACAAGGACTCACCGGGATACTGTTTAATGCTGCAGATCTCCTTCCTCAAACTTGCAGCCCGGGATGCATGGAAGAATTTTTTCAAAAATTTCTTTTTCAACTGTGCCCATGTGGTAATACTACCCGCTGGTAGGTAGTATAGCCAATCTTTTGCTGCATCCTTGAGAGAGAAGGGGAAAGTTCTAAGTCTTATCTGCTCCTCAGTGACCCCAGGAGGTTTCATACTAGAGCAAACCACCTCGAATTCCTTGACATGTTTGTGGGGTTCTTCACCAGAGAGACCATGGAAAGAAGGTAAGAGGTGAATCAACCCCGAATTCAGTTCGAAAGCAGTATTCTCAGCCAAAGTGGGGAATGTGATGCATAAGGGCTGATGAGTTAGCTCCGGGGCAGCCAGCTCCCTTAATGTTTGAGTGTTGGCCATACTTACTTCATATTCTACTGACTCGTTTGCAATAAACGAGTGCCCTTCTTTTCGTCTCTTGGTCTCTTGGCTCCGCCTACGCGCTATCTTCTCAACCTCAGGGTCGTATATCAATTCACCTGTGCGAGAAGAACTAGGCATAAACTAGTAAAAATACCAAGAAGAATAAAAAAAAAATGAAAGCTGAATTTGAAAAGAAACAAATAATCCAAACGCCAGCTCCCCGGCAACGGCGCCAAAAATTAACAGGTGCTGAACCTGTACAATAATAATTACTAAAAAGTCCTAACTACCACCACAATTAATTATAGAGCAAATCCAAGTACTGGAGTAGGGACCCTAGGTGTGCAATGGGTTACTTGATTCACCCTGTTCCCGAAGAGTTTGCTTGATCCGATATACTAGATTTGTCTATACAAATATTAATTTTGCGTACAATAGCAAGTAGGGTCGATTCCACAGGGAGCGGGTAGGAAATTATTTCTTTCCAAACCAATAGAATAAATTGGGGGATTTTTAATGGGAGGCAAATAAAAAAAAATAAGAATAAAAATAAAGCAAACTAGGTTCGAAACTAATTCACAAAGCACAAGTTACTAAAAGTAGCAATTAATAAAATTCTACCCAAAGGATCAACTGTTCAGGCACGGTTCAATTAAATGATCATCGATGCAAAGATATTTCATCCATTCATCACTAGGTTGGTTATAGTTATCAACAAGCTCTGACAACCAGTTCTTCCTTACCTTTTCGACAGTCAAGGTACGACCATTGACTGCTTCCCTAACCAGATAACAACCCTAGGTACGACCGTAGGAATTTAATTACCCAATTGCATTAAAGCTAGAAGAACCCAACCCTAACTAATAAACACGCTAAGAGGATTTATTTAAGTTAGATCTTACGTTTCCCCAACATAAAGCCAATTATAGTGGTTGTCACTAGGTATCAACTAAAAAAACAATTACGGATTCAATTTAGTTAATGTGACAGTAGGCTATTAAATTAAATCAAATACCCGGCCGTTGATATTCAATTAATAAAATACCCATGAACAATTAAGCCAGGAAACGCACGAATAGCAGTAAATTGGAAGAAATAATGAAGATTCGATTAGATCTCACAGATATTATGGACCGCGCCCTCGCGTCAACCTTTGGGTAGAGGAGAAAATTAGCCGCTCCTCATCGCGTCAATCCCGCGTGATTTAATTGAGTTCATTCAATTAACTGCCGAAGAATTGGGAAGGTAATTAATTGAAGGAACAACCGAGGGGGCCCTGACTTCGCATTCGTTTTGGAGCCGCAATCTCAAAGCAGAGAGCCACGAAGAATTGTCACAGGCGGAAGGAACAAATTCAAGAGTCAGAGTCGCATAAAGCCAAAAACTACAGAAAAGAAGAAAGTCTCCAATGTCTGACCCAAAGCCGCAGAAGAAACAAAAGAAAAACGTCTAACCCCAAAAATTGCAAAAAGTAAAACTAAAGCTAAAAGAAGTGATCCCCCCGTATCTTGCTTTTTCCTCCTTTTTATATCTGCCATCAGTAGTATTCCTCCTGATAAGAGTTTATTTTACGTTATTTTAAGTGCATTTTATTAGTTAATTTTGAGTTGATTATTTAGTTTTATAATTAAAATAAAGAGGTTTTTGGTAAAATTATATATTTTTGGTAAAAGTGGATAATATTGCATTTTTAGTGATTTTAATGGTAAAACCTTCATTTTTATGCAGGAATGATGACTCAATCACCAAAGGATGGCAAATGAGGTGAAAAATAGAGATTTGGTGATGAAATTAAGTGGTGAAAAGAAAAATGAAGTGAAAAACGTTCAAATGAAGAATTGCACTTCAAGACAGTTTTGACACGCTTCAGTATTTCGATCATATCTCAGGCTACAAAACTCTGATTTGGATGATTTTTAAAGCATTGGAAAGCTAACTCAAAGGGTTACAACTTTGGTGTTTTACACAAAAACCAGTTCGGCCTGTATCATGGAGAAAATCGCAGTTGAAATAAGGTCAAAGTGAAAACGCGAGTACAAAAAACGCGAGTTGTAGCCGCGTTTTGTGTAAGCGCGTTTTGTAGCCAAAATTCTGCAAATTGCTCAGCTATTTTCTCTTGTGTTCATACCACTTTCCAGCTATAAGATGCAAGGGAATCCGGTGCACATGCTTCAGAAGTCAAAAGGGCAAAGGTGGCTTATTTTCAAGTCAAAAACATTGGTTATTGACAATTATAACAAAGTTAGATTTGGGGAATCAAAAGTTGGAATTTGACTTGGAAAAAGAAGCCTTTTGAGTGTTTTTTATGCAGAGATATAGGGAGAGGTCTGGATATTCATTCGTAGCTTAGCTTCTTACAGAAAAACATATTCTCTCTACCTAGGAATTGCAAGAAAAATTGGGATCTCATTGTGTAATCATCTAAGTTGAAGAACAAAGAAGATTTTTGAAGGCTTCACCATATCTTGGCTAAGGCTTTCTTTACTCCTCTTGTATTTGTAATTCATGATGATTTACATTAATGAAGTTATGAGTGTTTTATCATTCATGAGTAGCTAATTTTCTTTATCTAGGGAGTAGATGAAGCTTATGGCCAAATGATATGAATTGATTGTTATTCATTCTTGTTATATGTTGTATTAACTTGTCTACTTGTGTATGCTTGATTACTTGTTGTTGTTTGATCACCAATAACAGGTTTATAGTTGTTTTTATTCATTAAGAAATGGTAAAAATAATGGAATGACACAAGTAGAACTTGAGTTGTATATTCATGAGAATAGAAATACATTCAAGTGGATGAAATTTGCATTTCATGTGTGAATAAGAGCAGATTTAGTATTACCAAGAGATTAGGACAAACTAATCTGTTTTAACCCATTATTATCATGAGAATGTGATTTTGGTATTTCTGGAAATGAATCATTGGTTAAACAAGAGTAGTAACAAGTGTTGAATTAATTCATTTTAGATCTTTTGTGTCATAAGTGGAATCTACATCCCTAGATCTTAATATTTAGTGAATTCTACTCCCCTTGAGATATTGCAATTTTCTAGTTAAGAACTCTTGTAGTTGAATTTAATTCTAAATTTTCTGCTTAATTTTATTGTGCGTCTAAATAATAGAGTAAATTAGTATCTAATAATTGTTTTAATTGCTCCTCGTGGGATCGACCCGATACATACCCAATATTACGATTTTGGCCTGTATACTTGCAGAAAAACGGGTATAATTCGGAATTAAACTTGCACTTATAGTAAACACCCGTCACCTCCCAGGAGGAGGCTTTTGCCAAAGGGGCGCTGATCCCACGCTTCAGGTTCACGTGGACCGGGGTCCGGCTTTTCGGTAACGTCTACCTTGTCTAGCGTGGCCACGCCCTGAAATGAAAGGTCTTCTGGAAATTTACCTCGATATATCATTTTTAATGCTAACCACCTACAATTCACACAAATATAAAAAATGAGCGAAATTCCATTTCTTAGCACCATGAATAGCCAAAATTAGGACAAGATGACAATGCAAAATGTGCCAAATAACTGCTCTATCAAACACTAGGAAGATAAAAGAGCTACATTTCTGCACTCCAAGCTTTCTCCCGTATCTCCTCTCTATTTTTCTTCTATGGTCTCCCATCCCTTCTCTTGCAATGAATTTGGCTATTTAATGATGAAAATTGGTCAAGAAATTAGGCCTCCATCTTCCTTTTACAGCTGGGAATGTTTCTCACATGTCTAGCAACGCATGTGAGTTGGTGGGACTGAAATTGAGTTTTCCGCATACAGAGCAGCCTTTTTCTGACCACAATCCGGCCAGAAATCCGGCCGGATTGCTACAGTGATCATTTGGTCACTTCTGGTTCAATTTCCAGTTCTGCTCCAATTTTGCATCAATTTCAACTGAACTTTTCTTGATGATAAAAGCTGATTTAGCTCTTGATCAAAACATAAAACTTGTAGCCCTTTGAGTTATCTTTCCAATGCAACAAGAATAACCTCATTTGGATCTGTGTAGGCTGAGAAATGACTGAAATACCCTTGACTGCTCACTGCCCTGTTCCAGCTTCGACCAATACAAATTTGCTACTGTTATTCGGCTTTTTGACCTGGAAAACCTTCAAACTGGATTCAGATGTCTTCATCAAAGTTATATATCTATCTCTTATCTTCAAATGGATTTAATAATCATCCCAATCCGATTATTGTAGCTCAAATTATAGCTGAAATACGAAAATGTGTCAAAACTGTCAAAATACACAAAATCCAAGTAGAAAGTGATAAAAACCTCATTTAATCACTTCAAAGTATTTTTCACCAATTATAGCCAAAATCATTCATTTTCTTCCAATAATATACCCAAAGTGAATAAAAATAATATAAAATATCATACAATTATTACGTAAATTAGTTGCTTATCAAACTCCCCCGCACTTAAATAATTGCTTGTCCTCAAGCAATCCACACATAATCAACTACATTGATTCAAGAGATGAAACAATATACGCACTATTGTCAAATTTAATTCCTCAAGACCTGGAAAATAATCATTATACAGTTATTCTAATTACACTAAATACTCATAATATCAAGTAAAGGAAAGATAATTATACCCTAATTTAACAAGTTAAATTTAATCTCTCACCCTAACTTAATTTCACAAATAAACAAATCACATAGTCAATTTATAGCATTCCTCCTCCTATAATCATTTTTTTCTCAAAATTTTACAACTAAGAGGGATTTATTCATACTAATTTTACTTAAATAGTGAAAATGTCTTTTTACGCGAAAATCGACACTTTTAGGTGAAGATCTCCGGTTACTCGACATTTCACTTATTCAAGTTGCTATGCATACTCTTAATTCAAATACCTTTTTACGCGAATGTCGACATTTGTAGATGCCAACTCTCCCAGTTACTTGGTACGAGAATCATTGGAATAGAACAATTTTTATTTACTTTCTTTTCTTCTTTTTTTCTCTTTTTTTTCTTTTTTTTATCAGAAAATAAATAGATTTTTCCTCATAGAAAATTAAATCAAAGGAGGAGTATAGCTTTTATTGACTATATCAATTGCTTACTTGCAAAATTAAGTAAATAGAAGAAATCTCATTAAACATGTAAAATTATAAGCATAATTTTCTTCACCTTACCAAATATACTTTCTAAAATGTAAAAATCCTAATTGCATAATAACCATTTTCAAGTTAAATGAGGACTAAACTTTCCAAAATACACATAAAGTTTCAACAATTGGAAGAATTTAAACATTTAAAGTTGGAACAAATTAGCCCTTTTTGAATGAAAATGCAAAAATTTGAAGAACTTTTGGGCCATAGTGAAATACTGGAAAAGATTTTAGCAAAATTTTTACAGAGTTTCTCCTTATAAATTGATGAAAACTCTCTGCCAACAAACCTATTTTCTAGCAAATTATCCACATGACAAGCATTTCAAACACAATTCCAACATTTCTAAGCATTTAAATCCACAAAATATCATCACATAGCCTTAAAATGCAAGTTCAAATATTTCCTCCCCCACACTTAAACTTCACATTATCCTCAATGTGAGAAAAGGAAAATAAATAAAGAGTAAAAGAAAATACTGCTAAATTGAACTTGCGCAATCCGAATCCATGTCCAAGTGATGAATTTCCAACCGTATTTGAGAAAGAATGGAGAGTTCACTTATTGCACCCTGAAAAAGACAAAATCAAAACAAATAAATTTCTTAAAAATAAAATGTTGCAATCAACAAAAACATGCAATTCAAGGAAAAAGGAAAAATGATCAAGCATGCGGAACCATACAATGTTCAAGGGATAAAAACATGAAATGAGCTAATCTTTGCTAATCAAATATATGCATTAGTATCCAAAGCAAAGGGAAGCTAATTTCACACAATAAATCCGCCATCACGAAAGTAAGTTCCATTTATACATTTTGTCATCAATGATCAAATCCCCTCAAGTACAAAAGTAATCTCAAAATGGAGGCAAACACATCAAACCAAAATATAAATGACCTTCGTGAGAATTCATGAAATAACTAAAACCACTGAACCACAAAAATGGTAACAGCATTTATGAATTTCATCAATTAAGGCCATCTTCAATTCATGTGAGGACCGTAAATCTTCCTTATTTCATAATATTTTTATTTTATTTTCTCGCATGCATTTTCTTCATTATACCCTATTATATTGATTTTTTAGAGATTTTTATAAGTGAGTAGAGTTTTCAAATCATTTTCCTAGTTTAAGTTAGTTCATATTAAATTTGAAGTGTATTATGTTGTACTAAATGGTGTTAAAAATATTCCTACAAAATTTCAGCTTAATCCGAGCACTGTACCATGTGAAATGACTGAAATACCCATGAACCCTGTTTCGCGCCCAGATTTTTGTTTTCGTGGAGTTTTCCATTTTTGACCATGAAAATGCATGATTTGGCTTTGGAGGTCTTCATAAGAAATGTAGGTATATGTCTTATCTTTCTAACTCCACTAGAATCACCTCGTTTGGACTTCGGTAGTCTGAGTTATTGTCATTTACGCATAAGGCGGTCAACAAGCCCGAATGTGAGATGCTGGTTCTGTTATTTGAGATTTTGACTTAGATACACTACAAACTGGACTGAGTGGTCTTCATCAAAGTTGTAGGCCTTTGTCTTAGCTTCGAAACCATATAAATTTCACCCCAATCCGATAAGCGTAGCTTCGATTGTATCCGTTACGCAAAACAACGTCAAATCTGTCTTTTGTTTCTTGACTCAACCTTCATTTCCGCACATGCTCCTAGCTTGATTTTGTACTTGTATGACTTGGAGCCTATGGAATGGCTATTGAAATGAGATGATTTTGTGTATGACTTTGGATTTGATTGAGGAAAAGAATAAAGCCATAAATGACTGAAAAATAGGTAAATACAAAGGGCGTGCTGCCCAAATTTACGCTCGAGAACTAGGTCGATATACTTGCGACTTGAGTAAGGCTTGAGAGAGTATACCACGCGAACCATCTAGGGTATTTACGTTTTCTTTGCCACTTCGACTCAAATAGCGATTTTAAAGTTTTAACAAGTGAGTCTAAGTTTTACAAATATTTTACTTATGTCCTTTGGTTTCAATGTACTCTTTTCACTACCAAAACCATCTTTATACTTTGTACTAGTACGTATTTGACTTGTCTTTGACTCACTTACATCTTTGATGGTTGAAGCATAATGTGTTCATTTGATTATATTAGGATACCTTGGTGCTTGAGGGTGTATCCGGAAGGAAACTTTGGACGTTATTTTGCTTAAATAGGTGAGTTCCCTGTTTGTTATATTTTCCTTCACTTTATGATTTATGTTATTGTTTGATAAAGTGTTAAGTGCTCTCAATGATTTTAAACGAGTTTTCTAGGCGAGTGTGTACTTTATCGCACTCGACCTAAATGAATGTGAAATTTCAATGATTTAATCATTGAAACGTTAGTTGTGCATGATGTAAGCCTTTTGGCTGAACTGGGCCCTGCCCTTCGTTACCGATCGTCTCGAGCCAGAAGCGGACTCGGTCGGGCGATATGGTGACCCTAGGTGTAAAAGTGGTATGCTCGAGTATTACCTTAAATTCTGGTGGAGTCTGACCAACGTCCAGGAAGGGGGTGAATGAAATGAATGAACGAACGAGGGTTTTACTTGCAAAAATGCATTTTCAAATGATTGGAGAAATAAGGGGAAATGACAGGAGAACGAATGAACGAACGAATGAATGGCTCCCTGTGAGCTCGTATCCTTTTAATGAATGTGTTATTATAGCTCTCCATTGTAAATATTTCCTGAGTTATTGATGCTCTATGTTTAATGTAGTGGATTGATTGTTTGATTATGTGTTTGGAACCTCACTGAGCTTTTAGCTCATCCCTTTTTTTTTTGTTTTCCTTAACAGGGGAAGGCGAGCAAGGACGAGAGCTCTGTATAGACTAGCTTGGTCTAGCTCTTGGTTTCTGTAATGGTTCTCGCCCTAATGCTTGGCACGAGCTGGTTGTGTGGCGAATTGAGAACCTTTGTATATTTGATGGTTGTACTTCCTTTTGAGATAGCAATGTATATAAGTTTTGTTTAAGTTTTGGATCGTTGTTATGTTTATTCTTATGGGTTTGTGCTGGTTTTGATTGAGGATGGAAGTGAACGACTGAGTCCTGGCGAGAGTTGGGCAGGCGGTTCGCCGAACCCTTTGGTTCGCCTTAGAGGGAGGTGGGGCTGTCACAGTTGGTATCAGAGCCAGGTTCGCGTGGTCTCTGCGCGGAGTGAGCCTGGATTAAGTGGTGAATAAGTATGAAAGATTAAGTGCTCGTTCGAGCATAAGCTCTGAATTGTGAATGTTATAGGCTTTAAATCTTTTTCGTGGTATCTGAGGATCATAGATAGGTACGTCAGGTAGGAATCTCGATTGTAGATAGTTTACTCTTGGAACTGGCCAGCTCGAGATGTGAATTGTCTTATTTCAGATTCTTGTGCCCGAGTACTCCAGAGTTGAGACGGTGTTAAGTATTTGAGATTTTCATTTTGGGACCATGAATAGGCTTTGTCTGGCTAGAATGAGTACAAGAGGTCAATGGATATCTAGTTTGGATAGTAAGTGACGTGAGAGACCAGACGGGGTATTTAACTGAGACTGGGACGATATCGCCTTTACTTTTGATTTGCCCTTATACCGTTATGACATGACGTTGGTTTGAGTATTTGTGCATATGATCATCTGTCTAATTTGATATGAATTTATGTATTTGATCGTCTGTCTTCTTGATATCTGGTGTGTTATGTGTGTACATGTCTATTTGTGTATTGGTGTGCTAGAATTTGATTACTTTCGTCCATTTACTGCATTTATTCACTAAATTATCTTTTTGGGAAAAGAAAAAAAAAGAGGGGGAAAATATATATGGAGGGAAGACGTAGTCGCGGACGTGATCGTGGCCGTGGGACTAAGCGAGTCCAAGAGCCAATAGAAGAAAGGGAAACAACAGCTGAACCAGTACAAGGACCCAGGGTTGAAGCCAGAGACCAAATGGCAACGGCAATTCAACAAATGACAAACATTTTAGCGAGGTTGGTGGACCAACAAGGTCAAATGCCCGTGAATCAACCCCAAAACCCTGAAATAGGAGAAGATCGGGCTTTTGAGAGGTTTGAAAAGTTTGCACCTCCAAAATTCGCTGGAGGGCCTGATCCGGATATCGCTGAACAGTGGTTAGAGGCCATGGTTAATATATTCACAGCTTTGAACTAAACTGAACAGAGACAAGTGAGCTTTGCAGTGTTTCAGTTTGAAGGGCCGGCTCGCGCATGGTGGAATGTGATTAGAGCAAAGTGGAAAAGAGAACGGACTGTATGGACGTGGGTGAACTTTGTAAGAGAATTTAACGAGAAGTACCTCCCACCTTTAGTCCAAGAAAGGAGGGATGATGAATTTATTGGACTACGCCAGGGGACCTTAAGTGTGGCTGAATACGAAACGAAATTCACCAAACTATCCAAGTTTGCTTCCGAATTATTAGCCACGGAACCGAGAAGAGTGAGACGGTTTATACAGGGATTGAATTTGGAAATTCAAGAAGCTCTAGCGGCGGTTCAAGTGAATACGTTTACAGAGGCCCTTGAGAAAGCCCAACGAATCGAGAATGCAAAGGCACAGGTAAAAGCCTCCCAAACCCGGAAAAGAAGTGCCGCGGCCAGTGTGGTTGAGGAACCGGGTGAATCGATAACACCCTCTAAAGTGCAGAAAGTGAAACCGTTCACCCGGCCACCATGGACATTAGGGGCAGTAGATGAAAGGTCTACAAAAGGGAGCCAAATCGGACCTGAGGAAATTTCTCAAGAAAGCCAAAAGATGGCTTCTCACTTGACTTGTGGCTACTGTGGAAATGCCAATCACACCAAGACCGATTGTTGGCGAAAAGGGCGGAAGTGTTTGATTTGCAGAAATGGGGATCATCAAGTTAGCAACTGTACGAGTAGACAGTCACGTGAAGGTAGTACTCCGCGACTGGATGGAGCCAAATCAAAACAAGCGAACGAAAGAGGGAAACGAACTAGTGTACCGGCAAAAGCCTATGCGTTGGATAACCAAACAGTTCCGGACTCGTCTGAAGCAACTGAAGGTAAAATTTCGAGGACGAAATTTCTTAAGGGGGAGAGAGTGTGAGGACCGTAAATCTTCCTTATTTCATAATATTTTTATTTTATTTTCTCGCATGCATTTTCTTCATTATACCCTATTATATTGATTTTCCAGAGATTTTTGAGTTTTCAAATCATTTTCCTAGTTTAAGTTAGTTCATATTAAATTTGAAGTGTATTATGGATGTGGGACCCGCTAGTGTGCTAAGTGCAATATATTTTTGACAACTCATTGGAGTTTTGTATTAAGTGATATTATTTTACAAGGTGCTAGGAGACAATTAGAGGTTAGCTAGATTAATTAGTATGGAGAGACAAGAAGATAAGCTTAAACATTAAAGGAGCCAAGTGTCATGAACCTATTGGGTGTGGACTTTGACCAAACCTTCTTTACCTTTACTAAACATCAAAATTGACCAAAATTTCCTTCATTCTTTTGCTTGCTTGGCCGAACCATAGAGCGGAGAGAAGAGAGAAAATCCATCATCTTGTACATCAATTTCTTTCTCCAATCTTGATTTCCAACCATCAAAATTGTAAATTACTCCATAAAAACTTCTTGCTAGGAAGGATTAAAGGTTTTAGTGGAGTCAATTTGGGAGGAAAGATACTAAGTTACCATCTTTCTAGTGTTCTAAGGTAAGGTTCCAAGAAAACCTCACTTTATTTTTTTTATAATTGCATAGTAGTGGTTTATAGTGTTAAATAGGTAGTTTTGTGGAAGATTTCATGGTTTAAAGTAGTATTATGGTAATTTTTCAATTTTATGGGAATTTTCTGCCCTTATTTGATGCTTAAGCATATGCCATGGATTGATAGCCTTGTTGTGTGTGAAGTGAAGCTTGTATATGCTAGATGTGATTTCCTATGAAAAATTTCAGTTTGTGTAGTCAAATTTCAGTTTTAGGGTTTAATCTGCCCTGTTCTGACCGGATTTATTTGAGCATGTTAGAGGCCAAATAAGGCTTAGGTTAAAACATGAAAGTTGTACTAAATGGTGTTAACAAGATTCCTACAAAATTTCAACTTAATCCGAGCACTGTACCATGTGAAATGACTGAAATACCCATGAACCCTGTTTCGCGCCCAGATTTTTGTTTTCGTGGAGTTTTCCATTTTTGACCATGAAAATGCATGATTTGGCTTTGGAGGTCTTCATAAGAAATGTAGGTATATGTCTTATATTTCCAACTCCCCTAGAATCACCTCGTTTGGATTTCGGTAGTCTGAGTTATTGTCATTTACGCATAAGGCGGTCAACAAGCCCGAATGTGAGATGCTGGTTCTGTTATTTGAGATTTTGACTTAGATACACTACAAACTGGACTGAGTGGTCTTCATCAAAGTTGTAGGTCTTTGTCTTAGCTTCGAAACCATATAAATTTCACCCCAATCCGATAAGCGTAGCTTCGATTGTATCCGTTACGCAAAACAACGTCAAATCTGTCTTTTGTTTCTTGACTCAACCTTCATTTCCGCACATGCTCCTAGCTTGATTTTGTACTGGTATGACTTGGAGCCTATGGAATGGCTATTGAAATGAGATGATTTTGTGTATGACTTTGGATTTGATTGAGGAAAAGAATAAAGCCATAAATGACTGAAAAATAGGTAAATACAAAGGGCGTGCTGCCCAAATTTACGCTCGAGAACTAGGTCGATATACTTGCGACTTGAGTAAGGCTTGAGAGAGTATACCACGCGAACCATCTAGGGTATTTACGTTTTCTTTGCCACTTCGACTCAAATAGCGATTTTAAAGTTTTAACAAGTGAGTCTAAGTTTTACAAATATTTTACTTATGTCCTTTGGTTTCAATGTACTCTTTTCACTACCAAAACCATCTTTATACTTTGTACTAGTACGTATTTGACTTGTCTTTGACTCACTTACATCTTTGATGGTTGAAGCATAATGTGTTCATTTGATTATATTAGGATACCTTGGTGCTTGAGGGTGTATCCGGAAGGAAACTTTGGACGTTATTTTGCTTAAATAGGTGAGTTCCCTGTTTGTTATATTTTCATTCACTTCATGATTTATGTTATTGTTTGATAAAGTGTTAAGTGCTCTCAATGATTTTAAACGAGTTTTCTAGGCGAGTGTGTACTTTATCGCACTCGACCTAAATGAATGTGAAATTTCAATGATTTAATCATTGAAACGTTAGTTGTGCATGATGTAAGCCTTTTGGCTGAACTGGGCCCTGCCCTTCGTTACCGATCGTCTCGAGCCAGAAGCGGACTCGGTCGGGCGATATGGTGACCCTAGGTGTAAAAGTGGTATGCTCGAGTATTACCTTAAATTCTGGTGGAGTCTGACCAACGTCCAGGAAGGGGGTGAATGAAATGAATGAACGAACGAGGGTTTTACTTGCAAAAATGCATTTTCAAATGATTGGAGAAATAAGGGGAAATGACAGGAGAACGAATGAACGAACGAATGAATGGCTCCCTGTGAGCTCGTATCCTTTTAATGAATGTGTTATTATAGCTCTCCATTGTAAATATTTCCTGAGTTATTGATGCTCTATGTTTAATGTAGTGGATTGATTGTTTGATTATGTGTTTGGAACCTCACTGAGCTTTTAGCTCATCCCTTTTTTTTTTGTTTTCCTTAACAGGGGAAGGCGAGCAAGGACGAGAGCTCTGTATAGACTAGCTTGGTCTAGCTCTTGGTTTCTATAATGGTTCTCGCCCTAATGCTTGGCACGAGCTGGTTGTGTGGCGAATTGAGAACCTTTGTATATTTGATGGTTGTACTTCCTTTTGAGATAGCAATGTATATAAGTTTTGTTTAAGTTTTGGATCGTTGTTATGTTTATTCTTATGGGTTTGTGCTGGTTTTGATTGAGGATGGAAGTGAACGACTGAGTCCTGGCGAGAGTTGGGCAGGCGGTTCGCCGAACCCTTTGGTTCGCCTTAGAGGGAGGTGGGGCTGTCACAGTTGGTATCAGAGCCAGGTTCGCGTGGTCTCTGCGCGGAGTGAGCCTGGATTAAGTGGTGAATAAGTATGAAAGATTAAGTGCTCGTTCGAGCATAAGCTCTGAATTGTGAATGTTATAGGCTTTAAATCTTTTTCGTGGTATCTGAGGATCATAGATAGGTACGTCAGGTAGGAATCTCGATTGTAGATAGTTTACTCTTGGAACTGGCCAGCTCGAGATGTGAATTGTCTTATTTCAGATTCTTGTGCCCGAGTACTCCAGAGTTGAGACGGTGTTAAGTATTTGAGATTTTCATTTTGGGACCATGAATAGGCTTTGTCTGGCTAGAATGAGTACAAGAGGTCAATGGATATCTAGTTTGGATAGTAAGTGACGTGAGAGACCAGACGGGGTATTTAACTGAGACTGGGACGATATCGCCTTTACTTTTGATTTGCCCTTATACCGTTATGACATGACGTTGGTTTGAGTATTTGTGCATATGATCATCTGTCTAATTTGATATGAATTTATGTATTTGATCGTCTGTCTTCTTGATATCTGGTGTGTTATGTGTGTACATGTCTATTTGTGTATTGGTGTGCTAGAATTTGATTACTTTCGTCCATTTACTGCATTTATTCACTAAATTATCTTTTTGGGAAAAGAAAAAAAAAGAGGGGGAAAATATATATGGAGGGAAGACGTAGTCGCGGACGTGATCGTGGCCGTGGGACTAAGCGAGTCCAAGAGCCAATAGAAGAAAGGGAAACAACAGCTGAACCAGTACAAGGACCCAGGGTTGAAGCCAGAGACCAAATGGCAATGACAATTCAACAAATGACAAACATTTTAGCGAGGTTGGTGGACCAACAAGGTCAAATGCCCGTGAATCAACCCCAAAACCCTGAAATAGGAGAAGATCGGGCTCTTGAGAGGTTTGAAAAGTTTGCACCTCCAAAATTCGCTGGAGGGCCTGATCCGGATATCGCTGAACAGTGGTTAGAGGCCATGGTGAATATATTCACAGCTTTGAACTAAACTGAACAGAGACAAGTGAGCTTTGCAGTGTTTCAGTTTGAAGGGCCGGCTCGCGCATGGTGGAATGTGATTAGAGCAAAGTGGAAAAGAGAACGGACTGTATGGACGTGGGTGAACTTTGTAAGAGAATTTAACGAGAAGTACCTCCCACCTTTAGTCCAAGAAAGGAGGGATGATGAATTTATTGGACTACGCCAGGGGACCTTAAGTGTGGCTGAATACGAAACGAAATTCACCAAACTATCCAAGTTTGCTTCCGAATTATTAGCCACGGAACCGAGAAGAGTGAGACGGTTTATACAGGGATTGAATTTGGAAATTCAAGAAGCTCTAGCGGCGGTTCAAGTGAATACGTTTACAGAGGCCCTTGAGAAAGCCCAACGAATCGAGAATGCAAAGGCACAGGTAAAAGCCTCCCAAACCCGGAAAAGAAGTGCCGCGGCCAGTGTGGTTGAGGAACCGGGTGAATCGATAACACCCTCTAAAGTGCAGAAAGTGAAACCGTTCACCCGGCCACCATGGACATTAGGGGCAGTAGATGAAAGGTCTACAAAAGGGAGCCAAATCGGACCTGAGGAAATTTCTCAAGAAAGCCAAAAGATGGCTTCTCACTTGACTTGTGGCTACTGTGGAAATGCCAATCACACCAAGACCGATTGTTGGCGAAAAGGGCGGAAGTGTTTGATTTGCAGAAATGGGGATCATCAAGTTAGCAACTGTACGAGTAGACAGTCACGTGAAGGTAGTACTCCGCGACTGGATGGAGCCAAATCAAAACAAGCGAACGAAAGAGGGAAACGAACTAGTGTACCGGCAAAAGCCTATGCGTTGGATAACCAAACAGTTCCGGACTCGTCTGAAGCAACTGAAGGTAAAATTTCGAGGACGAAATTTCTTAAGGGGGAGAGAGTGTGAGGACCGTAAATCTTCCTTATTTCATAATATTTTTATTTTATTTTCTCGCATGCATTTTCTTCATTATACCCTATTATATTGATTTTCCAGAGATTTTTGAGTTTTCAAATCATTTTCCTAGTTTAAGTTAGTTCATATTAAATTTGAAGTGTATTATGGATGTGGGACCCGCTAGTGTGCTAAGTGCAATATATTTTTGACAACTCATTGGAGTTTTGTATTAAGTGATATTATTTTACAAGGTGCTAGGAGACAATTAGAGGTTAGCTAGATTAATTAGTATGGAGAGACAAGAAGATAAGCTTAAACATTAAAGGAGCCAAGTGTCATGAACCTATTGGGTGTGGACTTTGACCAAACCTTCTTTACCTTTACTAAACATCAAAATTGACCAAAATTTCCTTCATTCTTTTGCTTGCTTGGCCGAACCATAGAGCGGAGAGAAGAGAGAAAATCCATCATCTTGTACATCAATTTCTTTCTCCAATCTTGATTTCCAACCATCAAAATTGTAAATTACTCCATAAAAACTTCTTGCTAGGAAGGATTAAAGGTTTTAGTGGAGTCAATTTGGGAGGAAAGATACTAAGTTACCATCTTTCTAGTGTTCTAAGGTAAGGTTCCAAGAAAACCTCACTTTATTTTTTTTATAATTGCATAGTAGTGGTTTATAGTGTTAAATAGGTAGTTTTGTGGAAGATTTCATGGTTTAAAGTAGTATTATGGTAATTTTTCAATTTTATGGGAATTTTCTGCCCTTATTTGATGCTTAAGCATATGCCATGGATTGATAGCCTTGTTGTGTGTGAAGTGAAGCTTGTATATGCTAGATGTGATTTCCTATGAAAAATTTCAGTTTGTGTAGTCAAATTTCAGTTTTAGGGTTTAATCTGCCCTGTTCTGACCGGATTTATTTGAGCATGTTAGAGGCCAAATAAGGCTTAGGTTAAAACATGAAAGTTGTACTAAATGGTGTTAACAAGATTCCTACAAAATTTCAGCTTAATCCGAGCACTGTACCATGTGAAATGACTGAAATACCCATGAACCCTGTTTCGCGCCCAGATTTTTGTTTTCGTGGAGTTTTCCATTTTTGACCATGAAAATGCATGATTTGGCTTTGGAGGTCTTCATAAGAAATGTAGGTATATGTCTTATATTTCCAACTCCCCTAGAATCACCTCGTTTGGACTTCGGTAGTCTGAGTTATTGTCATTTACGCATAAGGCGGTCAACAAGCCCGAATGTGAGATGCTGGTTCTGTTATTTGAGATTTTGACTTAGATACACTACAAACTGGACTGAGTGGTCTTCATCAAAGTTGTAGGTCTTTGTCTTAGCTTCGAAACCATATAAATTTCACCCCAATCCGATAAGCGTAGCTTCGATTGTATCCGTTACGCAAAACAACGTCAAATCTGTCTTTTGTTTCTTGACTCAACCTTCATTTCCGCACATGCTCCTAGCTTGATTTTGTACTGGTATGACTTGGAGCCTAT
Organism: Coffea arabica; assembly: GCF_036785885.1. Classification (NCBI taxonomy): domain Eukaryota; kingdom Viridiplantae; phylum Streptophyta; class Magnoliopsida; order Gentianales; family Rubiaceae; genus Coffea; species Coffea arabica. The sequence goes on along the minus strand of NC_092331.1, from coordinate 48,055,451 downwards.
GGAATGGCTATTGAAATGAGATGATTTTGTGTATGACTTTGGATTTGATTGAGGAAAAGAATAAAGCCATAAATGACTGAAAAATAGGTAAATACAAAGGGCGTGCTGCCCAAATTTACGCTCGAGAACTAGGTCGATATACTTGCGACTTGAGTAAGGCTTGAGAGAGTATACCACGCGAACCATCTAGGGTATTTACGTTTTCTTTGCCACTTCGACTCAAATAGCGATTTTAAAGTTTTAACAAGTGAGTCTAAGTTTTACAAATATTTTACTTATGTCCTTTGGTTTCAATGTACTCTTTTCACTACCAAAACCATCTTTATACTTTGTACTAGTACGTATTTGACTTGTCTTTGACTCACTTACATCTTTGATGGTTGAAGCATAATGTGTTCATTTGATTATATTAGGATACCTTGGTGCTTGAGGGTGTATCCGGAAGGAAACTTTGGACGTTATTTTGCTTAAATAGGTGAGTTCCCTGTTTGTTATATTTTCATTCACTTCATGATTTATGTTATTGTTTGATAAAGTGTTAAGTGCTCTCAATGATTTTAAACGAGTTTTCTAGGCGAGTGTGTACTTTATCGCACTCGACCTAAATGAATGTGAAATTTCAATGATTTAATCATTGAAACGTTAGTTGTGCATGATGTAAGCCTTTTGGCTGAACTGGGCCCTGCCCTTCGTTACCGATCGTCTCGAGCCAGAAGCGGACTCGGTCGGGCGATATGGTGACCCTAGGTGTAAAAGTGGTATGCTCGAGTATTACCTTAAATTCTGGTGGAGTCTGACCAACGTCCAGGAAGGGGGTGAATGAAATGAATGAACGAACGAGGGTTTTACTTGCAAAAATGCATTTTCAAATGATTGGAGAAATAAGGGGAAATGACAGGAGAACGAATGAACGAACGAATGAATGGCTCCCTGTGAGCTCGTATCCTTTTAATGAATGTGTTATTATAGCTCTCCATTGTAAATATTTCCTGAGTTATTGATGCTCTATGTTTAATGTAGTGGATTGATTGTTTGATTATGTGTTTGGAACCTCACTGAGCTTTTAGCTCATCCCTTTTTTTTTTGTTTTCCTTAACAGGGGAAGGCGAGCAAGGACGAGAGCTCTGTATAGACTAGCTTGGTCTAGCTCTTGGTTTCTATAATGGTTCTCGCCCTAATGCTTGGCACGAGCTGGTTGTGTGGCGAATTGAGAACCTTTGTATATTTGATGGTTGTACTTCCTTTTGAGATAGCAATGTATATAAGTTTTGTTTAAGTTTTGGATCGTTGTTATGTTTATTCTTATGGGTTTGTGCTGGTTTTGATTGAGGATGGAAGTGAACGACTGAGTCCTGGCGAGAGTTGGGCAGGCGGTTCGCCGAACCCTTTGGTTCGCCTTAGAGGGAGGTGGGGCTGTCACAGTTGGTATCAGAGCCAGGTTCGCGTGGTCTCTGCGCGGAGTGAGCCTGGATTAAGTGGTGAATAAGTATGAAAGATTAAGTGCTCGTTCGAGCATAAGCTCTGAATTGTGAATGTTATAGGCTTTAAATCTTTTTCGTGGTATCTGAGGATCATAGATAGGTACGTCAGGTAGGAATCTCGATTGTAGATAGTTTACTCTTGGAACTGGCCAGCTCGAGATGTGAATTGTCTTATTTCAGATTCTTGTGCCCGAGTACTCCAGAGTTGAGACGGTGTTAAGTATTTGAGATTTTCATTTTGGGACCATGAATAGGCTTTGTCTGGCTAGAATGAGTACAAGAGGTCAATGGATATCTAGTTTGGATAGTAAGTGACGTGAGAGACCAGACGGGGTATTTAACTGAGACTGGGACGATATCGCCTTTACTTTTGATTTGCCCTTATACCGTTATGACATGACGTTGGTTTGAGTATTTGTGCATATGATCATCTGTCTAATTTGATATGAATTTATGTATTTGATCGTCTGTCTTCTTGATATCTGGTGTGTTATGTGTGTACATGTCTATTTGTGTATTGGTGTGCTAGAATTTGATTACTTTCGTCCATTTACTGCATTTATTCACTAAATTATCTTTTTGGGAAAAGAAAAAAAAAGAGGGGGAAAATATATATGGAGGGAAGACGTAGTCGCGGACGTGATCGTGGCCGTGGGACTAAGCGAGTCCAAGAGCCAATAGAAGAAAGGGAAACAACAGCTGAACCAGTACAAGGACCCAGGGTTGAAGCCAGAGACCAAATGGCAATGACAATTCAACAAATGACAAACATTTTAGCGAGGTTGGTGGACCAACAAGGTCAAATGCCCGTGAATCAACCCCAAAACCCTGAAATAGGAGAAGATCGGGCTCTTGAGAGGTTTGAAAAGTTTGCACCTCCAAAATTCGCTGGAGGGCCTGATCCGGATATCGCTGAACAGTGGTTAGAGGCCATGGTGAATATATTCACAGCTTTGAACTAAACTGAACAGAGACAAGTGAGCTTTGCAGTGTTTCAGTTTGAAGGGCCGGCTCGCGCATGGTGGAATGTGATTAGAGCAAAGTGGAAAAGAGAACGGACTGTATGGACGTGGGTGAACTTTGTAAGAGAATTTAACGAGAAGTACCTCCCACCTTTAGTCCAAGAAAGGAGGGATGATGAATTTATTGGACTACGCCAGGGGACCTTAAGTGTGGCTGAATACGAAACGAAATTCACCAAACTATCCAAGTTTGCTTCCGAATTATTAGCCACGGAACCGAGAAGAGTGAGACGGTTTATACAGGGATTGAATTTGGAAATTCAAGAAGCTCTAGCGGCGGTTCAAGTGAATACGTTTACAGAGGCCCTTGAGAAAGCCCAACGAATCGAGAATGCAAAGGCACAGGTAAAAGCCTCCCAAACCCGGAAAAGAAGTGCCGCGGCCAGTGTGGTTGAGGAACCGGGTGAATCGATAACACCCTCTAAAGTGCAGAAAGTGAAACCGTTCACCCGGCCACCATGGACATTAGGGGCAGTAGATGAAAGGTCTACAAAAGGGAGCCAAATCGGACCTGAGGAAATTTCTCAAGAAAGCCAAAAGATGGCTTCTCACTTGACTTGTGGCTACTGTGGAAATGCCAATCACACCAAGACCGATTGTTGGCGAAAAGGGCGGAAGTGTTTGATTTGCAGAAATGGGGATCATCAAGTTAGCAACTGTACGAGTAGACAGTCACGTGAAGGTAGTACTCCGCGACTGGATGGAGCCAAATCAAAACAAGCGAACGAAAGAGGGAAACGAACTAGTGTACCGGCAAAAGCCTATGCGTTGGATAACCAAACAGTTCCGGACTCGTCTGAAGCAACTGAAGGTAAAATTTCGAGGACGAAATTTCTTAAGGGGGAGAGAGTGTGAGGACCGTAAATCTTCCTTATTTCATAATATTTTTATTTTATTTTCTCGCATGCATTTTCTTCATTATACCCTATTATATTGATTTTCCAGAGATTTTTGAGTTTTCAAATCATTTTCCTAGTTTAAGTTAGTTCATATTAAATTTGAAGTGTATTATGGATGTGGGACCCGCTAGTGTGCTAAGTGCAATATATTTTTGACAACTCATTGGAGTTTTGTATTAAGTGATATTATTTTACAAGGTGCTAGGAGACAATTAGAGGTTAGCTAGATTAATTAGTATGGAGAGACAAGAAGATAAGCTTAAACATTAAAGGAGCCAAGTGTCATGAACCTATTGGGTGTGGACTTTGACCAAACCTTCTTTACCTTTACTAAACATCAAAATTGACCAAAATTTCCTTCATTCTTTTGCTTGCTTGGCCGAACCATAGAGCGGAGAGAAGAGAGAAAATCCATCATCTTGTACATCAATTTCTTTCTCCAATCTTGATTTCCAACCATCAAAATTGTAAATTACTCCATAAAAACTTCTTGCTAGGAAGGATTAAAGGTTTTAGTGGAGTCAATTTGGGAGGAAAGATACTAAGTTACCATCTTTCTAGTGTTCTAAGGTAAGGTTCCAAGAAAACCTCACTTTATTTTTTTTATAATTGCATAGTAGTGGTTTATAGTGTTAAATAGGTAGTTTTGTGGAAGATTTCATGGTTTAAAGTAGTATTATGGTAATTTTTCAATTTTATGGGAATTTTCTGCCCTTATTTGATGCTTAAGCATATGCCATGGATTGATAGCCTTGTTGTGTGTGAAGTGAAGCTTGTATATGCTAGATGTGATTTCCTATGAAAAATTTCAGTTTGTGTAGTCAAATTTCAGTTTTAGGGTTTAATCTGCCCTGTTCTGACCGGATTTATTTGAGCATGTTAGAGGCCAAATAAGGCTTAGGTTAAAACATGAAAGTTGTACTAAATGGTGTTAACAAGATTCCTACAAAATTTCAGCTTAATCCGAGCACTGTACCATGTGAAATGACTGAAATACCCATGAACCCTGTTTCGCGCCCAGATTTTTGTTTTCGTGGAGTTTTCCATTTTTGACCATGAAAATGCATGATTTGGCTTTGGAGGTCTTCATAAGAAATGTAGGTATATGTCTTATCTTTCTAACTCCACTAGAATCACCTCGTTTGGACTTCGGTAGTCTGAGTTATTGTCATTTACGCATAAGGCGGTCAACAAGCCCGAATGTGAGATGCTGGTTCTGTTATTTGAGATTTTGACTTAGATACACTACAAACTGGACTGAGTGGTCTTCATCAAAGTTGTAGGCCTTTGTCTTAGCTTCGAAACCATATAAATTTCACCCCAATCCGATAAGCGTAGCTTCGATTGTATCCGTTACGCAAAACAACGTCAAATCTGTCTTTTGTTTCTTGACTCAACCTTCATTTCCGCACATGCTCCTAGCTTGATTTTGTACTTGTATGACTTGGAGCCTATGGAATGGCTATTGAAATGAGATGATTTTGTGTATGACTTTGGATTTGATTGAGGAAAAGAATAAAGCCATAAATGACTGAAAAATAGGTAAATACAAAGGGCGTGCTGCCCAAATTTACGCTCGAGAACTAGGTCGATATACTTGCGACTTGAGTAAGGCTTGAGAGAGTATACCACGCGAACCATCTAGGGTATTTACGTTTTCTTTGCCACTTCGACTCAAATAGCGATTTTAAAGTTTTAACAAGTGAGTCTAAGTTTTACAAATATTTTACTTATGTCCTTTGGTTTCAATGTACTCTTTTCACTACCAAAACCATCTTTATACTTTGTACTAGTACGTATTTGACTTGTCTTTGACTCACTTACATCTTTGATGGTTGAAGCATAATGTGTTCATTTGATTATATTAGGATACCTTGGTGCTTGAGGGTGTATCCGGAAGGAAACTTTGGACGTTATTTTGCTTAAATAGGTGAGTTCCCTGTTTGTTATATTTTCATTCACTTCATGATTTATGTTATTGTTTGATAAAGTGTTAAGTGCTCTCAATGATTTTAAACGAGTTTTCTAGGCGAGTGTGTACTTTATCGCACTCGACCTAAATGAATGTGAAATTTCAATGATTTAATCATTGAAACGTTAGTTGTGCATGATGTAAGCCTTTTGGCTGAACTGGGCCCTGCCCTTCGTTACCGATCGTCTCGAGCCAGAAGCGGACTCGGTCGGGCGATATGGTGACCCTAGGTGTAAAAGTGGTATGCTCGAGTATTACCTTAAATTCTGGTGGAGTCTGACCAACGTCCAGGAAGGGGGTGAATGAAATGAATGAACGAACGAGGGTTTTACTTGCAAAAATGCATTTTCAAATGATTGGAGAAATAAGGGGAAATGACAGGAGAACGAATGAACGAACGAATGAATGGCTCCCTGTGAGCTCGTATCCTTTTAATGAATGTGTTATTATAGCTCTCCATTGTAAATATTTCCTGAGTTATTGATGCTCTATGTTTAATGTAGTGGATTGATTGTTTGATTATGTGTTTGGAACCTCACTGAGCTTTTAGCTCATCCCTTTTTTTTTTGTTTTCCTTAACAGGGGAAGGCGAGCAAGGACGAGAGCTCTGTATAGACTAGCTTGGTCTAGCTCTTGGTTTCTATAATGGTTCTCGCCCTAATGCTTGGCACGAGCTGGTTGTGTGGCGAATTGAGAACCTTTGTATATTTGATGGTTGTACTTCCTTTTGAGATAGCAATGTATATAAGTTTTGTTTAAGTTTTGGATCGTTGTTATGTTTATTCTTATGGGTTTGTGCTGGTTTTGATTGAGGATGGAAGTGAACGACTGAGTCCTGGCGAGAGTTGGGCAGGCGGTTCGCCGAACCCTTTGGTTCGCCTTAGAGGGAGGTGGGGCTGTCACAGTTGGTATCAGAGCCAGGTTCGCGTGGTCTCTGCGCGGAGTGAGCCTGGATTAAGTGGTGAATAAGTATGAAAGATTAAGTGCTCGTTCGAGCATAAGCTCTGAATTGTGAATGTTATAGGCTTTAAATCTTTTTCGTGGTATCTGAGGATCATAGATAGGTACGTCAGGTAGGAATCTCGATTGTAGATAGTTTACTCTTGGAACTGGCCAGCTCGAGATGTGAATTGTCTTATTTCAGATTCTTGTGCCCGAGTACTCCAGAGTTGAGACGGTGTTAAGTATTTGAGATTTTCATTTTGGGACCATGAATAGGCTTTGTCTGGCTAGAATGAGTACAAGAGGTCAATGGATATCTAGTTTGGATAGTAAGTGACGTGAGAGACCAGACGGGGTATTTAACTGAGACTGGGACGATATCGCCTTTACTTTTGATTTGCCCTTATACCGTTATGACATGACGTTGGTTTGAGTATTTGTGCATATGATCATCTGTCTAATTTGATATGAATTTATGTATTTGATCGTCTGTCTTCTTGATATCTGGTGTGTTATGTGTGTACATGTCTATTTGTGTATTGGTGTGCTAGAATTTGATTACTTTCGTCCATTTACTGCATTTATTCACTAAATTATCTTTTTGGGAAAAGAAAAAAAAAGAGGGGGAAAATATATATGGAGGGAAGACGTAGTCGCGGACGTGATCGTGGCCGTGGGACTAAGCGAGTCCAAGAGCCAATAGAAGAAAGGGAAACAACAGCTGAACCAGTACAAGGACCCAGGGTTGAAGCCAGAGACCAAATGGCAATGACAATTCAACAAATGACAAACATTTTAGCGAGGTTGGTGGACCAACAAGGTCAAATGCCCGTGAATCAACCCCAAAACCCTGAAATAGGAGAAGATCGGGCTCTTGAGAGGTTTGAAAAGTTTGCACCTCCAAAATTCGCTGGAGGGCCTGATCCGGATATCGCTGAACAGTGGTTAGAGGCCATGGTGAATATATTCACAGCTTTGAACTAAACTGAACAGAGACAAGTGAGCTTTGCAGTGTTTCAGTTTGAAGGGCCGGCTCGCGCATGGTGGAATGTGATTAGAGCAAAGTGGAAAAGAGAACGGACTGTATGGACGTGGGTGAACTTTGTAAGAGAATTTAACGAGAAGTACCTCCCACCTCTAGTCCAAGAAAGGAGGGATGATGAATTTATTGGACTACGCCAGGGGACCTTAAGTGTGGCTGAATACGAAACGAAATTCACCAAACTATCCAAGTTTGCTTCCGAATTATTAGCCACGGAACCGAGAAGAGTGAGACGGTTTATACAGGGATTGAATTTGGAAATTCAAGAAGCTCTAGCGGCGGTTCAAGTGAATACGTTTACAGAGGCCCTTGAGAAAGCCCAACGAATCGAGAATGCAAAGGCACAGGTAAAAGCCTCCCAAACCCGGAAAAGAAGTGCCGCGGCCAGTGTGGTTGAGGAACCGGGTGAATCGATAACACCCTCTAAAGTGCAGAAAGTGAAACCGTTCACCCGGCCACCATGGACATTAGGGGCAGTAGATGAAAGGTCTACAAAAGGGAGCCAAATCGGACCTGAGGAAATTTCTCAAGAAAGCCAAAAGATGGCTTCTCACTTGACTTGTGGCTACTGTGGAAATGCCAATCACACCAAGACCGATTGTTGGCGAAAAGGGCGGAAGTGTTTGATTTGCAGAAATGGGGATCATCAAGTTAGCAACTGTACGAGTAGACAGTCACGTGAAGGTAGTACTCCGCGACTGGATGGAGCCAAATCAAAACAAGCGAACGAAAGAGGGAAACGAACTAGTGTACCGGCAAAAGCCTATGCGTTGGATAACCAAACAGTTCCGGACTCGTCTGTAGCAACTGAAGGTAAAATTTCGAGGACGAAATTTCTTAAGGGGGAGAGAGTGTGAGGACCGTAAATCTTCCTTATTTCATAATATTTTTATTTTATTTTCTCGCATGCATTTTCTTCATTATACCCTATTATATTGATTTTTCACAAATTTTTGAGTTTTCAAATCATTTTCCTAGTTTAAGTTAGTTCATATTAAATTTGAAGTGTATTATGGATGTGGGACCCGCTAGTGTGCTAAGTACAATATATTTTTGACAACTCATTGGAGTTTTGTATTAAGTGATATTATTTTACAAGGTGCTAGGAGACAATTAGAGGTTAGCTAGATTAATTAGTATGGAGAGACAAGAAGATAAGCTTAAACATTAAAGGAGCCAAGTGTCATGAACCTATTGGGTGTGGACTTTGACCAAACCTTCTTTACCTTTACTAAACATCAAAATTGACCAAAATTTCCTTCATTCTTTTGCTTGCTTGGCCGAACCATAGAGCGGAGAGAAGAGAGAAAATCCATCATCTTGTACATCAATTTCTTTCTCCAATCTTGATTTCCAACCATCAAAATTGTAAATTACTCCATAAAAACTTCTTGCTAGGAAGGATTAAAGGTTTTAGTGGAGTCAATTTGGGAGGAAAGATACTAAGTTACCATCTTTCTAGTGTTCTAAGGTAAGGTTCCAAGAAAACCTCACTTTATTTTTTTTATAATTGCATAGTAGTGGTTTATAGTGTTAAATAGGTAGTTTTGTGGAAGATTTCATGGTTTAAAGTAGTATTGTGGTAATTTTTCAATTTTATGGGAATTTTCTGCCCTTATTTGATGCTTAAGCATATGCCATGGATTGATAGCCTTGTTGTGTGTGAAGTGAAGCTTGTATATGCTAGATGTGATTTCCTATGAAAAATTTCAGTTTGTGTAGTCAAATTTCAGTTTTAGGGTTTAATCTGCCCTGTTCTGACCGGATTTATTTGAGCATGTTAGAGGCCAAATAAGGCTTAGGTTAAAACATGAAAGTTGTACTAAATGGTGTTAACAAGATTCCTACAAAATTTCAGCTTAATCCGAGCACTGTACCATGTGAAATGACTGAAATACCCATGAACCCTGTTTCGCGCCCAGATTTTTGTTTTCGTGGAGTTTTCCATTTTTGACCATGAAAATGCATGATTTGGCTTTGGAGGTCTTCATAAGAAATGTAGGTATATGTCTTATCTTTCTAACTCCACTAGAATCACCTCGTTTGGACTTCGGTAGTCTGAGTTATTGTCATTTACGCATAAGGCGGTCAACAAGCCCGAATGTGAGATGCTGGTTCTGTTATTTGAGATTTTGACTTAGATACGCTACAAACTGGACTGAGTGGTCTTCATCAAAGTTGTAGGCCTTTGTCTTAGCTTCGAAACCATATAAATTTCACCCCAATCCGATAAGCGTAGCTTCGATTGTATCCGTTACGCAAAACAACGTCAAATCTGTCTTTTGTTTCTTGACTCAACCTTCATTTCCGCACATGGTCCTAGCTTGATTTTGTACTTGTATGACTTGGAGCCTATGGAATGGCTATTGAAATGAGATGATTTTGTGTATGACTTTGGATTTGATTGAGGAAAAGAATAAAGCCATAAATGACTGAAAAATAGGTAAATACAAAGGGCGTGCTGCCCAAATTTACGCTCGAGAACTAGGTCTATATACTTGCGACTTGAGTAAGGCTTGAGAGAGTATACCACGCGAACCATCTAGGGTATTTACGTTTTCTTTGCCACTTCGACTCAAATAGCGATTTTAAAGTTTTAACAAGTGAGTCTAAGTTTTACAAATATTTTACTTATGTCCTTTGGTTTCAATGTACTCTTTTCACTACCAAAGCCATCTTTATACTTTGTACTAGTACGTATTTGACTTGTCTTTGACTCACTTACATCTTTGATGGTTGAAGCATAATGTGTTCATTTGATTATATTAGGATACCTTGGTGCTTGAGGGTGTATCCGGAAGGAAACTTTGGACGTTATTTTGCTTAAATAGGTGAGTTCCCTGTTTGTTATATTTTCATTCACTTCATGATTTATGTTATTGTTTGATAAAGTGTTAAGTGCTCTCAATGATTTTAAACGAGTTTTCTAGGCGAGTGTGTACTTTATCGCACTCGACCTAAATGAATGTGAAATTTCAATGATTTAATCATTGAAACGTTAGTTGTGCATGATGTAAGCCTTTTGGCTGAACTGGGCCCTGCCCTTCGTTACCGATCGTCTCGAGCCAGAAGCGGACTCGGTCGGGCGATATGGTGACCCTAGGTGTAAAAGTGGTATGCTCGAGTATTACCTTAAATTCTGGTGGAGTCTGACCAACGTCCAGGAAGGGGGTGAATGAAATGAATGAACGAACGAGGGTTTTACTTGCAAAAATGCATTTTCAAATGATTGGAGAAATAAGGGGAAATGACAGGAGAACGAATGAACGAACGAATGAATGGCTCCCTGTGAGCTCGTATCCTTTTAATGAATGTGTTATTATAGCTCTCCATTGTAAATATTTCCTGAGTTATTGATGCTCTATGTTTAATGTAGTGGATTGATTGTTTGATTATGTGTTTGGAACCTCACTGAGCTTTTAGCTCATCCCTTTTTTTTTTGTTTTCCTTAACAGGGGAAGGCGAGCAAGGACGAGAGCTCTGTATAGACTAGCTTGGTCTAGCTCTTGGTTTCTGTAATGGTTCTCGCCCTAATGCTTGGCACGAGCTGGTTGTGTGGCGAATTGAGAACCTTTGTATATTTGATGGTTGTACTTCCTTTTGAGATAGCAATGTATATAAGTTTTGTTTAAGTTTTGGATCGTTGTTATGTTTATTCTTATGGGTTTGTGCTGGTTTTGATTGAGGATGGAAGTGAACGACTGAGTCCTGGCGAGAGTTGGGCAGGCGGTTCGCCGAACCCTTTGGTTCGCCTTAGAGGGAGGTGGGGCTGTCACAGTTGGTATCAGAGCCAGGTTCGCGTGGTCTCTGCGCGGAGTGAGCCTGGATTAAGTGGTGAATAAGTATGAAAGATTAAGTGCTCGTTCGAGCATAAGCTCTGAATTGTGAATGTTATAGGCTTTAAATCTTTTTCGTGGTATCTGAGGATCATAGATAGGTACGTCAGGTAGGAATCTCGATTGTAGATAGTTTACTCTTGGAACTGGCCAGCTCGAGATGTGAATTGTCTTATTTCAGATTCTTGTGCCCGAGTACTCCAGAGTTGAGACGGTGTTAAGTATTTGAGATTTTCATTTTGGGACCATGAATAGGCTTTGTCTGGCTAGAATGAGTACAAGAGGTCAATGGATATCTAGTTTGGATAGTAAGTGACGTGAGAGACCAGACGGGGTATTTAACTGAGACTGGGACGATATCGCCTTTACTTTTGATTTGCCCTTATACCGTTATGACATGACGTTGGTTTGAGTATTTGTGCATATGATCATCTGTCTAATTTGATATGAATTTATGTATTTGATCGTCTGTCTTCTTGATATCTGGTGTGTTATGTGTGTACATGTCTATTTGTGTATTGGTGTGCTAGAATTTGATTACTTTCGTCCATTTACTGCATTTATTCACTAAATTATCTTTTTGGGAAAAGAAAAAAAAAGAGGGGGAAAATATATATGGAGGGAAGACGTAGTCGCGGACGTGATCGTGGCCGTGGGACTAAGCGAGTCCAAGAGCCAATAGAAGAAAGGGAAACAACAGCTGAACCAGTACAAGGACCCAGGGTTGAAGCCAGAGACCAAATGGCAATGACAATTCAACAAATGACAAACATTTTAGCGAGGTTGGTGGACCAACAAGGTCAAATGCCCGTGAATCAACCCCAAAACCCTGAAATAGGAGAAGATCGGGCTCTTGAGAGGTTTGAAAAGTTTGCACCTCCAAAATTCGCTGGAGGGCCTGATCCGGATATCGCTGAACAGTGGTTAGAGGCCATGGTGAATATATTCACAGCTTTGAACTAAACTGAACAGAGACAAGTGAGCTTTGCAGTGTTTCAGTTTGAAGGGCCGGCTCGCGCATGGTGGAATGTGATTAGAGCAAAGTGGAAAAGAGAACGGACTGTATGGACGTGGGTGAACTTTGTAAGAGAATTTAACGAGAAGTACCTCCCACCTCTAGTCCAAGAAAGGAGGGATGATGAATTTATTGGACTACGCCAGGGGACCTTAAGTGTGGCTGAATACGAAACGAAATTCACCAAACTATCCAAGTTTGCTTCCGAATTATTAGCCACGGAACCGAGAAGAGTGAGACGGTTTATACAGGGATTGAATTTGGAAATTCAAGAAGCTCTAGCGGCGGTTCAAGTGAATACGTTTACAGAGGCCCTTGAGAAAGCCCAACGAATCGAGAATGCAAAGGCACAGGTAAAAGCCTCCCAAACCCGGAAAAGAAGTGCCGCGGCCAGTGTGGTTGAGGAACCGGGTGAATCGATAACACCCTCTAAAGTGCAGAAAGTGAAACCGTTCACCCGGCCACCATGGACATTAGGGGCAGTAGATGAAAGGTCTACAAAAGGGAGCCAAATCGGACCTGAGGAAATTTCTCAAGAAAGCCAAAAGATGGCTTCTCACTTGACTTGTGGCTACTGTGGAAATGCCAATCACACCAAGACCGATTGTTGGCGAAAAGGGCGGAAGTGTTTGATTTGCAGAAATGGGGATCATCAAGTTAGCAACTGTACGAGTAGACAGTCACGTGAAGGTAGTACTCCGCGACTGGATGGAGCCAAATCAAAACAAGCGAACGAAAGAGGGAAACGAACTAGTGTACCGGCAAAAGCCTATGCGTTGGATAACCAAACAGTTCCGGACTCGTCTGTAGCAACTGAAGGTAAAATTTCGAGGACGAAATTTCTTAAGGGGGAGAGAGTGTGAGGACCGTAAATCTTCCTTATTTCATAATATTTTTATTTTATTTTCTCGCATGCATTTTCTTCATTATACCCTATTATATTGATTTTTCACAAATTTTTGAGTTTTCAAATCATTTTCCTAGTTTAAGTTAGTTCATATTAAATTTGAAGTGTATTATGGATGTGGGACCCGCTAGTGTGCTAAGTACAATATATTTTTGACAACTCATTGGAGTTTTGTATTAAGTGATATTATTTTACAAGGTGCTAGGAGACAATTAGAGGTTAGCTAGATTAATTAGTATGGAGAGACAAGAAGATAAGCTTAAACATTAAAGGAGCCAAGTGTCATGAACCTATTGGGTGTGGACTTTGACCAAACCTTCTTTACCTTTACTAAACATCAAAATTGACCAAAATTTCCTTCATTCTTTTGCTTGCTTGGCCGAACCATAGAGCGGAGAGAAGAGAGAAAATCCATCATCTTGTACATCAATTTCTTTCTCCAATCTTGATTTCCAACCATCAAAATTGTAAATTACTCCATAAAAACTTCTTGCTAGGAAGGATTAAAGGTTTTAGTGGAGTCAATTTGGGAGGAAAGATACTAAGTTACCATCTTTCTAGTGTTCTAAGGTAAGGTTCCAAGAAAACCTCACTTTATTTTTTTTATAATTGCATAGTAGTGGTTTATAGTGTTAAATAGGTAGTTTTGTGGAAGATTTCATGGTTTAAAGTAGTATTGTGGTAATTTTTCAATTTTATGGGAATTTTCTGCCCTTATTTGATGCTTAAGCATATGCCATGGATTGATAGCCTTGTTGTGTGTGAAGTGAAGCTTGTATATGCTAGATGTGATTTCCTATGAAAAATTTCAGTTTGTGTAGTCAAATTTCAGTTTTAGGGTTTAATCTGCCCTGTTCTGACCGGATTTATTTGAGCATGTTAGAGGCCAAATAAGGCTTAGGTTAAAACATGAAAGTTGTACTAAATGGTGTTAACAAGATTCCTACAAAATTTCAGCTTAATCCGAGCACTGTACCATGTGAAATGACTGAAATACCCATGAACCCTGTTTCGCGCCCAGATTTTTGTTTTCGTGGAGTTTTCCATTTTTGACCATGAAAATGCATGATTTGGCTTTGGAGGTCTTCATAAGAAATGTAGGTATATGTCTTATCTTTCTAACTCCACTAGAATCACCTCGTTTGGACTTCGGTAGTCTGAGTTATTGTCATTTACGCATAAGGCGGTCAACAAGCCCGAATGTGAGATGCTGGTTCTGTTATTTGAGATTTTGACTTAGATACGCTACAAACTGGACTGAGTGGTCTTCATCAAAGTTGTAGGCCTTTGTCTTAGCTTCGAAACCATATAAATTTCACCCCAATCCGATAAGCGTAGCTTCGATTGTATCCGTTACGCAAAACAACGTCAAATCTGTCTTTTGTTTCTTGACTCAACCTTCATTTCCGCACATGGTCCTAGCTTGATTTTGTACTTGTATGACTTGGAGCCTATGGAATGGCTATTGAAATGAGATGATTTTGTGTATGACTTTGGATTTGATTGAGGAAAAGAATAAAGCCATAAATGACTGAAAAATAGGTAAATACAAAGGGCGTGCTGCCCAAATTTACGCTCGAGAACTAGGTCTATATACTTGCGACTTGAGTAAGGCTTGAGAGAGTATACCACGCGAACCATCTAGGGTATTTACGTTTTCTTTGCCACTTCGACTCAAATAGCGATTTTAAAGTTTTAACAAGTGAGTCTAAGTTTTACAAATATTTTACTTATGTCCTTTGGTTTCAATGTACTCTTTTCACTACCAAAGCCATCTTTATACTTTGTACTAGTACGTATTTGACTTGTCTTTGACTCACTTACATCTTTGATGGTTGAAGCATAATGTGTTCATTTGATTATATTAGGATACCTTGGTGCTTGAGGGTGTATCCGGAAGGAAACTTTGGACGTTATTTTGCTTAAATAGGTGAGTTCCCTGTTTGTTATATTTTCATTCACTTCATGATTTATGTTATTGTTTGATAAAGTGTTAAGTGCTCTCAATGATTTTAAACGAGTTTTCTAGGCGAGTGTGTACTTTATCGCACTCGACCTAAATGAATGTGAAATTTCAATGATTTAATCATTGAAACGTTAGTTGTGCATGATGTAAGCCTTTTGGCTGAACTGGGCCCTGCCCTTCGTTACCGATCGTCTCGAGCCAGAAGCGGACTCGGTCGGGCGATATGGTGACCCTAGGTGTAAAAGTGGTATGCTCGAGTATTACCTTAAATTCTGGTGGAGTCTGACCAACGTCCAGGAAGGGGGTGAATGAAATGAATGAACGAACGAGGGTTTTACTTGCAAAAATGCATTTTCAAATGATTGGAGAAATAAGGGGAAATGACAGGAGAACGAATGAACGAACGAATGAATGGCTCCCTGTGAGCTCGTATCCTTTTAATGAATGTGTTATTATAGCTCTCCATTGTAAATATTTCCTGAGTTATTGATGCTCTATGTTTAATGTAGTGGATTGATTGTTTGATTATGTGTTTGGAACCTCACTGAGCTTTTAGCTCATCCCTTTTTTTTTTGTTTTCCTTAACAGGGGAAGGCGAGCAAGGACGAGAGCTCTGTATAGACTAGCTTGGTCTAGCTCTTGGTTTCTGTAATGGTTCTCGCCCTAATGCTTGGCACGAGCTGGTTGTGTGGCGAATTGAGAACCTTTGTATATTTGATGGTTGTACTTCCTTTTGAGATAGCAATGTATATAAGTTTTGTTTAAGTTTTGGATCGTTGTTATGTTTATTCTTATGGGTTTGTGCTGGTTTTGATTGAGGATGGAAGTGAACGACTGAGTCCTGGCGAGAGTTGGGCAGGCGGTTCGCCGAACCCTTTGGTTCGCCTTAGAGGGAGGTGGGGCTGTCACAGTTGGTATCAGAGCCAGGTTCGCGTGGTCTCTGCGCGGAGTGAGCCTGGATTAAGTGGTGAATAAGTATGAAAGATTAAGTGCTCGTTCGAGCATAAGCTCTGAATTGTGAATGTTATAGGCTTTAAATCTTTTTCGTGGTATCTGAGGATCATAGATAGGTACGTCAGGTAGGAATCTCGATTGTAGATAGTTTACTCTTGGAACTGGCCAGCTCGAGATGTGAATTGTCTTATTTCAGATTCTTGTGCCCGAGTACTCCAGAGTTGAGACGGTGTTAAGTATTTGAGATTTTCATTTTGGGACCATGAATAGGCTTTGTCTGGCTAGAATGAGTACAAGAGGTCAATGGATATCTAGTTTGGATAGTAAGTGACGTGAGAGACCAGACGGGGTATTTAACTGAGACTGGGACGATATCGCCTTTACTTTTGATTTGCCCTTATACCGTTATGACATGACGTTGGTTTGAGTATTTGTGCATATGATCATCTGTCTAATTTGATATGAATTTATGTATTTGATCGTCTGTCTTCTTGATATCTGGTGTGTTATGTGTGTACATGTCTATTTGTGTATTGGTGTGCTAGAATTTGATTACTTTCGTCCATTTACTGCATTTATTCACTAAATTATCTTTTTGGGAAAAGAAAAAAAAAGAGGGGGAAAATATATATGGAGGGAAGACGTAGTCGCGGACGTGATCGTGGCCGTGGGACTAAGCGAGTCCAAGAGCCAATAGAAGAAAGGGAAACAACAGCTGAACCAGTACAAGGACCCAGGGTTGAAGCCAGAGACCAAATGGCAATGACAATTCAACAAATGACAAACATTTTAGCGAGGTTGGTGGACCAACAAGGTCAAATGCCCGTGAATCAACCCCAAAACCCTGAAATAGGAGAAGATCGGGCTCTTGAGAGGTTTGAAAAGTTTGCACCTCCAAAATTCGCTGGAGGGCCTGATCCGGATATCGCTGAACAGTGGTTAGAGGCCATGGTGAATATATTCACAGCTTTGAACTAAACTGAACAGAGACAAGTGAGCTTTGCAGTGTTTCAGTTTGAAGGGCCGGCTCGCGCATGGTGGAATGTGATTAGAGCAAAGTGGAAAAGAGAACGGACTGTATGGACGTGGGTGAACTTTGTAAGAGAATTTAACGAGAAGTACCTCCCACCTCTAGTCCAAGAAAGGAGGGATGATGAATTTATTGGACTACGCCAGGGGACCTTAAGTGTGGCTGAATACGAAACGAAATTCACCAAACTATCCAAGTTTGCTTCCGAATTATTAGCCACGGAACCGAGAAGAGTGAGACGGTTTATACAGGGATTGAATTTGGAAATTCAAGAAGCTCTAGCGGCGGTTCAAGTGAATACGTTTACAGAGGCCCTTGAGAAAGCCCAACGAATCGAGAATGCAAAGGCACAGGTAAAAGCCTCCCAAACCCGGAAAAGAAGTGCCGCGGCCAGTGTGGTTGAGGAACCGGGTGAATCGATAACACCCTCTAAAGTGCAGAAAGTGAAACCGTTCACCCGGCCACCATGGACATTAGGGGCAGTAGATGAAAGGTCTACAAAAGGGAGCCAAATCGGACCTGAGGAAATTTCTCAAGAAAGCCAAAAGATGGCTTCTCACTTGACTTGTGGCTACTGTGGAAATGCCAATCACACCAAGACCGATTGTTGGCGAAAAGGGCGGAAGTGTTTGATTTGCAGAAATGGGGATCATCAAGTTAGCAACTGTACGAGTAGACAGTCACGTGAAGGTAGTACTCCGCGACTGGATGGAGCCAAATCAAAACAAGCGAACGAAAGAGGGAAACGAACTAGTGTACCGGCAAAAGCCTATGCGTTGGATAACCAAACAGTTCCGGACTCGTCTGTAGCAACTGAAGGTAAAATTTCGAGGACGAAATTTCTTAAGGGGGAGAGAGTGTGAGGACCGTAAATCTTCCTTATTTCATAATATTTTTATTTTATTTTCTCGCATGCATTTTCTTCA
The DNA here is from genome assembly GCF_036785885.1 of Coffea arabica. Classification (NCBI taxonomy): domain Eukaryota; kingdom Viridiplantae; phylum Streptophyta; class Magnoliopsida; order Gentianales; family Rubiaceae; genus Coffea; species Coffea arabica. The sequence goes on along the minus strand of NC_092331.1, from coordinate 48,037,459 downwards.
TTATACCCTATTATATTGATTTTTCACAAATTTTTGAGTTTTCAAATCATTTTCCTAGTTTAAGTTAGTTCATATTAAATTTGAAGTGTATTATGGATGTGGGACCCGCTAGTGTGCTAAGTACAATATATTTTTGACAACTCATTGGAGTTTTGTATTAAGTGATATTATTTTACAAGGTGCTAGGAGACAATTAGAGGTTAGCTAGATTAATTAGTATGGAGAGACAAGAAGATAAGCTTAAACATTAAAGGAGCCAAGTGTCATGAACCTATTGGGTGTGGACTTTGACCAAACCTTCTTTACCTTTACTAAACATCAAAATTGACCAAAATTTCCTTCATTCTTTTGCTTGCTTGGCCGAACCATAGAGCGGAGAGAAGAGAGAAAATCCATCATCTTGTACATCAATTTCTTTCTCCAATCTTGATTTCCAACCATCAAAATTGTAAATTACTCCATAAAAACTTCTTGCTAGGAAGGATTAAAGGTTTTAGTGGAGTCAATTTGGGAGGAAAGATACTAAGTTACCATCTTTCTAGTGTTCTAAGGTAAGGTTCCAAGAAAACCTCACTTTATTTTTTTTATAATTGCATAGTAGTGGTTTATAGTGTTAAATAGGTAGTTTTGTGGAAGATTTCATGGTTTAAAGTAGTATTGTGGTAATTTTTCAATTTTATGGGAATTTTCTGCCCTTATTTGATGCTTAAGCATATGCCATGGATTGATAGCCTTGTTGTGTGTGAAGTGAAGCTTGTATATGCTAGATGTGATTTCCTATGAAAAATTTCAGTTTGTGTAGTCAAATTTCAGTTTTAGGGTTTAATCTGCCCTGTTCTGACCGGATTTATTTGAGCATGTTAGAGGCCAAATAAGGCTTAGGTTAAAACATGAAAGTTGTACTAAATGGTGTTAACAAGATTCCTACAAAATTTCAGCTTAATCCGAGCACTGTACCATGTGAAATGACTGAAATACCCATGAACCCTGTTTCGCGCCCAGATTTTTGTTTTCGTGGAGTTTTCCATTTTTGACCATGAAAATGCATGATTTGGCTTTGGAGGTCTTCATAAGAAATGTAGGTATATGTCTTATCTTTCTAACTCCACTAGAATCACCTCGTTTGGACTTCGGTAGTCTGAGTTATTGTCATTTACGCATAAGGCGGTCAACAAGCCCGAATGTGAGATGCTGGTTCTGTTATTTGAGATTTTGACTTAGATACGCTACAAACTGGACTGAGTGGTCTTCATCAAAGTTGTAGGCCTTTGTCTTAGCTTCGAAACCATATAAATTTCACCCCAATCCGATAAGCGTAGCTTCGATTGTATCCGTTACGCAAAACAACGTCAAATCTGTCTTTTGTTTCTTGACTCAACCTTCATTTCCGCACATGGTCCTAGCTTGATTTTGTACTTGTATGACTTGGAGCCTATGGAATGGCTATTGAAATGAGATGATTTTGTGTATGACTTTGGATTTGATTGAGGAAAAGAATAAAGCCATAAATGACTGAAAAATAGGTAAATACAAAGGGCGTGCTGCCCAAATTTACGCTCGAGAACTAGGTCTATATACTTGCGACTTGAGTAAGGCTTGAGAGAGTATACCACGCGAACCATCTAGGGTATTTACGTTTTCTTTGCCACTTCGACTCAAATAGCGATTTTAAAGTTTTAACAAGTGAGTCTAAGTTTTACAAATATTTTACTTATGTCCTTTGGTTTCAATGTACTCTTTTCACTACCAAAGCCATCTTTATACTTTGTACTAGTACGTATTTGACTTGTCTTTGACTCACTTACATCTTTGATGGTTGAAGCATAATGTGTTCATTTGATTATATTAGGATACCTTGGTGCTTGAGGGTGTATCCGGAAGGAAACTTTGGACGTTATTTTGCTTAAATAGGTGAGTTCCCTGTTTGTTATATTTTCATTCACTTCATGATTTATGTTATTGTTTGATAAAGTGTTAAGTGCTCTCAATGATTTTAAACGAGTTTTCTAGGCGAGTGTGTACTTTATCGCACTCGACCTAAATGAATGTGAAATTTCAATGATTTAATCATTGAAACGTTAGTTGTGCATGATGTAAGCCTTTTGGCTGAACTGGGCCCTGCCCTTCGTTACCGATCGTCTCGAGCCAGAAGCGGACTCGGTCGGGCGATATGGTGACCCTAGGTGTAAAAGTGGTATGCTCGAGTATTACCTTAAATTCTGGTGGAGTCTGACCAACGTCCAGGAAGGGGGTGAATGAAATGAATGAACGAACGAGGGTTTTACTTGCAAAAATGCATTTTCAAATGATTGGAGAAATAAGGGGAAATGACAGGAGAACGAATGAACGAACGAATGAATGGCTCCCTGTGAGCTCGTATCCTTTTAATGAATGTGTTATTATAGCTCTCCATTGTAAATATTTCCTGAGTTATTGATGCTCTATGTTTAATGTAGTGGATTGATTGTTTGATTATGTGTTTGGAACCTCACTGAGCTTTTAGCTCATCCCTTTTTTTTTTGTTTTCCTTAACAGGGGAAGGCGAGCAAGGACGAGAGCTCTGTATAGACTAGCTTGGTCTAGCTCTTGGTTTCTGTAATGGTTCTCGCCCTAATGCTTGGCACGAGCTGGTTGTGTGGCGAATTGAGAACCTTTGTATATTTGATGGTTGTACTTCCTTTTGAGATAGCAATGTATATAAGTTTTGTTTAAGTTTTGGATCGTTGTTATGTTTATTCTTATGGGTTTGTGCTGGTTTTGATTGAGGATGGAAGTGAACGACTGAGTCCTGGCGAGAGTTGGGCAGGCGGTTCGCCGAACCCTTTGGTTCGCCTTAGAGGGAGGTGGGGCTGTCACAGTTGGTATCAGAGCCAGGTTCGCGTGGTCTCTGCGCGGAGTGAGCCTGGATTAAGTGGTGAATAAGTATGAAAGATTAAGTGCTCGTTCGAGCATAAGCTCTGAATTGTGAATGTTATAGGCTTTAAATCTTTTTCGTGGTATCTGAGGATCATAGATAGGTACGTCAGGTAGGAATCTCGATTGTAGATAGTTTACTCTTGGAACTGGCCAGCTCGAGATGTGAATTGTCTTATTTCAGATTCTTGTGCCCGAGTACTCCAGAGTTGAGACGGTGTTAAGTATTTGAGATTTTCATTTTGGGACCATGAATAGGCTTTGTCTGGCTAGAATGAGTACAAGAGGTCAATGGATATCTAGTTTGGATAGTAAGTGACGTGAGAGACCAGACGGGGTATTTAACTGAGACTGGGACGATATCGCCTTTACTTTTGATTTGCCCTTATACCGTTATGACATGACATTGGTTTGAGTATTTGTGCATATGATCATCTGTCTAATTTGATATGAATTTATGTATTTGATCGTCTGTCTTCTTGATATCTGGTGTGTTATGTGTGTACATGTCTATTTGTGTATTGGTGTGCTAGAATTTGATTACTTTCGTCCATTTACTGCATTTATTCACTAAATTATCTTTTTGGGAAAAGAAAAAAAAAGAGGGGGAAAATATATATGGAGGGAAGACGTAGTCGCGGACGTGATCGTGGCCGTGGGACTAAGCGAGTCCAAGAGCCAATAGAAGAAAGGGAAACAACAGCTGAACCAGTACAAGGACCCAGGGTTGAAGCCAGAGACCAAATGGCAACGACAATTCAACAAATGACAAACATTTTAGCGAGGTTGGTGGACCAACAAGGTCAAATGCCCGTGAATCAACCCCAAAACCCTGAAATAGGAGAAGATCGGGCTCTTGAGAGGTTTGAAAAGTTTGCACCTCCAAAATTCGCTGGAGGGCCTGATCCGGATATCGCTGAACAGTGGTTAGAGGCCATGGTGAATATATTCACAGCTTTGAACTAAACTGAACAGAGACAAGTGAGCTTTGCAGTGTTTCAGTTTGAAGGGCCGGCTCGCGCATGGTGGAATGTGATTAGAGCAAAGTGGAAAAGAGAACGGACTGTATGGACGTGGGTGAACTTTGTAAGAGAATTTAACGAGAAGTACCTCCCACCTTTAGTCCAAGAAAGGAGGGATGATGAATTTATTGGACTACGCCAGGGGACCTTAAGTGTGGCTGAATACGAAACGAAATTCACCAAACTATCCAAGTTTGCTTCCGAATTATTAGCCACGGAACCGAGAAGAGTGAGACGGTTTATACAGGGATTGAATTTGGAAATTCAAGAAGCTCTAGCGGCGGTTCAAGTGAATACGTTTACAGAGGCCCTTGAGAAAGCCCAACGAATCGAGAATGCAAAGGCACAGGTAAAAGCCTCCCAAACCCGGAAAAGAAGTGCCGCGGCCAGTGTGGTTGAGGAACCGGGTGAATCGATAACACCCTCTAAAGTGCAGAAAGTGAAACCGTTCACCCGGCCACCATGGACATTAGGGGCAGTAGATGAAAGGTCTACAAAAGGGAGCCAAATCGGACCTGAGGAAATTTCTCAAGAAAGCCAAAAGATGGCTTCTCACTTGACTTGTGGCTACTGTGGAAATGCCAATCACACCAAGACCGATTGTTGGCGAAAAGGGCGGAAGTGTTTGATTTGCAGAAATGGGGATCATCAAGTTAGCAACTGTCCGAGTAGACAGTCACGTGAAGGTAGTACTCCGCGACTGGATGGAGCCAAATCAAAACAAGCGAACGAAAGAGGGAAACGAACTAGTGTACCGGCAAAAGCCTATGCGTTGGATAACCAAACAGTTCCGGACTCGTCTGAAGCAACTGAAGGTAAAATTTCGAGGACGAAATTTCTTAAGGGGGAGAGAGTGTGAGGACCGTAAATCTTCCTTATTTCATAATATTTTTATTTTATTTTCTCGCATGCATTTTCTTCATTATACCCTATTATATTGATTTTCCAGAGATTTTTGAGTTTTCAAATCATTTTCCTAGTTTAAGTTAGTTCATATTAAATTTGAAGTGTATTATGGATGTGGGACCCGCTAGTGTGCTAAGTGCAATATATTTTTGACAACTCATTGGAGTTTTGTATTAAGTGATATTATTTTACAAGGTGCTAGGAGACAATTAGAGGTTAGCTAGATTAATTAGTATGGAGAGACAAGAAGATAAGCTTAAACATTAAAGGAGCCAAGTGTCATGAACCTATTGGGTGTGGACTTTGACCAAACCTTCTTTACCTTTACTAAACATCAAAATTGACCAAAATTTCCTTCATTCTTTTGCTTGCTTGGCCGAACCATAGAGCGGAGAGAAGAGAGAAAATCCATCATCTTGTACATCAATTTCTTTCTCCAATCTTGATTTCCAACCATCAAAATTGTAAATTACTCCATAAAAACTTCTTGCTAGGAAGGATTAAAGGTTTTAGTGGAGTCAATTTGGGAGGAAAGATACTAAGTTACCATCTTTCTAGTGTTCTAAGGTAAGGTTCCAAGAAAACCTCACTTTATTTTTTTTATAATTGCATAGTAGTGGTTTATAGTGTTAAATAGGTAGTTTTGTGGAAGATTTCATGGTTTAAAGTAGTATTATGGTAATTTTTCAATTTTATGGGAATTTTCTGCCCTTATTTGATGCTTAAGCATATGCCATGGATTGATAGCCTTGTTGTGTGTGAAGTGAAGCTTGTATATGCTAGATGTGATTTCCTATGAAAAATTTCAGTTTGTGTAGTCAAATTTCAGTTTTAGGGTTTAATCTGCCCTGTTCTGACCGGATTTATTTGAGCATGTTAGAGGCCAAATAAGGCTTAGGTTAAAACATGAAAGTTGTACTAAATGGTGTTAACAAGATTCCTACAAAATTTCAGCTTAATCCGAGCACTGTACCATGTGAAATGACTGAAATACCCATGAACCCTGTTTCGCGCCCAGATTTTTGTTTTCGTGGAGTTTTCGATTTTTGACCATAAAAATGCATGATTTGGCTTTGGAGGTCTTCATAAGAAATGTAGGTATATGTCTTATATTTCCAACTCCCCTAGAATCACCTCGTTTGGACTTCGGTAGTCTGAGTTATTGTCATTTACGCATAAGGCGGTCAACAAGCCCGAATGTGAGATGCTGGTTCTATTATTTGAGATTTTGACTTAGATACACTATAAACTGGACTGAGTGGTCTTCATTAAAGTTGTAGGCCATTGTCTTAGTTTCGAAACGGTATAAATTTCACCCCAATCCTACAAGCGTAGCTTCGGTTGTGTCCGTTACGCAAAACAACGTCAAATCTGTCTTTTGTTTCTTGACTCAACCTTCATTTCCGCACATGCTCCTATAAGCCTTTTGGCTGAACTGGGCCCTGCCCTTCGTTACCGATCGTCTCGAGCCAGAAGCGGACTCGGTCGGGCGATATGGTGACCCTGGGTGTAAAAGTGGTATACTCGAGTATTACCTTGAATTCTGGTGGAGCCTGGCCAACGTCCAGGAAGGGGGTGAATGAAATGAATGAACGAACGAGGGTTTTACTTACAAAAATGCATTTTCAAATGATTGGAGGAATAAGGGGAAATGACAGGAGAACGAATGGCTCCCTGTGAGCCCGTATCCTTTTAATGAATGTGTTATTATAGCTTTCCATTGTAAATATTTCCTGAGTTATTGATGCTCTATGTTTAATGTAGTGGATTGATTGTTTGATTATGTGTTCGGAACCTCACTGAGCTTTAGCTCATCCCTTTTGTTTTGTTTTCCTTAACAGGGGAAGGCGAGCAAGGACGAGAGCTCTGTATAGACTGGCTTGGTCTAGCTCTTGGTTTCTGTAATGATTCTCGCCCTAGTGCTTGGCACGGGCTGGTTGTTTGGTGAATTGAGAACCTTTGTATATTCGATGGTTGTACTTCCTTTTGAGATAGCAATGTATATAAGTTTTGTTTAAGTTTTGGATCGTTGTTATGTTTATTCTTATGGGTTTGTGCTGGTTTTGATTGAGGATGGAAGTGAACGACTGAGTCCCGGCGAGAACTGGGCAGGCGGTCCGCCGAACCCTTTGGTTCGCCTTAGGGGGAGGTGGGGCTGTCACAATTCACCTCTTCTTTTAGAATTACCTAAAAATTCAAGAAATCATTCAATCAAGCACCTTTTCATTCATTAGGTAATCTAAGTTACTCACATAAATTTCAAAAACTCCCACTAAGCTAATTAAAATGCTACTTTTGGCTACTTAATATGTAACTTTGTTACCAAACCAAATTAAGCATAAAACTATCAAGAATTCACCAAATAAATACAATAAATGCAAATCACAAAATATATTTATCATTAACAATCACCAATAGCATCAATAAGCTCAAATTAATGCACCTAACTTCACATATTAAAAATTGCCTAAAAATAGAAAATATTTAATCATGGCAAAATGCAAATAACAAAGTTAGGTGAAGATTTGTTACCTCAAGGTGGTTTGGTGATGTTCAGAGATGAATATGATGTGAAAACCCCCAAGAAACTTACTCCAATTTGACCTCAATTGAGTGATTCAATAAAGTGCAACCCTAACTATTGGTATGCTTGAAACCACTTCAGAGTTGTTTTTGAAAAACTATGAACTATGAAATTCACTCTAGAGGATGGGAGAAAGTGATTTGGTGAAGGTTATTTGAAGATTAAATGGTGAAAAGTGGTGTTTTAGTGAGTGATGTGTGTTTGAGGTTGAAGATTATAGCCAGAATCCGGCCGATTTTGGCCGGATATCCGGCCGGATTCTGGCCAGTGAGCTGGAAAAAAAATTCTGATTGCAGAAGTGGATCCGAGCTCGGATCCATTGAATCTGCACTTATTGCAGAATTTTTGTAATTTTCAGTTTGACCCCAATTCTCCAAAATACACCCTAGATCATTTCTATGTCAAAATAAATCGTTCACGCACATGTAAAATGATCTAAACATGCATTCTAAACCTCTTTAATGCAACAAAAACCACAATTACTGAATTTGAGATGTTGAGATCTTTGATTAAACTTCGCCTTTTTCACCTCATTTGGTCACTTTTGCATCTTTTTCCAAAACCTACAAATGAAAAATAACAAAATAACTTAAACTCATACTTTAAACATAAAATCACTCCAAAGTAACACGAACTTAAACAAACATTGGGTTGCCTCCCAATAAGCGCTTCTTTAAAGTCAATAGCTTGACTATTTCACCTCATTTTTTCAAGGAGGCTTTGTTAGCGAATAATCCACCATTTTTGGTCATGGTGGATCATTAAATGGTGACTTTAAAGCAAAAGTCACATAATCTAATGATGTGAGAAATGGAATTGACTTACCTATCCCAAGTGTTTCATAGATATTACCTTGAATATGCACCACTTGAGAATTCACCAAAGGAAATGCCATGAGAGTATCCTGGGTAGCAATACCCTTAGAACCTATACTTTCAATGCACTCCTCAAGAGGGGTGAAAAATGAGTCATTAAAACTCACCTCTAGAGGCTCAAAGTTAGTTCCAAAGATATTGTCATGTGAAATGGATATTTGCTCATTATAACACACTTGGGATTCATCATTTTCATCAAAATGTAACCCATTTTCACATACAACATTCCCACCATTCATGCTAGGATCATTTTGCAAATTATTAGAGGAAATAACTTCACACAATGCATTCAGTTGCTCATGTATTCTACCAAAGTGATAAGCTAATTCATCTAGTCTTTCCTCAATCCTATCAAAATGGTCGGCAGTTGCATTTGCTAGCTTTTCTATTGCTAAATCAAATTGATTAGAAAACTTTTCTTCAGCTAGCTCCCAAGATGCATTAGAATCATTAGCTAATAGTTCACTTTCTAATTCCCAAGGCAGAGGTGCATTAGCTAACTTCTCTATTACTAACTCCCAAGATGGTTTTGATTCATATTGGACACTTTCAGGTTGGTAATCATAAAAATATGGATAATCACTATATGTACATTGATTATCCCAACTATAAGTAGGAGAATTGCTCCAATTAGCACTATAATGATCAAAGCAGGGATTGTAATGGTCTAATTCATCATAATAATCCACATTTTGTACTTGCATACATGTATTAGTAGCATGATAACCTCCACACAAGTCACAAATCACATGATAAGAATTAAAAACATTAGCATTCCTCCTTTGTTTAATTTCATGCATAATTGTGTCCATTTGAACTTGTAGCATCATAACATCAAATTTAGCCTTTAAACACCTTAAACCATCTTCAAAAGACACACATTCAGTAAATTCTTGGTTACCTCTGTTGAAGGAGTTTTGCCTTTGGTAACCATCCATTGCCAAACTTCCACTTCTCAAGCATTGTCCTCTAAATTGACCTACCATTCTCATCACCTAAAATTGCTTTTTAACAACCTCAGAAGCAAAATTAGTAAGAAAAATAGGTAATGAAACACATACACACATAAAACACAAAACTAACAGAAAATAACATTCACACTATAACTAATGAAATATCTAAACTAATAAAGTTGCTCTTCACACCGATATTGCCAAATCTTCCCCGGCAACGGCGCCAAAAACTTGACGTGCGCAGGGTATACATATAATATTAAACTCATCTAATCAAGTTTTACATTTATAAACTCCTAAATACCCCACACGCGATTTATTGCAAGTATACGAATCGTGAGCGAGTATAGGGTATTAAGCGTCGATCCCACAAGGAAGATTGCAATTACTGGCACTACTATAGCTTCTCTATTATTTAGAATATCAATGAATTATAACAAATTAAACCTACTGAAATTATACAAAATAACAAATGAAAGCTCCTTAGGTTGTGGTATCCCTAACTACTCATGCAAGTGCTATATTTGGATCATTGAGTACTACTATCTAGGCTAGTTATGGTGTAATTTCCTTAAACATGTGAAACCTACTTTCGTAGTGAATCAACTATACTTATAACTAATCCATACCTATTCTCATGGTTATAAAATTAGCTACAAGTTCATTTCTTCAGTGAAATTACATGAAATCAATAACTAAAACCACATAGATGCACCTCTACTTTTGTGAGTGTACTCCCTATGTTTAGCACTTCTTGAACTAGTGTTAAATCTCAATTTTCATTGCAGAAATAACACCTTAGATAATCACAATTAATGGTACCAAATTGATCATGATTTAAAGAGCCAAAGTACTAAATAACTTGCTCAAATCATAGCAATCAAATAACCAAATAATAAACACTAACAATTATAGAAAGTTCAACCAAACCCAAGGCATAAACTTTAAAGTTACATATTAAACACAAAATCCAGAACTTGTATATTAACCAAACTTAAGAATCTGATACAAAAGATAAAGAGTTGGAGAAGAGATAACCCATGTCACTTGAGTTTCAACTCCTCCATCTTCATCTCCATTTTCATCCTAATCTAGCCAAGATACAAGAATGGATGATCTATACCACTCTACACTAAGCTAAACTAAAACTAGGAAGATGAAAGATCTGCATTTCTGCACTCCAAGCTTTCTCCCGTATCTCCTCTCTATTTTTCTTCTATGGTTTCCCATCCCTTCTCTTGCAATGAATTTGGCTATTTAATGATGAAAATTGGTCAAGAAATGAGGCCTCCACCTTCCTTTTACAGCTGGGAATGTTTCTCACATGTCTAGCAACGCATGTGAGTTGGTGGGACTGAAATTGAGTTTTCCGCGTACAGAGCAGCCTTTTCTGACCACAATCCGACCAAAAATCCGGCCAAATTCCGGCCGGATTGCTACAGTGACCATTTGGTCACTTCTGGTTCAATTTCCAGTTTTGCTCCGATTTTGCGTCAACATCAACTGAACTTTTCTTGATGATAAAAGCTGATTTAGTTCTTGACCAAAACATAAAACTTGTAGCTCTTTGAGTTAGATTTCCAATGCATTAAGAATCACCTCATTTGGATCTGTGTAGGCTGAGAATGACCAAAATACCCTTGACTGCTCACTGCCCTGTTCCAGCTTCGACCAATACAAATTTGCTAGTGTTATTCGGATTTTTGACCTAGAAAACCTTAAAATTGGATTCAGATGTCTTCACCAAAGTTGTAGATCTATCTCTTATCTTCAAATGGGTTGAAGAATCATCCCAATCCGATCATTGTAGCTCAAGTTATAGCCGAAATATGAAAATGTATCAAAACTGTCAAAATACACAAAATCCAAGTAAAAAGTGATAAAAACCTCATTTAATCACTTCAAAGTATTTTTCACCAATTATAGCCAAAATCATTCATTTTCTTCCAATAATATACCCAAAGTGACTAAAAATAATATAAAATATCATACAATTATTACGTAAATTAGTCACTTACCAATAAAATAATTACCCGACCCGATCCTCTTTCCCTTAAACGGGTTGCGAATTTCTGCAGCCCATTTTCCCCATTTCCTCTGCCTGAGACCTTTGTATTTGGAAGAGGAAGGCCTTGATTGAGGTTAACTCTATAGTTTAGCTAAACCAGTCTTTTTCTTGGGGTTGTTTTTCTCCACATTATTGCTCTCTTGACAGGAATTTTTAGCTTCCGATGCAATAGCCATAGTCACAGGCTAACCAGGTTGCCTTTTCAACTCCACAATAGGGAGAATAATCTCCCTAAGAAATCTCTTAGGCTTCTTTTCAATCAGCCTTTCATCATCTGATGAATCAGTATCAGTAGCATCCGAATCATAACAAAAGACCCGAATCTTCCTCACGGGTCTGGTGGGTTCAGCCATGATTTTTGGCCTTTTTTTATGGTACTCTTGATTCAGTAAGACTTATCTTCGAGGCTCTGGCATTTTTATTTTCTTTTTCTTCAATCACTCAACTCCAAAACCCTGAATCAAATACTTAGAAAATCTCCAAGAATGTGCTTGTATCCCTGCAACAGAATTAAACAAAAATCAACTACCCAACATAATTTAAATTCTTCCAAAAAAAATAAAAGAAAAGGGGATGTATATCAGGTATGAGGCCCTCTAAAGAATAAAAAAAGTGATAAAAATCACTTTATGTGAAGTCCCCAAAACATATTACTCCAGAACAAGTCCTTTTGGGCCTCAAACGTATTGAAACAGTTGGAAAAAGAAGAGAGAGAGCTCTGCTGGTTTGCAAAGAAGAGGGATTTCTAATTGGTGATAGCTAGTAACAGAACAGCAGAGGAAACCGAAATCCAGTAGAGCTTCTTCGGCAAAGCCCCAATATTCCCAAAACTCAATTGGAATCTTGCCAACATAAATCTCAGCACCCAACCCTAGGTTTAGAATTGCGTCCTTCATCAGTTCAACCTAGCAATGAAGTGCCCGAAATACCCCTGCTTAGTTGCTCAATTAGTAGGTTAATCGAATTTACATGGTGGCGCCGCCACTGCGTTCCTCAATTGGTACCGCAAAATAAGTATAGGTATCAAAGTAGCCAAAAAAATTATACAGGGACTAAATTGACACTATAAAAAAGTATTGGGACGAAATTGGCCATTTTCCCTTTTATTAGGATACTAGTTTATCTATCTTTTACCACCTTTTGAAATAGGTTGGTTAATCTTATTAGGATGTAGACTTTGCTTAGGAGAAGTAGTTGTGGCAGAGATAGGGAACGAAGCAAGCAACAAAACATCATCGTTGTCATTCTTTTCTTTCATGAAAAAGCCAGATTATCGCGAGACTCTTTGCTTTTCTCGTAAGAAGAAACGAGAAACAATTCTTCTTTTTCTTTTCCACTGGACTTCATCACATATTTGAAGAATGGGCATGAAAATTACTTCTACTAATTCCCGTGTGATTTCTTCTGTGGAGATGAACTAAGTTTTTTATTCTAGTCAAGAAATAACGGAGGATTTGGTTTAACTAAAATTATGAGATCAAATTGATTACATTTATTTCTTGTATTTAGTGGTATTGGTATGTTCCCTGGTTTAAGTTCTTATGCCTATTATGTTATTTGAATATCAAGGGTCTGGTATTTGAATTAATCTAATAACCTAAAACTAATTAGCACAATTAAATTCATAATTGTTTAATTACTTTAAACTAGTGGTAACTAGCATGATTGGATTTGTGTTAAGGGAACATATGGGCTAATTTAAAATAAACAATAACCCTCGTAGTATGTTATTTGGTTAGAACAGGGTTTCTCTAATTATTAAAGCAATTAAAAAATTGAACTTTAATGTCATACCTAGGATTATTTCTTAATTAGGACAGTGGTTAACGGTCGTACCATAATCACCAATACAGTAAGGAGAAATTGATTGTCATCGCTTGTTTGGCAATTATAACTTGTTTATCAGTGAGTAAATGAAATTATTATTGGATTAGTGATTAATAGAGTGAACCATTTTTGAAGTTATTTCTTGGCTAGAGTTTGTTTATTATTGATTCAATTTCAATTAATTATAATTTAGTCCTTTTTATTTAAGTTGTTTAATTATTCCCAATTCTATAAAAATTTCCCGTACTCTGGGCTCTAGAAGAAACGAATTTTTTCCAGTTCCTGTGGATTCGACCCTGCTCACGGCTATATACAAAATTTATATTTTACTCAAGTAAATATTTATTATTGCACAGATTCGACACCTGTCATTGACTAAGCTCCATTTCCACAAATCCTGTCTCATGTCCTTGATCACTTTTAATATGTAAAACCATATGCATGATCCTAATTCAAAATAGTAAGGTACAGCATAGAACAACTCAATGGAAAGCTTATGATTTACCCATTTAAACACTAGGAAATTTTGCAAAAAATTGAAATTCAAAAAAAATGCAAAACTTTGAACTATGTTACTAACTTTACCAAAATTTTTTGGTGCAAGTTATGCCTAAAAAATTCAGTGTCATTTAATTAATTCATATGTGTAATTTTTGGTTATCAGATGCGTGTGAACATGTTATTATCTAAATCCATTAACTTTAAGTGCTGAATTGAATTATCAAATAAAACCTAATATTTAACAATTCAACAACTTAACTTAATGGAATTCAAACTTCAGACTTCAATTTTCAAATTTTAATTTTATCAAACGCACCCTTCTTTTACCCAAATTCTACCAAACAGAATTTTTTCTACATATTAACAGCCTCACAATTCACAAAGTCATTTTAACAATTGAATCTATTAAATAATGTCAATCGGTTTGGATTGTTGTGTGATATCAAAGGTGAAAAAAATCACATGTGTGCAAAAAAAAGAGGTGCAGATTTTTCTTTTGGAAAAACGGAGAATTGTAGTCTTAGTCTCGAATTTTTAACATATGTGCTAAATTAGTCTCTAATGTTCTGACCAAAATAAATTTGGTTCTCAAAGTTTTTGGTAGTAGGTACACGCAACAATGACGAAAACTCAACAATGACTAACGGTCAAAATTTGATTGTTGTTATTTAACAATTTTGATTTTGTACTTTCAGACCATAATGTTTGAAATTTTAATCATTTGAGTTGCTTAAGTTTTCCATAGTGGTATTGAGGGTATTAGAAATAAGATGCGATTTACAACACAATTGTCTTAAATGGGTACTAGCAATTCTAATTAAACTTTTTATTTTTTACTTCATTTATTCATTGACGTGCGCGAGGTATACATATATAATTAGCTCATCCACAATTAAGTTTTTCATTTATAAATCCTAAATGCCCCACACGCGATTTATCGCAAGTATACGAATCGTGAGCGAGTATAGGGTATTAAGGGTTGATTCCACAGAGAATATTGCAATTACCGGTGTTTCTCGAACTCCTTTATTATCTAGACTACCATAAATAAAAAATTAATGAAAATAACACTAGAAAGCTCCTAGAGATATAGAATTCCTTACTACTCTTGCAAGTGAATACTATTATCTTGGTTAGTTATGGCGTAATTTCCTAATGTATGTGAAATCTACTCTCGTGAGTGAATCAACTATACTTGTAACTAAATCATACCTACTCTCGTGGTTATGAATTTATTACAAACTCATTTCTTCAATGAAACTACATGAAACAAGTCACTAAAGCCACATAGGTGCACCTCTACTCTCGTGAGTGTACTCCGTAGGTTTATCACTTCTTTGAACTAGTGTTAAATTCCAATTCTCATTGCAAATTTAATACCTTTAGATAATCACATCTAATGGCCGGTTAATCACGATTAGAAAAGCAAAAGTGACGAATAACTTACTCAAAATAATATCACCAAATAACTAAGTAAACATCATAAACAAGATATAGAAAGTTCATCCATACTCTAGGCATGAACTTTAGAAAAACATGAAGAAAAACAAAGCCAAACTTGTATTATAGCTAAACATGAAATCAAATACAAAAGAGAAAGTTATAGGAGAGATGTCACCCTTGTCACATGAGCTATAACTCTCCATCTTTGCTCCTCCAATCTTCATCCAAATCTAGATACAAATACAAGAAGGATAAACTATTCTACCTATACTATACTAATGAACTAAGCAAAACTAGTGAAAGCTATATTTCTGGTAAGTTTCTCTAGCCTTCCAAAGTTTTTTTGAATCTTGCAAGTCCATGGCTATATATAGATGAATGCAGTCAGCAAATGAGGCTTGAAACATCCCTTTTACAGCTGCTAATTGGTTGTCATACGTTCATCCATAGCTGTGAATTATTAAAGGAGAAAACAGGTTGTACCAGTGGAGAGCAGCTATTTCTGACCAGAATCTGGCTACTTCAACTGCTATTTTCTCTATGATGGTGGCTGAATTGGCTCTTGTCCAAAACATAGAAGTTGTAGTACATTGCAATAGCTATCCAATGCTTCAAGAATCATCCAAATTGGAGTTTAGTAGATTGAGATATGACCAAAATACCAAAACCTAGTCAGAGCTCTGTTTTCAACTTTGGACAGCAGTGTTGAACTTTGATATTTCGACCTTTTGACTGAGAAAACGGCCAAACTGGACTCTGACGTCTTCATACCAAATTTAGATACATCTCTTAACTTCAAAATGGTTTAAGAATCATCCCAATCCAATGTTTGTAACTCAAGATATAGCCGAAATACCAACAGCTGCCAAGGCTGACTTTTTGTTGCTTTTTTTTTTACCTTAATTGCATTTATTCTTTTACACTTCATATTCTATTTTTATCACTTTAATCTATCATTACACTCCATTTGATGATTGAATCATTAAACCTACAAAATATGAAGTTTTTACCGTAAAAATCCATAAAAATGTAATTTTTGCCACTTAAACCATAAAATGCATATTTTCACTAGAAACTTAGTTTATTAGCTATAAAATTAAATAAACCACACCAAAACTAATTATTAAAGCACATTAAAAATATGTAAAATATATTATTATCGAATATCCCTGCACTTGAACCATTGCTTGTCCTCAAGCAATTAGAAATACAAACCAACAATGATCCAACATTTTGAAAATAAACATATGTGCACCATTCAACTTCATTTTCTCTAAACAAGGTAAATAACTATTATGCAATCTTTCATTAATCCTCAAGTACTCATATTTTTTTTTTTAATCCGGCTAACCTCGAACACGAGGGGGGACGCCACTCCCAAATTTATTCAAAAATAGACACAAGAGATGTTCTGTTTTGAGATGTTCGCCAGAAGGGCTAAGACAACCGTACATAAGGCATTCGCATCTTATCTAGGCGGGCTAGCCCCTGTATGTAGTCCGGGAGGGTGGAGGCCCCAAAGCTGTGATCGACACCCGTGGAACTTGCTAGATTTGCCAGGGCGTCAGCCACCCCGTTTGCCTCCCGATAGACATGAGAGAAGGTAACCTGGCGGCCCAGCGCTAAGGCTTGGATGCGTGAGATAGTCTTCCATAGCTTCCAAGGTACTCGTCCATTGTCATTCACCATAGCCATCAGAACCTGAGAGTCCATTTCAACTTGCAGAGAGTGGTAACCTGTGGAGAGCAACATACCCTCCAGTAATGCCGAGGCCTCCGCTTCCATGTTTGTCCTTGAGCCCAAAAAATAGGAGAAACCACGGAGGACATTACCCCCCGAGTCACGAAACACACCTCCCACACCAGATGAGCCTGGATTCCCTAGAGATGAGCCATCAACATTCAATTTTACAAACCCCTCAGGTGGTGATTCCCAAAGGACCCAGCGTGGGGCCATCCGCTTCGGTGACGTCAGTCGGAGAAACAAGCCCGAGCGGACCAGCTCCCCGTCATCCTGCGTCACTCGAGCGAAAGGCCGGACCTGGGACAAGTGATGCAGCAGCGTTTGAATATTCCAGCAAACCTGAGTTGGGGTTAAAACAACGCCCTCAAACACCGCCATGTTCCTAGCTTTCCAAAGGCCCCAACAGATTAGCGACGGCAATACCTTGCACAGCTTACCCCGTGCAGAGCCTGGAGGATGACATAGCCACCATTGCTGTAAACGGGAGATAGTGTCGGCCGTAGGCGACTGAGGAACCCACATGGCCCTGGCGAAAAAACTCCAAACCTGAGATGCTAGAACGCATTCCGAGAAGACGTGATCTTGAGACTCTCCATTCAAGCAAAACGAGCACTTTGAGGGGAGTTGGAGGCCAAACCGCTGAAGGGCATCAGGGAAAGGGAGATACCGATTGAGCAGCTTCCACATAAAGACAGCAATCTTGCAAGGAGCACTGGCACTCCATACACACTTCCTAGATCCAAGGCAAGCTCTTTTGGGCCGCAAAGCGTCCCAAGCTGAAGAAATGGTGAAATCGCCAGAAGATGTGAGGGTCCAAGCTGGTTTAGCTCTGTCGTCTAACTCAATTAAGCGGGTGGACTGCGTCACCATATCAGAAACGGACAGCATTCGTCGCCAGACTCTGGATGCTCCACAGACTACCCCATTGTGCCTATTTTAAATAACCTCAATATCAAGTAAAGGAGAGCCAATTATACCACCATTATAACAAATTCAAATCGATTTTTCATCTTTACCCAATTTCACAAGCAAGCAGCTCATATGGTCAATAATAATGCTTCCTAAACTCATGATCATCTTTTTATTCTATTTGAAAAGATATTTATTCATATAACATATCTAAATATTATTTAAGATGTGAGACTGCCTTTTGACGCGAGAATCGACATTTTTAGATGAAGATCACCGGTTACTCAACACTTCACATATTCAAGTTGTTTTGCATACTCTTAATTCAAGTACCGTTTTAAGCGAAAATCGACATTTGTAGATGAAGACTCCCGGTTACTAAGTACAAGAATCATTGGAGTAGAACAAATCTTATTTTCTTTTTTCTTCTTTTTTTCATTTTTTCTCTTTTTTCTTTCCACTTTTTTTTTCTTTTTTTTAACAGCAAAGATAATAATAATTGTCTCAAAAGAATAATCATGAGAAGAGTATTGTACTTATTGACCATATTTATCACTTAATTTATAAAATCAAATAAGGAGAAGAAATTTCATTAAATATGCAAAAAAATAGGCATAATTTTCTCCACTTTACAAGATATACTTTCCTACAAATGCACAAATTATAATCACATAATAGTTATTTCCAAATTAAATTAGAAAAGAAGTTTCCAAATCACATATATTTACCTCAAAAAATAGAAGGAATTTGAACTACTAATGGTATGAAACTGGTTATCCCTTTGATAAAATTAAAAAAATTTAAAACTTTTTGGGGCAAATTTGCAAATTTGGACAAGATTTTGAAAAAATTTTGGATTTAAACACAAGTCCAATATTTGTAACCAACAAGTCAATCACATACAATGTATATAATCTCAATTCTTCCCCCCACACTTAACATGCGCATTGTCCTCAATGTGTAAAAAGGAAAATCAAGATAAAGAAAAGTAATACTCCCATATTGTTGCGATCGAAATGTCAAAGCATGAAATTCACGAACTATTGTCTACTTATCTCCAATACTTCATGCATTTCATTTGATAACCATTAGTAATATTACCCTAAAGATGGAAAATGAGGAACAAATGGAAAACAACAAAATAACTAAACACATAATTTAAACATGAAATTACACCAAAATAAAATAGCCAAAACATTGGATTACCTCCCAATAAGCGCTTTTATGTACAGTCGTTGGCTCGACTTTTTCACCTCATTTCTCAAGGAGGCTTTGTTAATGAATAATCCACCAATTTTGGTCGTGGTGGATCATTAAAAGGTGGCTTAATAGCAAAAGCCATATGTTCTAATGATATGAGAGATGGAAGAAGCATACCTATCTCAAGTGAGTCATAGATATTACCTTGAATATGCACCACTTGAGAATTCACCAAAGGAGTTGCCATAAAGGTTTTTTAGGCAATAATACTTTTAAAACCTGTACTTTCAATACACTCCTCAAGAGGGGTGAAAAATAAGTCATTAAAACCCATCTCTTGAGGTTCAAAATTAGCTCCAAAGGTGCTATCATGTGAAATGGATATTTGCTCATTGAAACTCGAATTAGATTCATCATTTTGATCAAAATATAATTCATTTTCACTTGCAACATGCTCACCATTCATGCTAGGGTCATTTTGCATATCATTAGAAAAAATAACTTCACACAAAATATGTAATTGTTCTTGTATTCTACCAAAGTGAGAAGTTAATTCATTTAACACTTCTTCAACCCTATCAAAATGGTCGGAGGTTGCATTTGCTAACTTTTCTATTGCTAACTCCCAAGATGGCTTAGATTCAAATTGGACACATTTGGATGGATAATCATAAAAACATGGAAAATCACTATAAGTACATTGATTATCCAAATCATAAGCATAAGAATTGTCCCTATTAGGACCATATTGATCAAGATAAGGATTGCAATGCCCAAATTCATTATAATAATCCACATTTTGTGCTTGCCTATATGTATAAGTAGCATGATAACCTCCACACAAGTCACAAATCATATGATAAGAATTAAAAGTATCAACATTCCTCTTGTGCTCAAGCATATTCATAATGGTGTCCATTTGAATTTTTAACTTTATAACATCAAATTTAGCCTTTAAGCACCTCAAACCATCTTTAAATGACATACCTTCGGTAATTTCTTGGTTACCTCTATTCAAGGAGTTTTGAGCGTAGTAACCATCCATTGCCGATCTTCCACTTCTTATGCATTGCTCCCCCATATATTCTACTCTCCTTGGTCCCCTAAACATGTCTTCAAAGTAACTCAAAAACACGTTTAGTCAAGAGGAATAGGTGACTCTAAACAAAAAAAAAAAAATAACCAAAGACTCACAAAGACACTAAAACAATACTTAAGACATTAGACACAACAATAACAACAAAAATAAGTAAAATAGTCTAAATTAATAAAATTGCTGTTAGCACCAATATTGACAAATCTTCCCCGGCAGCGGCGCCAAAAACTTGACGTGCGCGGGTATACATATATAATTAACTCATCCACAATCAAGTTTTTCATTTATAAATCCTAAATACTCCACACATGATTTATCGCAAGTATACGAATCGTGAGCGAGTATAGGGTATTAAGGGTCGATCCCACAGAGAAAATCGCAATTACCGGTGTTTCTCGAACTCCATTATTATCTAGACTACCATAAATATAAAATTAATGAAAATAACACTAGAAAGCTCCTAAAGATATGGAATTCCTTACTACTCTTGCAAGTAAAGTTACTGGTTAAGTGAATACTATTATCTTGGTTAGTTATGGTATAATTTCCTAATATATGTGAAACCTACTCTCGTGAGTGAATCAACTATACTTGTAACTAAATCATACCTACTCTCGTGGTTATGAATTTATTACAAGCTCATTTCTTCTATGAAATTACATGAAACAAGTCACTAAAGCCACATAGGTACACCTCTACTCTCGTGTGTGTATTGCCTAGGTTTATTACTTCTTTGAACTAGTGTTAAATTTCAATTTTCATTGCAAACTTAATACCTTTAGATAATCACAACTAATGGCCGGTTAATCATGATTAGAAA
Organism: Coffea arabica; assembly: GCF_036785885.1. NCBI lineage: Eukaryota > Viridiplantae > Streptophyta > Magnoliopsida > Gentianales > Rubiaceae > Coffea > Coffea arabica. The sequence goes on along the minus strand of NC_092331.1, from coordinate 48,016,599 downwards.
AGCAAAAGTGATAAATAACTTACTCAAAATAATATCATCAAATAACTAAGTAAACATCATAAACAAGATATAGAAAGTTCATCCATACTCTAGGCATGAACTTTAGAAAAACAAGAAGAAAAACAAAGCCAAACTTGTATTATAGCTAAACATGAAATCAAATACAAAGGAGAAAGTTATAGGAGAGATGTCACCCTTGTCACATGAGCTATAACTCTCCATCTTTGCTCCTCCAATCTTCATCCAAATCTAGATACAAATACAAGAAGGATAAACTACTCTACCTATACTATACTAATGAACTAAGCAAAACTAGTGAAAGCTATATTTCTGGTAAGTTTCTCTAGCCTTCCAAAGTTTTTTTGAATCTTGCAAGTCCATGGCTATATATAGATGAATGCAGTCAGCAAATGAGGCTTGAAACATCCCTTTTACAGCTGCTAATTGGTTGTCATACGTTCATCCATAGCTGTGAATTATTAAAGGAGAAAACAGGTTGTACCAGTGGAGAGCAGCTATTTCTGACCAGAATCTGGCTACTTCAACTGCTATTTTCTCTATGATGGTGGCTGAATTGGCTCTTGTCCAAAACATAGAAGTTGTAGTACATTGCAATAGCTATCCAATGCTTCAAGAATCATCCAAATTGGAGTTTAGTAGATTGAGATATGACCAAAATACCAAAACCTAGTCAGAGCTCTGTTTTCAACTTTGGACAGCAGTGTTGAACTTTGATATTTCGACCTTTTGACTGAGAAAACGGCCAAACTGGACTCTGACGTCTTCATACCAAATTTAGATACATCTCTTAACTTCAAATTGGTTTAAGAATCATCCCAATCCAATGTTTGTAACTCAAGATATAGCCGAAAAACCAACAGCTGCCAAGGCTGACTTTTTGTTGCATTCTTTTGACCTTAATTGCATTTATTCTTTTACACTTCATATTCTATTTTTATCACTTTAATCTATCATCAATCATCCAAATATCTTCTCAATGCACTCCATTTGATGATTGAATCATTAAACCTACAAAATATGAAGTTTTTACCGTAAAAATCCATAAAAATGCAATTTTTACCACTTAAACCATAAAATGCATATTTTCACTAGAAACTTAGTTTATTAGCTTTAAAATTAAATAAAACACACCAAAAATAATTATTAAAGCACACTAAAAATATGTAAAATATATTCTTATCATTCATGCCACTAATGTCTCGTATACTTCTTCCCTTTGGTATAATTGGTCTCAAATTCGGTATTATATATGTAATTATTGTTTTATTCTATTAGTAATTCATTGATAATTAGCCCATAATGATTAAAAACACTTGATATTAGTATTTATGTTTGCTAGTTTTTATAACAATTCCTAACTATAACAATTTGAGGCCTATATGCACAAGCCATGCAAGAAGTAGCATAAATGATAATAAATTTTATATTAATACTAGAATTTTCCTTTTTTAAATTTTATATATTATGTATATATTGTCATTTGATTGTAACTTATTCAAAAAAAATCTTTACGTTCAACGATGTTATTATGTTGATATAAAGTGTTTTTTTTGAAATTTTATAGGAATTTAGGATGACATTTGTCATATATTTAATTCAATTCACATCTTTTTTTTTTCATTTTAAAACCTTTAACTATAACTAGAAACTTAAGAGACCATATTGATTGAAATTTCAAACATTAGGAGCTAAAAATGTAAAGTTAAATTCAAAAAACTTAGAGACCAGATTTGTTTTGGTTGATACATTAGAAAACAATTTGATATATAGGTCAAACATTGAGAATCAAATTTGTGTTTCTCTCTTTGGAAATTTTTGAGTAGTAGTAATAGAAAGATTTAAAATTCTTAAAGACAGAATTTTTGGCAAATTCACATATTCCTAATATCTAATAAAAAACATGTCATAATCAAAATTACCAAATTAACCTATCCAACCAAGCAAGCCCCCACTCTAATTATCTGATCCCCAAATTCCCTTTCTTACTCATGTTGAGAGGGAAATGAATTAGCACAAAAATATGAGGCAATCCTTTTAGGACTACCAATGGGGTCGAGTCAATTTAAATTCGGCACTGAGAAAAAGTCTAATGATCTTGACCTTTCATTGAGTTGGGTTAAAATTGGATCTAAATATTAGTCCCGAATTAAATGTTAGTAGAGTTTGGATCTTATTAGGGTCAAACTCGATATATGCTCCACCCTTTGATATGCAGCTATATATATAATTATACATAATATATTCATATTTTGATATATATATATCTAAATATATAATACTAATGCTTATGAGTTATTTGTCAAAATATCTTACTATAAGATAAACAAAAGGCTATAGTTACTGTAGCAGTCCCCTTTGCTGACACGTGGCACTTTATGTGAATTTTGAGCTTTCTCTTTTGCTTTCTTTATGGATTTGGCATTGCTTTAAATGTGCTCAATGACCCAAATTAGATTGCAATTTTCATTTCTTTATAAGGTTGAATTATTTTTAGTAGACTTTTCAATCTCTATATTTTGAACATATATAATTCAATTAGAATTTATATTTATTTCTATTTACATTAACATTTCAACTTATATTTGATAAAATAACCTTAAGATTTAATTATTTTTATTCGAGTTTTCAACCTTATCATTTAAATTTAGATTTGTCAAAATAAGTTATCATTTAAAGTTAATGCAAAGCAAAAGATTATTTAAAATTTATTCTATCCTATAATAAGGAACAATATTGTTATTTCTACTCAATGCAATGTACATTTTTCTGTGTCAATTTTATTTTCATTTGTTCATGTTCAAATATTTAGTAACATTTGACTTTATGTTTATTCATATTTTTATTGTCTGAATTTTGAACTTTCTCTTTTGCTTTCTCTATGGACTTGCATTGCTTTAAATGTGCTCAATGATCCAAATTCAATTGTATTTACCATTTCTTTATAAGGTTGAATTATTTTGAGTAGGCTTTTCAATCTCTATATTTTAAACATATATAATTCAACAAGAATTTATATTTATTACTATTTACATTAACATTTCAACTTATATTTCACAAATTAACTTGAGATTTAATTATTTCTATTCAAGTTTTCAACCTTATTATTTAAAATTATATTTCTCATAATAAGTTATCATTTAAAGTTAATGTAAAGCAAATGATTATTTAAAATTTATTCTACCCTATTACAAAGAACAAGATTATTATTTTTGCTTAATGCAATGTGCATTTTCTGTATCAATTTTATTTTCATTTGTTCATGTTCAAATATTTAGTAACATTTGACTTTATGTTTATTCATGTTTTTATTGTCATTTAAAGTTATACAATTGAACTAACATATTGCCACTTAATATATTCCAAGGAAAGAGATTCCTGTGCTTTGTTAAGAAAGCAACTCCAAGAGAAAAAGCAATCAAAGGAACAACTTTCAAGATTGTCACAAGTTATGAAGCTAAACAAGTCCCAGTTGGCCAGGAGACTTAAATGAACCTTCACAATGATTATGCATAAAATTAGTTTCCAACAATATAATGCTTATGTGCCTCAGAATTGAACTACTTGTGTTTTAATTTAATTATCTTGTATCTATTTATTGTTTGTGTTAATGTACTTCGACTTGGTTGCTTTGACTTGCTACCTACATATGCTTTAATTCTGTTATCTTGTATTTGTCTATCCTTTATGTTAATGTACTTCAATTTAATCTCTTTTGCCTTGAAAAGCAAATTTACTAATAAGCTATAAATCCAATTCATATATAGATGTCCCTCTATCAAACACAAAAAACTTCTACAAAAATGCTAGCCATTATTAATCCTATTGTTTTTCAATTTCTCTGCGTATATTTGCTGAACAACTTATACATATAATTTTAAAACCAAAAGTATATAAGTATCTTATTAATTTGTACACTGAATTAAATTTGTTTAATGAAAAATGTAGACAATTATAAATCTAGTGAAATGACAAAAAAAAATGTATATTTGAAAGCTATCATTAAAAGAGGAAAAAAAAGCATTTTAATGAAATGTAATAAAGACATATATATTTTTCTTATCAAATTTGCATGCTATACTTGGTGGTAATTTCAGTTAGCATTAATGACTCATATTTTAACTAAATATTAATGTATTAATGACTCAAAAGAAAATTGACAAAAAAAATGACAAAGTTCATTTGTTCAAATTTAAATATTGATAATTCAATTTCTCTCCATTTCAGTAATATACATACGTTACGTATACTTTCACACATGACACTCTACTGACAAACATTCCATCAAATTTTGCTAACCTTAAAAGCTTCAAGATGGGCACTGGCTATGCGTAACACCCTTACTAGTGTGTGTGCATGTGTATATATATATATATATATATATATATAAGGAATATTAAATATACAAAATTATGTCAAAAGAATTAGAAGGACAAATCTTGGTATGATCAAATTGAGGACCTTTGAAGATGTATTAACCGTTGATAATGTTTTACTACTATTTTCCATGTACATTGAATTAATTGGATATATGATTGTTGAAAAATTCTTGGTTTTATATACTTATTAATGAACTGTTACTGGTTCCTATATAGTTTTAACGTTGTGGTTCTAAGGATATTAAATTAGTTTAAAACTTAATAATTATAGTGATTATAGTAAGGAAATTAAGGAGTTATAAGTGAGCTTGAGTTAAATCAGAATTAAACTTATAATCCGGATATTTTGTGAGTCAAGTATGAGTTTTGATGGGTTTTTACTGCAAGTGCAAGTTAAATCCGAATTTATACCCGTTTGACTGCAAGTATACAGGCCAAAATCGTAATGTAGGGTATGTATCGGGTCGATCCCACGAGGAGCAACTTAAACAATTACTAGATCCCAATTTACTCTATTATTTAGACTCACAATATATTTGAGCAGAAAATTCAGAGTTAAATCTAACTACAATTTTTTTACTATCTAAAATCCTTAGCTAGATAATTGCAATATCACAATTGGAAAAACATTCACCAAATATTTGAATCTAGGGATGTAGATTCCACTTATGACATAAATGATCCAAATGAATGAACTTAACACTTGTTACTACTCTTATTTAACCAGGGATTTATTTCCAAAATTGCCAAAACTTCATTCTCATGATAAAATTGGTCTAAAACAGCTTAGTTTCCCTAATCTCTTAGTGAAAACTGAAACTGCTCTTGTTCATGCATGAAATGCAGATTTAATCCACTTGAGTGTAATTCTATTCTCATGAATTAACAACTCAAACTCCACTCATGTTATTCCATTGTTTTTACCATTTCTCAATGAGTAATAACAATTATAAACCTGTTATTGGTGATCAAACAACAACAAGTAATCAAGCATACACAAGTAGACAAGTCAATACAAGATACAACAAGTGTAAATCACATTCAATTCACATCACTTGGCCATAAGTTTCATCTACTCCTTAGATATAGAAATTTAGCTACTCATTGATGATATCATAATCAAACTCATAACTTCATTAATGGAAAACATCTCAGTTTACAAGTACAAGAAAGATAAAGAAAAGTTTAGCCAAGTAATGGTGAAGCCCTCCAAGAATCTCCTATGTCTTGTACTAGATGATTACAAGATGAAGCCTTCAAGTGTTTCTGCAAAATTTACTAGCTAGAGAGAGTTTTGCTATCAGAAAATCTGGCTACGTATCATGTTTGACCTCCCCTTGTTTCTCTCCATAAAACAGCTCAAAAGCTCCTTTTCCACTGGTCAAATTTCCACCCTTTGATTCCCAAATCTGAAGTTTGTTAAGATAGTTAATAACCAATGTTTTTGACTTGAAAATAAGCTATATTGTCTGCCCTTTTGTCTTCTGAAGCATGTGCACCGAAATCCCTGGAAACTTATAGCTGGAAAGTAGTCTGAACACGAGAAATGGCTGAGCAAATTGCAGATTTTCGGCTACATAACGCGACTACACAAAACGCAGCATCAACTCGCGTTTTGTCAACTCGCATTTTCAACTTGGCCTTTCTTCAACTGCAATTTTCTCTATGATGAAGGCCGAACTAGCTTTTGTACAAAACAAAAAAGTTGTAACCCTTTAAGTTAGCTTTTCAATGCTTCAAGAATCATCCAAATCGAAGTTCTGTAGCCTGAGATATGGTCGAATACTATCACCTGGTCAAACCCCTGTTTCAATTTCTGACCACAGAATGCAGCTTCTGTTTCAATTTCCGACCACAGAATTAGATTTTGATGTCTTCATACCAATTATAGGTCTCTTTCTTAGCTTTAAAATGGTATAAAGATCACCTCAATCCGATAAGTGTAGCTCCAGATATAGTCGAAATACCGAAGAGTGTCAAAACTGTCTTGAATTGCATTTCCTCACTTGAACGTTTTTCACTTCATTTCTCTTTTAACCACTTGAATTCATCACCAATTAATTGTTTTTCACCTCACTTGACATTCTTTGGTGATTGAATCATTAATCCTGCAAAAAAATGAAGTTTTACCACTAAAATCAATACAAATGCAATATTAGCCACTTTTACCAAAAAATGTATATTTTTACCAAAACCTAGTTATTTTAGTTATAAAGCTAAATAATGAAACCAGAATTAACTACTAAAATGCACTAAAAAATATGTAAAATAAACCCTTATCAAATACCCCCACACTTGAACCATTGCTTGTCCTCAAGCAATTCAGAATTACAAATAAACAGTGATTCAAAGTATTTGAAAAATAACTATATGTGCTCAAGTCAACTTAATTTCCTCAAAATAGGGTAAATAACCATTATGTGATTTTTCTTTAATCCTCAAGTACTTATAATATCAAGTAAAAGGGAGCTAAATATACCATAATTATGCTAATTCAACTCAATTTCTCATTTGTATCCAATTTCACAAGCAAGCAACTCATATAATCAATAACGATGCTAACTAATCTCATGATCAAGTTCTTTTTTTTTATAAAGAGGGATTCATTTTCTTTTTCTCTTTTCTTTCTTCTTTATATATATATATATATATATATATATTAGAGCTAAACACTACTTAAGTTGTGAAAAATGCCTTTTGATGCGAAGATCGACATTTTTAGATGAAGATCGCCGGTTACTCAACATTTCACATATTCAAGTTGTTTTTAATACTCTTAATTCAAGTACCGTTTTACGCGAAAGTCGACATTTGTAGATGAAGACTCCCGGTTACTAAGTACAAGAACCATTGGAGTAGAATAACTATTATTCTTCTTTTTTTCATATATATATAAATAATAAAATTCCCTCTAAAGAATAATTATGAGAAGAGAATAACACTTATTGACCATATTACTTCCTTAACTTATAAACTCAAATAAGAAGAAGAAATTTCATCAAATATGCAAAATATAGGCATAAATTTCTCCACTTTACTAAATATACTTTCCTACAAATGTAAAAATTATAATCACATAATAGTTATTTCCAAATTAATTGAGAAAAAGAAGTTTCAAAACCACTTATATTTATTTCAAAAGGATATTTGACAAAATTTTATTTATTTATTATGATTATTATATATACAAGTATAAGGTTTTGGAAAAATTTTGACAGAATTTCCCCTTAAAAGTGGACTAAATTTCCTGCCAGCAAACCCAAGATAAACAACATTTAAGCCAACTACTTGTCCAACTTCAAACACAACTGAAAAATCACAAGTACCACACAATTTCTCCCCCACACTTAAAATACACATTGTCTTCAATGTGTAAGGGAAAGAAAAGAAAAGAAAAGGAATAAAAGTAGGAACAAGTTACTCCCCAGTTGAGATGGATGCGGTCCAGTTTATCCTTGAATCACGAGCCATCGACCGATCAACCATCTACAAGCAACTAGCTACAAGTAACTGCCACAAGTTCCAATATTCAAAATAGACACTTAAGTTAAACATCCTACAAATAAAAGATGAACAATAAAAAGCAAACAAGGAAGTAACAGAAAAGTCATCCAAAGAGGCGGCCTCAATCATCCTGTTCATTGTCATCTTCATCATCATCGATGGGAGGTGGATGTAGGCCTAGATGATCTTTAATATAGTCTAGGCGAGTATCTATTCTGGCTAAATGATGCTCAAGGTCATCCAAGCGACCAAAGAGTCACTGCCAATTGGTTTGTGGCAGAGGATGAGGGGGTGTCGCAGTAGAAGGTCCAGCTTCCTCTCGACCATGTCTAGCCTTCTGTCTCTACTCTTGAACAGGTCGAGGAATCTCTCCCGTGCCAATACCAAGTCGACGGAGAGTAGTAACCGATAATTCAGTTTTCGGTGGAACATTCTCCCGCCGCATGCCTTCCAACCGGACTTCAAAAAATGGAAAGATCAAAGTCAGTATACGAGGAAATGATAATTTGAAAGAAGTTGTTTTACGCCTCGCCGTAGACCAAATGTGGCTAATGATGATATTCGGCAGGGAAATTCGAGCAAAAAGAGAATTCCGATTATGGAACATGTAATCAAGGAAGTAGATGTCACTCTTGCGAACCTCTGTGTGCCCCGTCTTTTTGGGAATAACATTGTGAGCCATCATATAACTAAGGAGACGATGGCGAGGTTCGAAAATATTTGCCAATATCGTCTCCTTCCTCGTAGAGCGAAAAGGTTGGTACTCAATGCCAAATCTGGCCATGGCCAATGATGGATCTCACCTCCTATTTGGGGGAACAAACTCCTTCTTCAAATCAACTGGACGTCCGTCATCTATACATCTCAAAATAGCAGCCAAATCTTGACGTGACAAGACGATTCGTCGTCCACGCACCCACGACTCAACCATTTCACCACTGTGACGCGCCTTACTTTCAATGTTGGCGTAAAACTCTCGCACCAAGTTGGAGTAGTAATGGTCTGGTAGGGTGAGAATCGGAGCCCACCCAAGCTAAGCAAAAGTTTCCGAGATGCGATACACCATTTCTATCTCTGGACTAATGTGTATCTCGAACAAGAACTCCAAATTAGCATGCTCCTCATGCCACTCTTGATTCCTGCGATGATTGAATCTAGCACTGTCAAACATAGATCTCTCCGCTCCACGAGAGGTGCCCTCACCCGGCTGTTGGATAACTGGTGGTGGTGAAGGTGACGTCTCCTCCCTCTCATTACTACTAGAGGAGGAATATATCACTCTGCTTCCCCTTCTCATAGTACCTAATAAAAAAAATGCGATTAGCCACATGTACTAGGACACAGTTCATAATTTGGAAATAAATCTTGAATTGATCCAAATAATTGTCAAATTTATTTCTTAAAGATATAAATCATCTAATAATTTAATTATAGGACCATACAAGAAGAGTCATATTTAATGCCAAAAATTTACCAAAATCACCAATTTAAGCAAGATATGTAACAAGTATGACCCAATCAGTGAAAATAGCATCAATCATGATTATAGCAATGTATAATTAACAACAATAATGTGCAATTAGCTATAATCATGGTTAGGCCAAAATTTAACTAATTATCCCACAAAATTAGCCACATTACTCACTATACATAATGCACATGCTAAAACATCATCCACTAGCCATTATTAACCATAATCATTGATCATTAATGGCTAAAAAAATCTTAATCCAACTTTCTAATTTTAGCCTAAATATAGCAATTAAAAAAAATAAAAATTATTAATCATCAAATCACTATATTTGAACATGTAATCATGTATAGATAACCTTAATAAGCATCAATGAGGTCAAAAACATCATCATTCATCATAAAAAATTCGAGATTAAAAAATGCCAGAAAGCTCAGGAAATTGAAAAAATGAACTTCTAAAATACAAAGATTTGATGAAGAAACTTACCTCAATCACGTAAAAAGATATTTGGTGATACTAAATATGTGAAAATCCCTATGAAACAACCTTCAAATGACCTCCAATTGAAGAAATTAGAGTTTAAGAACCCTAATCTTCAATCCCTTAAAAACCTAATTTTAGGTGTTTTTCTTGGATTTTAATCGGTTATAAAGGTTGTATGAAGCTCAATATGTGTTGGATTGATGATTTCTAGCAAGATAATGGAGTAAAAATGAAGATTGGTGAATTGGGGTTGAGAGCAAGTAGAGAAACGCGACTGAAATTTCCAGAGAAGAAGGAAAAAATGAACTGAAATCGCGTTTTTGGAAGCTATATTCGGACACAGAAAACGCGAGTAGAAACACGCCTTCAACTCGCGATTCTGAAGTCGCGTTTTCTCCCAAAAGTTGCAGTATTGAAAACGCGGTTCTGAGAGGAAACGCGACTCAAAGTCGCGTTTACCATGGCGCGTTTTTTATCTTGAGCCAGACGTGAAAACGCGATTTCCTTCAAAATGCGTTTTGAAGGCGCGTTTTCTGTTCTGCTAGTGCAGAATTGAAAATACGATTCTGTACAAACACTACTTCTAAGCGCGTTTTCTTGAAAAACGCATTTTCTGCTGCGAATTTTAGCAGAAATTCATTTTTACAAAATTTCAAATGGTACCCCAATCACTCAAAATGCATCATAGATCATTTGTTTGCCAAATTTATCAATGTGTGCACATGTAAAACAATGAAAACATGCATTTTACCCCTCTTTAACAGATCACATACACCTTTAACGCGAATCAAGGGGTTGAGTTGCTTGATCAAAGTTCACCTTTTTCACCTCAAATGGTCATCTTTGCTTCCATATGCCAACCCTATAACGTAAAAACAACAAATCAAATAAAATACAAGGATTAAACACAAAATCACTCCAATTTAATATATATAACTTAAACATTGGGTTGCCTTCCAATTAGCGCTTTCGTTCATAGTCGTTGGCTCGACTTACAGGTTCGGATTATTTTAGAACATTAGGGAGCAATTTTCTTTCACGGGTCGAAACTCCCGAGCCAATCTACCATGTGGTGAGTCATGCATTGATCTCCATAGTCCAATTTCCTCAAATGCCAAGGAGGAGTATTAGACTTGTCATATAAAGGTTCGACTTCACCTTGGAGTGAAATTTGCTTGTCTTTTTCGAGTTGGCTCAACTTTTCTCTACTTTCTTCATGGAATCACGAATTTATTAAGCCAACTTCCATCCTTATCTTCTCCTCCCTTGCTCCTACACCATGAAAGTCAGTACCAAGGACATTTATATATGTAACTTCTTCGTTCCTTTCTTGGTTAACCTTGTCATCACATGGCATATTAGAAACAAGAGCAGTAGGCTCTATACTCCCTTCTTTATTACCCAAATTGAATTCTAATTCCTCACCATTAACCCGTAATAAAAGCTTACCTTTTTCCACATCAATTATAGTTCATGCAGTAGCTAAAAACGGTCGTCCTAGAATAATTGGTATTCTCACATCTTCCGCAATATCTAAGACAACAAAATTCACAGGTATTATAGATTGTCTTATCTTTATGAGCACATTTTCCAGAATACCCATTGGATGTGTGATTGACCGATCCGCCAATTGCAATGTGATATTGGTAGCTTTTAGCTCTTGAAGTCCCCACCTCCGAGCAATCGATAGTGGCAAGAGTGACACACTTGCACCTAAATCACATAAAGCATTAGAAAAATGCAATTGACCAATTGTGCGAGGAATAGAAAAGCTTCCCGGATCTTTCAATTTAGGAGGGAGTTTGTTTTTAATCAGTGCACTACACTCTTCCGTTAATACTATCATCTCATTATCTACAAGTTTTCTCTTTCTTGACATGATGTCTTTCAAGAAACGTGCATAAGAGGGAATCTGTGTTATGGCATCAATGAAAGGAATGTTTATGTGTAATTGTTTAAATATTTTGAAGAACTTTTCAAACTCCCGATCCTGTCCATATTTCTTCAACCTTTGAGGAAAAGGAATCACATTAGAATTTAACTGAGAATTTAATTTGGGAGGAAGTGCATCAATATCAATGACAACATGATCATTTCGGCTTTCTTTCTCCCCTTCGATTGCTTGCTCCTTGTCTTTTTCACCACCTGAATTTTCAAAATTAGGTCCCTTAACCGTTTTACCGCTTTTAAGAGCGATTGCATTGACATGCTCTCTCGGATTCACTTCGATTTTACTCGGCAATTCACCAGGGTTTCTGTTGTTGATCATATTGGCAATTTGACCAACCTGAACCTCCAAGTTTCTGTACATCCCAGCCAATTGGTCCAACCGCTCCTCAACTCGCTCGAATCTATCCGAAGTCACCTTAGCAAGTTTTTCCACTGCGATCTCCCAACTTGGTTTAGTTTCAGCTTGTGGTTGCCTCGGTTGAAATCCGGGCGGATTAGTTGGCCTTTGTTGTTTGCCTTGATCTTTCCATCAAAATTTTGGATGATTTCTCCACCCTGGATTATAGGTATTGGAGTATGGATTGTTTTGGGGTGGACGGTTATAATTGTTGAGATATTGAACCTGTTCGCTGCTAGAACACATAGAATCATCATGGTCTCCTCCATAGTTAGTACAACACGCAACAACTACTCCTTGGTTAGAACTAGAACCAACTTGCCCGTTAAACATTTTAACCACATTATCCATCTTTGCACTTAACATATTCAAGGTATCTACTTCAAGCATACCTGCGGTTCTCCTTGTATTACCTCGTTCGTTAGCCCATTGGTAATTATTAGCAGCCATTTCTTCAATCAATTGTTGAGCTTCCTCGGCTGACTTTTCCATTAACGCTCCTCCCGCTGCCGCATCTACATGCGTCTTTGGTGGATAGGTGAGACCATTGTAAAATGTTTGGACTATTAGCCAATCAGGGAGACCATGTTGAGGATATCTTTGTTGTTATTCCCGATAGCACTCCCAAGTTTCGTACAATGTCTCTCCTTCCTATTGAGAGAAACTAGTTATATCCATTCTAAGTTTAGCAGTTTTTCTAGGTGGAAAGAATTTATTAAGAAAAGCCTTAGCTAATTCAGCCCAAGTAGTAAAAGTATTTGGAGGATGAGATTGTAACCAAACCTTGCCCTTATCCCTTAGCGAAAATGAAAACAATCGAAGTTTAATTGCATCATCACTAACACCATTAAACTTAATTGTATCACAGATTTCAAGAAATGTTGACAAATGAGAATTTGGATCTTCGGTAGCATTACCTCAACATTGAGATTGTTGAACCATTTGAATCAGTGATGGTTCAATCTCAAAATTGTTAGCATTTACCGTTGGTCTTGCGATGCTAGTTTGAGATCCTTGTATCTCCGGTAAAGCAAAATCTCGTAGAGCTCGTCTCTTTGATTCGTTTTCCTCCATTTCTTCCTCAAACGGTAACTCTATCAAAATTTCCTCTATCGCTTGCCAAACCTCTTGTTCCTCTTGATGCAGTATATGCCTCCTTTATCTCCATAGTGTCCTCTCAATTTATGGATCTAAAGGTGCAACTTCTCGAGATGCCTAGTGCATGCACTACAAACAGAAATACGAGAGATTATGCAGTTTTAATTGTCAAAAACTGACTATAAACTGCTCAACTAATAAAAATAAAGATGTCTAAATTAATAGAGATGATTAGACTCTAATATTGCCGCTCCCCGGCACCAGCGCCAGAAACTTGACAGATTTTTATTACAAATGCAAGTTAAATCAGAATTTATACCCATTTGACTGTAAGTATATAGGCCAAAATCATAATGTAGGGTATGTATCGGGTCGATCTCACGAGAAGCAACTTCAACAATTACTAGATCCTAATTTACTCTATTATTTAGACTCACAATATATTTGAGCAGAAAATTCAGAGTTAAATCTAACTACAATTTTTTTACTATCTAAAATCCTTAGCTAGATAATTGCAATATCACAATTGGAGAAACATTCACCAAATATTTGAATCTAGGGATGTAGATTCCACTTATGACATAAATGATCCAAATGAATGAACTTAACACTTGTTACTACTCTTATTTAACCAGGGATTTATTTCCAAAATTGCCAAAACTTCATTCTCATGATAAAATTGGTCTAAAACAGCTTAGTTTCCCTAATCTCTTGGTGAAAACTGAAACTGCTCTTGTTCATGCATGAAATGCAGATTTAATCCACTTGAGTGTAATTCTATTCTCATGAATTAACAACTCAAACTCCACTCATGTTATTCCATTGTTTTTACCATTTCTCAATGAGTAATAACAATTATAAACCTGCTATTGGTGATCAAACAACAACAAGTAATCAAGCATACACAAGTAGACAAGTCAATACAAGATACAACAAGTGTAAATCACATTCAATTCATATCACTTGGCCATAAGTTTCATCTACTCCTTAGATATAGAAATTTAGCTACTCATTGATGATATCATAATCAAACTCATAACTTCATTAATGGAAAACATCTCAGTTTACAAGTACAAGAAAGATAAAGAAAAGTTTAGCCAAGTAATGGTGAAGCCCTCCAAGAATCTCCTATGTCTTGTACTAGATGATTACAAGATGAAGCCTCCAAGTGTTTCTGTAAAATTTACTAGCTAGAGAAAGTTTTTCTATCAGAAAATCTGGCTACGTATCATGTTTGACCTCCCCTTGTTTCTCTCCATAAAAACAGCTCAAAAGCTCCTTTTCCACTGGTCAAATTTCCACCCTTTGATTCCCAAATCTGAAGTTTGTTAAGATAGTCAATAACCAATGTTTTTGACTTGAAAATAAGCCTATTGTCTGCCCTTTTGTCTACTGAAGCACGTGCACCAAAATCCCTGGCAACTTATAGCTGGAAAGTAGTCTGAACACAAGAGAAATGGCTGAGCAAATTGCCGATTTTCGGCTACAAACGTGACTACACAAAACGCGGCATCAACTCGCGTTTTCAACTTGGCCTTGGTTCAACTACGATTTTCTCTATGATGAAGGGCAAACTAGCTTTTGTACAAAACACAAACGTTGTAGCCCTTTAAGGTAGCTTTTCAATGCTTCAGGAATCATCCAAATCGAAGTTCTGTAGCCTGAGATATGGTCGAAATACTATCACCTGGTCAAACCCCTGTTTCAATTTCCGACCACAGAATGCAGCTTTTGTATTTCGACTTTTTGTCCATGAAAACAGTAGAATTGGATTTCGATGTCTTCATACCAATTGTAGGTCTCTTTCTTAGCTTTAAAATGGTACAAAGATCACCTCAATCCGATAGGTGTAGCTCGAGATATAGTTGAAATACCGAAGAATGTCAAAACTGTCTTGAATTGCATTTCCTCACTTGAACGTTTTTCACTTCATTTCTCTTTTACCCACTTGAATTCATCACCAATTAACTATTTTTCACCTCACTTGACATTATTTGGTGATTGAATCATTAATCCTGCATAAAAATGAAGTTTTTACCACTAAAATCAATGAAAATGCAATATTAGCCACTTTTATCAAAAAATGTATATTTTTACCAAAATCTAGTTATTTTAGTTATAAAACTAAATAATGAAACCAGAATTAACTACTAAAATGCACTAAAAAATACGTAAAATAAACCCTTATCGAGTTTCATAATTATCACTTCAAATCTCATAATTCGAAATCCAAAAGTGGTACTAACTATATAAGCCAAATCTATGTTTGTTAAACCTCACTTCAGATGGCCCAATGAAAAGCCTAAATCCTTCGCTTTTCTGATTTAAATGAAATCAAATTTAAACCTATGGTTTAGTACTCGTATTCTTTTGTACCCAAACAGCCTTTTGACCTTTCAAAAAATTACCAAAAATACTACAAGTTATCTTCTGCTTGATTAGAATTATGTCAAGTAATCAAGAGAGTCAAGTCACATAATCGATTTTGTTGTCTAGGTTCTATTTTTCTGTTTTAGTTTTTTTATTCTAACTGCAAAAAAAGTTCCTAATCGCAATACTACTATGATTGATCATGGAAGTCTATTGTTTGGATTGCATTTTCTGGAAAGGGTATGTTGTAACACTTTTTTAGATGTGATTTATATGAAGTAAAAAGATCACTGAAAAATGTATCAAGGAAATATTCCCAAAAAACATGAGGTTTTTGTCTAGAGAATGGCAATCCAAAAAAAGCCAGTATATTGGCATACTATTGCACATTGACCTCTTTCTACAAATATATTATTTTTTATAACTTAAACTATCCAAAAAAAAAGATCTCTAATCAAAATATTGAATTGTTATGTTCAAACTTGTTATAAAACAAGAAAAAAAAATGAAAAAGTTCAATCTTTAAAAATATTACCTAACAGAACACAAACACGACTTGAATTAACTTATTTCATTTTACATACACAACAAGGTATGTAAGAAAATGTACTGCAATTACAGGTAACAAAGACACCAAGCTGATTTCTACACTTTACACCTCTTAGATGCAAGCAGGTTTCCCATTGAGATAGTTCAGATATATGAAATTGGATGAATCAATCAGATCATGTATAAAAAAAAAAGAAAAAGAAAAAAGAAAAGATGGTGAAGAAATATCATGCATGCTGATTCTGCACAAGTTCAGTAGCATAAGTATATAAAAGCCATAGGCTATTATCTTCAAGAATTACATTTCATTAAACTGCAATTTCTCTACTAATAATCATATCAAACAATTATGTCAGAATTGCTCCCAAACTCGAGTATTCTGCCCCTAGACCATCTGTTGTGCAATCAATTTCTGATTATCCTTATGCTAATTGTCACTCTTTTAACCAAGATTTCATAAACTAACACAACTATCAAGATAGAACCTGGTTAGCAAAAAAGTTGTAGAAAGAAGCATTCATCTAAGATCAAAAGTGCTAAAAGTCAATCAAATTTTGTAAAAAATTAATGAAAAGAAAAAGTAAGTAATGACAATAGATCACCACCAGCAAGAAAACAGTTTCGATGAGAAAACAGTTTACATAGCATAGCCAGCAAGAAAAGATTATCTATATTTGACACATAATTCTCCTGTCTCCATAGGAGGATTCAGAAGGATTCTCATCTTTAAAAGTCAATAGTTCGATTGGTCGCAGATATTTCTGTTGTCATGGAATTCTTCAGGTTTCAATCAGCAATCAGGATATAAAAGTCTTCTATACTTGCAACTGATGGAAGTAGAAGAATACAGATAGTTATTGATGCATATGAAAATAACATGAGATTTGGAGAATATGCAAGGTTGTCCACTGTAGGAGTGATATATCAGATCTCTATGTTGGTAGTTTGAAAAGGAGAACTGGTACAAAATAGTATCCCCATGGACGCAACGGTTTCTAAATTTCTTCCTCCCTACTCCTGTTCTAATTTTCTGCACCAATTGTATCCTAGAGCCCTATTTAGTGCACAAATTCAGCAACTCACTATTCCAACAACACAGAGCATGCTTCAAGCTTAAGACCCATGCCCAGATAACAAAGCTCTTCCCCAACTTTTGAAATCCATTAGAAGTACACTAAAATAGCTTCTGACTTATACAGTCTGCTGATCAGTAAAAATGTCCTGGACTCTTTTAACTAATAGTCTTAAAAGCTGCAAACTCATTCATACAAAATTTGAACACAAGCTTTTAACACTGAATGTTATTTGACAGTGGGGAAGATAGGTTCAACTCTTACTATCTCATTGGTGTATATTCAAGGACAGGAAAAGAAAATAACCACATGCAATGGAAGATGAGAGTAAAAAGTCAGGAAGAAAGCCACATATGACACAAAGGTTTAGGACATCACTTCCAAGACAAAGATGCATAACAAATTCACCAATGAATAACTTAAATAACTCCTTCACGGATGGCCTAACAAACCTGGGTATGTGTACAATAGTACATGCAATATGTACTGGGCTTCAGCACAGCCCTGGGGACTAGAATATCTTATGACAGGAAATTGAGGTGACGAATCCCAACATTTCAATTAAAAGCCCTTCCATCAAACTCAATGAATAAGCCTATGGTCTCAAACAACGGCCGAAGTGTCCTTCACTGTCAGTTTACCCAATACCCATAACACGTAAAATACCCATAAGCTACTAAAGCACCATAAATTAAGTATACTGAAATATGTAGAATTTAAATTGTTAATAAATACTCGAGATCCTAAAAAGATTACCCATTCTTCAAAATGGGTAAATTGGATCTTCAGCCAAGTTCCCAAGAATATTAAAATTTACTCTTCCCTTAAACTCTTCATTGGTTGCATCAGTCGTGAATATTGATGGCATTCATAAAAAAAAATGGAACACATAATGTATCAATATATCAACATCAGTTTGAAGCCCTAAGAAAACATTCAGCACACACAGCTTTTATAAAAACTCAATGAAGTCAAAAGAATAGAATCTTGCAAGCACCAGATGCACACCTCCCCATTCTCCAAGTTGGTTCATTATTTGTCCTCCATTTGCAACAAGAGAGGTCAAAGAAATAAGAATGATACAAGCTTTGGAGAGGACTTCAAATATAACTGAAACTCATTCATTTCTTTCACATAGGGATAAGCCTCGGCAACGCTTGGCTTCTGGTGTAAATATATCCAAAAACAATACCAAACAAGTTGTCTGCCACAAGATTTTAAGCTAACTCTAAATTTTCCACTTATTATTTGGGCCCTAGAAGAGTGCAACATCTCATGCCTATACAAGTCCCTTTAGGTATGAGTGAAAGACAATTATCTAAAGCTACTGCAATGAAGAATGCCTTTTTAATGTTAAGAGCAAACTGAAGCTTATATATCTATTTCTTGAGAACTCAAAATAGATGATTGGCAATCAGCTATATATTTCATGCATATAATATCTGAGGTCTCAAATGCCTAACAAAATTGGAATAATGGTCTTCTCCTTCCAGAAATATGATCGCTTAAGACCATGTCATTCTTTAGAAAAATAGAACGATACACTTATTAAATTGCTTTTATATTTAAAAATTTTTTCTTATGGCAAAAAATATTGCATATCTTTGATCTATTGTTTCTGATTTATTTTCAAAGAAAACAATGCAAAGGTTTAGTATTAGTAAGGTGAATTTGTGCCTAACTTGTATGAGTTATGTGCTCAAGCTTAAGCTAAGGTTACTATGTATCCATAACCCTCTTCAAATTCAAGGAAATTGGTAACTCATATGTATATATATATACTGGAAAGCTGTGAGTGATAAAGAATTTAACCAGTGATGCATTTTGGATGTCGAATCTTGTCATCTACTCAAGAAGGCACAGCAGACTTAAGCAGTCACTCGATTGAACCAAGTGACAAACGACAGAGTGTAAGCAAAAAAAGTTGAATAAGACTTGTAAACAAGGACTAAACCATACTAATCTGTGACCTAAAAATGCACTGGCTACAAATAAATGGATGAAGTGGAAAATCATATGCAAAAAAATTTGAAACCAGCTACTAGACTCATATGTTAATAACCTACTGGCAGGATAATTGACATCTTATCCTTCTCTTTGTCTGCAAACGGAAATCTTAATCATATTTAGAACCCAAAAATCATAAACGTTTTTCCTAGACTAAGTTCAACAGATGCAAATAGTGTTGTGTGCATAATTTTGCCATTATTCTCGCAAATGAAGACCATTAGCATTACTCTTCATTTCCAAAAATTTATCATGTTTAAAACGGTAAACAACTTTGGTTTGTTTGTTCCCCCCCCTCTTAATACCTAATGCATTTGAACAACACAACATGCCTGTGCCTATCTTCTGCATAGCTCACCCAGTTCTCCAAACTTCATCAGTTTTATCAATTAGTCGCCATCCCATTCGCTGTTTACTTATGCTTAATCATTCAAACATCTCTTTCTTTGGAAACCAATTCCATAACAATGCTACTCTTCATCTCAAACCAAAACAATTACAGCAGCAAACACATTATACCAGTAATTCAAGTCCGCTATACCCTTGTTCACTTACAAATACCCCAAGTTCCCAACCTTGCCCAGAATTTAAGAATCCCATAAAACCAAGTTCACTAAACCAATTTAACCGTCCTGATTCTCAAGTCTGCATGAATTTTCTTTATATCTAAAATTTCCTTATTTTGAAATTATTCCAGAGAACTGACAAGAGACAAAACCAGCAGAATTCATTACCTTTTCAAGAATTGACATGGCTTCTTGTGTTGCACTCTTCTCCCTCTCTACATAACAAAGGAAGCACTTTTATCAATCACCACACTGCCCAGACTATCCCAAACAATCAAATTGAAAATTTTCAAAAACCCAGATGCAAATTACATAACTAAATGCCAATAAAGTACAAAAATAACAAAAAAAAAAGAACATAACTTTCTGGACAGAAGAGATGGGATGAGAGGCCTTACTGATGGGACAGGTGATGAGGAATCCGGAGTGGGAATGACTGAGGAGAGAAGAAGGGGCGTTGTAGTCAAAACGAGGAATGGTGATGACAGTAGAGTGCTGCTCCCAGGGCTTCAGCTCCTCCTTGGTTTTCAGTTCCACTTTCATTGCTTCTTTTTCCAATTCTTTTGCTCTTTCTTTTGTTTTTGCTGTCCCATGTTTCATTTCCAGTATTATTGAGTTGCAATTTGTTTGGCAGATGAGATCTATATTTATATTTCGCCCCCTCTTTTGTATGGCAAATGAGTTTTTTTACCCTAGTTCTTCCACTTTACTAATAAAATGTGATTTATTCTAAATATTTTAGACCCTCTTTGATAACCCAATTCAGTATTTAAACTTAATGGATTCAGATTTGATGTCTTCAGACGCATTGATAATAAAAAATAGAATGTCTAAATTAATTAAGTGATATTGAATTTCTTAGGTAAAACTTGCTCTCAAAATAAAATATTAAATATGAAATTTGAATTTATTAAGTTATTAAATTGTTAAGTATTAAATGTGATACATTTGAGTATATATCATATTAAGTGATAAATGAATAACATCACTTATTTTTTGAAACAAGTTTTACCTAGAAAATCGGTGTCATTTTATTTTTTGAAGTAAATTTTGGCTAAAAAATTCAGTGTCATTTAATTAATTCAGATGTGTAATTTTTTGTTATCAAATGCGTTTAAATATGTTAATATATGAATCCATTAACTTTAACTGTTGAATTGAGTTAAAACAGTGCTTAATACTTCACAATTCAACAACTTAACTTAATGAAATTCAAATTTTAGACTTCAGTTTTCAAACTTTAATTTTATCAAACGCACCCTCCTATTACCCAAATTCTACTAAACAAAATTTTTCTACATATTACCACCCTCACAATTCACAAAGTCATTTTAATAATTGAATCTATTAACTGATGTCAGTCGGTTTGGATCATTTTGTGATATCAAAGGTGAAAAAAATCACATGTGTGCACAAAAATAAAACCAAAAAAATGGTATAGATTTTTCTTTTGAAAAAATGGAGAGTTGTAGTTGCAGTCTCCAATTTTTAACATTTGCACTAAAATAATCTCTAATGTTTTGATCAAAATAAATTTGGTTCTCAAAGTTTTTGGTAGTAGGTACATTCAACATTGTCGAAAACTCAACAATGACTAACTGTCAAAATTTAATTACTGTTATTTAACAATTTTGACTTTGTACTTTTGGACCCTAATGTTTGAAATTTTAATCATTTTAGTTGCTTAAATTTTCAATAGTGATATCGAGGGTATTAGGATAAAACAAGATGCGAATTACAACACAATTGTCTTAAATTGGTACTAGCAATTCTAATTAAACTTTTTTTTACTGCATTTATTCATGCCACTAATGTCTCATATACTTCTTCCCTTTGGTATAATTGGTCACAAATTTGGTATTATATATGTGATTATTGATTTATACAAGCAGTAATTAACTGATAATTCACCCATAATGAGTAAAAGCACTTCATATTAGTTTTTATGTTTGCTAGTTTTTATAATTACAATTCCTAACTATAACAATTTAAGGCCTATATGTACAAGTCATGCAAGAACTAGCATGAATGATAATAAATTTTATATTAATACTAGAATTTTCCTTTTTATTTTATATATTATGTATATATTGTCATTTGATTGTGACTTATTCAAAAAAAAATCTTCAAGTTCAACGATGTTATTATGTTGCTATAAAGTGTTTTTATGAAATTTTATAGCAATTTTGGACGACATTTGTCATATATTTAATTCAATTCACACCTTTTTTTTTCATTTTAAAACCCCTAACTATAACTAGAAACTTAAGAGACCATATTGATTGAAACTTCAAACATTGGGGACTAAAAATGTAAAGTTAAAATCAGAAAATTTAGAGACCAAATTTGTTTTGGCTGATATATTATGGACCAATTTGATATATAGGTCAAACATTGAGAGTCAAATTTGTGTCTCTCTTTGGAAAATTTTGAGAAGTAGTAATAGAAAGATTTAAAATTCAGTATAAGTTTTGGCAAATTCACATATTCCTAATATCTAATAAAACACATGTCATGATAAAAAAATACCAAATTAACCTATCCAACCAAGCAAGCTCCCACTCTAATCATCTGATCCCCAAATTCCCTTTCTTACTCATTTCGAGAGGGAAATGAATTAGCACAAAAATCTGAGGCAATCCTTCTGGGACTATAAATGGGGCGAGGTCAGCTTGAAGTTGGCTCCAAGAAAAAGTCTGATGGGCCTGACCTTTCATTGAGTTGGATTGAAATTGGGTCTGAATATTAGTTCGAAATTAAATGTGAACAGAGTTTGGACACTATTAAGGTCAAACCCGATATAGGCTCAACCCATTAATATGCATATATATATAATATTCATATTTTGATATATATAATTATATATCTAAATTTATAATACTAATACTTATGAGTTATTTGTCAAAATATATTAATATATATAAGGAATATTAATATACAAAATTATGTCAAAAGATTTTTAAGGACAAATCTTAGTACAATCAAATTGAGGACCTTTGAAGATATATTGACTGTTGATCATATTTTATTACTATTTTCCATGTACATTGAATTAATTGGATACATTATTGTTGAAAATTTCTTTGGTTTATATATTTTTTAATGAACTATTATCGATTCTTGTATAGTTTTAATGTTGTGGTCCTGTGGATATTAAATTAGTTTAAAACTTAATAATTATAGTAATTATATTAAGGAAATTAAGGAATTATAAGTGATCTTAAGTTAGGTCTAAATTAAACTCACAATTTGAATATTTTGTGAGTCAAGTATGAGTTTTACATTTATCAATCCAAAACTCATAATTCGAAACCCGAAAGTGATACTAAGGCTCCGTTTGATAAAACTGAATCTGAATTCTAAATTCTGAATACTGAAACAATTAATTTGCTGAATATTAAGCACTGAAAAGAGACATATGAATATCTAAATCTTAATGCTGAACATATTTATACTGTTTGATAAACATTTATAACTTAATGCTTAATAAGCTAAATTGTACAATTTTGCCCTTCTATCTTTTAATACAAAAAGGAAATAGAACCTATGATTTAATTAGCTTAAAATTGTTAGGTATGAAAATGACAATATTTATTTTTAAATCAAAGTAATATAAAAGAAGAAATATATTATGGAAAAGTCCAAATATCGGTGCAAATATATTTTTAAATCAGAGTTTGATAAGAAAAGTCCAAATATAAGCAAAAGGAAGCAAAAGTCCAAATATAAGCAAAAGGAAGCTGCAATAAACAAGTTTTAAATTCACACCAAATTATATAGAAATTTAATTACTTCAATGGAAAAATGTTGAAGCAAAACAACAAATAATCAATGTCACTCACCTTGGAAATAATGAATTTGAGATCGATGAGTATGGTAGCAATAAAAAAAATTGGGAGGAAAAAATGACAAAATTATAAAAGAGTAGAAAGATGAAAAAAGATAAAGAGTAGACAGATGTGAGGAGCATGGAGAAATTGTAAAAAAGTCATTAAATAGGGAGAAAATAGAAGTAGAAAGCCATTAGACAGAAAATATCAGGTTGTTTAATTAGATAAGGATTTTGAATGTAATTAACAAACAAGGATAAATTTGGTAGATAAGATAAAGTAGTTGAAGTAAATCTCTTGATTCTTATCAAATTAAGCATTCAGTTACGATTCTTGTGCTGAAAAAAATACATACAAACTCAGCACCACTTAATAAGTTCAGCAAAAAAATTTTTATTTATCAAACACCCAAAACACCCAAAACATCTGAATGTCTGAATGAATTCAGTTTCAGCACTTTTTTATGTTATCAAATAGACACTAACTATAAAAGCGGAACCTAAGTTTGTTAAACCTCGCTTCAAATGGCCCAACTGATAGGCCTAAATCCTTCCCTTCTTTTGATTTAAATGAAATTAAATTTAAACCTATAGTTTAGTACTCATATTCTTTTGTACCCAAACAGCCTTTTGACCTTCTTTTTTTTTTTTTGGTATTAACCAGAGGTGTTCGCATCCGTTTTACGGTCTGCGACTAATCCTATTCGAACCACGTCGGGCCCTTTGTAGGGGAAAGCTCTCCCAACGTTGTTTTTTCCATCCCCATGGGTTTCAAACCCAATACCTCATGGTTAAGGGATGCAAACGCCTTCCACTTGTACCAACATCCGTTGGTGCCTTTTGACCTTTGAAAAACATTACCCGAAATACTACAAGTTATCTTCACCTTGATTAGAATTATTTCAAGCAATCATGAAAGTCAAGTCACATAATCAATTTTGTTGTCTAGGTTCTATTTTTATTTTTTAGTTTTTTTATTCTAACTGTAAAAAAAGGTTCATAATCGCAATACTAGTATGATTGATCATGGAAGTATATTGTTTGGTTGCATTTTTTGGAAGGATATATTGTAACACTTTTTTAGATGTGATCTATATGAAGTAAAAAAATCATTGAAAATGTGTCAAGGAAATATTTTCGAAAAACATGAGATTTTTGTCCTGAGAATGGCAATCCAAAAAACGCCACTATATTTGCATACTACTGCAAATTGACCTCTTTTCTACAAATATATTATTTTTTATAACTTAAACTATCCAAAAAAAAAAGATCTCTAATCAAAATAGTGAATTGTTATGCACAAACTTGTAACATATATGCTTCTAATAAAACAAAAAAAATAATGAAAAAGATCAATCTTTAAAAATATTACCTATGGAAGATAGAAGCAATAGATAAAATTTAGGAATTCTTCCAGACTTGTGGTTTTCAAATATCATTGATTTCCTCCAGTTTCACGTGATCTAGTAGGCCTTTGCAATTTTAATCTTTTGCCATTTGTAGAAAATGTACAATGGTAGGGAAAGAATGGTTTTAGTAGTGACGAAAAAGGCAAAGGAACTCTTTTATAGCAATCGTGAAGCCTTAGGGCAATTGCAGTAGTTGACGAATAGACACAACTGATAAATGGGCAATATTGCCTCTTTATGCAATAAAAAGAAAAGAAAGAGTGCGTGAGACTTTTTTTTTGTGGGAATGCTAATATTATTTGCCTTTTGAAAAATCCAATTTTGGGAAAGAATGGTATCAACTTTCCTTCTCTCATTTGTTAATATTGAGAGAACTCCAACAGGCACCGCTTTGTTACACAATATGAAGGGTTGTTTTTAGATTCTTCTTATTGTTTGCATTTTAAGTATTGAACCTATAGTTAAAACTCTACTAGATTTTGATTAGTTGGGAAAATTTAATATATATGAGACTAGAACCAGCAATACCCACTAAGAATTGAGAATACTTGGGTACTGCGATGGAGTCCCATGAGACCCAATCTTTTGAGTTTTTATAACAAATAATTTTATTTCCACAAAATTTTTTCTGAATAATCACATTTTTAAATTATATGTTTAATGTACGTGAACTTCCGTGGTACAACACTAGCTCTTTTCCTCCTCTTTTTTCCTGTACTTTTAGCATCTTCAATCCATGTGTTTTTACTTAAGAGAATTTTTTTTAAGCAAATGAGGAGCATTCAGTGTAACGATGTAAAATTCACTTGGAACTTTATTTATGCAAGATAAATTCTTAATAACTAATACATAGCATTTTGTACAAAGTTCTTGTTCGTTAGAAAAAATTATTGTTATGTTAATCTTGATTGTAGGTGATTATGATAAAAATTTAATCCACTCAGTATGATGAAATGCCTAGTAATTTTTCTTTTAGCTTGATGAAATGCTTAGTAGACAAAAATTTGAAATTTAGAATATGGATTTCTTTGGTAGGTTTTACAAGTGGTGCGGATATTTTATTGTATTCTACAATTATTAACCATTTTAGTTATATCCAAAACAATTCATTTGAGCAACTAGTGGAAAAAATAGAAAAAAAATAGGGGTAGGGTATTTGTCTGAATTGATTCTTCCAGTGGAAAATGCTTCAAGAAAGTCGGGATGTAAAATGGGTAAAATATTTGAAGTATTAGTTCGTTCCTATTGTTTTCTCTTATCCTAGTTCGTATATACTAATATTATACTCGTAGAATATACATTCTTACATATCATTCCAAAAAACATTCATATTTCCTGCATTTCAAAAATATTTTGAAAAATACTTATACTTTTCAATTAACCATACAAAACACGTAATAAACTTTTATAATGTATCATCTTCGCAAATTATACTTCAATTTAAAAAATTTTAAAATTTGAGTGATGATAATGACATGTTTATGAGTTATATACAAATAAGAGTCACATATAACATAATAACTGTAGATTATACATATTTAAGCAATATGGTAACAAAATTAATAAATGTAACATCTCATACACGAAAATAATTTTAAGATTGGTATAAGAGAGCAGCATATTCTTTGAAAACTATAGTAAATTATCCGGATGGTCACTAAACTTTTGCAATCGTCGAGTTTTGGTCACTCAACTATTAAAAGTCTGGTTTTGATCGCTAAAATGTATAAAGTTAAGGTTCCAGGCCATTCTGTTAGATCTAGTCGTTAAGTTTGCTGATCCGTTTATCCACACGATTTCCAAGACAAAATAAAGGGTCAATTTAGGAAGTTCAACATGCATCTTCTTCTTCTTCTTCTTATTGTGAAGCACCCGGCTTATGGATTCGATCAGTCCAACGGGTTCGACTCCATACCTAATCCGATTGTCCTCCACTTCTTCAACAAAATCTCTGACATCAAAACCCTAATCCGTTGCCGCTCCGTTTCCAAAAGGTTCAATTCGCTGGTTCCTTAAGCCGACTCGCTCCTCCTCCGAGTTGACCGAGTCATCTCTACGACCAATACCGACAACGACGATGGCGAAGCCTTCTTTCTCGCCTTCCTTCGATCCATCATTGAATCCCTCCATAATTTCATTTCCATAAACAAGCATACCCATTTTGGCAGCCCGACTAGGACTCAAAACTCTCCCACTCAGATCCTCCGCAGGTTCGAGAACATCCGGAGTCTCCAAATCGAGCTCCCCTCCGGCGATCTGAGGTTGGAAAAAGGCACCACGATGATAGGAGTTTAACATGCCTTTTCAACCTACTTGCAAGAAAATTTGCAGCTTGATATACTCCTCTGGCTAAGTGTATCGTTGACAATTGAGCAAACTCTCCACACTTCTTATTTTTTATAAAGAAAGGAAACCTCAATCATCCTCCTTCTCAACGGCACTTTCCTCCATGGCATCCATCAATAAGAAAATAGTATTAGCATCAACCAGAATTCTTCAGAGATTTTAATGACCTCCGAATCCAGTGAAACTCTTTCATCAGCCGAAGTATCATAAGAAAAGGATTTGTTTGGGTATGGTTGGAATGCCGTAGTTTAGAATTACAGCAGCGAAAAAGAGATTCTTAGCAGAGCTTTTGGGTGGTTGACATACGAGGCACGGATGGAGAAGAAGAAGAAGATGCATGTTGAACTTCCTAAATTGACCCTTTCTTTTGTCTTGGAAATTGTGCAGATAAACGGATCAGCAAACTTAATGACTAAATCTAACAGAATAGCCTGGAGCCTTAACTTTATACATTTTAGTGGCCAAAACCAGACTTTAATAGTTGAGTGATCAAAACTCGACGATTGCAAAAGTTTAGTGGCCATCCGGATAATTTGCTAGTATATCTATCCATATTTTTAGTTTTGTAACTTTCAAATATGTTCATACTATTTATGCACGAATTTATATGAGTAATTTTCCCGAACACGTATTTTTATGCTGAATTTTAATCATACTTTTGAGAAAAAAAACTCGTCTAATATGTATACAGATAGCATCTCGTATTATATCTGTCCTGTATTTTATCAACTATGCTCTTAGTGCTGTAAGTAAAATGTGTTGGGACTTAAATGAACGATAAAATAAGTCTAGTTGGTATTAGAGATGAAAACGAGTCGAGTCGAGGTTGAGTAGTGCTATACTCAAACTCAACTGAATCTCGAACTCGATAGGTGATACTGGTACTTGAACTCGAGTTCAAACTCGTTTGAGCAACTAATATATGGCTTGAGCTCGACTTGTGAGGAAATTGTTTAAGCTCGAACTTGATTCGATAAGGCTGGAGTACTTATCAAGCCAAATCGAGCCTTATCAAGCTTGAGTACTCACAGAAAGAATTATTCTCCAAGCTCAAGAATCTTGGAAAAACAATCAGTTAATAACATAGCCTGATTCAATATGAAATTTGTGAACTGATCCTAGAAAATCTCTTATCACCGAAAGAACAAGTTTCTAAACTCAAAAATCCTGGAAAAACAATCTATCTATAACATAGCCTGATGCAATATAAAACTTTTGAATCGATTGTACAAAATCTCTTATATATATATATATAGGATTTAAGTTTGGGTTTGGGTTTAAGTATGGATCATATAAAATTAGACCCTACTCAAATGTATAATGCTTTTATAGGGTATGGCTCTGTGTAGGGTATGAATTTAAAAACTTAAATCCAAACCCAAAATATATATGGTGGATTTGGATTGGATTTGAATAATATTCGACTCATTGACATGTCTGATAAAAAATTTATGTAGAACAATAAATTAGAAAGACACGCCTGGAAGCTGTGAGAAGTTCATTCCCAATGAATCCTCTACGGGGTTCAAATATATATCATTAAAAATTAACTATATATCTTCGGTTGAGGGTTGACGGGTATTTTACATACGTACAAGTTAAAAAAAAAAACCGAATTACACCTGTTCACTGCAAGTATACAGGTCAACTAGTAGTTTAGGGTATATATCGGGTCGATCCCACGAGGAAGAGTGAACAATTACCAGTATTACTAAAACTTCTCTATTATTTAGACTATCAATGAATTATAGAAAATGAAACCTACTGAACTTGTACAAAAATAACAAATGAAAGCTCCTTAGGTTGTGGTATCCCTAACTACTCATGCAAGTGTTATATTTGGATCATTGAGTACTACTATCTATGCTAGTTAAGGTGTAATTTTCTTATGCATGTGAAACCTACTTTCGTAGTGAATCAACTATACTCATAACTAATCCATACCTATTCTCATGGTTATAAAATTAGCTACAAGTTCATTTCTTCAGCGAAATTACATGAAATCAATCACTAAAACCACATAGATGCACCTCTACTTTCGTGAGTGTACTCCCTATGTTTAGCACTTCTTGAACTAGTGTTAAATCTCAATTTTCATTGCAGAAACAACACCTTAGATAATCACAATTAATGGTACCAGATTAATCATGATTTAAAGAGTTAAAGTGCTAAATAACTTGCTCAAATCATAGCAATCAAATAACCAAATAATAAACACTAACAATCATAGAAAGTTCAACCAAACCCAAGGCATAAACTTTAAAGATACATATTAAACACAAAATCCAGAACTTGTATATTAACCAAACTTAAGAATCTGATACAAAAGATAAAGAGTTGGAGAAGAGATAACCCATGTCACTTGAGCTTCAACTCCTCCATCTTCATCTCCATCTTCATCCTAATCTAGCCAAGATACAAGAATGGATGATCTATACTACTCTACACTAAGCTAAACTAACACTAGGAAGATGAAAGAGCTACATTTCTGCACTCCAAGCTTTCTCCCGTATCTCCTCTCTATTTTTCTTCTATGGTCTCCCATCCCCTTTCTCTTGCAATGAATTTGGCTATTTAATGATGAAAATTGGTCAAGAAATGAGGCCTCTACCTTCCTTTTACAACTGGGAATGTTTCTCACATGTCTAGTAATGCATGTGAGTTGGTGGGAGTGAAATTGATTTTTCCGTGTACAGAGCAGCCTTTTCTGACTACAATCCGGCCAGAAATCCGGCCAAATTCTGGCCGGATTGCTACAGTGACCTTTTGGTCACTTTCTGCTCAATTTCCAGCTCTGCTTCGACTTTGACTCAACTTCAACTGAACTTTGCTTGATGATAAAAGCTGATTTAGCTCTTGACCAAAACATAAAACGTGTAGCCCTTTGAGTTAGCTTTCCAATACATCAAGAATCACCTCATTTGGATCTGTGTAGGCTGAGATATGACCGAAATACCCTTACCTACTCACTGCCCTGTTCCAGCTTCGACCAGTAGAAATTAGCTACTGTAATTCGGCTTTTTGACCTAGAAAACCTTGAAACTGGATTCAGATGTTGTCACCAAAGTTATAGATCTATCTCTTATCTTCAAATTGGTTCAAGAATCATCTCAATCCGATCACTGTAGTTCAAGTTATAGCCGAAACACCAAAATGTGTCAAAACTGTCAAAATGCACAAAATCCAAGTAAAAAGTGATAAAAAACTCATTTAACCACTTAAAAGCATTTTTCACCAATTATAGCCAAAATCATTCATTTTCTTCCAATAATATACCCAAAGTGACTAAAAATAATATAAAATATCATACAATTATTACGTAAATTAGTCACTTATCAAGGGTCTAGCTTCAAAAATCACATTGTTCATATGTTAGGACATGCCCAAGCTGTATATAAGAATTCTCGGCATGGATCATAGGCAGACTAAATGGGAGAGTAGTGGAAGCTCAACTGCATTAACAGAAAGAATTTCTATAGAAAGAATCAAATAGCTTTTTATGCTATTTAGATGGAATCAAAAGAGGAAACCAAACAATAGTTATACCTTCCATTTGATCAGAGGGTTGGTACACCGGTGCAAGAGAAGAAGAACTCTTATGCTGAGATTCTGTATTATCCTTAGATGTTGAAGCAAATCGAAAGGACAGGCTATCTAATGTAGAAGCTACATTATGAGACAGTGTTCTATGTAGATTCTGATTATGGAGTTGAAGTTTGTCAACGCCTACTATATTACCACCGTGACTATGAGTGGCAAGTAGTTCAGACCAGGCGTCCAAACACCTATTTCAATGTGACCTAATTGTGTCTTAGTAATATAACTTTGCCGCTTTCTTTTTACTTTCTAATCTGTGCTACAACTGAAGAACCTGAGTTTTCAACCTACTTGGCTTGCTTTTTTAGATCATAGGATTCTCTACACAAAATGAATCACACACAAACAAAATAAACCCGCAACCACTAAAAGTGCGATACTTTAATCTCCAACAGGACATGATATAATTACCACTGTCAATTAAAAAGACTAAATCTTATATACACGGATGTTATATGCATTAGCACTATTGGATTTATGATACATGTATAAAAGTTGAATTTCAAATTCAAATTTTGCACAACTATTATTTGTCCAAAACTAACAGTATACACAATATCAGTGTAAAAGAGATTAATCCAAAAAAATATGCAAACAAGCCTCACACTTCTAGCTTTCTTCACTCAACCAAAATGGCAAAACAAAGACTCACGTGCAAACCATAACCAAATGGAGGATGACGAAAATCACTGGAAAATTTCCTTAGCCACTTTGTATATATGTACATGTTTCTGTGTGTGTGTGTGTATATATAATAAATAATTGAAAGTTCTATGTATGGCTAAAGATGTGTACATTTGTCAATTATTTGAGTTCTATAATATGTCAAACATCTGTTGTTAACATTTACAATTTGTCGTATAAGCATTAACATTCTACTTAATTATTGGAGGAATAAGCTTGTACACAGAGAGCCATTGGTTCGTGCATGACTTTTCCTTAAGTTAATATTTGCCCCTTGCTTTATAAAATTATTTCTAGTAGCTGAAATTTGAAAAAGAAAAAACAAAGGTATGTTTGTTTGGTATTAGCGGATGAATAGAACGAATATGGCGAGATTTGAGTCAATTACGGGTGTCAGATACTTTTGAGAATCTCCTCTTTTCTGTTTTTCTTTTTTCAAAAACTAACATTTATTAAAATTTATGAATAATAGTATTATCTTCATGGAATTGGGAGTACCATTCCAATAATAAATTGTGAATATAGGGCATTTGAACATTGAGAAGCTTGTCATACATCCACATTTGTTGTGATTATATTGACCTGGTCTATGGATCAAAACATGGCTAGTGCAAGGGAGTGCCAAGGAAGGATGGAAGGGTTCAGTTACTATTTTCGATGGTATATTCATGTATCGATTGAAGAGGAATTGAAAGACAGAAGATAGTGCTAATGGGGGAAGAGCAACTTGATTTAATCAAAATTTTTTTAAAAAATTTGAATTGCTAAGTGAAATGGAGGAAAATTTTATGTTGATCATGCCTAATAATTGTTTCCGAACCAATGAAAAGGTTCCATGAGAACATACAAGGGTTCCGCCTGATTTTATATAACATGCCAAGTGGATTTCACTTAACATGTAAATTAGTAAGTGAGATCCTCATATATCCACTTGGAACTTTTCCATTGTTCCCGGATCATGTCTAATAGTTGTTTCGAACATACATAAAATTCTTCGTGAAGCAAATGATAAGTTTTTAATTTACTCTTCAACCCCAGTTCAAACATTTAATTGTAAAAGAAAAAAGAAAATTAGTAAATCGGTTCCAGAGTTTGGATTTTACTAGTTGTGGCCGGTTTCATAAGCTCTATGAATCATCCGACATATTAACCACTAAGGTGTTAAAAATAGGAAAGAGATGCCAAAATAGTGGTTGAAAAAGCAGCCAGCTTGAAGTTACAGCGCGGACTAAGTAGAAGTTAATTGTCAAATGAGCATATGAATCAACTTGGCCATAGCAAACATATACAAAAGCTCTAAGAGCAACTATTAGTAGAAAATATTGATCTTTGACAGGCAAATTAAACTTTACCCTCCCGTGGTATAGCTAATTTTTACATAATTCCCTATAGTTTTAAAAGCTATATATAATCCCTTATAATTTGGATTAAAGTATCAAATTGACGGAAATGGTCATCCTTAACGGAACCTATAAAAATGTCAAAATTATTTCTATTTAAAAACTAAAATAGTTGGAGTGACCAAAATATATAAACATAATATGCATGACACTCTAACCTCGTATGATTTTTATATTTTAGCATATAACCCTTTTATGGTTTAGTGTTTTGCCATATAGCCCCTTTATGATTTTCAGTATATATACATAACCCCCTGTGGTTAATAAATAATTTTCAACTTTACACAGGGATATTTTTTATATTTCAGTTGACTCCATTATGGATTGTAAATTCCGTTATTTTGACACTTTAATCCAAACTATGATGGGACTATGTATAGCTTTTAAAATCATAGGAGAGTTATGTAAAATAATAATAATAATAAATCACAGGGGAATAAAGCATAATTTGCCCATCTTTGACACTAAAACTATTCACTACACTCATGGCATGAGTCTCTTCCAATTGTTATCTACCACTTTTGTATATATCTCATTTTTCAGTCATTTAAAGAAATATGGGCACATTTAATTTTAATCACTTTTCCAGTGATATATTGTCCCTTTTCAATGCCAACATTTTTTTTTAAAAAACAATTCACAAACAATTATGAGAATTTGTTAAAAAGAGTAAATTGATTTGATTTTCACTTTTTTCTTTTCCATTGGACAACCATGTCATGTCCAGCTAATTTCTGACCTTATAAGATAATATCTTTTAAGGTCATGTAAGATCAGAAATTATCTTGTAAGATAATATCTTGTTAGGTCAGAAATTAGTATTATATCTTGTAAGGTCATGTAAGGTCAGAAATTATCTTGTAAGATCAGAAATTAGTATTATATCTTGTAAGGTCATGTAAGGTCAGAAATTATCTTGTAAGATAATATCTTTTTTTTTTTCGGAAACGATAGATGAATTTTATAATAATCAAGACTTTACAATATTTGAGCAACGGCTCAACTACCTATACAAAGTGTACAATGACACTAAGGAGATACAACAAATCTCTCCTCATCCATAACTATGCTTGAAGCATAAAAACTAATTGTTTTACATAGAGCCATATTAGTAGATTTTCCTTCTTCAAAAAAGCACATGTGAAACAGATTTACAAGAGCAAGTATGTCTTCCACCAACGTAGCTATATTCGGGTTGTTTCCCTTCCCATTTTTCAGCAGGCCAATAAGTTGTTTATTGCCATTTATGACTTTGATCCTTTGCCAACCGAGCTGAGCTGCTTTGATAAGTGCGAGACGCACTGCTATAGCTGCATCTTGGATGTCCATATGTGAGCTTCTGTCCACAAGCGCCCATTCAGCTCTGATTCTGGTATCTTTCTGTTTGGACACAACCCCAATTCCCATCTTGTGACCCGATGATGCTTTATGTGTTGCAACATGAAGTTCCATCAGGTCTGTTGCCTCTATTTGTTCCTCCCCTTGGCTTGCATTTGTTGCATCTGTTTCTGATGTACTCCTAGCTGGTGTGACTCTACCAGCTTCATCAAAGTCGAACCACTCAGTGTTCGCTCTTTGCACAACTCTGAATCCATCCTTCACTTTCCCTTCGAATTCCAGTTCATTCCTGTCTTTCCATAGTTGCCAAAGAATATTAGCTGTCAAAGCTATATGCTGTCTTCCTTCCTTTCTACTTCGAGCTTGAGTTAAGGCTGCCCACCACTGCCTAAAGCATCCAGTTTGGTTCTGTAACCCATCCTATTGAACTGGTGTGAGTTTCCACTCCTTCTGAGCCTGAGTACAATGAAACAAAATGTGTTCCACTGTTTCTATGTGATCTCCACATCTGGAGCAGCATGGTGAGCCTTGTTTCGTTCTCCTAAAGATTGTTTCCCTTGCTGTTAAGGTGTTAGTGATACACCTCCATATAAATAGTTTAATCTTGTGCTTAATATTCAAGCCCCAAAGAGTTTTCCAAATCTGAGTGTTAGAATCATCATAGCTAGAACCTGATTCCCCCTTAGCTTGTTCTGCCTTATACCTTGCTTCCTTCATTTGAAGTTGATAGCACGACCTAACTGAGTATTCTCCTTGCTTACTATGGATCCAAAAATGCAAGTCTCCAGTCCTTGACAGGCTAATAGGTGTGCGCAAAATGTTCTCCGCATCCGCTCTATTTAATCTTCTGAAAATGACACTTCTCTTCCACCTAAAATTTGAGATCAACTCCTCCACTTTCTGCCCCTCCCCCCCTCTGGCACCATTGTTATTGTTGTAAGATAATATCTTGTAAGGTCAGAAATTAGTATTATCTTGTAAGGTTAGAAATTAGCTGGACATGACCTTACAAGACATTGTAGAACCAAGAATCGAAAGTTGAATGTGACTTTTTTGTTTCTTCCTTTCAAAGCCAACTTCAGTGGGCTAATTTCTTAGAATATAGATAAAAAAAAAAATTGTCCGTCAAATGTAGTTTTGACATTCTTTTGGTACAAAACTATAGCTACCGTACCTAATCAATACAGTAGCAAATATATTTTTTTTTAAAGTGTCAGACTATCATGCTAATTGTGCACGGGAGCTCACAGGTGAATTTTGGAGTGATGTAAATATATATATATAACAAAAGCTAGGAACTCATACATGAGATTATAAGATTTCAGGCCTTGAAAACAATTAAACTACAACTAAATGACTGAATTGACCTTAGGACTTCAGCCAAAATACCATGCGGCCAGCTAGTAGTCTGAACAATGTAAGAGCCGAGCGAGAAAGCTGTGGATTGTCTGATGATAGCAACAAAACTGAGTGGAGAGTTTAGAGTTTGTTCCCCACCGACTGATGAAAAGTAGTGTCATCTGTTGCTTAGTTATTATCGATCGAGAGAGAGTGATAGGAAGTTGCAAACCGTGAGAGAGTTTTACATTTCTGTTCTGGTCAGTAGCATCCCAGAGAAAACTGAGAGCTTCACCATTTCTTTCTCCTTCCACTGTTCCAAACCGAGAGCTAAGGGGGTGATTGAAGGAGGAAACGTTGCTAGTGCATCCCTGATCAGTTATCAGGGAGAGGAAGGAAGGAAGTAGTTGCAGTTGAGGAACCGGAAGCTAAGCATAGGAACAGTCTGCTTTTTGCTGAGCTTTAAGGGGAAAACAGGTAAAGAAATTCTGTAATCACCTTTTATTTACTAGATATCAGAGAGTAGATTGAATGCATGTTAGTTTTAGCAAGGGAATAACGAGTTTTAACCGAAGGAAAAATCTGTTAAAGAAGAAAAATAGAAGCTGGACTGAAGTTGGAAACCGAGAGCTTGCAGGCTGAGTTGCAGCCTGTTGTTATTGAAAAAAAATGGAAACTAATGGTAGATTTTGCATGTGATACGTGGGTCTTTGATGTTTGGGAGGTTTAGTTGAAGAAAACTTGGGGAAACGTTGGATTTTGGATTGAAACCGAGGGAAGTTTCTGCTGCAAAATTTTCCAGGCTATCCGAGAGAGAAAATGGACAGATTCCTAGCTGTTTTCATGATTTTTGGTCTTGATTATCAATGTTAAACTGTAATATATGATGTATAAGAGCTTGGTCTGAACATGCATGAAAGATTTGAGCATGAACTGAAGAGATTATTAGAGAGAAAAATTGTGTTAAAATTGCTGCTATAATTCTGGAAAAACAAATGCCGAGAGAGGGAGTTGAGAGCAGGACCAGTGTTGTTCTGATTTTCCTTGGCTGCCATCTTGTGTGTTTGCTGAGGATACTGTTGGATCCTTAATCCAACATTGGACTTATATGTGAATAATTATGTATTGCAAACTGTCAATTAAGGTTAAACCCAATTAAAGTGATCAAATATAGTTTGAATTTAATGTATCTAATAGGATGTGGGCCCTTTAATGTGTAGAAACTTATGGGCTCCTATTTCAATGATGGGCTGAAATAGGGCTCCAAAAGGTAACAGGAATGTTACCTATAAATAGGGTTATGGTCCCCAAGTCACAGGTATCGTTTTAGTTGTCGTATTTCCTAATACCACAAAACATCTCTTCCCTGATATCCCATCGTCAGGAAAGATACCAGAGAGAAACTAAAGGTCTCTCTCAAAGGATCGGTGAATACCTGTTGACCTGGAAGGCCACCCCAAATCTCTAGGGATTCAAGTATCAAGTTTATCAATATGGATTCAAGTACGCTTCCGCTATTTTACAGTTAATTTATTTCTTAATAATCGCCATACAGATCTTGGGTTTAAAGGTGATGGTTTTCACCAGTGGTTAGATTTAGATAACCACCCTAACAAGTGGTATCAGAGCCCATATGGTTGATTATTAGGAATATTTTTTTTTTGGTAATTCATAGTTTTTTTTTTTGTACGGCTAAGTGTTTCGGATTTCATGTTCTGGCTTTGCCTTTTACTTTTTGCAAGTCTTGGTAATTTGCTGTGTAAATTCGGTCATAGTAAATTTGCACGGTTGATTTAGTAATTTGCAAGCCTTGGTTGCTGATGGCTTTATAATTGCATGCCTTGTGTTTTCGGCCTCTGACTCAAAAAAAAAAAAAAGGGGGGGGGGGATTCATGGTCAGGACCATGATGCTTTTGGTCTTCGGTCAATTGTTAACCTTTGAATCCAGGTTTCGTGTCTTTATACATGCTATTGATGCATAGATTTGGCTATATAGAATGTCTGTGGAACCCACCATGTTAGACAAGTTAATTTTTGTTTCATGTTAACAATTTTTAATTCATGGGTCTTGTTGGCTTCCGCGGCTCGAATCAAGGTGCTTCCGTACTTTGACTTTCGGTGGTAGCAGGGTCATTATTTATATGGTTTATGTCTAAAATTTTGGGTACACAACTTGCCATGTTTGGTTCAACCGTTATTAGTATTTTATTTTGGCTTGTTTTCTTATACAAGAATAAATATGCATATATTTATGTTAAGGATATTAGGGTTTTCTTTAATTTAGTGAACCCTAATAAAGTTAAATAGGACATTTAAGCCCTATAAAATTCATATGTGTGGCCCATTAAATATGTAGTTTTTATAAAGTATTTATGGATTTCAAGAAAATTTTTGGGCTTGAATGTTAATTTTGGGTCAAATTATGGATATGGACATTTGGTCCAATAGGTCATGATTTAATTTGATTGATTTGACCATGTTTTGACCAAAGTTGACTTTGATCAAAAATTTTTTTTGTTCAATTTGGATAATTTTAAATTTGAATATTGGTATGATTATATATATTTTGGAATAAATTAATTGAAATAATATGCCACCAAAGTGACCTCTATTATGGAAATTAATTTATTTTAAAATATAATTAGTTAAGTACTAGTAATTTTATGAATATTGATCAGCCCAAAGGAAGGTCAATATTTAATGAAATTACATGTGCACTTGTGGTAATAAACATGTGATAATTATTCGGTTTTTTACATGTGAATTATAAATTGGCCCAAAGGAAAATTTATTTTTCGACATGTTATTATTATCAGTATTTATTACTGCGCCAAGATATCACTTAGAAATTAATATTTTGTCCAAAGATAAAATATTAATGGAATATCGGTATCTTGAGATGGGGTTACCATTATTTAAATTTATTATTATTTTGGTTTATGTGAGTATTATTTTAATTATATTATGTTTTCTGTTCAGTTGCAAATGATCTTACAAATATTACTTCCAACATCAATAATATTCCTATGCTGAATGGCACAAACTTCAAGTCCTGGAAAGAAAATCTCTTGATAGTATTTGGAGTAATGGATCTCGACCTTGCGTTAAGGATTGATTCTCCCCCACCTTTTACAGACCAGAGTACCTCTGATGAAAAGAAAAATAATGAGAGGTGGGAGAGATCAAATCGTTTGTGTCTGATGATCATTAAAAAGGCCGTTCCAGAAGCATTCAGAGGAACAATGTCAGAAACAACTGTAACTGCTAAAGAGTTCCTTCAGGACATTGAAAAAAGGTTTGTCAAGAACGAAAATGCTGAAATTAGTACGCTCTTGACACGCCTAGTTTCAATGAAATATAGTGGTAAAGGCAATATCAGAGAGTACATCATGGAAATGTCTCATCTTGCTTCGAAATTAAATGCACTTAAGTTGAAACTCTCTGAAGAGTTACTAGTGCATTTGATTTTAATATCTCTTCCTACACAGTTTAGCCAGTTTAAGGTGAGTTATAACTGTCAAAAGGAGACTTGGTCTCTAAATGAACTCATCTCACACTGTGTAGAGGAAGAGGAAATGTTGAAACAAGAGCAGACAGAAAGTGCCCATCTGGTGTCAACCGCTAATAATAAAAGTAAGGGACTTAAAAGAAAGAAGGAAAAAGGAGCTGCAGGTACAGCGCCACAAAAGAAACAACAAAAGAAATCAAATGATCAGGGAAAGAATAGTTGTTTCTTCTGTGGAGTTGAAGGACATCAAAAGAAGCATTGCACCAACTATCACGCTTGGCGTGCTAAGAAAGGTATGCTTCTTAATTTGGTTTGTTCTGAGGTTAATTTGACTTCGGTACCTAGACACACATGGTGGTTAGATTCTGGTGCAATAACTCACATCAGTGTGTCTATGCAGGGTTGCCTGAATTGCCGAAAGCCTAATGATAATGAAAGATATATCTACGTGGGCGATGGCAAAACAGTTCAAGTTGAGGCAATTGGAGTTTTTAGATTATTGTTAAAAACCGGATTTTATTTGGATCTCTATGAGACATTTGTTGTACCGTTTTTTAGACGGAATTTAATTTCTATTTCTGCTTTGGACAAATTTGGTTATTTTTGTTCATTTGGAAATGAAAAATTTGAATTATTTCATGATTCAAAATTGGTTGGTTCTGGTTCTTTAATGCATTACGATAATCTATATTTTAATTGATACGATTGCCTCATTTAATGAATCTTTGCATTTGAGTACTAGAGGAGTTAAAAGAAAATTAGCCAATGAGAATTCAGCTGCATTATGGCACAAGAGATTGGGACATATCTCCAAACGGAGAATGGAAAGGCTTGTGTCAAATGAAATTCTCGACCCCTTGAATTTTACAGATTTTAATGATTGTATTAACTGTATAAAGGGGAAACAATCCAATCAAAGGAGATTTGAAGCCAATAGGTCTTCAGACGTCTTAGAACTTATACATACGGATATTTGTGGGCCATTTTCTACATCTGCTTGGAATGGTCAACAATATTTTATAACGTTCATAGACGATTTTTCAAGATATGACTACATATATCTCATTTCTGAGAAGTCACAGTCACTGGACGTGTTCAAAAATTTTAAGGCTGAAGTTGAGAATCAACTCAACAAAAGAATCAAAAGCGTCAGATCTGACCGTGGTGGTGAGTACTATGGTAGATATGACGGTTTAGGTGAACAACGTCCATGACCATTTGCTAAATACCTAGAGGAATGCGGTATCGTCCCACAATACACTATGCCGGGTTCATCCACTATGAATGGTGTAGCTGAAAGACGAAATAGAACGCTTAAAGATATGGTAAGGAGTATGATATGTCATTCTACCTTACCAGAGTCACTCTGGGGTAAAGCACTTAAGACTGCAGCATATATCCTTAATAGAGTTCCAACTAAAGCAACTATCAAAACCCCTTATGAGGTTTGGACAGGAAAAAAACCCAGTTTAAAGCATATGCATGTTTGGGGGTGTCCAGCTGAGGCAAGGCCTTACAGGCCTAATGAAAAGAAAAAGGACTCAAGAACGATTAGTTGTTATTTTATTGGATACTCTGAAAGATCCAGAGGTTACAAGTTTTATGATCCCACAGCCAAATCAATTTTTAAGACAGGAAATGCTCGGTTCTTTGAGGATGTTGAGTTTGGAGGAGAAAATACAGTAAGGGACATTGTCTTTAAAGAGGAATATATTAATATTCCCACAGGTGTCATTGATCTTGTTTTGGATCCTATTCCTGAACAAGATCATGACATAACAAATCAAGACAATGTCGAAAAATAAACTGTTATAGAAGAACAAACTCTTCCTCTCCAAGAACCAGTGCCATTAAGAAGATCCACTAGAGAAAGGAGAAGTGCAGTGCCAGATGATTACATTATTTTTCTCCAAGAACATGAGGATGACATTGGATTGATGGAAGATGATCCAATCAACTTCCGTCAAGCCATGGAAAGTTCAAATTTTCAAAAGTGGATCGATGCCATGAATGAGTAGATTAAATCCATGAATGACAATGATGTTTGGGATCTTGTCCCATTGCCAGAAGGTGCGAAACCCATTGGTTGTAAATGGATATTTAAAATCAAAAAGGATTCGAAAGGCAATGTGGAAAGATACAAAGCTCATCTTGTCGTTAAGGGATTTACACAAAAAGAAGGTATCGACTATAAAGAAACTTTCTCTCCAGTCTCTTCAAAGGACTCTTTTAGAATTATCATGGCACTAACGGCGCATTTCGATCTTGAGTTATATCAGATGGATGTAAAGACAGCGTTTCTCAATGGTAACATTGATGAGACGATTTATATGGTGTAACCAGAAAACTTTGTGTCAGGAGATCCAAAGAATATGGTTTGCAAACTTAAAAAATCCATCTATGGGCTCAAACAAGCGTCTCGACAATAGTATTTCAAATTTCATCAAGTGATCATCTCATTTGATTTTGAGATGAATTTAGTAGATAATTGCATATACCATAAGTTCTGTGGGAGCAAGTATATTTTTCTGGTATTGTATGTTGATGACATTTTGCTTGCCAGCAACGATATGGGTCTATTGCATGAAACCAAGAAATTTCTGACTAAGAATTTTGAGATGAAAGATCTTGGCGATGCATCTTTTGTGTAAGGTATACAAATATATCGAGATCGATCTCAGGGTATTTTAGGACTATCACAAAAGAGTTATATCGAAAAGATTCTCAAAACGTATGGCATGCAAAATTGTAAATCAGGTGACACTCATGTGGTTAAAGGAGACAAATTTAGTCTTGAACAGTATCCCAAGAATGCTTTTGAGAAAAAAGAGATGCAAAAGATTTCTTATGCATCAGCAGTAGGGAGTCTAATGTATGCTCAAGTATGTACGCGTCCGGATATTACGTACATTACTGGAATGTTGGGTAGGTATTTGAGTAATCCTGGATTAGATCATTGGAAAACAACCAAACGGGTCTTACGATATCTACAGAAAACAAAGGACTACATGCTCACGTATCGGAAGTCAGATGAGTTAGAGATCATTGGGTATACTGATTCCGATTATGCTGGATGCAAAGATACTATGAAGTCAACGTCAGGCTATGTCTACTTGTTGGCTGGATGTGCCATATCCTGTAAGAGTGCTAAACAGTCCCTCATAGCATCTTCCACTATGGCTGCAGAATTTATAGCTTGTTATGAGGCATCCAACCAAGGAATTTGGCTGCGAAATTTCGTCACAGGATTACGTGTAGTGAATGGCATTGAAAGACCACTCAAATTATTCTGTGACAATAAGTCAGCAGTCTTATATTCCAATAACAACAGGAGTTCGACCAAATCTAAATATATAGATATCAAGTTCCTGGCTGTTAAAGAAAGAGTGCAGAATGGACAGTTATCGATAGAGCACATCGGGACAAACTCCATGGTTGCGGATCCGCTTACGAAGGGATTGCCACCCAAATTGTTTCATGAGCATACTGCTCATATGGGTGTCGTGTTATTAAATGATGTACAGTTTTAGTGGGAGTTTTGTTATTTTGAATGCTCTTATGATATTTTTCAGTTATTAAGGATTTAAGAATATTTTATGCATAAATAAAGTTTAGATTTATTTACACTCTAACTTTGGTATGGTTTGATCTCATAAAATTTAAGGTGGACCAGTTCGAAATAGGCATGTTTTGATCACATTACATGAAATTTCCATGCTACACATCCATATCATGATTCATGTCATTCAATTGCATTGATATATGTGACCATTGATGGGTCGAGTTACGAAATTGTAACAAAGGCCGCTTTGATCCTATATTTGTGTAATTGTTGGACCGAATTGGTTACAGATACATT
Source organism: Coffea arabica (assembly GCF_036785885.1). Lineage (NCBI taxonomy): Eukaryota > Viridiplantae > Streptophyta > Magnoliopsida > Gentianales > Rubiaceae > Coffea > Coffea arabica. The sequence goes on along the minus strand of NC_092331.1, from coordinate 47,973,423 downwards.
GTGATAGTGACAGTAAAGTTGAGCTCATACGGTTAATTGCAAAACATAATTATAAGGTTACACATATAGTCCAAGTGGGAGATTGTTGCATCCTTAATCCAACATTGGACTTATATGTGAATAATTATGTATTGCAAACTGTCAATTAAGGTTAAACCCAATTAAAGTGATCAAATATAGTTTGGGTTTAATGTATCTAATAGGATGTGAGCCCTTTAATGTGTAGAAACTTATGGGCTCCTATTTCAATGATGGGCTGAAATAGGGCTCCAAAAGGTAACAGGAATGTTACCTATAAATAGGGTTATGGTCCCCAAGTCACAGGTATCGTTTTAGTTGTCGTATTTCCTAATACCACAAAACACCTCTTCCCTGATATCCCATCGTCAGGAAAGATACCAGAGAGAAACTAAAGGCCTCTCTCAAAGGATCGGTGAATACCTGTTGACCTGGAAGGCCACCCCAAATCTCTAGGGATTCAAGTATCAAGTTTATCAATATGGATTCAGGTACGCTTCCGCTATTTTACAGTTAATTTATTTCTTAATAATCGCCATACAGATCTTGGGTTTAAAGGTGATGGTTTTCACCAGTGGTTAGATTTAGATAACCACCCTAACAGATACTCCGTAGTTTAGTAACCAACTCTTGCATGTGGTTTTTAACGAACAAAAGTGAAGAAATCTGTTGCAAGAGAGAAGGATAGCCGAGAGGAAGAGAAAATGTGTAAGAACAATTTTTTTTCCTTTCCAATTTCAATTCGGTGAACTTCATTACCTGATATTGAAGGTGCTCTGTCGTTTAGTTGTTGTTTTAGCTCATGACTTGGGAGTAAACTGAATGGGTTAAGGGGAAAAGCTTTGAACTATGTAGTTCATTATTTTACAACCGAGAGAGAGAAAAATGGACTGATCAGTTTTTCTTTTCCTCCAAGTGAGCTGCACAATCTTTTGTGTTCTGTACAAGGCTCATTTGTAGTTTAATGAACGTGGTCAACACATCTAGTTGGGATATAAAAACTTGGAAGGTGGAACTTGAGTGAAACGGCAAACATTGGACTGATATATACATAGCTAAGGGATTGCTTAAAAGCTGTGATAGTTAAGACTGATTTGTGTGCATAGTTTGCACAAAACATTGGTTACAATTAAATGTTTCTTTTCCTAATTCATGTTAGATTAAATATAAGTTAAGTAGTTGGTGATTTAATCAAGTGAAAAATGAAGTTATTGGATGAAAACTTGAAGTTTTGTTGCTGAATTTATGTAGATAGGTTGTATGGCAATGAGTTAAAACTTATTTGATATTTTAGAAACTCTAAAGTAATTTGTTATGGCCGTATTCATGAAATGACTTCTAATCGCTTAAAATTGGCTTTCTTGGTAATTCAAAGACTATAAATTGTGAGAGGTGAAGGTTGTGGACTAAGTTAATCTACAAATAACTTAAAGTTTAGTTAGTTTAAAAAGGGAGTGGAGTATCTATAAGCCATAATTAATATTGGATTGAGAAAGTATATTGGATTGAATGAGTATACAAGTTAAACTTGAAGATAGGTATGTTTCATGGTTTGAAAATGATAAAGTTAATAAGTTCTGAAAATAAAAGTATAAATGAATATTAAGAATGTTAAATTTATATATTAAGGTCAAACTTGATTTTAATAGTTTAAATAATAAAGTAAGAATGATAAGTGATCACTTACGAATTATAAATTTACCGTTGAAATTATTAATTTGCTCAGGAAGTAGCTGTGAGCCAGGAAACAAACCCGAGGTTCAAGAGTAATTTACTTGGAGAATTGGTGAGTGTTTTCCGAATTTATGTGTTAAACTGCTTATGTGTACCTAAGTGAAATTATGTGACAAATGTGCTTATTATGAACTATTACTAAATGATTCAGTGTAAAATGTATCTCAATTGTCCCTCGCCTTCTAAGTCGGGAGTGTATTTTATCACACTCGGCTTAGTTGGGTTTGAAGGTCGATAATTGACTGAATATTACTGTAAGTGTGCATGACTGTAAACCGTATGTGTGCCTCGCTGCGTTGGCTGAACTGGACCCCAAAACCCTCTGTTCAACGGACTATTCGAGCCAGCAAAGGGTTTGGTCGGGTAGGACGGTAGATTTGGGTAAATGTTTCGGTATACTCGAGTATTACCACGAGGTTGGGAGATCATTGCACTGATTACTGAATGTAGGGGATTGTTTATTGTTTTGGAGGACATAAGGAGGTGAATTGGGAGAAAGTACAGTGATATTGAAATAAATGTGCAATGATATTGAAATGAATGTACAATGATAGTGAAATGAGTGTCTCTTGACACTGAAATGAATGCTGAATGACATTGAAGTGGCTCTAATGCGAGCACCGTATCCTTTTAAAAGTGATTGTACAGTGAAATGTGCACTACTTGCTTAATTGTACTGATTTAAGTGCTTATTGATTGTTGCTTGCATGGAAACCTCACGGGCGTAAGTTCACCCTTTTAACTTTGTTTTCCTTACAGGAGTCGGAGATTGAAGAGTGATTGGATTGAACTAGAAAGTTATTTTGTGAAGATCTGTTATTCTGTGTATATAGTGAAGTCATGGTCTCTTTTGAATTTTGAGACGGTTGAATTTTTGTTTGAGTTGGTGTGATATTAAGATTGGATATTTAGAACAGGTATTTTGTTTCTTTTATTGGACAAATTTATGTTTCAAACTGATTGGAGATGTACTTAAGAGTAAATGTTCAGTTGTCCAATGGTAATGTTATCTCTGAAGTTAAAGTGAGTGAGTGAGTCCTAGCGAGAGCCAGGCAGGCGATCCGCTAACTTTTAGGGTATGGCCTAAGAGAAGGTGGGGTCGTCACCCCCTGCGTATGATGAAATGCCTAGTAATTTTTTCTTTTAGAATGATGAAATGCTTAGTGGGTAAAAATTTGAAATTTAGAATATGGATTTCTTTGGTAGGTTTTACAAGTGGTGGAAACATCTTATTATATTCTACTATGATCGACCATTTTGTTATATCCACAATAGGGCAATTAGTGGAAAAAGTATAGAAAAAAATAGGGGTAGGATATTAATCTGAATCGATTTTTTCTAGTGGAGCATACTCGAAGAAAGAAGGGATGTAATAGTGTAAATGATTTGAAGATATTAGTTTGTTCCTCTTGTTTTCTCTTAGTCCTATTTTTTTTTTGGTTCCAGATTATTTATTATTTTATAAAAATTTCGGCAAAGTTTCCCCTTATAAAGGGACGAAACTCCCTGCCATCAACCCACAATTTAACAACCAATTTACATCAAAGAGAAAATTTTAAGCATTTAAGATGTGAAACTAAGATTAAACTCAGTTTTCAACTTCAGCTCTTCCAGTCAATCTGCATGATGATCCTTGAAGATCATCATTCAATCTTCTCCCAAAGGCAATCAATTGCGCACAACCCTAATGCGTATTACAGGACAACCTTCTTTGTCCAACCCCATGGCGGGTCGTGGCAACTCCGAAAGGGAAGAGTACACGACACTTGACGTTCCCCATACCCCCCATTTAGATAAAACATCTGCCACCTGGTTTGTCTCTCGAAAACAATGACCACGATCCAATCCAATCCCAAAATTGAATGGATTGTCTCTATATCAGAACGAATTCTTCATGGATACCTGGATTTGCCACAAAGAACGTTGACTAACAATAGCGAGTCCACCTCCACCTGTACCCTGGTGGCCCCCCGCACCAGGCATTGTTGAATCCCATATAACAATGCCTTGGTCTCAGCTTGCAATCTTGTCATCTCCCTGAGGGAAATGGAAAAGCCAAAGACCAGATTGCCAGAGGAGTCCCTAAGGACACCGCCCCCTCCACTAGGTCCCGGATTACCTAATGAACATCCATCTGTATTTAACTTGCATGTCCCCGTCACCGGTAATTCCCAACGGAGTACCCGATGTGAGTATCAAGGCCTCCACCCAGAAATAGAAGAGTAAAAAGCATGCCAGGAGATATTCCCCCCCATGTCTCCTACAACTCCCTCCCCAACTAGCCCAACTAAATCCGCCAGGATACGATCGCAAACAGTCAGCCTGCGTAGGAAATGCCCTTCAAAGTGTGCTAAATTCCTTACCAGCCAAATATTCCAGCAGATGATACTAGGCAGCACCGTATGGAATGACTCCACTCGTGAGTGACGTGTCGACAAACACCACCAACCCGCCAACCTTGCACATACCCCTGTCCCTCGGTATGCCACCCCGGCAACATTGCCAAAGAATGTCCAAAGGAATCGTGCTAGACCACCCTCCGAGAAAATATGGTCCAACGATTCGGATTGGAAGTCTGTACAACAAAAGCAATAAGATTGAGCATTAAGTTTGAACTCGACTCAATAAGGCTCAAGTACAAATTGAGCATTATCAAGCTTAAGTATTCGCAATAAGATCGAGCTTTTAAGCTCAAAAATTTTGGAAATTTTTTTTCAAAAACACAATCTATTTCAATATGAAATTTGTGAACTGATCCTGGAAATTCATTTTAATATATACATATGGGTTTGGGTAGGTTTTAAATTTGGGTCTAGATTTAAATATGGATCATACAATATCAAATTCTACCAAAAATCGTGATTCTTTTACAGGATTTGGATTTGAATTTAAAAAATTAAATCCAAACCCAAAATAAATATGGTGGATTTGAGTTAAATCTGAATAATGTCCAACCCATCTACATGTCTAGTAGCAAATTCCTGAGTGGAACAATAAATTAGAAAGACACACCTGAAAGTTGGGAAGAAGTTTATCCCGAATGAATCCTTTACGGGGTTGGTATATATGTCATTAAAAATTAACTATGTATCATCATTTGAGGATCTAGCTTTCAAAAATCACATTGTCCATAGGTTAGGACATGCCATGGTGCATACAAGAATTCTCGGTTAGGAGTTTTGTGCAAGTATGATAGGCTTGTTTAGTGCACACTTCACAGTGCCTTGTAAAATTATTTTAACATGCCCTAAGGGTTTAGCACTAATTGGACAAGCTTACCAAGTCGAATTTTAAACAATTTAACAGACTTTGTATCTACATCTATCCTAGGATTTAGCGAACTTCTGCCATCTTTACTTATTTCGTTGGGATGAATATTTAAGGGTTGGAACTTGGAAGTTGAATTAATCCAAAATGCACATAAGTTAGCTCAAAACATTACCTGCCCTGAAAAATTAATGAGCAAGAAATTGAAAAAAAAATAGAGACTCTAAAAAATGAGAGATTTATGGCTAAATTCACCCTCATTCATAGTTTGTGAAAAAAAAAATTAATGAATCTCTTGATTGGCTCCGTTCCTTGACTAGTTTCTAAATTGTAGTGTCTAGATTTACTGTACTTATCAATTATATTAATTGTATTGATTGTATTGTTTGGATTCGTTGTACCTAAATGCCTATGAATACAGGCTTCTTCTATCAGTACATGATCAATATATATATAAAAAAAGGAATTCATTTTTTTATATTCTCAACTGCTTTTTTATCTTAATACATCACATCACACAAATTACTACAGTAATTATTTCAGATATAAAACAATTCAAATACTCCTGTTGCCATTTTCATTTTTTTCTCATGGTATCGGAGCAAATGAAGAGATTCTAGCACATTATTTAATATTTAGTACTAAGTTTATGATTTTTTTTTAAGAAAAAAAACTCAACATTTTGTTCGTCAGCACTTACTTCAGGTTTGGTCATCATTGATTCAGGGACGAAATCCTACCGCTAAATCTCCCATATGAGTAGTTTCACAAGGACATTCAATTGACTTCGACGGTTTGACCCTTCTCTTTCGCAATTACATATGTCAAGAACTAAACCATATTCATTGCACTAAATGCACTCAGGTGATCAGGTAAAAGTAAATATAAGTCCTTCAAAGCTTGTAACAAATACTTGATGACAAGTGCAATTGCGCATGCTTGCCATTATTTTTTTTAAGAAAAACGTTTGGACGCTCAGTTTGATTTCGACCATCATCACGATCAGGACATACCCTTAGGACTGACCATAGGTTGTTTACAAGAATTTTATAGATCACCCACCAACATAACTCTCACATCGATAGTAAAATTTGAACACGCAACTCTTTGTAAGGAAGTGACCGTCCTTACCAATTGAAACAACTTATGTTGGCATTTGCCGATAATCTGTATAGTGCGAGGCAGGGGCAGAGGGAAGGGGGGGCAACCGTCCCCTTCCAATTGTTAAAAAAAAAATTCTAAGTAAAAAATTTTTATTGTTATGTTTTGCCCCCCCAAAAATTGATCAAAAAATTCACTTTGCCCCCTCCCCCAAGGGCCCAAACAATAATGTTCTCTGTTATTTGGATTTGGTCCAAATAACAGAGAATTGCCACTATTTTCTTAACGGAGAATAATAGACTTGGTCCAAATAACTTACATACTATTTCCTGAACTTCACAATTGCCATTTTGAATCAATTCACCTCTTATTTCCTTCTTACAGAAAAGCCTCAACTCTCAACTCCGAACTTCAATTCCCACACAGTCAAATAGATTTGTAAATATGATGATATTTTTGTATATGTGAAGCGTATACGTAATTTTCATTCTATATAAGGTTGTTTCTAATCTTGTGGTATATATGTTCACATTATTTTTTTTTGTAAATATATTTTACTTTCATTGCTTTAGACTCGCCCCCCAAAGTTAATTCCTAGCTCCACCACTGGTGCAAGGATTTTTGGGGAAACCTTGTGAGAATGTTCAACTGTCTAATCTTCGATTGATTAATCCCCGGAGCATTTTAGAAATTTTAGAGGCCAATAGAGCATCAAAAGGAAACTACGGTGACAGGGCTGTCATTTGCAATATTTTTTCCTCTATAAATTAATCTTGCATGGAGCTGCAGCCTATGGTCACTAGGCACATTCTGCCTCTCTTCAACTCATCAAGTTACAGTCTGTATCCAATTTGCAATAGTAGTGATAAGTGAATATTTAACGTATATTTTGTACAAGTTTGGAATGAATTTTTGGTATGTTTTGAGAAGATTAAAGCCACATTTGAACTCTTCTGGTGATAATTGCTTAAAAATTGTTTAAGTGTTCAAAACTTGATAAATGAGTGGATTAATGTGTTAATTTTGTGAAATTGTGAAGGATATCGATGTATGAAATTCATGCACAAGATGAAGGGAATGTAAGGATTGTCCAAAGGATAAAGTACACAAGAAATTAGGAGCAAAAATGAAGGAAAAAGGAAAGAAGTGAAAAAACTGGAAATTTAATGGCACGGATCCGAGCTCGGATCCGTGAGAGCAAAGATGGATCCGATCCCTCGTCTGTACTTCTGGAAGATTGTATCCGAGGTCAGAGGATCCAACCTCGGATCCATTATGGAAAGTCCTCAGATCCTGAAGATCCGAGCTCGGATCAATTTTCACCCCTCGGATCCGAGGCTCGGATTTGTCTCTCTCTTCAGCAAGTGGCACAGCCGTTTTACTTTACCTTTCTTAAAACTTTTCCAGCTATTTTGAGGGACAGAAATCGGTGGCACATGCTTCTGCAATAAAAGAGAAGACCAAATGAATTGTAGACAAAAGAAAACATCATATCTTTGACTTCTTTTTACAAAATCTGAGTGGAGGAAATTATGAACTGAGAGGAATAGACTTTCTACCACCTTTTATGCAGAGACACAAGGGGAGAAGAAAAATATCATATACGTAGCTAGTTTTCCTTCTTGTAACTAGTTTCTCTCTAGCTAAGAGTTCTTGGAGAAGCATTTGGAGTTTTCACTTGTAATCATATTGTGCAAGAGCATAGCAGGAATTGGAGAGCTTCACCATCAATTGGCTAAGCTTTCTATTATCTTTTTTGTACTTGTACTTCATGATGTTTTGCATTAATAAACTTGTGAGTTTGATTGTTAAATCATTCATGAGTAGCTAAACTCCTTAATCTAGGGAGTAGATGAAACTTATGGCTAAATAATACTAATTGAATGTGATTTACACTTGTTATATCTTGTATTAACTAGCCTACTTGTGTAGCTGTGATTACTTGTTATTGATTGATCACCAATAGCATGTTTATAGTTGTTATTATTCAGTAAGAATTGGTAATAACAATGGAAACACATGAGTAGAGCTTAAGTTGTATGTTCATGAAAATAGAGATACACTTAAGTGGATTACTTAGCATTTCATGAAAGAAAATAGAGTAGCAGTAGTATTTCACCATGAAAATAGGGAAAACTTTACTACTCTAGGTCATTTCATCATGAGAATGAGACTTGGTAAATTTGGAAATGAATCTCTGGTTAAACAAGACTAATAACAAGAGGTAAATCCATTCATTTGTGTTGTTTATGCCATAAGTGGAATCTACATCCCTAGAGTCTTTCTTGAGTAAGAATTCTTCATTTGCATTTAGCATTTGTTAAACTAGATTTGCAGATCAGATTTGTAGAATATAGCAATAAACTTTCTCTGCTCAAATTTATTGTAAGTCTAAATAATAGAGAAAAATAAGGGTCTAGTACTTGTTTCAATTGCTCCTCGTGGGATCGACCCGATACATACCCTACATTACAGTTTTGGCCTGTATACTTGCAGCTAACGGGTATAAAAATCGGATTTAAACTTGCATTGATATAAAAATCCTGTCAAGTTTTAGGCGCCGTTGCCGGGGAGCGGCAATATTAGAGCCTAATCATCTTTATTAATTTAGACAGCGTTATTTTTTTAGTTGAGCTGATTATATTTAATCCTACATTGTAATTAAATTTTGACAATCGAAGTTGTATAATATCTCTTATTTCTATTTGTAGTGTATGCACCGGGCGTCTCGAGAAGTTGCACTTTTCGATCCAAAAATTGAGAGGACACTACATAGACAAAGGAGGAACACACCACAACAAGAGGAACAAGAGATTTGGCAACCAATAGAGGAAATCTTAATAGAGCTTCCATTTGAAGAAGAAATGGCAGAAAACGAAGAAAATAGGCGAGTTCTACGAGATTTTGCTCTACCGAGAACACAAGGATCTCAAACGAGCATAGCAAGGCCTTCGGTAAATGCAAACAATTTTGAGATTAAACCATCACTTATCCAAATGGTTCAACAGTTTCAATTTGGAGGTAATGCAGTAGAAGATCCTAATACACACTTAGCTACATTCTTGGAAATTTGTGATACAATTAAAATGAATGGAGTTAGTGATGATGCTATAAGGCTAAGATTGTTCCCATTTTCATTGAGAAATAATGCCAAACTTTGGCTACACTCTCATGCTCCTAATACTTTCACCGGATGGGATGATTTATCAAGAGCATTCTTAAATAAGTATTTTCCACCAGGTAAGACTGCTAAGCTTAGAATGGATATCACTAGTTTTAGCCAATTGGACGGTGAATCATTATATGAGGCATGGGAAAGGTTTAGAGATTTGCTTCGGAAATGTCCACATCATGGACTGCCGGAGTGGTTAATCATACAAACCTTCTATAATGGTTTAGTTTTTTCAACTAAAACTATGATCGATGCAGCTGTAGGTGGAGCTTTAATGGGTAAGTCACCCCAAGAAGCTCAGAATTTGATAGAAGAAATGGCAGCAAATAACTACCAGTGGGCCAATGAGAGAGGTAATACAAGACGTCACGCAGGTATGATAGAAATGGATATTCTCAATATGCTGAGTGCCCAAATGAATAATGTGATGAAGTTGCTAAGTAGACAAGGTGGAGTTGGTCCAAGTTCATCTAATGCACATGTAGCGTGTTGTTCTGTATGTGGAGGTGAACATGATACTAATGAGTGTGTTGATTCTGAACAGGTACAATTCGTCAATAATTACAATCGTAATGCTCAAAATAACCCCTACTCGAATACTTATAATCCGGGGTGGAGAAATCATCCAAACTTTGGATGGAAGGATCAAGGAAATCAACCAAGCCCAGCCAATCCACCAGGATTTCAATCAAGGCAACAACAAGCTGAAACTAAACCTGGTTGGGAGATGGCAGTGGAAAAACTTGCAAAAGTTACTTCGGACAGATTTGAGCGAGTAGAAGGAAGATTGGACCAACTCACTACAATGTACAGGAATGTAGAGGTCCAAATTGGTCAAATTGCTAGTTCTTTGAATAATCGAAATCAAGGAGAATTACCTAGCAAAACTGAGGTAAATCCTAAGGAGCATGTCAAAGCCATTACTCTTCATAGTGGTAAGCAATTAGAAGAACCTCCAGTGGTGGAAGTTGAGCAAGATGAGAATGGAAAACAAGAAGAAAAGCAGAGGAACCAAGAGGCGATAGTGGAAGAAAATAGCCGGGAGAAACCAAGAGAAAATCAACCATCATCTTCCGCTACCATTCCAATACCTCCTGCGGTTCCATTTCCACAAAGATTAAAGCAGAATAAGTTTGATAGAGATTTTGAAAAATTTGTTAAACTTTTCAAACAATTGCATATTAACATTCCTTTTGCCGATGCTATTTTGCAGATTCCGTCTTATGCAAAATTTCTCAAGGAAATCATGACTAGAAAAAGGAAGTTGGAAGATTGCGAAACAATAGCATTAACTGAGGAGTGTAGTGCAATTATACAAAATAAGCTACCACCGAAATTGAAGGATCTAGGAAGTTTCTCTATACCTTGTACCATAGGTAACATTGTGACGGCCCCACCTCCCCCTAAGGCGTACCAAAGGGTTCGGCGGACCGCCTGCCCAACTCTCGCCGGGACTCAGTCGTTCCTTAATCAAATCCGGAATACAACCAAAGGAATAACATACAACAATCCAAAACTTAAGCGAAACTTATATATACATTACTATCTCAAAAGGAAGTACAGCCATCAAATGTACAAAGGTTCTCACTTCATCATACAACCAGCCAGTGCCAAGCACTAGGGCGAGAACCATTACAAAAGAAACAAAAGACCTAGACTAGGCTAGTCTATGCTCTCATCCTGCTCGCCGTCCCCTGTTAAGGAAAACAAAACTAAAGGGGTGAGTTAAAAGCTCAGTGAGGTTCCGAACAGATAATCAAACAATCAATTCAATACATTAAACATGGAGTATCAATAATTCAAGAAACATTTACAATGGAAAACGATAGTAACATTCATTAAAAGGATACGACTCACATGGAGCGATTCGTTCGTTCGTTCGTTCACCTGTTATTTCCCTTATCCCTCCAATCATTTAAAATTGCATTTTTGTAAGTAAAACCCTCGTTCGTTCGTTCGTTCGTTCTCCTCCATCCGGACGTTGGCCGGACTCCACCCATCCGGACGTTGGCCGGACTACAAGGTAATACTCGAGTATACCAATCGTTCACACCCAGGGTCACCATATCGCCCGACCGAGTCCGCTTCTGGCTCGAGTCGATCGGTGACGAAGGGCAGGGCCCAGTTCAGCCAAACGGCTTACATTCATGCGCAACGAGCATTTAATCATTTAATCATTGAAAATTTCACATTCATTTAGGTCGAGTGCGATAAAGCACACGCTCTCCTAGAAAATTCGTTTTGGAAATCATTGAAAACATTTAACACATTATCAAACAATAACAACAAGTCATGAAGTCAAGGAAGATATAACAAACAAGGAACACTCACCTATGTACTCAAAACAACGTGCAAAATATCCTACCGGATATTATCCTTAGTCACCGAGAAAACCTAAAATTAAACGAGAAAGAATATTACAGTTCATCTAACACAAACAATTAGGTGAAATCAACGAAACTCGACAATTGATGAGTAGAACGTATAAAAAGACTTTAAAGTGAAACGAGAATATTTGGACCCGTGGACAAAAATAACTAGGGTTTCAAAGACCAAATGTAAAACCAAACTCAAAAGGGTTATAAAATTTTCCAATGGAAACACTTGAACTAAAGGCAAGTCGGAATCCAACTAGATAGACTCAGAAATATTGTCTTGACTGAGAAAACCTTAAGTCATACCTCTATATTTTGGTATGAAGTAGTAAATAAACATTTGAAGGTTCAAACGGAAAAGGTATCATGTTTTAAGATGGAAAATGGTCATAGTATTTGCCAAACGAAAATATACAAGTTCAAATAGAAGCTTAGCTCTCGAGCGAAAATTTGGGCAGCACGCCCTTTGTATTTACCTATTTTTCAGCCATTTATGGCTTCATTGTTTTCCTCAAGCAATCCCAACATTACACACAACATAAATAGCCACTCAATAGGCTCAAGACAATACAAGGACAAAAATCAAGCTAATAACAAGTGCGGAAATGAAGTTTAACAAAAGACAGATTTAATGTGTTTTTGCGTAACGGACACAACCGAGGCTACGCTTATCGGATTGAGGTGAAACTTATACTGTTTTGAAGCTAAGGCAGAGAGCTACAACTTTAGTGAAGACCACTCAGTCCAGTTTACAATGTATCTAGGTCAAATTTACCAAAACAACCCCAGATTTTTCAGTTCGAAGTTTACTGTGGCAGTCCTGATTCATTCAATCATATCTCAGCACATACAACTTCAATTAAAGAGATTCCAAAGCCATTTGAAAGCTAAGATACAGGGATATAATTATTAAGAAGATGTCGACACCCAAATCAGTAGTATTCCCGGTCGAAACAACCAATTACATAAGCTGATTATCAGTTTCGGGTAAATACAGGGTAGCAGGGGTATTTCGGTCTTTTTACAATCTACGTTACTCCGATTGAGCTGAAATTTTGTAGGCAGCCATAAAATATTATTATATACAACTTTCATGTTTTGTGCTAAGGCCAATTCGGCCTATAACATTGTCAAACAGAAACGGGCAGAACTGGAACCTAGAATTTCAGAAATCTGGATTCCAAGCATATAAGTGCTAATCCTCACAAATTGAACTTGAAACACCACTAATACCTCCTATACATGCTTATATACATCATATATCATTCAAACAACAAATATGAGAAGGAAATTATTCAAACCCTGACTTAAATACATCAACCCCAATCATCCAAATCCACTTGATATAAGCATAACAAGCAAAATTACATGCTACTACACAACTCAAACATGGTTAAGGGAAAAGAAAAGTTAGTCAGCCATTATACCTCAAGACAAGAGCTGTCAAGAGTTATCCTTCACTTCCCTTGGCAAAATTTAGCTCCTTAAGCTTCCCAAGCTTCCAAACTAATGATTAATCGGTTTAGTTTTTCTTGTTTTCATTCATTCAAGCTCAAACCAAGATTGATTGAAGTTTCCTTTTCTCTTGTTTTTCCTCCCTCAACTCACGGCTGATATGCAGAAATAATGGAGGAAATAGGTTGGTTTTTGGTGATAAATATGGTGTAAATTAGTTAGTCAACCATCCAATGAAATACCGCCACTTGTCGCCACCAATTCCATTCATTTTTTCCCTTCTCTCTCTTGGTATTTAAAGTCAACAATTGTGGCTGATGTATGAGATATTTTGAGGGTTAATTAGCTGTAATAAAATAAGAAGATTAAGGTAATAAAGTAGGGATCAAGTGGTGTGTTCAATCGGTAGCGCGCGACACCCGTCGGTCCAAGCCGTTTGTCCTTAAATTGCATATACTTGGATTTTTAACTTCTAATCACTAACTTATTATTATCACTTCTAATCATATAATATTTCCTCATCCAAAAGTCACTATTAGCTACCAAATTTGATCCTTACTCGGTACCCAATAGGCACACTACGGAAAAACGTGAAAACCCTAATTCGTTCTTCTTGAAAACGAAAAGTTAAACCCTACTTTCTAGGTTCATTTGCACTCATTGTCGGGTAATTGGGTAGTAGGGCTATTATAAATTAATAATTTCCAAAAAAAAGAGGGTATTTTTAAGAAACATATAAGGAATTTTACGGGTTCTCACATCGATAATGCGTTTCAAATTTAATGTACACTAACTCATACTATGAAAATGAATTTAAAACTGTACTTGCTTGTAAAAAAAATGCATAGAGATTTTAGTAATTCCAATGAGAGTATAAAATGTAGGCAAAGGAATAAAATGATGCTGAGAAAATGTGAAATTTTTTTTTATTTTTGGGTTCTCACATTCTCTCCTCCTTAAAGAAATTTCGTCCTCGAAATTTTTACCTTCTGTTGCCTCAGAGGCCCCCGGAACTTGTTGCTGATCTACGGTATAAACCAGTGCTGATACTTTTGTTCGGTTTCCTCTTTCATTAGTTTTTCTCGGTTCGGTTCCTTCCACTCGTTGGGTATAACCCTCTCGTGGCTGTTTCTTTGGAAATTGCTAAGTTGATGATTGCTACTCCCACAAATCAAACATTTTCCCCCTTTCCGCCAGCAATCATTATCAGTGTGATTTGCCTTTCCACAGTATCCACAGGCCAATCGAGGAGCTACTGTTTGACCTTCTCGAGAAATGTCCTTTGATCCGATTTGACTTCCTTTCGTAGACCTTTCATCTAATCCTCTAAATGTCCAAGGTGGGCGAGGTGAATGGTTCACTTTTTACACTTTGGAGAGCATTATCTTTTCTCCGGATTCCTCAGATACGCTGCTGGATGTATCCCTTTTCCGCATTTGAAAGGCTTTTACATGGGCTTTCGCATTCTCAATTCTTTGAGCCTTCTCAAGAGCCTCTGTAAACGTATTAACTTGAACCGCCGCTAATACCTCCTGGATTTCCAAATTTAGTCATTGTATAAATCGTCTAATTCTCCTTCGCTCCGTAACCACCAATTCGGAAGCGAATTTAGACAGTCTAGTAAATTTGGTCTCATATTCAGCCACACTCAGGGTTCCCTGATGCAACCCAATAAATTCGTCCTCTCCCCTTTCTTGGACCAAAGGTGAGAGATACTTTTCGTTAAATTCCCTTACAAAGTTCGCCCATGTCCATACAGTCTGTTCTCTTTCTCACTTGGCCTTAATTACATTCCACCACGCGCGGGCTGGTCCTTCGAATTGAAATACAACAAAATTTACTTGTCTTTGCTCCGTGTAATTCAAAGCCGCGAAGATATTAATCATTGCCTCCAACCACTTCTCAGCTATATCCGGATCAGGCCCTTCTTTAAATTTCGGAGATAGAAACTTTTGAAATCTCTCAAGAGCCTTATCCTCTTCGATCTCAGGATTCCGGGGTTGATTCACTGGCATTTGACCTTGTTGATCTACCAGTCGTTTTAGGATATTTGTCATTTGTTGCATCGCTGTGGCCATTTGATCTCCAGCCTCAACCCTCGATCCATGTTCTTGCTCGTCCACTGTTTCTCTTTCTTCTCTCGGTTCTTGAGCTTGCCTAACCCCACGGTCACGACTAGCTCCACGTCCACGACTACGTCTCCCCTCCATTCTTTTTTTTTTCAAAAATGATTTAGTATGTAACAAAGGAAATTGACTAGAACGGCAAAATTTACCACATCAAGTTCACAAAGAAACATATCAAGTAGACAAGATCAAATGCAACAAGTACTATACATGTGAATATTATCATGCCACAAGCCAAATACACACGGTAGCAGTACAAAGACAAAACAAGAAGATAACACGACAAGTCGTTTCACACTTGGTTAACATAGCCCCCGTCCGATCTCTCACGTCACTTCCTATTCACTAGATGTCCGTTAACCTCTTATACTCATTCTAACCGAACAAAGCCTGTTCATGTTCCAAAATACAAGTCTCAAATACCTAGTAGCTAGCATCGCCTCAACTCCAGAGTACTCAGGCACGAGAATCCGAAATAAAATAGTTCACATCTCGAGCTGGCCAGTCCCAAGAGTAAATCATCTACAAATCGAAATTCCTACCCGACATACCTATCTATGGTCCTCAGATACCACAAGAAAATTTAAGACCTATACCATTCACAATTCATAGCTTATGCTCACTCCGCACAGAGACCACGCGAAACAGGCTCTAGGTTTTATCGCTCAATTGCTTAACTTTAAAGTCAAATCGAATTCCCACAGTCCGGCATCCTAAACTTCAAGCCTTGGATACACTACAGAGATCTGATACCACCTGTGACGGCCCCACCTCCCCCTAAGGCGTACCAAAGGGTTCGGCGGACCGCCTGCCCAACTCTCGCCGGGACTCAGTCGTTCCTTAATCAAATTCGGAATACAACCAAAGGAATAACATACAACAATCCAAAACTTAAGCGAAACTTATATATACATTGCTATCTCAAAAGAAAGTACAGCCATCAAATGTACAAAGGTTCTCACTTCACCATACAACCAGCCCGTGCCAAGCACTAGGACAAGAACCATTACAAAAGAAACAAAAGACCTAGACTAGGCTAGTCTATGCTCTCATCCTGCTCGCCGTCCCCTGTTAAGGAAAATAAAACCAAAGGGGTGAGCTAAAAGCTCAGTGAGGTTCCGAACAGATAATCAAACAATCAATTCAATACATTAAACATGGAGTATCAATAATTCCAGAAACATTTACAATGGAAAGCGATAGTAACATTCATTAAAAGGATACGGCTCACATGGAGCGATTCGTTCGTTCGCCTGTCATTTCCCTTATCCCTCCAACCATTTAAAATTGCATTTTTGTAAGTAAAACCCTCGTTCGTTCGTTCGTTCGTTCTCCCCCATCCGGACGTTGGCCGGACTCCACCCATCCGGACGTTGGCCGGACTACATGGTAATACTCGAGTATACCAAACGTTCACACCCATGGTCACCATATTGCCCGACCGAGTCCGCTTCTGGCTCGAGTCGATCGGTGACGAAGGGCAGGGCCCAATTCAGTCAAACGGCTTACATTCATGCGTAACGAGCATTTAATCATTTAATCATTGAAAATTTCACATTCATTTAGGTCGAGTACGATAAAGCACACGCTCGCCTAGAAAATTCGTTTTGGAAATCATTGGAAACATTTAACACATTATCAAACAATAACAACAAGTCATGAAGTCAAGGAAGATATAACAAATAAGGAACACTCACCTATGTACTCAAAACAACGTGCAAAATATCCTACCGGATATTATCCTTAATCACCGAGAAAACCTAAAATTAAACGAGAAAGAATATTACAGCTCATCTAGCACAAACAATTAGGTGAAATCAACGAAACTCGACAATTGATGAGTAGAACGTATAAAAAGACTTTAAAGTGAAACGAGAACATTTGGACCCGTGGACAAAAATATCTAGGGTTTCAGAGACCAAATGTAAAACCAAACTCAAAAGGGTTATAAAATTTTCCAATGGAAACACTTGAACTAAAGGCAAGTCGGAATCCAACTAGATAGACTCAGAAATATTGTCTTGACTGAGAAAACCTTAAGTCATACCTCTATATTTTGGTATGAAGTAGTAAATAAACATTTGAAGGTTCAAACGGAAAAGGTATCATGTTTTAAGATGGAAAACGGTCATAGTATTTGCCAAACGAAAATATACAAGTTCAAATAGAAGCTTACCCCACTACCATCCCAAACAACTGTAATTTTTGAATCTCATGGAAAAACATCCAAAAGCAATGCACAAATCACCATGGAAGTGTTTAAGAAAACATCTTGATATTAGGTTGTTCGGTACTCAAATGTAAAATTCGAACAAATCATATTTCTTCTATTTTTAACATTTTCCAATTATTCTTAATCCTTTTGATTTCAGAGACTCCAATCACTAAGTAGTTTTCACTAGATATGATGTAAGTCCATTTCTTACTCCGGCAAAAAAAAATTTTATTGTGCTTCAGGACTGTGTACTTGAATCTTTGAGTACATCCAAATTAACATAAGATTAATTATTCAAACCTTTCAAATCCCAACAGGAGCGAAAATTTGGGCAGCACGCCCTTTGTATTTACCTATTTTTCAGCCATTTATGGCTTCATTGTTTTCCTCAAGCAATCCCAACATTACACACAACATAAATAGCCACTCAATAGGCTCAAGACAATACAAGGACAAAAATCAAGCTAATAACAAGTGCGGAAATGAAGTTTAACAAAAAATAAATTTAATGTGTTTTTGCGTAACGGACACAACCGAGGCTACGCTTATCGGATTGAGGTGAAACTTGTACTGTTTCGAAGCTAAGGCAGAGAGCTACAACTTTAGTGAAGACCACTCAGTCCAGTTTACAATGTATCTAGGTCAAATTTACCAAAAAAACCCCAGATTTTCCAGTTCGAAGTTTACTGTGGCAGTCCTGATTCATTCAGTCATATCTCAGCACATACAACTTCAATTCAAGTGATTCCAAAACCATTTGAAAACTAAGATACAGGGTTATAATTATTAAGAAGACATTGACACCCAAATCAGTAGTATTCCCGGTCGAAACAACCAATTACAGAAGCTGATTATCAGTTTCGGGTAAATACAGGGTAGCAGGGGTATTTCAGTCTTTTTACAGGCTACGTTCCTCCGATTGAGTTAAAATTTTGTAGGAAACCATAAAATATTATTCTATACAACTTTCATGTTTTGTGTCAAGGCCAATTCGGCCTCTAACATTGTCAAAAAGAAACGGGAAGAACTGGAACCTAGAATTTCAGAAATCTGGATTCCAAGCATATAAGTGCTAATCCCCACAAATTGAACTTGAAACACCCCTACTACCTCCTATACATGCTTATATACATCATATATCATTCAAACAACAAATATGAGAAGGAAATTATTCAAACCCTGACTTAAATACATCAACCCCAATCATCCAAATCCACTTGATATAAGTATAACAAGCAAAATTACATGCTACTACACAACTCAAACATGGTTAAGGGAAAATAAAAGTTAGTCAGCCATTATACCTCAAGATAAGAGCTGTCAAGAGTTATCCTTCACTTCCCTTGGCAAAATTTAGCTCCTTAAGCTTCCAAACTAATGATTAATCGGTTTAGTTTTTCTTGTTTTCATTCATTCAAGCTCAAACCAAGATTGATTGAAGTTTCCTTTTCTCTTGTTTTTCCACCCTCAACTCACGGCTGATATGCAGAAATAATGGAGGAAATAGGTTGATTTTTGGTGATAAATATGGTGTAAATTAGTTAGTCAACCATCCAATGAAATACCGCCACTTGTCGCCACCAATTCCATTCATTTTTTCCCTTCTCTCTCTTGGTATTTAAAGTCAACAATTGTGGCTGATGTATGAGATATTTTGAGGGTTAATTAGCTGTAATAAAATAAGAAGATTAAGGTGATAAAGTAGGGATCAAGTGGTGTGTTCAATCGGTAGCGCGCGACACCCGTCGGTCCAAGCCGTTTGTCCTTAAATTGCATATACTTGGGTTTTTAACTTCTAATCACTAATTTATTATTATCACTTCTAATCATATAATATTTCCTCATCCAAAAGTCACTATTAGCTACCAAATTTGATCCTTACTCGGTACCAAATAGGCACACTACGGAAAAACGTGAAAATCCTAATTCGTTCTTCTTGAAAATAAAAAGTGAAACCCTACTTTATAGGTTCATTTGCACTCATTGTGGGGTATTTGGGTAGTAGGGCTATTATAAATTAATAATTTCCAAAAAAAAAGGGTATTTTTAAGAAACATATAAGGAATTTTTTGGGTTCTCACATCGATAATGAGTTTCAAATTTAATGTACACTAACTCATACTAGGAAAATGAAATTAAAACTGTACTTGCTTGTAAAAAAAATACATAGAGATTTTAGTATTTCCAAGGAGAGTATAAAATGTAGGCAAAGGAATAAAATGATGCTGAGAAAATGTGAAATTTTTTTTTTTTTGGGTTCTCACATTCTCTCCTCCTTAAAGAAATTTCGTCCTCGAAATTTTTACCTTCTGTTGCCTCAGAGGCCCTCGGAACTTGTTGCTGATCTACGGCATAAACCTGTGCTGATACTTTTGTTCGGTTTCCTCTTTCATTAGTTTTTCTCGGTTCGGTTCCTTCCACTCGTTGAGTACAACCCTCTCGTGGCTGTTTCTTCGGACAATTGCTAAGTTGATGATTGCTACTCCCACAAATCAAACATTTTCCCCCTTTCTGCCAGCAATCATTCTCAGTTTGATTTGCCTTTCCACAGTATTTCCAGGCCAATCGAGGAGCTACTGTTTGACCTTCTCGAGAAATGTCCTTTGATCCGATTTGACTTCCTTCGTAGACCTTTCATCTAATGCTCTAAACGTCCAAGGTGGACGAGGTGAATGGTTCACTTTTTACACTTTGGAGAGCATTATCTTTTCTCCGAATTTCTCAGGTATGCTGCTGGATGTATCCCTTTTCCGCATTTGAAAGGCTTTTACTTGGGCTTACGCATTCTCAACTCTTTGAGCCTTCTCAAGAGCCTCTGTAAATGTATTAACTTGAACTGCCGCTAATGCCTCCTGGATTTCCAAATTTAGTCATTGTATAAATCATCTAATTCTCCTTCGCTCCGTAACCACCAATTCGGAAGCGAATTGAGACAGTCTAGTAAATTTGGTCTCATATTCAGCCACACTCAGGGTTCCCTGACGCAACCCAATAAATTCATCCTCTCTCCTTTCTTGGACCAAAGGTGAGAGATACTTTTCGTTAAATTTCCTTACAAAGTTCGCCCATGTCCATTCCGTCTGTTTTCTTTCCCACTTGGCCTTAATTGCATTCCACCACGCGCGGGTTGGTCCTTCGAATTGAAATACAGCAAAATTTACTTGTCTTTGCTCCGTGTAATTCAAAGCCGCGAAGATATTAATCATTGCCTCCAACCACTTCTCAGCTATATCCGGATCAGGCCCTCCTTGAAATTTCGGAGATAGAAACTTTTGAAACCTCTCAAGAGCCTTTTCCTCTTCGATCTCAGGATTCCGGAGTTGATTCACTGGCATTTGACCTTGTTGATCTACCAGTCGTGCTAGGATATTTGTCATTTGTTGCATCGCTGTGGCCATTTGATCTCCAGCCTCAACCCTCGATCCATGTTCTTGCTCGTCCACTGTTTCTCTTTCTTCTCTCGGTTCTTGAGCTTGCCTAGCCCCACGGTCACGACTAGCTCCACGTCCACGACTACGTCTCCCCTCCATTCTTTTTTTTTTCAAAAATGATTTAGTATGTAACAAAGGAAATTGACTAGAACGGCAAAATTTACCACATCAAGTTCACAAAGAAACATATCAAGTAGACAAGATCAAATGCAACAAGTACTATACATGTGAATATTATCATGCCACAAGCCAAATACACACGGTAGCAGTACAAAGACAAAACAAGAAGATAACACGACAAGTCGTTTCACACTTGGTTAACATAGCCCCCGTCCGATCTCTCACGTCACTTCCTATTCACTAGATGTCCGTTAACCTCTTATACTCATTCTAACCGAACAAAGCCTGTTCATGTTCCAAAATACAAGTCTCAAATACCTAGTAGCTAGCATCGCCTCAACTCCAGAGTACTCAGGCACGAGAATCCGAAATAAAATAGTTCACATCTCGAGCTGGCCAGTCCCAAGAGTAAATCATCTACAAATCGAAATTCCTACCCGACATACCTATCTATGGTCCTCAGATACCACAAGAAAATTTAAGACCTATACCATTCACAATTCATAGCTTATGCTCACTCCGCACAGAGACCACGCGAAACAGGCTCTAGGTTTTATCGCTCAATTGCTTAACTTTAAAGTCAAATCGAATTCCCACAGTCCGGCATCCTAAACTTCAAGCCTTGGATACACTACAGAGATCTGATACCACCTGTGACGGCCCCACCTCCCCCTAAGGCGTACCAAAGGGTTCGGCGGACCGCCTGCCCAACTCTCGCCGGGACTCAGTCGTTCCTTAATCAAATTCGGAATACAACCAAAGGAATAACATACAACAATCCAAAACTTAAGGGAAACTTATATATACATTGCTATCTCAAAAGAAAGTACAGCCATCAAATGTACAAAGGTTCTTATTTCACCATACAACCAGCCCGTGCCAAGCACTAGGACGAGAACCATTACAAAAGAAACAAAAGACCTAGACTAGGCTAGTCTATGCTCTCATCCTGCTCGCCGTCCCCTGTTAAGGAAAATAAAACTAAAGGGGTGAGCTAAAAGCTCAGTGAGGTTCCGAACAGATAATCAAACAATCAATTCAATACATTAAACATGGAGTATCAATAATTCAAGAAACATTTACAATGGAAAGCGATCGTAACATTCATTAAAAGGATACGGCTCACATGGAGCGATTCGTTCGTTCTTTCGTTCGCCTGTCATTTCCCTTATCCTTCCAACCATTTAAAATTGCATTTTTGTAAGTAAAACCCTCGTTCGTTCGTTCGTTCGTTCTCCCCCATCCGGACGTTGGCCGGACTACAAGGTAATACTCGAGTATACCAAACATTCACACCCATGGTCACCATATTGCCCGATCGAGTCCACTTCTGGCTCGAGTCGATCGGTGACGAAGGGCAGGGCCCAATTCAACCAAACGGCTTACATTCATGCGCAACGAGCATTTAATCATTTAATCATTGAAAATTTCACATTCATTTAGGTCGAGTGCGATAAAGCACACGCTCGCCTAGAAAATTCGTTTTGGAAATCATTGGAAATATTTAACACATTATCAAACAATAACAACAAGTCATGAAGTCAAGGAAGATACAACAAACAAGGAACACCCACCTATGTACTCAAAACAATGTGCAAAATATCCTACCGGATATTATCCTTAGTCACCGAGAAAATCTAAAATTAAACGAGAATGAATATTACAGCTCATCTAGCACAAACAATTAGGTGAAATCAACGAAACTCGACAATTGATGAGTAGAACGTATAAAAAGACTTGAAAGTGAAACGAGAACATTTGGACCCGTGGCCAAAATAATTAGGGTTTCAGAGACCAAATGTAAAATCAAACTCAAAAGGGTTATAAAATTTTTCAATGGAAACACTTGAACTAAAGGCAAGTCGGAATCCAACTAGATAGACTCAGAAATATTGTCTTGACTGAGAAAACCTTAAGTCATACCTCTATATTTTGGTATGAAGTAGAAAATAAACATTTGAAGTTTCAAACGGAAAAGGTATCATGTTTTAAGATGGAAAACGGTCATAGTATTTGCCAAACGAAAATATAAAAGTTCAAATAGAAGTTTAGCCCTCGAGCGAAAATTTGGGCAGCACGCCCTTTGTATTTACCTATTTTCCAGTCATTTATGGCTTCATTGTTTTTCTCAAGCAATCTCAACATTACACACAACATAAATAGCCACTCAATAGGCTCAAGACAATACAAGGACAAAAATCAAGCTAATAACAAGTGCGAAAATGAAGTTTAACAAAAGACAGATTTAATGTGTTTTTCCGTAACGGACACAATCGAGGCTACGCTTATCGGATTGAGGTGAAACTTATACTGTTTCGAAGCTAAGGCAGAGAGCTACAACTTTGGTGAAGACCACTCAGTCCATTTTACAATGTATCTAGGTCAAATTTACCAAAATAACCCCAGATTTTCCAGTTCGAAGTTTACTGTGGCAGCCCTGATTCATTCAGTCATATCTCAGCACATACAACTTCAATTCAAGTGATTCCAAAGTCATTTGAAAGATAAGATATAGGGCTATAATTATTAAGAAGACGTTGACACCCAAATCAGTAGTATTTCCTGTCGAAACAACCAATTACAGAAGCTGATTATCAGTTTCGGGTAAATACAGGGTAGCAGGGGTATTTCGGTCTTTTCACAGGATACATTGCTCCGATTGGGCTGAAATTTTGTAGGCAACCATAAAATGTTATTCTCTACAAATTTTATGTTTTGTTCTAAGGCCAATTCGGCCTCTAACATTGTCAAACAGAAACGGGCAGAACTGGAACCTAGAATTTCAGAAATCTGGATTCCAAGCATATAAGTGCTAATCCTTACAAATTGAACTTGAAACACCCCTACTACCTCCTATATATGCTTATATACATCATATATCATTCATACAACAAATATGAGAAGGAAATTATTCAAACCCTGACTTAAATACATCAACCCCAATCATCCAAATCCACTTGATATAAGCATAACAAGCAAAATTACATGCTACTACACAACTCAAACATGGTTAAGGGAAAAGAAAAGTTAGTCAACCATTATACCTCAAGACAAGAGCTTTCAAGAGTTATCCTTCACTTCCCTTGGCAAAATTTAGCTCCTTAAGCTTCCCAAACTTCCAAACTAATGATTAATCGGTTTAGTTTTTCTTGTTTTCACTCATTGAAGCTCAAACCAAGATTGATTGAAGTTTCCTTTTCTCTTGTTTTTCCTCCCTCAACTAACGGCTGATATGCAGAAATAATGGAGGAAATAGGTTAGTTTTTGGTGATAAATATGGTGTAAATTAGTTAGTCAACCATCCAATGAAATACCGCCACTTGTCGCCACCAATTCCATTCATTTTTTCCCTTCTCTCTCTTGGTATTTAAAGTCAACAATTGTGGCTGATGTATGAGATATTTTGAGAGTTAATTAGCTGTAATAAAATAAGAAGATTAAGGTAATAAAGTAGGGATCAAGTGGTGTGTTCAATCGGTAGCGCGCGACACCCGTCGGTCCAAGCCGTTTGTCCTTAAATCGCATATACTTGAGTTTTTAACTTCTAATCACTAATTTATTATTATCACTTCTAATCATATAATATTTTCTCATCCAAAAGTCACTCTTAGCTACCAAATTTGATCCTTACTCGGTACCGAATAGGCACACTACGGAAAAACGTGAAAATTCTAATTCGTTCTTCTTGAAAACGAAAAGTGAAACCCTACTTTCTAGGTTCATTTGCACTCATTGTGAGGTAATTGGGTAGTAGTGCTATTATAAATTAATAATTTCCAAAAAAAAAGTGTATTTTTAAGAAACATATAAGGAATTTTACGGGTTCTCACATCGATAATGCGTTTCAAATTTAACGTACACTAACTCATACTAGGAAAATGAATTTAAAACTGTACTTGCTTGTAAAAAAATTGCATAGAGATTTTAGTATTTCCAAGGAGAGTATAAAATGTAGGCAAAGGAATAAAATGATGTTGAGAAAATGTGAAATTTTTTTTTTTTTTTTTGGGTTCTCACAAACATTGATTTTTCTAAAGCATTGTGTGATCTCGGTGCTAGTGTATCATTGATTCCTCTAACGGTGGCTAGACAATTGGGTTTGAAGGAGCTTAAACGCACTAATATTACTTTGCAACTAGCGGACATGTCTATTAGATATCTATTAGGAGTGTTGGAGAATGTATTGATAAAAGTTCAAAAATTTATCATTCCAGTGGATTTTGTGGTGTTAGATATGGAAGAAGATGTATCTATGCCAATTATTTTTGGTAGACCATTTTTAGCTACTGCAGGTACTATTATTGATTTAAAAAATGGCAAGCTGAAGTTTCAAGTAGGTGAAGAAGAGGTAGAGTTTAATTTGCATGAAATGGGAAAATACCCTTCTTTTACCGATCATGCATATTCTATTGGCACAATTGATAAACTAACTCAAGAGATGAGTCAAGTCAATTTTGACTTTGATCCTCTTGAATATTGTTTAATGAGTTTAGGGAAGCAAGAAAGTGATTGTGGAGAAATTGAAGAATTGGCCAAGTATTTGGATTTTCAAGCACCTTATAAAAGGGGTAATTTGTATGAAAGTCTCGGCCAAGGAAAAGGGCTTTCACCACCTTCAGAAATTGAACCTCCAAAACTAGAGCTCAAACCACTTCCAACTCATCTAAGGTATGAATTTCTTGGAGAAAATAGTACTTTACCTGTAATTGTTAGTGCTGACCTGGATGATGAGCAGTGTACAAAGTTGCTAAGAGTTCTAAGGAAGCATAAGAAGGCAATGGGATGGACAATTGCAGACATTAAAGGTATAAGTCCTTCAATATGCATGCATCGCATTTTATTGGAGGACAATTGCAAACCAATGGTGGAAACACAAAGAAGAGTTAATCCAAACATGAAAGAGGTGGTAAGAAATGAAATTCTTAAGTGGCTCGATGCAGGTATAGTCTTTCCTATCTCCGATAGTGTTTGGATTAGTGCAATTCATGTGGTACCAAAGAAAGGTGGAATAACTACAATCGTGGGTAAAAATGATGAATTGATTCCATCTAGACTCGTGGTAGGGTGGAGAGTGTGTATTGATTATCGTAAGTTAAATACGGTAACAAGAAAAGATCATTTTCCCTTACCATTTCTTGATCAATTATTAGAGCGAATAGTCGAATATGAATTTTATTGTTTTCCAGATGGTTTTTCAGGATATAATCAAATAGCTATAGCTCCAGAGGACCAAGAAAAGACCACATTTACATGTCCTTATGGCACTTTTGCCTTTAAAAGGATGCCATTTGGTTTATGCAATGCACCTGCGACTTTTCAATGTTGCATGATAGCTATATTTTCAGATTATATTGAGAAAATTATGGAGATATTTATGGATGATTTTTCTGTGTATGGTTCATCTTTCGACCATTGCCTTCATAATTTGGAATTGATTTTGCAGAGATGCGAGGAAACAAATCTTGTACTGAATTGGGAGAAATGCCATTTTATGGTAAAAGAAGGAATTGTCTTAGGACACAAGATTTCCTCCATGGGAATTGAAGTGGATAAAACCAAAATAGAAGTTATCGAAAAATTGCCACCTCCAAGCAATGTCAAGGGGATAAGGAGTTTTTTGGGACATGCTGGCTTTTATAGACGTTTTATTAAAGATTTTTCTAAAATAGTAAAGCCATTATGTGATTTATTATGTAAAGATACCCCTTTTCAATTTGATGACAATTGTTTGGTTGCATTTGAAAGGTTGAAGAAGGAATTGATTTCGGCCCCAATTATAACTTCGCCCAATTGGTCACTACCATTTGAATTGATGTGTGATGCAAGTGATTATGCGGTTGGAGCAGTTTTGGGACAAAAGAAAGAAGGACGATTGCACGTCATTTACTATGCTAGCAAGTTGTTAAATGAGGCACAACTCAATTATGCAACGACAGAAAAAGAGCTATTGGTGGTGATATTTGCTTTAGATAAATTTAGATCCTATTTAATAGGATCTAAAGTTATTATATATACGGACCATTCAGCTCTTAAATATTTGCTACATAAGAAGGATGCAAAACCTAGACTAATTCGGTGGATTCTTTTATTGCAGGAATTTGATGTGGAGATAAAAGACAAAAAGGGATCGGAGAATCTAGTTGCAGATCATCTATCATGTTTGGAATATATCCCAGTCAAGAATCAAGTTCCAATTCAAGAGAATTTTCTGGATGAGTTTGTCCTAGCACTTAGCAATTCTCCATGGTATGCAGATTTTGCTAACTACTTGGTCAGTGGAGAGATTCCAAAGGGGTTTAATTATCATCAAAAGAAAAAATTCTTACATGATGTCAAAAGTTACTTATGGGAGGAACCATTGCTGTATAAACATTGTGCCGATGGTATGATACGTAGATGTATTCCCGAAGATGAGGCACATAATGTTTTATATCATTGTCATAACCTTGAAACAGGTGGTCATTTCAGTACTTCCAAGACTGTGGCAAAGGTATGGCAATCAGGGTTTTATTGGCCAACTATGTACCGAGATGCTAGGGAATATGTTAAAAATTGTGATGCATGCCAAAAAACTGGAAATACATCTCAAAAAAATGAAATGCCCTTAACTACATTCTTGGAAGTTGAGTTATTTGATGTATGGGGTATTGATTTTATGGGACCATTTCCTAATTCATATAATAATAAGTACATCTTATTAGCAGTTGATTATGTCTCTAAATGGGTGGAGGCTATTCCTTCACAAACTAATGATGCAAAAGTTGTACTTAAATTCCTTAAGCGGAACATATTTTGCAGGTTCGGAGTTCCTAAGGCAATAATAAGCGACGAAGGTAAGCATTTTTGCAATAAAATTATTGACACTTTGTTGCTTAAATATGGATGTAGGCATAAAAAGTCACTCCCCTATCATCCTCGAGCTAATGGTCAAGCAGAGTTGGCCAACCGGGAAATTAAAATCATTTTGGAGAAAACGGTAAATCGATCAAGAAAGGATTGGTCGAACAAGCTTGAAGATGCTTTGTGGGCGTATAGAACGGCATTTAAAACGCCGTTGGGAATGTCTCCATATAAGCTTGTTTATGGGAAAGCGTGTCACTTACCTGTAGAAATAGAACATAAAGCTTATTGGGCCGTTAAAGAGAATGCTTGAGTTAAGCGAATTGGAGGAATTGCGGTTAACTTCGTATGAGAATGCCAAGATTTATAAAGAAAAAGTGAAATTTTGGCATGATAAACACATTCTTCCTAAGCATTTTGAAGAAGGGCAAAAGGTGTTATTGTTTAACTCATGGCTTAAATTATTCCCTGGAAAGCTTAAGTCTCGTTGGTCCGGGCCGTTTGAAGTTGTTCGCATGTTCCCTTATGGAGCAGTGGAAATAAAAGGAGAAAATGGTTCCCCATTTAAAGTAAATGGTCAAAGATTGAAACCCTATTTGGCTGGAGAAAAGGTTCCTAAAGGAGTAATTTACTCCTTAGGAAACGCAATGGAGAGTTAAAAGAGCTGTAGGAGAGTCGAGCTTAACGACTCTAAACAAAGCGCTTGTTGGGAGGCAACCCAATAATAATATTGTAGTTGTGTGTTTTTTTTTATGTGTTTCTTACATTTTGGTATGATTTAATTGACTAATTAGATTTATTTCACTTGTTTGTAGGAGGTACCGGAGTTTCATCATCCATTTTGGAGGTACAATTGAAGAACAAGTGTAAAAAGGGAGGTTTTCTTACCAAAATTGTGCTTTAAGTGTTTAGAATTCCCAAGCATACATACAATGTTGCATTTACAGTATATTCAAGTGAATTTTGGTGATAACATGTTATAAATGCTCATGGACTCATTTGATGTGCATTTAATGCCCAAAGATGCTATTTTGGTGTAAAAGTGTAAAAATGAGTAAAGAACCTCACCCCTCGATTTTCAATGAAGAGGTGTTTGATGTGTTTTGAGAGGTTGGATATTGCATTTTTGGTATATTACATGTGCGTGGGGGGTTGGAATTGATAAAAAGTTTGTCCAAAGCGTAATTTGGAATTGGCCGGAAAAGGGAGAAAAAGTTTGAAAAATTGCAGTTTCTGAAATTAGTGCAGAGACATACAGATCCGAGCTCGGATCCTAAAAACCCAGAAGGATCCGACAGCGGATCCTACGATACGAGCTCGGATCCAGTCCAACCCAGATGGATCCGAGGGCTCGTCTGTGGTTCTGTTAAGACGGATCCGAGCCTTGTCGGATCCGAGGCCTTGCAGAACCGATCCGCGCTCGGATCGGTTTGCGGATATAGCAGAACCGAGGCCTCGTTTCTGCATTTTTCAAAATTTTTCTTCCCTCTTTTCACCGAACCCTAACCCTCTCCCTCTAATCTTCCATTTTATCCATCAATCATCCAATTTTTCACCAGAAAAACATCTCCCAACCTCTTTTGAGCATAAACCCTCAGTTTTCCGAAATCAAAAACATCAATTTGGTGAGTTTGATCTTCAAAAACTAGAATTGGGGCCGCACTGTACTTCTTCAATTTGGGGGCTAATTTGGGCTGTTTCGGTTTCAATTTTTGCATCCTTACCATCTTCCATCGTCACTCTATACATTTGAGGTAACAATTTGCAACTTCCTTTGAGTTTTTATATTTCCTATTTTTGCATTTTTCTAGTTTTTGGGCATATTCTAATAATTGCTTATATGTTGAAATTCTTATTATAAATGTGCTACATTGTATTAGAATATGTTGTTACTAACATTTTTGTGCTTAGTATAGGGAAAATTGTGGATTTGGTGATATTTTTGGTATTTTTTTTTAAATTTATTGGGCTTGAGCATTTTGGTGATTTAAACTTGTGAATTTTTGCTTTCATTGGATATATAAACTTGTTTTGAGAATTATAAGTCACTGTTGTACCAATTAAAAATGATATGCAATTAATAGAACCAATTCCATTGGGTAAAAGAGTGTGTTTATGATTAAGTTAGGCACATTCAACCTTTTTACTTGAAATCCTTATCTCTTTGAGTTCAATTACAATTGTTTTGGTAAATTTGGAGCTCATTCGTATGCACTTTATTAAGAATGGGTATAGCCAATTGTGGTGTGATTCGTGGATAAAGTTATGAATATATTGGCATGTACATTCTTGAAATAATAGTTGAGGTTCAAATGATCGAACTCTTTGATGAGATTCTACCTGAAAATATGCATTTGAGTTTGAAATGAGTTAAGTAGGATCTTTGGATGCTTTTTGGTACATGTTGGCAGGGAGTTTAGCCCTTTTATAAGGGGATACTCTGCTGAAATTTTCTTAAATTCAATGAGAGCAAGTTTATATTGTTCTAATGAACGTTTATCTTGTTTTTATATAGGTACTATGGCTCGCACAAGGAGGGCTCGTATTCGTACTCCTACACCATCTTCAAGCGAGGAACGCACTCCCTCACATGAAGAGTCGCCTGAGGAAGAATCTCCTTCGCCTGAGCCACCACCTCGGTCTCCCCAGAAGACCGCATCCACTAGCCGCGACGAGCCGCTTCCAGATTATGACACCACTAGATTCACGTCACTCGAGAATCAACAGTGGTACGAAGCAAGCTTAGATAAGGAAATTATCATTGAAAAGTACCTGGCACCGGAGGTGGATGCGCACTACCACATCTCTACGGCATTCAAGAGACTCGGATGGGAGAACATCCTTCAATTGCCCAAGCACTACTCCCCCAACCTCGTCCTGGAGTTCTACGCCAATGTAGAAAACAAACAGAGTCACAGTGGCAACCTCATCGTCTCCTGGGTTCGAGGAAAGAGAGTGGCTCTTAATCGGGATACAGTGGCAAAAATCATCAAACTCAAAGATGAAGGAGTTGATGTTAAACTGACCAAGGAGTTCAAGGCACGCGACCCTTGGCAGGTGGGAGAAGCGGTAACACGCCTAAAGGGTCAATATGGGAGCGAGGAAGTTCGAAGAAGCTCACTGTATATGCTGACTCCTTCGAGCATCGGTACCACTTGATCTTCTATCTCTTCGCCTTCAATGTGGTGCCCAAAAGGAGTGGAAAGCGGGAGCTCCACAATAGTGACCTCTACTTCTTGGATAAGATGATGCATGGTGTGGGTGAGCAGTTGACTGGTATTCCTTTGCCCAGCATCATCATCAGTTACATGCGGACCACAGCTTGCATGAGGGCCGGCGAGACTTGCTTTGGCTTCCCTTGGCTGCTATCCCTCATTTTTGAGAAGCTCAAGCTTCCTCTTGGAACTGAGCGAGCCATTGTCACTAGGTCCGCCGACGAAGTCAGTGTCTCGATACTCAAATCCTTGAGTATCCCTACGGATTTTGGAGCTACTCTAGTTCGGGACACTGGAGAAGCATCGACTTCCGCTCAGCCTCCACCTCACACTGAACTACAAGCGGAAACTCAAGAGTCGGAGGCACAGCAGACTCTTCCTCCTCCTATTCCACGACCATCACCTCCGCCGCGATCCAAGTGGCAAGAGCTCCTCAATGCCATTTGCTGTATGGAGACACGAGTCGTCGAGCACATTGACCAGACCGAGCGGATGATAACGGAGCGACTTGACAGACATGATCGCCGTCTTCGTGCGATCGGGGACCATTTCCATATCCGCCGGTCACCTACTCCAACACCTCAGCAGGAGGAGGGGCATATTGGTACATCACAGTGTCCTCATGGAACTGAGGAGGCAGTAGACCCTTGTTCTGAGCAGCCATGAAGATCTTTAGCTGATTACATCTGTTGTTGCTTTATTTTGTAGTTTTCATATTGGATTATCTTGTGCTACTTATGGTTTTTCGTACTTTTTTGTTTCATTGTGGCTAGAAGTTGGATGATCGTGAGGATTAAGGGCTTCAAATTGAATCACCACCTATTTGAGGGAAGTTTCAGTTTCTTTAACCTTCCTCTACAATGAGAACATTGTAGATTTTAAGTGTGGGGGAGGGATTACTTTATCTTATGGATGGTTGTGTTTTGAAATGCATGATTTGAGTTGTCTATGGCTTAAAATGTTGGAATTATATTTGAAAATATTGTCTTGAGGTTAATTTTCTTGAAATTGAGGTTGTTGCCAGGGAGATTTGTCCATTTTTATGGGAAAACTCTGTCAAAATTTTTCTAAAATATTTTCCAATATTTCAAATTAATGGCCAAAATGTTCAAATTTAAGTGCCTAATTCTTCCATTGGATAAAATGTTATATGTATTTTGGGAAAGTTTAGTCCTTATTTGACTTGGAATTAGTCATTATGCAATTAGGATTTTTACATTTTAGAAAGTATATTCATTTAAATAAGAAAAATTATGCTTAAAATTTTGCATGTTTAATGATATTTCTCATTTTTACTTAATTTTATAAGTAAGTGATTGATATAGTCAAGACAAGGCCAGATTCTTCCTTTAATTATGTTTAGAGGGAAAAGATTGTTAAAAAATAATAATAATAATATTATTATTATTTTTTACTTCAATGATTCACATACCGAGTAACCGGGGGTTGGCATTTACAAATGTCGACATTCGCGTAAAAAGGTATTGGAATTAAGAGTATGCTTAGCAATTTGAATAAGTGAAATGTTGAGTAACTGGGAATCTTCACCTAAAAGTGTTGATTTTCGCGTAAAAAGACGTTTTCACTATTTAAATAAAATGAAGTGAGAATAAATCCCTCTTAACTGTTAAGTTTTGATGGTCATGGGATAAGGAAGGCCATAGAATTGACTATGTGATTTAATTATTTGTGGAATTAGGATAGAATGAGCGATTGAGTTGAATTTGTTGAAATTAAAGCATAATTATTTTTACTTAATTGAATATTATAAGTATTTAGTGTAATCTGAGAAATGGTATAATGATTGGTTTCTAGATTTTAGAGGAATTAAATTTGACAAAAGTATATATATTGTTTTATCTTTTGGATCATTGTGGTAAGTTATGTGTGCAATTGCTTTAGGACAAGCAACGATTCAAGTGTGGGGGAATTTGATAAGTGAATATTTAACGTATATTTTGTACAAGTTTGGAATGAATTTGTGGTATGTTTTAAGAAGATTAAAGCCATATTTGAACTCTTTTGGTGATAATTGCTTAAAAATTGTTTAAGTATTCAAAACTTGATAAATGAGTGTATTAATGTGTTAATTTTGTGAAATTGTGAAGGATATCGATGTATGAAATTCATGCACGAGATGAAGGGAATGTAAGGATTGTCCAGAGGATAAAGTACACAAGAAATTAGGAGCAAAAATGAAGGAAAAAGGAAAGAAGTGAAAAAATGGGAAATTTAATGGCACGGATCCGAGCTCGGATCCGTGAGAGCAAAGATGGATCTGATCCCTCATCTGTACTTCTGGAGGAGTGTATCCGAGGTCAGAGGATCCGACCTCGGATCCATTATGGAAAGTCCTCGGATCCTGAAGATCCGAGCTCGGATCAATTTTCACCCCTCGGATCCGAGGCTCGGATCTGTCTCTCTCTTCAGCAAGTGGCACAGCCGTTTTACTTTACCTTTCTTACAACTTTTCCAGCTATTTTGAGGGACAGAAATCGGTGGCACATGCTTCTACAATAAAAGAGAAGACCAAATGAATTGTAGACAAAAGGAAACATCATATCTTTGTCTTCTTTTTACAAAATCTGAGTGGAGGAAATTATGAAGTGAGAGGAATAGACTTTCTACCACCTTTTATGCAGAGACACAAGGGGAGAAGAAAAATATCATATACGTAGCTAGTTTTCCTTCTTGTAACTAGTTTCTCTCTAGCTAAGAGTTCTTGGAGAAGCATTTGGAGTTTTCACTTGTAATCATATTGTGCAAGAGCATAGCAGGAATTGGAGAGCTTCACCATCAATTGGCTAAGCTTTCTTTTATCTTTTTTGTACTTGTACTTCATGATGTTTTGCATTAATAAACTTGTGAGTTTGATTGTTAAATCATTCATGAGTAGCTAAACTCCTTAATCTAGGGAGTAGATGAAACTTATGGCTAAATAATACTAATTGAATGTGATTTACACTTGTTATATCTTGTATTAACTTGTCTACTTGTGTAGCTGTGATTACTTGTTATTGATTGATCACCAATAGCATGTTTATAGTTGTTATTATTCAGTAAGAATTGGTAATAACAATGGAAACACATGAGTAGAGCTTAAGTCGTATGTTCATGAAAATAGAGATACACTTAAGTGGATTACTTAGCATTTCATGAAAGAAAACAGAGTAGTAGTAGTATTTCACCATGAAAATAGGGAAAACTTTACTACTCTAGGCCATTTCATCATGAGAATGTGACTTGGTAAATTTGGAAATGAATCTCCGGTTAAACAAGACTAATAACAAGAGGTAAATCCATTCATTTGTGTTGTTTATGCCATAAGTGGAATCTACATCCCTAGAGTCTTTCTTGAGTAGAATTCTTCATTTGCATTTAGCATTTGTTAAACTAGATTTGCAGATCAGATTTGTAGAATATAGCAATAAACTTTCTCTGCTCAAATTGATTGTAAGTCTAAATAATAGAGAAAAATAAGGGTCTAGTACTTGTTTCAATTGCTCATCGTGGGATCGACCCGATACATACCGTACATTACAGTTTTGGCCTGTATACTTGCAGCTACCGGGTATAAAAATCGGATTTAAACTTGTATTGATATAAAAATCCCGTCAAGTAGTTTACCATCCTAGAGTTGGAAATCGCAATGGATCTTCTGTCTCACACTCTGTGTCATTATTTGTCCCATTTTTTATTATATTGCTATTTCTCTTACATAAACACCATGTTTTAGTTCTTTTTTAGTTTCCTTAAGATCCAATAACTATTAATTGAGTAATGCACAAAATTTAACAAAATAAAAAAATCAAAATGAGATTTTTTATGAATTTTCTGCTGTATTTTTAAATTTTCTATTATATATTGCTTTTTTGAAACTATTGTATTTATTTTTTATTCAATTAAAAGTTATTGGATCTTAAGGAAATAAAAAAAAAAGAACTAAAACATGGTATTTATGTAGGAGAAATAGCAATACAATAAAAATTGAGACAGAGAATGGCACAGGGTATGAGACAGAAGATCCGTTGCAGAAATCGATGTGAAAAGCAAGATTTTGATCATTGGCGGCACCGGATATATTGGCAAATACGTAGTGGAGGCAGGTGCAAAAGCAGGGCACCCAACTTTTGCATTGGTCCTAGAAAACACAATTTCAGATCCTAAAAGGGCAGCCATCATAGAGAGCTTCAAGAGTTTGGGAGTCGCATTTCTTTATGTGTGTTGTCATATCTTTTTCCCATTGTCTAAGCACTATTTCAATTCTTCTCAAGAAATTATAGAAACTGACGTGTGAACTGAACAGGGAGATCTACACGATCATCAGCAGTTGGTAAATGCAATCAAACAAGTTGATATAGTGATCTCGACAGTCGGGGGAGATTTGGTAGCTCATCAAGTTAAGATAATTGCAGCAATTAAAGAAGCTGGTAACATCAAAGTAAGCACAATGCAGTTTTATACATTCCTTTTTCTTTTTCTAGATCCGATCTCTGCTGGCTGTTGGACAAATTTTTTTCATTATCCCTGTCAACCCACATGTTGACAAAGAGCTATATTTCGTTCCAGAGATTTTTACCTTCTGAGTTTGGAAATGATGTGGATCGTTTGCATGGCTTTGTTGAGCCTGCCGCTAGATTATACAGAACCAAAGCTAAGATCCGCAGAGCTGTCGAGGCTGAAGGGATACCTTACACTTATTTAGTATCTAATGGTTTTGCTGGTTATTTGAATTATTTCCTTAACCCCTTTGGAGACTCTAGCTCTGCAAGTCCTCCCAGAGACAAAATTGTCATTCTTGATGATGGAAATCCAAAAGGTATCCAAAAGAAGCTTTGTCCGCTTCCATTTTTTTGATTGGTTTACTGTCATGTTTTAGAGATCATCGTTCTTAACTTTTCTTCCATTTTGTGTTTCGTTGCAGTCGTTTTCTCGAAGCAAGAAGACATAGCTGCATACACCATTAAAGCAGCAGATGATCCAAGGACCCTGAACAAGATTGTGTACCTTAGACCACCTGCCAACACTCTGTCCTACAACGAAATAGTATCATTGTGGGAAAGGAAAATTGGCCAGACCCTCGAAAAGATTTACCTTCCAGAGAAGGAAGTCCTTGAGAAAATCCAGGGTCTGCTACTTAACAAAGAGAAACTAAGTGCACAAGCTGCTTCTTCCTCAAAAAATCCTGTGTAATCCGGAAAAATTTTTTTTGATACAATAGTCGTCTAGTACTAATTGCATCTATTCTACAGTTTTAATTAAATTGGTTTCTTTTCTTGTATCTCATGCAGAGGCTTCAATGCCATTAAAATTCATCCTGTCTCTGGGATACACGGTTCTTGTGAAGGGAGAAATGGCCAACTTTGAGATCGAGGCTTCTCTTGGCATGGAGGCAACGGATGTCTATCCCGATGTGAAATGCACCGCACTTGATGAGTACCTCAATCAGTTTGTATCAGAGTAGCAACAAAACTATAATTCCCTCCGCAGCTTTCCATTTTGGAATGTCACAAAATATTTGTCATCGTAAACGAGAAATATGGGATGGAAGTAGTACATTAACCAATGTTTGTCTACCATGATACCATCTTTTGTGCAACATTTCTTATGTACTATTAGAAATGTGCTTTGATTGTTCATCTCCCTTACGGAAAATGTCATAAATGTGCCTGAAATAAAATCTACCCTATACTTGTTTTGCAACCTGAAATTGTCCAATTTAAGATATTTGATATCTCCCGTGGCTTCATTTGAATTTGTTTTTTCTTCCTGAGTTTTGTGAAAAAAATATTACTATAACATTCTTTTAGAGCAGGTTATGTAAGACAAAAAGGTGATTAGGGGTATCTTAACAAATTGTAGCCCATTTGTTTAGAAATAAAATTTTTATTGGCACTAAAAAAAAATCAACACTAGACTATCAGAGTTTTGATTAAGGCTCAATCACTTAAAAAAATTTACAAGAAAAGTAACAATCTCTGTCAATAAACTTTAGACAAAAAAATGATTAAAGGATACCACAAATGAAAGCAGCTTACTTTGATTGTCAAAATCAGAGGGAAAAAAAATATTACTACAAGAACCTTGTTCATGTCCCCTTTTTTTTTTTTGGGTTGAGCCAAGAATTTGTTACTTACTAAAATGTATATGAATTCCATACAGCAGACAGGCTTTTTGTTTATTTTTATTTATTGTTGCATTAACAAATATTTTGAACACACATGACACTCGGAATATCTTACCTGTTGTCATCCCGAATTTCTAACCTGTTGTGATGCTTTACCCCTTTTAGGCTGGCAGTCTAGATGTATCATGTGCCTGCATGGTAACGCTGTTGTATCTTTTCTTGTATCAATTGGTTATATCCTATGTTGAATCAACAAAACTTTTCAAACTGTGAAATCTGTGATCAAAATTTGCATACCAATTGACACAAGGCGGAATAGCACAAGTCAGAGCTACACACTATGTTGGTAATAGTTTGTAACTAGTTTTGTACCCGTTCAACGAACGGAATCGTCGAAAAATAATAAACTATTTAGTCAATTTATAAAAATGTCGATATAAAATACATATTTAATGTATAATCTATTATAACTTGTCTTAAGTATATTACTATGTGCGCATTGTAATGTAAAGTATTCTTGTAATATAAATTTGAACATCTAATTCAGTGAATAATAATTGAAAAATAGAAAAAATAACACTCAACAATACCATAACATTCAAAAACTTGAAAATAAATAAAAAGTGCAGTAAATAGTATCAAATAACATTCTACTCTTTAGAAACTTGTTTTTGTTTTTTTCTATTGGAACATTCTCCTCGATTTGTCCGTGCAAATCAGCATTTATTGATTTTTCATTATCACTGCATGATAGCAAAGTAGGATAACTAAGTATAAAAAAATAAATGATTTATCGCATTCAAGGTTGTGTATAACAATATGTAAAGATTATAATTAAGTAAACAGCCAAAGTCTTTTAATTAACTAATGAATTTGCAGATATATCTAATAGAGATATTTATGTCTCTTATATTTATATCGCATTACTTTCCAGTGCCTTTTGTTTTTGGTTGTTTTTCCTGCAGGCAAATTAACAAACATCGTAGTATATGATCACAAAAATCAATTAACAAACATGTTAGAAAATATCCTACAAAAATAACGATGAAAGTACTTGTTTAAATCCTCTGTCTTCATACAAAACAAATAGAAAATAAAACAAAAAAAAAATTCAAGATATGTTACTAAGCTCTTACAATTGAAGATCAACATGCCATTTTTAATATATATATATATATATATATATTGAAAGAAGATGTACCTGATAATCAAGAGGAGTGGAAACCCAAAATCGATGCTTTAATATGCCAACCGCTTGCACTGGAAATACCTAACTATGAATTTGATACTTGAAATCAATATATTAGAGGCTATATGTAATGTAGGCATAGGAAATAAGAATTGATAAGGTTACAAAGAGATATTGGTGGGTGTCAAACCTCCAAAAATAAAGTTAAAAATAACAGCCTAATTGCCAACCAACACAATCTCAAATTTAATTTGTAAACAGGGCAAATAGGGTCGTCTCCTCAAGGAACTGGTAGGCAAATCACATAGGAAAATGGGGGGGAATTTTAGCAATAGTACCAACTAATTAAAAAGGAATAAAAACTGAAATTCAAAGTTGAGTAAGATAGCGGGAACCAAATTACACAAATAACAATTAATTAAAACAACCTAGTCAAGGAATTAATCTTGGCAACGAAACACACAACTGATCACAGATACAAGGGACAATTCATATACTCACGAGTAAACTGGTTATAGTGGTCAAGCGAAGCGCCCAACCACCAATCTTTCCTTAATTTTATGGTAGTCAAGAGACGCTCATAAACTACCCTCTTGCGACTAGACAACCCCAGAAACGCTCACAGGATTTAATGTAGCCACAGCATTAGGAATTAGAAAGACCCAATTCTAGATGACAAACACACATGCTGATTTATTTAGACTAGATTAATTATCCCCACGATCCAAATTAGACTTCTTGCGAGGCGGTGCAATTGTCTCGTTTGCCACTAATCAAGATGCTTAAAGGCGACGCGCCAACATCCTAATTGGCTATCAATTATTTAGACAATCGAATAACAGGCCTAATTATCCAATAAATCTAAACAATAATAACTCAGGAAAAAATAGAGAATAATCAAATACCCATGAACTTATAAATTAAAAATAAGCAATTAAAACGATCTCACAGTTATGGTGCCCCAATCCTCGATTTATTCCTCAACTAGATAAAGAAATTAGCCTTGCCTCATAACGATTAAACAATGCAAGGCTTTTCGATGGAGTAGAATTGTTTGCAGGGCAACAGTAAAAAAAAATCACCCTTCTCTGACTAATGTCGCCACCCCGAAAAGAAGGACGATAGTGCCAAGATAAAAAGATACCCTAGTCTATTCGCTGTTTTCTTTTAAAGCTTCGCCGCCACCCACGTGCTTTCCCAAGTAGAATTCGTGTTCCAAAAGGATTCCAGGTTTCTTCTTCTTATTTCCCTTATTGAAGTGTTGCCAAAAAGTCTTCCCTCCAAGGTTTCCCAATCCCACGTAAGTTTAAAGTATGGCTCCAAGGAAAGGCGGTGGCCCCAGGAATAGGACCCGCAATCCGGCTTTTTCACGCAGCTCTACCTTGTCTGGCGTGGGCACGCCAGAAAATGCCTAGTCTTCTGGAATTTGCCTCTTTTTGTCACTTTTAATACCACTTCGCCTGCAAGTAACACAAATACCAAATCTGGTTAGAAATCCAATGTCTTGCACAATAAGTGATTAAAATTAAGATCAAATACCAATGTAATAAACACTCAATTATCGCCCTATCAAATCCCCCCACATCAAGACAATGCTTGTCCTCAAGCATCTCAAAGCTTAGAGATACAATCACAGTTACACACATGTAGCAGTCCACCATGTGAGTATAAATGTCCTATCCTTTCTAATAGTGTTATCAAATTCAGAAATTGCAAGCCTTAACCCTCTCTTATAGAATGGTACATGACTACTCACCACACCGACATGAAATACAAAGGGTTACTCTCGCCACACAATAAAATGATGTTACCATATGCTTGCTAATATATCACATCACCACCACTAAGTCCAAATTTAATGCAAAAATCAAAGGGGCTTGATGAGGGTTGTAATGGGGCTTAGGCACGTGTAGGGTCAAATAGGTAATTTAGGCTCATTAGGTCAAAGAAAATGCCGTTGACCCATTGCATGACTTCCACTTTTCTTCTTCATTCCAATGGTTTTTCCCACGCGCACCCATAAATTTCTCAAGAAATAACACGTGCAAGCACAACAAAGAATTTCACCCAATTATCCCAACAAAACACACCTGGACAAAAGCACTCTTACATCTCTTTTTTCCTTCCCTTTTTTTTTTTGTTCTCTCTTTTTTTTTTACTCATTTTTTTTTTGCCCATAGTCTTCTCTCTTCTTTTTTTTTTCAAATACGCACAACTACATATAGACACACCTGCTAACTTCAGTTG
Organism: Coffea arabica; assembly: GCF_036785885.1. Classification (NCBI taxonomy): domain Eukaryota; kingdom Viridiplantae; phylum Streptophyta; class Magnoliopsida; order Gentianales; family Rubiaceae; genus Coffea; species Coffea arabica. The sequence goes on along the minus strand of NC_092331.1, from coordinate 47,932,791 downwards.
TCTCCTTTCAACCCAATTCGAAATCATCATGTACTGAAATCAAGGCATTCCTTTGACACGGGATGGACACAAAAAGGTTTTGAACACAAGAGGTTTAGGGGTGACAAAATGAGTTATTAAACAAAGAAAAGGTTTAGACTCAACCGTGGCCAATTAGGGGAGATCTGATTAGGGTTGGTCTTTAGAAAGTAAAAAATGGTTAACCTAAGTGCCCTTGTCATTTTAATGCATCAAACTCAGGAATGTGGTCTTGACATGTATAACAAAGCAAGTTTTAGAACAATCCAATCATGTATGATATCACTCAATGAAAAAAAATAGAGCAGTTAACAATGAAATGCTCATTAGCTCAACAGCTCACAACAGGATATTAATAGCCAAGCCTTGCAAATTTCCTTATTCAATTCCATTATCAAGAAAATAAGACATTCAACCACATAATACATTGCTCATGCCTGTAAAGTAATTGCAATCATCATCATAGCATCAGGTTCCAGATATTTTCACTTTGAGGTCAACCAACTCATCACCTATTTTGTTTTCTATTTTTTCATTTTTTTTATATATCACGCTATCAAACCTACAAGACTAACAAACAAAAAGAGCTAAAACTATCTATCAAACCTAAAAGGTAAGACTACTCCCCCCACACCAGAAATCTACATTGTCCTCAATGGAGTAAAGAAAAATACAAAGTAAAAAGAAAGGAAATGGAGCTTCCCTGAGGGCCAACGAGGGTACGAGAGCACTACGGGGGAGGAGGATGAGGCGGCGAAAAACCGATGTGGGCGAAGAAGGCATCGTTAGTAGTAGTTTGGGACGGATAGGCTGGCATGGGCACGCCTTGTAAGCAAGAGTCTTCTGTCCAATGTCATAGAGTATGACTAGCACTATCTGTTGTGCGGCGTGGGCACGCCTTGGAGCCGAAGGTCAAGAGGTCGCCAATTTCTTGGAACTAGGCATCGGACACGGCCCTGTAGAGCGTGGGCATGCCTTGGAAGCGTAAGTCCTTTGTCCATCACTATTGTAAGAATGTCGATGGGCTGTTAATATAAGGCGTGGGCACACCTTATAAGATGAAGTTTTCTGTTCACGAAATTTTGCTCCCCACCTAAAAGAAAACGTCACTGAACACACCCACGACCCTTGGGTTGCCTTCCAAGCAGTGCTTTTCTTTAACGTCTTTGGCTAGACGACTCCACAGTGAGCAATTAGGCATAGATAGGATTTATCAAGTGTACCTCTTCCATAGTGCCAATGTCTGAAACATCAACAAACGGTTTTAAACGATGACCATTAACTGTAAAACTCTTATTAGTCTCTAAACTCTGGATTTCAACCACACCATTGGGAAAAACATTGACTACCACATATGGTCCAATCCAACGGGATTTTAACTTACCTGGCATGAATTTCAACCGTGAATTGAACAAGAGTACCTTTTGTCCTAGGGAAAAGTATTTCGCACGCAATAGGCGGTCATGAAACTGCTTGGTACGCTCTTTGTACAAACGTGCATTGTCATATGCTTCAAGACGAATTTCCTCCAACTCCTGGAGTTGGAGCTTTCTGTCTTTGCCATCTCTATCCGCATGCAAATTGCATTGCTTGACTGCCCAGAATGCACGATACTCAATAGCCACAGGTAAATGACACATCTTACCAAACACCAACCTATATGGGAACATTCCAATGGGCGTTTTATACGCCGTTCGATATGCCCACAAAGCATCATCCAATCACAAACTCCAATCCTTACGGTTGGGGTTAACCGTTTTCTCCAATATGCTCTTGATCTCTCGATTGGAGACTTTAGCATGCCCATTGGTCTGAAAATGATATGTTGTACTCACACGATGGTGCACTCCATATTTTCTCATGAGAGCTGCAATGGTGCGATTGCAGAAATGGGTACCTTGATCACTGATGATGGCTCTCGGCACCCCGAACCTACTAAAAATGTGGGATTTGAGAAATCCTACAACAAATTGAGGATCATTAGTCCGGGTAGCCTTTGCTTCTACCCATTTCGATACATAGTCAACTGCTAACAGAATATACAAAAATTCAAAAGAGTTAGGAAAAGGTCCCTTAAAGTCCATATCCCAAACATCAAACACTTCACAAAATAACATAGGCACTTGAGGCATTTCATCCCTATGAGACAAACTTCCAAATTTTTGACATTTTTCACAGCTTTTACAAAATGCATAAGCATCACGAAACAATGTTTCCCAATAAAAGCCACAATCAAGGATTTTTCTAGTAGTTCTCTTAGGTCCAAAATGGCCACCACATGCATAATTATGACAATGAGCAAGGATAGAAGGAGTTTCACTTTCAGGTACACATCTACGAATAATTTGATCAGAGCCTATTTTTCACAGATATGGCTCGTCCCAAATATAGTATCGAGAATTATGGACTAACTTATCCCCCTTACTCTTACTCATGCCAATAAGAAATTTATGACTGACTAAAAAGTTCACAATATCTGCATACCAAGGTTCCTTGCCTTTGAGATAGAAAAGATGTTCATCAGGAAATACTTCAGATATGGGAACTGCTTCTTCTTCTCTTATCAACCTACTCAAATGGTCAGCTACTGAATTATCCACCCCTCTTCGATCCTTGATCTCTCAGTCAAATTCTTGCAGCAAGAGCACCCAACGAATGAGTCCTGGTTTGGACTCCTTTTTTGATAGAAGATACTTCAAAGCTGCATGATCAAAGTAAACCGTTACTTTTGACCCCAATAGATATGATCTAAATTTCTCAAAAGCGAAAACAATAGCTAGAAGCTCCTTCTCCGTAGTGGTGTAGTTGCATTGAGCTGGTGTCAAAGTTTTTGACGCATACTATGTCACGTGACTATACTTCTCACTCCGCTGTCCAAGCACAGCTCCTACGGCATACTGACTGGCGTCACACATGAGCTCAAAGGATAGCTTCCAAACTGGGGGTTGGGTGATTGGTGTCGTGGTCAACATCCCCTTGAGTGTGTCAAAGGACAATTTGCAATCATCTCCAAAGTTGAATGGCACCTCCTTTTGAAGCAGGCGAGACAACGGTTGAGCAATTTTTGAAAAATCTTTTATGAAACGCCTGTAAAAACCTGCATGGCCTAGAAAACTACGAATATCCTTGACATTAGTAGGGTAAGATAGACTAGTGATCAAATCAATTTTAGCCTTATCTACCTCAATACCCCTTGATGAAACAACATGGCCCAAAACTATGCCTTCCTTAACCATGAAATGACATTTTTCATAATTAAGAACCAAGTTTGTTTCAATGCATCTTTTCAAAACCTTTGTTAAATGGTCTAGGCACTGATCAAAAGAATCACCATATACTGTAAAATCATCCATGAAAATTTCAATGCAATTATCAATCATATCAGAGAAAATACTCATCATGCATCTTTGAAATGTTCCAGGAGCATTACACAAACCAAAAGGCTTACGGAGATATGCAAAAGTTTCAAAAGGGCAGGTAAAATTGGTTTTATGTTGGTCCTCTTGAGCAATAATAATTTGATAATATCCAGAGTAACCATCTAAAAAACAAAAGAAACACTTACCTGCCAATCTCTCAAGCATTTCATCAATAAATGGGAGTGGAAAGTGGTCTTTCCTAGTTGTGGCATTTAACTTCCTAAAGTCAATGCACATTCTCCACCCATTTTGTAAGGAGGTACAGTCTCCTTGCCACTCCGTAATTGCATTGCACTGGCATTCTCCTTGGGATTAGGAATTACTTTTCCTATTTCTGACAGCCAGTGGGAAAGTCCAGTCCATGTTGTTCCCAAGAAGATTGGAATTTCATTGGCACTAACTCATTCTTTTCATTTTTCACCAATGTGATTCCAGTCTTCTTGGGAACACCATGGACTGGACTTACCCACTTGCTGTCAGAAATAGGAAAAATAATTCCTAATTCTAAGAGCTTGAGAATCTCTTTCATCACCACCTCCTTCATTTCGGGATTGAGCTTGCGTTGATGCTCTCTCACGGGTTTTGCGTCCGACTCCAAATGGATGTGATGCATGCAAATGGATGGATTGATGCCTTTGATGTCTGCTAACGTCCATCCAATTGCTGGTTTAAATTCCCGTAAGACCCGTAAGAGCCTCTCTTCTTGCAACGCAGTTAAATCATTGGCAATGATTACAGGTAAAGTCTTGTTATCTCCCAAGTAAGCATATTTCAAATGCTCGGGCAGTTCCTTTAATTCCACATTAGGTGCCTGTTGAACAGAAGGTAAAATTCTTTCATTAGAAGTGGGTAATGGTAGAAAAGAATTTTCAAACCAGCCTGGAAGCGGATGTAGTGAATGTGAGGACATGATAGCTTCTATGACTTCCTCCTCCTCCATGTCGTCCACTTCCAAATTGGTCTTGCCTTATTGTAAGACAAAGTTCAACTTGTCCCCCATGAAATTCTGTTCAAAATTCTCTTGCACAATGGTGTTAGTCATGCCAACAAAATTTACAGATTCAGTATCCACAGGATGCTTCATTGCATCAAAAATATTGAAAGTGACATTCTCTCCATCAAATTCCACAGATAAAGTCCCTTCATGTATATCTATTTTAGTCCTTGCTGTACTCATGAAGGGTCTACCTAAAAGAATCACTGCTGAATTAGTAGAGTATTCATCATTCATATCAACAATGTAAAAATCCACAGGAAAAATGAATTCATTGACCTTTACTAGAACATCTTCAACTAGGCCCTCAGGGTAGACATTAGACCTATCTGCTAGTTGAATGATTACCCTAGTTTCTTTGAGGGGTCCTAAATTCAAAACTTTAATAATTGAAAGAGGCATGACATTTATTGAAGCACCTAAGTCAAACATGTTTTTTTCAATTCTTTGATTGCCAATTATGCATGGTATAGTAAACATACCTGGATCCTTGCATTTCTGAGACAACTTTCTTTGAAAAATCGCTAAGACATTCTCCCTCACCTTCACCTTGTCATCCAGACTCAACTTATTGCGATTATTGCATAAGCCCTTCAAAAATTTTGCATATTTAGGCAATTACCTAATGGCATCCAATAAAGGAATATTGATCTCCACTTTCCTGAAGGTGTTCAAAATCTCTCTCTCAGATTCTTCCTTTTCAGCTTTTGTAAACCTGCCAGGAAAAGGAGGTGGAATGTCAACTTTCTTCGAGACTTCAGAGGATTGCTTCTCTTCTTCCTCTTCCACCTTCCTCTTCTCAGCTTGCCCTTGGAGTGGAATGAGGATGATATGTTGTACTCACACGATGGTGCACTCCATATTTTCTCATGAGAGCTGTAATGGTGCGATTGCAGAAATGGGTACCTTGATCACTGATGATGGCTCTCGACACCCCGAACCTACTAAAAATGTGGGATTTGAGAAATCCTACAAAAACTTGAGAATCATTAGTCCGGATAGCCTTTGCTTCTACCCATTCTGATACATAGTCAACTGCTAACAGAATATACAAAAATTCAAAAGAGCTAGGAAAAGGTCCCATAAAATCGATACCCCAAACATCAAACACTTCACAAAATAACATAGGCACTTGAGGCATTTCATCCCTATGAGACAAACTTCCAAAATTTTGACATTTTTCACAACTTTTACAAAATGCATAAGCATTACGAAACATTGTTTCCCAATAAAAGTCACAATCAAGGATTTTTCTAGCAGTTCTCTTAGGTCCAAAATGGCCCCCACATGCATAATTATGACAATGAGCAAGGATAGAAGGAGTTTCACTTTCAGGTACACATCTACGAATAATTTGATCAGAGCCTATTTTCCATAGATATGGCTCGTCCCAAATATAGTATCTAGAATTATGGACTATCTTATCCCTCTTACTCTTACTCATGCCAATAGGAAATTTATGACGGACCAAAAAGTTCACAATATCTGCATACCAAGTTTCCTTACCTTTGAGATAGAAAAGAAGTTCATCAGGAAATACCTCAGATATGGGAACTGCTTCTTCTTCTCTTATCAACCTACTCAAATGATCAGCTACTGAATTATCCACCCCTCTCCGATCCTTGATCTCCCAGTCAAATTCTTGCAGCAAGAGCACCCAACGAATGAGTCTTGGCTTGAACTCCTTTTTTGACAGAAGATACTTCAAAGCTGCAAGATTAGAGTAAACCGTTACTTTTGACCCCAATGGATATGATCTAAATTTCTAAAAAGCGAAAACAATAGCTAGAAGCTCCTTCTCCGTGGTGGTGTAGTTGCATTGAGCTGGTGTCAATATTTTTGACGCATAGTATATCACGTGACTACACTTCCCACTCCGATGTCCAAGCACAGCTCCTACGGCATACTGATTGGCGTCACACATGAGTTCAAAGGATAACTTCCAGTCTGGGGGTTCGATGATTGGTGTCGTGGTCAACATACCCTTGAGTGTGTCAAAGGACAATTTGCAATCATCTCCAAAGTTGAATGGCATCTCCTTTTGAAGCAGGCGAGACAACGGTTGAGCCATTTTTGAAAAGTCTTTTATGAAACGCTTGTAAAAACCTGCATGGCCTAGAAAACTACGAATATCCTTGACATTAGTAGGGTAAGATAGACTAGTGATCAAATCAATTTTAGCCTTATCTACCTCAATACCCCTTGATGAAACAACATGGCCCAAAACTATGCCTTTCTTAACCATGAAATGACATTTTTCATAATTAAGAACCAAGTTTGTTTCAATGCATCTTTTCAAAACCTTTGTTAAATGGTCTAGGCACTGATCAAAAGAATCACCATATAATGTAAAATCATCCCTGAAAATTTCAATGCAATTATCAATCATATCAGAGAAAATACTCATCGTGCATCTTTGAAATGTTCCAGGAGCATTACACAAACCAAAAGGCATACGGCGATATGCAAAAGTTCCAAAAGGGCAAGTAAAAGTGGTTTTATGTTGGTCCTCTTGAGCAACAATAATTTGATAATATCCAGAGTAATCATCTAAAAAGCAAAAGAAACACTTACCTGCCAAGCTCTCAAGCATTTCATCAATAAATGGGAGTGGAAAGTGGTCTTTCCTAGTTGCGGCATTTAACTTCCCAAAGTCAATGCACATTCTCCACCCATTTTGCAATCTCATTGGCACTAACTCATTCTTTTCATTTTTCACCAATGTGATTCTAGTCTTCTTGGGAACAACATGGACTGGACTTACCCACTGGCTGTCAGAAATAGGAAAAATAATTCCTAATTCTAAGAGTTTGAGAATCTCTTTCATCACCACCTCTTTCATTGCGGGATTGAGCTTGCGTTGATGCTCTCTCACGGATTTTGCGTCCGACTCCAAACGGATGTGATGCATGCAAATGGATGGATTGATGCCTTTGATTTCTGCTAACGTCCATCCAATTGCTGGTTTAAATTCCCATAAGACCCGTAAGAGCCTCTCTTCTTGCAACGCAGTTAAATCATTGGCAATGATTACAGGTAAAGTCTTGTTATCTCCCAAGTAAGCATATTTCAAATGCTCGGGCAGTTCCTTTAATTCCACATTAGGTGCCTGTTGAACAGAAGGTAAAATTCTTTCATTAGAAGTGGGTAATGGTAGAAAAGAATTTTCAAACCAGCCTGGAAGCGGATGTAGTGAATGTAAGGACATGATAGCTTCTATGACTTCCTCCTCCTCCATGTCGTCCACTTCCAAATTGGTCTTGCCTTATTGTAAGACAAAGTTCAACTTGTCCCCCATGAAATTCTGTTCAAAATTCTCTTGCACAATGGTGTTAGTCATGCCAACAAAATTTACAGATTCAGTATCCACAGGATGCTTCATTGCATCAAAAATATTGAAAGTGACATTCTCTCCATCAAATTCCACAGATAAAGTCCCTTCATGTATATCTATTTTAGTCCTTGCTGTACTCATGAAGGGTCTACCTAAAAGAATCACTGCTGAATTAGTAGAGTATTCATCATTCATATCAACAATGTAAAAATCCACAGGAAAAATGAATTCATTGACCTTTACTAGAACATCTTCAACTAGGCCCTCAGGGTAGACATTAGACCTATCTGCTAGTTGAATGATTACCCTAGTTTCTTTGAGGGGTCCTAAATTCAAAACTTTAATAATTGAAAGAGGCATGACATTTATTGAAGCACCTAAGTCAAACATGTTTTTTTCAATTCTTTGATTGCCAATTATGCATGGTATAGTAAACATACCTGGATCCTTGCATTTCTGAGACAACTTTCTTTGAAAAATCGCTAAGACATTCTCCCTCACCTTCACCTTGTCATCCAGACTCAACTTATTGCGATTATTGCATAAGCCCTTCAAAAATTTAGCATATTTAGGCAATTACCTAATGGCATCCAATAAAGGAATATTGATCTCCACTTTCCTGAAGGTGTTCAAAATCTCTCTCTCAGATTCTTCCTTTTCAGCTTTTGTAAACCTGCCAGGAAAAGGAGGTGGAATGTCAACTTTCTTCGAGACTTCAGAGGATTGCTTCTCTTCTTCCTCTTCCACCTTCCTCTTCTCAGCTTGCCCTTGGAGTGGAATGAGGATGATATGTTGTACTCACACGATGGTGCACTCCATATTTTCTCATGAGAGCTGTAATGGTGCGATTGCAGAAATGGGTACCTTGATCACTGATGATGGCTCTCGACACCCCGAACCTACTAAAAATGTGGGATTTGAGAAATCCTACAAAAACTTGAGAATCATTAGTCCGGATAGCCTTTGCTTCTACCCATTCTGATACATAGTCAACTGCTAACAGAATATACAAAAATTCAAAAGAGCTAGGAAAAGGTCCCATAAAATCGATACCCCAAACATCAAACACTTCACAAAATAACATAGGCACTTGAGGCATTTCATCCCTATGAGACAAACTTCCAAAATTTTGACATTTTTCACAACTTTTACAAAATGCATAAGCATTACGAAACATTGTTTCCCAATAAAAGTCACAATCAAGGATTTTTCTAGCAGTTCTCTTAGGTCCAAAATGGCCCCCACATGCATAATTATGACAATGAGCAAGGATAGAAGGAGTTTCACTTTCAGGTACACATCTACGAATAATTTGATCAGAGCCTATTTTCCATAGATATGGCTCGTCCCAAATATAGTATCTAGAATTATGGACTATCTTATCCCTCTTACTCTTACTCATGCCAATAGGAAATTTATGACGGACCAAAAAGTTCACAATATCTGCATACCAAGTTTCCTTACCTTTGAGATAGAAAAGAAGTTCATCAGGAAATACCTCAGATATGGGAACTGCTTCTTCTTCTCTTATCAACCTACTCAAATGATCAGCTACTGAATTATCCACCCCTCTCCGATCCTTGATCTCCCAGTCAAATTCTTGCAGCAAGAGCACCCAACGAATGAGTCTTGGCTTGAACTCCTTTTTTGACAGAAGATACTTCAAAGCTGCAAGATTAGAGTAAACCGTTACTTTTGACCCCAATGGATATGATCTAAATTTCTAAAAAGCGAAAACAATAGCTAGAAGCTCCTTCTCCGTGGTGGTGTAGTTGCATTGAGCTGGTGTCAATATTTTTGACGCATAGTATATCACGTGACTACACTTCCCACTCCGATGTCCAAGCACAGCTCCTACGGCATACTGATTGGCGTCACACATGAGTTCAAAGGATAACTTCCAGTCTGGGGGTTCGATGATTGGTGTCGTGGTCAACATACCCTTGAGTGTGTCAAAGGACAATTTGCAATCATCTCCAAAGTTGAATGGCATCTCCTTTTGAAGCAGGCGAGACAACGGTTGAGCCATTTTTGAAAAGTCTTTTATGAAACGCTTGTAAAAACCTGCATGGCCTAGAAAACTACGAATATCCTTGACATTAGTAGGGTAAGATAGACTAGTGATCAAATCAATTTTAGCCTTATCTACCTCAATACCCCTTGATGAAACAACATGGCCCAAAACTATGCCTTTCTTAACCATGAAATGACATTTTTCATAATTAAGAACCAAGTTTGTTTCAATGCATCTTTTCAAAACCTTTGTTAAATGGTCTAGGCACTGATCAAAAGAATCACCATATAATGTAAAATCATCCCTGAAAATTTCAATGCAATTATCAATCATATCAGAGAAAATACTCATCGTGCATCTTTGAAATGTTCCAGGAGCATTACACAAACCAAAAGGCATACGGCGATATGCAAAAGTTCCAAAAGGGCAAGTAAAAGTGGTTTTATGTTGGTCCTCTTGAGCAACAATAATTTGATAATATCCAGAGTAATCATCTAAAAAGCAAAAGAAACACTTACCTGCCAAGCTCTCAAGCATTTCATCAATAAATGGGAGTGGAAAGTGGTCTTTCCTAGTTGCGGCATTTAACTTCCCAAAGTCAATGCACATTCTCCACCCATTTTGCAATCTCATTGGCACTAACTCATTCTTTTCATTTTTCACCAATGTGATTCTAGTCTTCTTGGGAACAACATGGACTGGACTTACCCACTGGCTGTCAGAAATAGGAAAAATAATTCCTAATTCTAAGAGTTTGAGAATCTCTTTCATCACCACCTCTTTCATTGCGGGATTGAGCTTGCGTTGATGCTCTCTCACGGATTTTGCGTCCGACTCCAAACGGATGTGATGCATGCAAATGGATGGATTGATGCCTTTGATTTCTGCTAACGTCCATCCAATTGCTGGTTTAAATTCCCATAAGACCCGTAAGAGCCTCTCTTCTTGCAACGCAGTTAAATCATTGGCAATGATTACAGGTAAAGTCTTGTTATCTCCCAAGTAAGCATATTTCAAATGCTCGGGCAGTTCCTTTAATTCCACATTAGGTGCCTGTTGAACAGAAGGTAAAATTCTTTCATTAGAAGTGGGTAATGGTAGAAAAGAATTTTCAAACCAGCCTGGAAGCGGATGTAGTGAATGTAAGGACATGATAGCTTCTATGACTTCCTCCTCCTCCATGTCGTCCACTTCCAAATTGGTCTTGCCTTATTGTAAGACAAAGTCCAACTTGTCCCCCATGAAATTCTGTTCAAAATTCTCTTGCACAATGGTGTTAGTCATGCCAACAAAACTTACAGATTCAGTATCCACAGGATGCTTCATTGCATCAAAAATATTGAAAGTGATCTTCTCTCCATCAAATTCCACAGATAAAGTCCCTTCATGTATATCTATTTTAGTCCTTGCTGTACTCATGAAGGGTCTACCCAAAAGAATCACTGCTGAATTAGTAGAGTATTCATCATTCATATCAACAATGTAAAAATCCACAGGAAAAATGAATTCATTGACCTTTACTAGAACATCTTCAACTCGACCCTCAGGGTAGACATTAGACCTATCTGCTAGTTGAATGATTACCCTAGTTTCTTTGAGGGGTCCTAAATTCAAAACTTTAAAAATTGAAAGAGGCATGACATTTATTGAAGCACCTAAGTCAAGCATGCTTTTTTCAATTCTTTGATTGCCAATTATGCATGGTATAGTAAACATACCTGGATCCTTGCATTTTTGGGGCAACTTCCTTTGAAAAATCGCTGAGACATTCTCCCCCACCTTCACCTTGTCATCCAGACTCAACTTATTGCGATTAGTGCATAAGCCCTTCAAAAATTTAGCATATTTAGGCAATTGCCTAATAGCATCCAACAAAGGAATATTGATCTCCACTTTCCTGAAGGTGTCCAGAATCTCTTTCTTAGATTCTTCCTTTTCAGCTTTTGTAAACCTGCCAGGAAAAGGAGGAGGAATGTCAACTTTCTTCGAGACTTCAGAGGATTGCTTCTCTTCTTCCTCAAGATCCTAAAAAGGTTACCCATTGTTCGAAGTAGGTAAACTCAATATTTAGCGAAGTTCCCATGATTGTGTAAATCTAATCTTCCCTTAAACACTTTATTGTTTACATCAGTCGTGAATAGAATGTCCTAAGAAAACATTCAATTTGAAGCCCTAAGAAAATGGGGTTTGTTAAGGAGTAGTAGTTGTGGCAGAGACAGGGAACGAAGCAACAAAATATCATCGTTGTCATTCTTTTCTTTCGTAAAAAAGCTAGATTAATGCGAGACTCTTTGCTTTTCTCGTAAGAAGAAATACGAAACAATGTTCTTTTATTTTTCTTTTCCTCTGGACTTCATCACATATTTGAAGAATGACCGTGGAAATTACTTCTAGTATTTCCCGTGCGATTTCTTTGGTGGAGATGAACTAAGCTTTTCATTCTAATCAAGAAATAACGGAGGATTTAGTTCAACTAAAATTATGATTACAATTATTTCTTTTATTTAGGGTATTTGTATGTTCCCTGGTTTAATTTCTTATGTCTATTATGTTATTTGAATATCAAGCGTTCGGTATTTGAGTTAATCTAATAACCTCAAATCAATTAGAGCAGTTAAATCTGTAATTGTTTAATTTCTTTAAATTAATGATAACTGACATGATTGGATTTGTATTAGGGGAATATATTGGTTAATTTAAAATAATTCATAACTCTCGTAACATGTTATTTGGTTAGAACATAGCTTCTCTAATTGTTAAAACAATTAAAAATTTGAACTCCAAAGCTCTGTTTTTAAACTCGGACCGGACTGGCCAGGAAAACCGGGAACCGACCAATTGTCCGGTCCGAGTTAACTCTAAAAACCGGAAAATTTAAAACTCGGTCAAACCAGGTCAAAAATCGGGTTTGACCCGATTTGACCGAAAAAATAAGAACCGGGTGTGAAGGACCTGCCAAACCCAAAGCCGTTGACCATGTGCCACGTTTCCAGTCAATACGCTTAGGTCCCGCCATCCACCACCGCATGGTTGAGTAAATTCCCAAAAAGATGGAGTTTTTAATCTAACTTCCCAAAGGGTGGTAATTTTTGAATCTCTTCCCAAATGATGAAAAACGCATCCAAAAAATGTGTTTTTTCAAATAAAAACGCAATCTGCAAGTACGTTATTTTAATTATCATAAATTTATTTAAATAGAAAAAATTGGTTAAATAACGCATTAGTGGAATGCGCTAGTTTAAAAAGTCTCTTCGGAAATGCGTTTATTAATAACATATCTAGGAGTCTATTCTAGTCCCCGGTACTAAGAACTATTTCCCCTCAATCCCTCTCTTTCTACCCTAACTTCTTCAAGGGCCAAACAAAACACACCACCCATTCAATTTTTTTGTACATCTTATACCACATTCGCAGCCAACATAAGAGCAAGAGTGGTGATTGGGAAACTGGTGAGCTAATTAGGCCTATTGTCAAGTAATACTTACAATTTCAAATTTAGGGTTTATGAAATGGATGCATTTAATTATTTTAAAAGCAAAAAAGCAAATCTGAGATGATTCTTTGGTGCTTATTGACAGAGGAAGATACCGTGTGAAGGGCAAGAGTATTTGACAAAGCAAGAGATTCTGGAAAGAGGACTTACAAAAGCACGAGCAGCGATTTGAGAAGCCGCAGCCGCTTTCTCCGCCCATATTTACCACAATCGTGCTGCTTTTTTCCAGTGCGTTTCCTTTGCTTTTTTGTTTAACTTAAATGCATTAATTATTCATTTGCTAACCGGTGGATATATACAGTGGTTTTCTTTTCTTTTATGTTTAACTTAAATGCATTAAAATGTATTAATTATTCCTTTATTAGCAATCCTGCTACTCCTTTTCCCTATCATTGCTTTCCCGACCTCTTTACTTTAATCCAAATATATAAAATTATTATTATTTATTTCTTTCCTAACTAGTGGATATATACAAATTGAATGTAGTAACTAGCAATGAAGTTGGGAGATTACGTAATCCATGATCATACAATTAATTGCTTGGTAAATTATTCTAAAACATAGGGATTTTTTTTTTTTTTTAAAAATATGTTGAAGTATTTAGGCACATAGCATAAGCACTTTAAGCGAATTCAAAATCTAAAGTTTTAAAATATAGTTCCATATTAAATTGAAAAATATTTGGAAAATTATACATATATATATATCCATATTAAGGTGGACAATATTTGCAAAAGTTAGAAAAGTAGCAGGGGATTTTCTTAATCAGTCCAACAACTTGCCTTCTAAGTCACCCACCAAAATCATACCTAGCAAAATACTACTGCTACTACAATGCAATGCAATACATATTGCATGTGGATGAAGAGACCAATGTAACCTGGAATTGGTTTTTGCGTCTTCTTCGTCAACAGGTTCTTAAAGAAAGACAAGTTTGCCTGATTTCTGATCGTCATAAAGGAATATTAAATGCAATTAGATTGCAGAGGCTTTGGCAACCCCATATGCTGTTCATTGACTTTGCTTGCGACATGTTAGGAGTAATTTTAACACAAAGTTTCGTAACACGCATCTAAAGAAATTGTGTTGGGATGCTGGTTCTACCCCTCAAAATCGCAAGTTCACCAAGATTATGGCACTCATCTCTTTTATGATTTAAGAAATAGCACTGCCCTGCCCTAGAAGGAAATTGGGGCCTATTGCGAATAAAAGATTGTGAAAATTTACCTTTATACCCTAATTATTTGGAGAAACTTAATGAACAAACTTTGCAAAAGAAACTTGTTTCATGTCAGCAAATTAAGTAACTAATTAAATAATTAAATTACTTGTGATTTTTACTTTCATATAATTAATTTATGTTAAATACAGAACCTACCATTTTCCCTTTCATAAAAATATGAGAGTAACACTTTTTGAATTTTACTTACAACCATTTGTATATTTAAGATAAATTAAATGAACCAGAATAAAATGTTCATAACTAGCTAGTACTTTGTTCATGTAATAGAAGAAACCCATAAAGAACTGGTATGTTATGGGCAATTTCTTTTTTTTTTTTTTACTTTCACATATTTAATTTATGTTAACTACAAAACCTACTAGTTTTCCTTTCGTAAAAATATTAGTATAGCACTTTTTAAATTTTACTTACAAACATTTATGTATTTAATATAAATTATATGATTCATAGTAAAATGCCTACCCCCATAGCTAGTACTTTATTCATGTAATAAAAGAAGCTCGTAAAGAGCTGGTAAAAAGTGGGTAATTTCTTTTTTTACTTTCATGTATTTAATTGTTATTAAATATAAAACCTACTAGTTTCCCTTTCGTAATAATATTAGTGTAACACTTTTTGAATTTTACTTTTAAATATTTATGTATTTAATATAAATTAAATGATTCAGAGCAAAATGCTTATAAATGGCTAGTACTTTATTCATATAATGGAAAAAACTAGTAAATAACTAGTATGTTGTGGGTAATTTTTTTTTTCACTTTCAAATACTTAATTTATATTAAATACAAAAGCTACTAGTTTCCCTTTCGTAAAAATATTTGTGTAACGCATTTTTAATTTTATTTACAAATAGGTGAGTTCTAGTGTCAGCAACCTCAGAGGAGTTCTGAAATTTTCCCTTTGATTAAAGTTTTCAAGATATGTGATTATTCTAACTCATTTTGGGCCATCATATTTTTACACTAAACATTTAGGATTAACTTTTTATGAATCATAAAATTTTCTTTAGAAAAAGTGTTACGATTTTTTAAGGCAAATTACCAGCATTTAAGATACAAAATATGTGCATGCATATGTAAAATCCAAAGTTCAAAAACCTTTAAGCCTTTTGCAAACTTGAAATGAAATCTATACCAGATAAATTAATAACAACTATGAAATAACAAATTTTTTGGATCTTGACTTGTGTTAGTGAGCTAAATTAATAATAACTTCGATAAAATAATAAGATAATATTTAAAAAAAAAGCTTACATAACCCAAGTCAAGATCAAAGAAATGAAAAAAAGTGGTACATATTGATAAACGAAAAATGCATTCATCTAATGCGTTTCTTAAACAATAGCGCATTGTCGAAATGCGTTTTCTTGTTAAAAAACGCATTCCACTAATGCGTTATTTAACCAATATTTCCTATTTAAATAAATTTATGAAAATTAAAATGACGTATTTGAAAATTACGTTTTTATTTGAAAAGACGCATTCCTTGAATGCGTTTTTCACCCTTTGAGAAGAGACTAAAAAATCACCACTCTGGGAAGTTAGATTAAAAACTCCCTCTTTTTGGGAATTTACTCCTGCACAGTCCCATCCCACCAACAAGATTAAATCAAGAGACTCTTTTTCTTTTTACTTTTTTTTGAAAGGTAAATATTTTTAATATTATGTTTTGACTCCTAGGTTGTTAAAAATTATTAATATACCTCAAATATTTCATACTTTGTAAATGTTGTCTTAAAGTTTGGTGTTATTTTTCAATTAAGTTCATAATTTTAATTCTAAACTTGTTAATGCTCATTAAATAATATAAATTGCTACTTGATTGTTCTAATTTTTTGTATTTTCCTGTTAAATATATTGGAAACATCAAATATATATATATATGAATATATCTTTATTAATATTAACATGTTATTAGGTATTTTACATATAATATTTTAATTTTTAAATTATTTTTATTTATGACATCATCCGGTTGAACCCCGATCGAACCTGGTTGAACCCATTGATCCCTGACCCCTAAGCTCGATCGAGTTGATACCCGGTCCGATTCTGAAAACATAGATCTAAAGTCGTATTTAGGGTTATTTCTTGAATAGGATAGTGGTTAACGGTCGTATCTTAATCACCAATACCGTAAGGAGAAATTGATTGTCATCGCTTGTTTGACAGTTATAACTTACTTATCAGTGAGTAAATGAAATTATTATTGCATCAGTGATTAATTGAGTGAACCATCTCTGAAGTTATTTCTTGGTAGAGTTTGTTTATTATTGATTCAATTTCAATTAATTGTAATTTCGTCCTTTTTATTCGAGTTGTTTAATATTCTCAATTTTATAAAAATTCCTCGTACTCTGGGCTCTAGAAGAAACGAATTTTTTCTAGTTACTATGGATTTGATCCTACTCACCACTATATACAAAATTTATATTTTACTCGAGTAAATATTTATTATTGTACATGCTCGACACTTGTCACGACTAAGCTCCATCTATGCAAATCCTATCTCATGTCCTTGATCACTTTTAATATGTAAAACCATATGCATGGTCCTAATTCAAATAGTAAGGTATAGCATAGAACAACTCAACGGAAAGCTTATGATTTACCCATTTAAACACTAGGAAATTTTGCAAAAATTTGAAATTTTTAAAAAAAAAGCAAAACTTTGAACTACGTTACTAACTTTACCAAACTTTTTTGGAGCAAGTTTTGTTTAGAAAATTCAGTGTTATTTAATTAATTCAGATGTGCAATTTTTGATTATCAAATGCGTCTAAACATGTTATTATCTAAATCCATTAACTTTAAGTGTTGAATTGGGTTATCAAATAGGGCCAAAAACTTAACAATTCAACAACTTAACTTAATGGAATTCAAACTTCAAACTTTAGTTTTCAAATTTTAATTTTATCAAACGCACCTTCCTTTTACCCAAATTCTACCAAATAGAATTTTTCTACATATTACCACCCTCACAATTCACAAAGTCATTTTAACAATTGAATCTATTAACTAATGTCAGTCGGTTTGGACCGTTGTGTGATATCAAAGGTGAAAAAAATCACATGTGTGCACAAAAATAAAACAAAAAAAAGGTGTAGACTTTTCTTTTATAAAAATAGAGAATTGTAATTTTAGTCTCCAATTTTTAGCATATGTGCTAAATTAGTCTCTAATGTTTTGACCAAAATAAATTTGGTTCTTAAAATTTTTGGTAGTAGGTACATTCAACAATGACGAAAAGTTAGCTATGACTAACAGTCAAAATTTAATTACTGTTATTTAACAATTTTATTTTGTACTTTTGGACCATAATGTTTAAATATTTAATCATTTTAGTCAGTTAAGTTTTCCATTGTGATATTGAGGGTATTAGAATAAAATAAGATGCAAATTGCAGCACAATTATCTTAAATGGGTACAAGCAATTCTAATTAAACTTTTTATCTTTTACTTCACTTATTCATGCCACTAATGTCTCATATACTTCTTTCCTTTGGTATAATTGGTCTCAAATTTGGTATTATATATGTAATTATTGTTTTATACTGTTAGTAATTAATTGATAATTAACCCATATTGAGTAAAAACACTTCATATTAGTGTTTATGTTTGCTAGTTTTTATAATTACAATTCCTAACTATAACAATTTAAGGTCTATATGCACAAGCCATGCAAGAACTAGCATGAATGATAATAAATTTTATATTAATACTATAATTTTCCCTTTTTATTTTATATATTATGTATATATTGTCATTTAATTGTTACTTATTAAAAAAATAAAACTCTTTAAGTTTAACGATGTTATTATGTTGATGTAAGTGTTTTTATGAAATTTTATATGGTTTAGGATGACATTTGTCATATCTTTAATTCAATTCACACTTTTTTTCCATTTTAAACCCCTAACTATATCAAGAAACATAAGAGGCCATATTGATTGAAACTTCAAACATTAGGGACTAAAAATGTAAAGTTAAAATCAGAAAATTTAGAGACCATATTTGTTTTGCTAATACATCATAGACCAGTTTGATATACAGGTCAAACACTGAGAGTCAAATTTGTGCTTCTCCCTTTGGAAAAATTTTGAGAAGTAGTAATAGAAAGATTTAAAATTCTTAAAGACATACAAGTTTTGGCAAATTCACAAATTCCTAATATCTAATAAAACACACATAATCAAAATTACCAATTTAACCTGTCCAACTTAGCAAAGCCCCACTCTAATTATCTGATCCCAAATTCCCTTTCTTACTCATTTTGGGAGGGAATGAATTAGCACAAAAATATGAGGCAATCCTTCTAGGACTATTACTTGGGCCGAGTTAGTTTGAACTCGGCTCCAAGAAAAAGTTTAATGAGCATAAACTTTCACTGAGTTGGGTTAAATTTGGGTCTAAATATTAGTCCCGAATTAAATGTGAGTAGAGTTTGAATCTTATTAGGGTCAAATTCAATATAGGTTCAACCCTTTAATATGCATCTATCTATATAATTATATATAATATATTCATATTTTGATATATATATATATAATTATATATCTAAATATATAATACTAATACTTATGAGTTATTTGTAAAAATACATATATGTATATAAGGAATATTAAATATACAAAATTATGTCAAAAGAATTAGAAAGACAAATCTTAGGATGAGCAAATTGAGGACCTTTGAAGATGTATTGACTGTTGATAATGTTTTATTACTATTTTTAATGTGCATTAAATTAATTGGATATATGATTGTTGAAAAATTCTTGGTTTTATATACTTTTTAATGAACTGTTACTGGTTCCTATATAGTTTTAATGTTGTGGTTCTATGGATATTAAATTAGTTTAAAACTTAATAATTATAGTAATTATATTAAGGAATTAAGGAGTTATAAGTGAGCTTGAGTTAAGTCAGAATTAAACTTATAATCCGAATATTTTGTGAGTCAAGTATGAGTTTCATATTTATCACTTCAAATCTCATAATTCGAAATCCAAAAATGGTGCTAACTATATGAGCCAAATCTGAGTTTGTTAAATCTCACTTCAGATAGCCCAATGACAAGCCTAAATCCTACCCTTTTTTGATTCAAATGAATTTAAATTTAAACCTATAGTTTAGTACTCATATTCTTTTTTACCCAAACTGCCTTTTGACCTTTGAAAAAAATTACCGAAAATACTACAAGTTACCTTCACCTAGATTAGAATTATGTCAAGTAATCATGAAAGTCAAGTCACATAATCGATTTTGTTGTCTAGGTTCTGTTTTTCTTTTTTATTTTTTTATTCTAACTGCAAAAAAGGTTCCTAATCACAATACTACTATGATTGATCATGGAAGTATATCGTTTGGATTGCATTTTCTTGGAAGGGTATATTGTAACACTTCTTTAGATGTGATTTATATGAAGTAAAAAAATCATTGAAAAATGTATCAATGGAATATTCCCAAAAAAACATGAGATTTTTTACCAGAGAATAGCAATCCAAAAAAAATCTAGTATATTGGCATACTACTGCAAATTGACCTCTTTCTATAAATATATTATTTTTATAACTTAAACTATCCCAAAAAAAGATCTCTAATCAAAATATTGAATTGTTATGTTCAAACTTGTAACATATATGCTTCTAATAAAATAGGAAAAAAATGAAATAGTTCAATCTTTAAAAGTAGGGTAAAATACAAAAAAGTCCCCTATGGTTAAGTTAACCTACGGAAAAGTCCTTTATGATTTCATACCATACATTTTGACCTCTCATGATTTGAACTAATTTGAAACAGCAACGAAAATCGTCAAAACTAGCGGAGGTAGACAAAATAATACAATTATCCTAATATATATATATAAGCACTAAAACACGTTCTAACAACCATCCTATTAAGCAAACTAACGGAAAAATCCCTTGTGATTAAACCAATCTATGGAAAAGCCCCCTATGGTTACATGTAGTTTTTATTTATTTATTTATTTTGTGCACATGAATAAGATAAGTTGTATTTGGAAGTTTCTATTTATTTATTTTATGTATAGAAACAAAGTGAGTTTTATTTGAGAATTTTTATTTATTTATTTTATATATAGAAATAAAGGTGAGTTGTATTTGGGAGTTTTGGGTTGTTTTTTGAAAATTTTATGAGTTCTAAGGTGTTTAATAGGTATATCAGCTAAAAATTTGATTTAAAAAAATTTATTTTACATGTCAAACAACCTCAAACTCATTAATTTAAATAATTTTTTGCCGATTTTCACATTAATTCAAAACCACGAGATACTAGATCGTAAGATTTGAAACCATAAAGGCATTTTCTGTAGGTTTGATTGATCACATGAGGCTTTTGTTAAAGAAAAAGGTGCTTCTGAAAAAAATTGGGATTGCAATTGCCACAAGAGGGACAGCTTTGCAGTCGAAAAACAAAATCTATTAACAAGCTGTAGCCAAGTCCTTGCACTCACACAGCGAGGGACAATGGGGGGAACCACCGCAACTATAGTGCAGGCCAACCACTGTCGTTACCATTGTTAACGCCCTGGCTCTGGTGAACAATCCTAAATCTCACTTGGACCTTCGACTTTTAGGTATATTGGGATTTTAAACCAAAAAACTTGGTTGCGGATGGAAAGTTAAGATGAGTCTTTTGGACGTTTTTAACCCAACTCCTGTGAGCACACCATCTTTCTTTAATATAATTGTCATATGGGCCAATTAGTGTTGAATTCATATCAAATTGTTATGCTTGAACAAATTCCCTTTACTAGGCTAGATGACATTTCATCCCTCACACATGCTGAAGACTGGGAATTAACCAATTATTGTTATTTGATACAGCCTGCTCTACATGTTTTTGAGTGGGAGTATTCGTCAATTTTTCCTCGCATTCAATGGCATAGGGGATATTCATTGTCCAAGGTGACTTGTCTATGATCGTGAAGAGATAGCTTATCATGCTTGACACTAGAGACATGAAGTTTTTTAACTCCACCTGTGTTGACACAATACATCACACAGCCGGTCCCAAGTCCGGATGAAGGAGGAGGGATTTTTTTTATGTTTTAGAAGGCAGCTCTTAGCGTACGTTCTCAAAATACTTCTGTGCAAATTATATATGAAAGGTTGGTGAATGCGAGTTTTTTTGTTTCATTCTTCTTGGTAGTGCTGAATTTCTGGTCTTCATTTCATAGTTGATCTGGATTTTAGCATCTATTCCGGGTTATGATCCAATCACATTTCTTTCATTCTTTTACTTTGCTTTGTTTTACAACCGCACTTTACTTTTTCAGAGTTTGTATACTTGTTCACATAAATCTGTTATGTGTTAGAGCTGCCAATGAACTGGTTTACTGTGAGTAATCAACATGCACTAGTACGTTTGGCATTGGAAATTGACAGGAACTTTTAAGCTGGTTCTCTTCTGTTCATTGAGTCACCTGAATTGTGTTGTAATATGTTCTTAAGCTCACTTGCTGTTGCAAAGGTAATGAACTTTGTTTTATCTCATGCTGATCTTTCATACATGTGTAGTTTATATCGACAAAATATGATACGAAAAAAAAGTTACGCTACTGATACTTCAGACACAAGTTGTACTATTTGGTGTGGCCGAAGTCTGACTGTAGAGTGGCTTTCATATCTTGAATTTCTTTCCCAAGTTCGTGTGCTATAGGTAGATTTGCAGCACCATTTTAGTCAGAACAGATGTTTAGAGCGAAGTGATGTTGATTACTTTCTAATTTTGCAATTCTTGGCAGGGATAATTCTATGGGATCAGTCTAATGCAATTTTGTATTGTTACAGTTTAATTAAATGAACAAGCTTTTATAGAACTCGTGGGCTCACATATGGATTTGAAGTCCTGTGTGTAGATTAGAAACTCTGTGAGTGGAAAGTATGTCTTTTTGGCAATGTTATTGATTTTGGAATTTGTAGCGGGGTCTCCTGGCTGTTGGTGATAGCCTGCAGACGTGGTTACAACTGCATCTTTGGTGAAAATCTCCATATAGTTCTTTGCTTTTCAATCAACAAATCAAATTTTCCTCAATTATGATGGTTTTATGTGATTAAAGATGATAATGCAAACAGGGTATGTGAACTATTGTATACTAGGCCGAATTCAAAGAGAAGAATGTGATTCAGGAAAAGAAAATATTGTAAATCAGGTCTTAATGCTCATTGGTCTCAAGTACTGAAAAATGTTCACAAGCTTATGGTTCATTCCTTGACAAGTACATAAACTGATTTTTATAGAGCTTTAAGAAATATTCTGAATTAACTCGACAGTTTACTGATTTGACAAAGCCAAATTGCAGATTGAAGGGGGCAAGATTTTGTTGTTCCAACCATCAACTTGATCTACTAGCTAATAGCTTATTTTCAAACCTGCACAAACAGTTTTCGTTCAGTCCAAAACTGAGCCCTTTTTTACTAGGGGTGTGCATCGAAATCGAAAGCAATAATTCGGAAGTTTGAAATCGAAAATTTTTGAAATTTTGGCTTCAGTTTTCCCGACCGAATTGAATTCGGAATACGGTGGATTTTGAATTCACCGAATTTTTTTTTTGGCCCTCTCTCCTCTTGAAATAAACTTAATTTCGTCTCTATTTAAGAGGAGATTTGAAAGCCGTTCCTCCTCCAACCAAAACAGGTTGTTAACCAGAATCATTAACACCAATTTAATCCACGAACATGTCATGAACACATCTAATCATTATCTTCTATCTATTAAAGTTCAACCCTGCTGAGTGCTGAGCTTCAGAGATCTCAGAAAGAGCACAAACAAATGCCAATTGTAACTGAAAGTCATAGAACACCTTCAGCACATTCACATATTCCACGACTAATCAACTTAAAAATAGGCAAACACCCTAATTTACATTGTCATATATAAATTTAGAAACGGGCAAACTGTCTTTTGACAGATTTAATGTTCACAGCCAGAAGCATGAACAGAAAACACATACAGTGCACAAAAATGTATAATGGCGCCTGCCTGCTGGATGGTTTTCAAGATGTGCCTGGAAAACACATAAGTGAAAAACAAAAGTTCAGCACCTCTGTTGCACCTCTGTTGCTCCGTGTATGTCAGGGAGAAGAAGAAACAAAGAAATTAAAAAGGTCAAATAATACAATTTGTTAATTAACACTCAAAACCATTTTTTGTGCGTATTAGTACCCAAAGAATGCATTTAACTAAGAAAAAATAAGGATTGAGCATGCCATTGAAATTATTGATGAAAAATCACTGGCGTAAGAAACATAGCTGAAAAAGGTGAGTAAAAGCACTGGCGTACCTCAAATTGTCCGACAGTCTTGAATATGAAGGCTGATAGTGTCTGTCTCTGTCGGGCTTGAAGAACTGTTTGTTAGGACTGGGTCAGGAATAAACCAACAAAAGTTAGCACAAATTAGACGGTATAACCGACCATATAATAGATAGGCGGTAGACACCGGTCATATAATAATTAGGCGGTAAAACTGACCATATAAAAGGGTTGTGGCAACTCAATAAAGACAACTAACAAAGCAAATAAAAGACACAGAAGATTTACGTGGTTCGGTCAAATTGACCTACGTCCACGGGCGGAGGAGGGGCAATATTTCTACTATGAAAAAGAAATACAAAAGCCGTAAGAAAGTGGTTCTTAGGCCAATAGACACTTACAAAAGAGTTTATAAAATATTCCTAAATTCAAAACAAGCGAGCCTAAAATATTTGACTAAATGGGTTAGATGACTCAAGAAATTAATAGCCCATATAATACTCTCTTGAGTGGTGCGATTTATTCCTTCATACGCCTCCTATATTTATAGGCTTACTGAAGGAACCTTTCCTGCTGTCTACTGTGATGTGGGATGGAAGAAAAAAACTTCCTTACGCAGCATCTGATGTGGAACAAAAATTTTGCCATACACAAGTCAAACATTTTGGCTTGACAAATCAACAAATCTTTACCTTGGCATAATTTTTAGTTCCACCATCAACAATAATAAAACTGCTCCACTTTCTCCACATAAGCCCCAATGGGCCATATCACAAACAGTGCACATCAATCAAGTCCAAGCACTACTTGAACTTGTAAACTGGCAGAGGCTTCGTAAACATGTCAGCTGGATTGTCCTTGGTATTGATTTTCTGAATAAGGACCTTTCCTTCAGCAATGATGTTCCGAATAAAGTGATATTTCACATCAATGTGTTCCGTCCTCTCATGATACATCTGATCTTTAGTCAAGTGTATGGCACTTTGACTATCACAGTGAATATCAGTAATACCTTGATGCAGACTTAGCTCACTAAATAAATTCTTCAACCACAAGGCTTCTTTGATTACCTCGGTCACAGCCATATATTCTGCCTCTATAGTAGACAAAACTATGACAGGTTGTGGAGTAGCTTTCCAACTGACAGCACAACCGCCAATGCAAAATACATAACCTGAAAGTGATCTTCTCCTGTCAAGATCCCCAGCGTAGTCTAAGTCTACAAAATCAACCAAAGTGTTATTATTTTTTCCAAACTCCAAACATGCATTTGAAGTACCTCGCAAGTATCTTAAAATCCACTTCACAGCCTGTCAATGTGTTTTTTCAAGGCAAGACATATATCTACTAACAACACTGACTGCATGTGAGATATCTGGACGAGTACAAATCATTGCATACATAACACTGCCGACTGCACTGGAATAAGGAACCCGTGCCATATAATCTTTCTCTTCATCTGATTGTGGTGATTGAGCAGCAGATAGCCGAAAATGGCTAGCAAGAGGAGTAGATACTGGTTTAGCATCTTTCATGCCAAAACGCTTTAAGACTTTTTCAAGGTAATTTTTCTGAGTAAAAAATAACTTCCCTACTCCTCGATCTCTCTTGATATTCATGTCAAGAATTTTCTTATCTGCTCCTAAATCTTTCATTTCAAATTCACTATTTAACTGCAGTTTCAAAGTGTGAATTTCTAACAAATTCTTAGCAACAATGAACATGTCATCAACATAAAGCAGCAAATAAATGAAAGAACCATCATTTAACTTCCGGAAGTAAACACAACTATCATTCATGCTCCTTAAATAACCATGACCCAATATAAAGGAATCGAACCTTTTATACCATTGCCTTGTAGACTGTTTCAATCCATATAAGGATTTCTTCAACAAGCAAACATGGTCTTCCTTACCTTCAATCTCAAAACCCTGGGGTTATTTCATATAAATTTGTTCTTCAAGTTCACCATGCAAGAAAGTTGTCTTAACATCAAGTTGCTCTAACTCCAAATCATACATGGAAACTAAAGCAAACAAAACACGAATAGAGTTACGTTTAACAACAGGTGAGAATACATCATTAAAATCAACACCTTGTACCTGACTATAACCCTTTGCAACCAATCGTGCTTTATACCTTATATTTTCAACCCCTGGAATACCTTCCTTTTTCTTGAAGACCCACTTGCAACCAACTATTTTCTTATTTGACGGCGGCTTTACAAGAACCCAAGTTCCATTCTAATGAAGGGATTCAATTTCTTCATTCATCGCAATCAACCATTTTATAAAATCATCACAAGAAACTACTTCTGAATAGGTGGAAGGCTCACCAACTGTATCAGTTTCTTCTGCAACAGACAAAACATATGCAACTAAATTTGTATATCTTTGTGGTGGTCGAATGTCTCTCCTTGTTCTATCTTTGGCTATGGAATACTCTTCTTCTTCTAAACTATCTTCAATAGTAGATTCAGCTGCATCTACTGACACTTGCTGAATAGAAGATTTGGACTGAGAATGACCAGAACTGCCAATATCAAGCTCCACCTGCTTCTGTGTACTATCAGTAGTACAAGGACTAAAAGACTCCTTCTTGGAAGATAACATAGACAATTCATCAAAAGTAACATCTCTACTGATTACAAATTTTGAAGATTTAGGATCAGGACACCAAAATCTGTATCCTTTCACCCCAGAAACATACCCGAGAAAAATGCACTTTTTAGCCCTAACCTCCAATTTTCCATCATTCATGTGCATGTATACTGGACATCCAAAAACTTTTAAATTGGAGTAATCAGCAGGAGTACCTGACCAAATTTTCTCAAGAGTTTTGAAATCAAGAGATGCAGAAGGAGAACGGTTGACAATATAACAGGTCATATTGATCGTCTCTGCCCAAAAGTCGTTTGTCAACCCTGCATTGGAGATCATACATCTTTCTCTCTCCAAAAGCGTTTTATTCATACGTTCGGCCACATCATTTTGTTGAGGCGTCATCCTGACGATGTGATGCCAAACAATTCCTTCATTTTTGCAAAATCTATCAAATTTACCTCCACAAAATTTCACGCCATTATCTGTTCTCAACCGCTTAATATGTTTTCCTGTTTGTTTCTCAATCAAAACTTTTCATTGCTTGAAAATTAGGAAAACATTATTTTTATGTTTAAGAAAATATACCCAAACTTTCCTTGAATAATTATCAATGAAAGTCAACATGTACCTGACACCACCTTTAGAAAGAGCACGAGAAGGACCCCATAGATCTGAATGAATGTAATCAAGAGTACCTTTTGTCTTGTGAATTGCTGGTGAAGTGAAACTAACTCTTTTCTGCTTTCCAAAAATACGATGTTCACAGAATTCCAATGACCCGGTACTTTGTCCACAAAAAAGTCCTCTTTTGCTTAGTATGCCCAAATCTTTTTCGCTCATGTGCCCCAACCCCATATGCCATAATTTGGTGATGTCTGTATTTGACAAAGATGATGTTGAAACAGCAGCAGCACCTGTAACAGTAGATCCCTGCAAAATATATAAAGTACCAGATCTGTGTGCCTTCATAGCAACAAGAGCACCTCGAGTGATTTTGAGAATTCCATCTCCACCTGAATACCTGCACCCAATAGACTCAAGAGTGCCTAAAGAGATGAGATTTTGCTTCAAATCTGGAACATGTCTAACATTTGTGAGTGTCCTCACAATACCATCGTACATTTTAATCCGGGTTGTACCTTTACCAACAACTTTACAAACGGCGTTGTTACTCATTAAGACAACTCCACCTTCAGTTGATTCATATGTTGAAAACCAGTCCCTATTGGGAAACATATGATATGAACAATCCGAATCTAAAATCCACTCATTGTTAGACCTAAAAATACTTTCCGTTGCACAGAAAATGGTTCCATCATTCTCATCAGCTGCTATACTAGTTTCAGCAGATTCAATATTTTTCTCAACAAATTTCGCTTTTTGCTTTTCTTTATTTTTCAATTTAAAGCAATCAGAGATAACATGACCCTTCTTTTTACAATAATTGCACACCACATGTTTATGTCTAGATTTGGATCTACTTCTATTTTCTGTGTTTCTCTTTTCAGATCTACCTCGAACAAACAAGCCATCGGCTTGATTCCCACTAGTTTTCCTAATAATATCCCTATCTATCTGCTCTTTAGATTTTAATGCAGATTTAATTTTTCGATATGAAATTGTTTCCTTTTCATAAATCATAGTATTACGGAAATGCTTAAAGGACGGGGGAAGGGAACACAAAAGTAATAGGGCCTGATCTTCATCATCAATTTTCGAATCTATATTTTCCAAATCCATAATAATGGAATCAAATTTATCAAGATGGGAGAGTATAGAAGTACCTTCAGACATCCGAAGCATATGCAGGCTCTGCTTCAAATATAGTCGATTCTCAACTGTCTTCTTCATATACAAGGCCTTAAGCTTGTCCCACATACCTTTGGCCGAAATCTCCGTTGCTACCTCATGCAATACCTCATCGGAGAGATTTAAGATTATGCTGGATCTGGCTTTTTTATCCATATCGGCGAAATCCGCATCCTTTACATCTTCTGGCTTTTTCTACATTCCCTGAATTGCCAAATCAATTCCGTCTTGAACAAGAATGGCTTCCATCTTGAGCTGCCACATCCCGAAGTTGACATTCTTGTCGAATTTCTCGACAACCGTCTTTGTTATCGTCATTGTTGCCACAAAATCTATAACTTGAAGTTTGTCTCAAAAACTAATTAAACAAATATGCAAGTCTCGTGAGCGGGCCCCACGAGATGAACGGGCCCCACAAGGTGAGTGGAACCCACGGGATGAACGGGCCCCACAAAGTGAGCGGGCCCCACCAGATGAACCTGTCTTACAAAATATAACAACCAACTCTGATAACAGTTTGTTAGGACTGGCCCAGGAATAAACCAACAAAAGTTAGCATAAATTAGGCGGTAGACACCGGCCATATAATAATTAGGCGGTAAAATCGACCATATAAAAGGGTTGTGGCAACCCAATAAAGATAAATAACAAAGCAAATAAAATACACAGAAGATTTATGTGGTTCGGTCAAATTGACCTACGTCCACGGGCGGAGGAGGGGCAATATTTCTACTATGAAAAAGAAATACAAAAGCCGTAAGAAAGTGGTTCTTAGGCCAATAGGCACTTACAAAAGAGTTTATAAAATATTCCTAAATTCAAAACAAGCGAGCCTAAAATATTTGACTAAATGGGTTAGATGACTCAAGAAATTAATAGCCCATATAATACTCTCTTGAGTGGTGCGATTTATTCCTTCATACGCCTCCTATATTTATAGGCTTACTGAAGGAACCTTTCCTGCTGTCTACTGTGATGTGGGATGGAAGAAAAAAACTTCCTTACGCAGCATCTGATGTGGGACAAAAATTTTGCCATACACAAGTCAAACATTTCGGCTTGACAAATCAACACCGGTGTTCAATTTCAGGTGTGATGCAAATCACGATTGAAATCTCTGAGGTGAAAGAGGCGATGGAAGCGGTGAGTAGGGGTGTCGGTGAGAGAGTAAACTGAGTCGGTGAAAGAGAGTGAGAGAGAGTAAGCTTTGTCGATGACTCGGTGAGTCAAGTGGTGACGAAGACAGTGACGAAGAGGCGATGAAGGAAGAGGCGGCGCGGCGGAAGCTCAAGGTGAGTTAAGAGAAATTAGGTTTTTGCAGATAGGGAAGCTCAATTTGTCGGAACTCGGAAGCTCGATTTCAATTAGTAAACTTATTATGTTAAAAACTATTATATTATAATTATATTTAAATATTATTATTAGAAATCGAATTCGAATTTCCTAATTCGAATATCCCAATTCGAAATCGGTAATTCTGATTTTAAAATTTTTATTTTCGAATTCGACCAATTCGAAAACGGAATTACCGATTTCAGTTCTGAATTACCAAAATTCTGAATTCGAAATTCCGAATTCAATTTGAAATCGGTTTCGAAATCAAAATTTTTCGAGTTTGCACACCCTTACTTTTTACTACACACAAATGATGGTCATTTTCCTGCTCCAATAGTCCCAAAAAAGTTCATATGCCAATGTCACAAATCTCATGCATAAAATGCAGGTTTTAAAAGAACTATTTGACCAAATAAACTATTCAAATACTGAGAACACTTGTAACAAACATGGGAATCATTACTCTAACAAAATGTTTAGTCTAGCTGCAATATTGGGCCAAACTATATATAAATATAACCAAACATTACAAGATTTTCCAATGACTACTTCTTTAATAACTTCTTGGAAGAAGAACAGTGAAACCAACAGATACTCCAAAAAGGAGGATGAGCAGGATAGTGAAGTTGACCATCAATGCTTCTTGCCCTCTTCCTAAGCCCGTGAAGATGAATTTCTCAATCAAGCCGGTCACAACACTCAATATTGCCATGAAAAATATAACCATTTCAAGCAGGACATGCCATGGTGCAAAATTTGCGCTAGTTGTGGAATCTCTGGCTCAGAACCAAAAGTTAAAGAAGCTAAACAGCCACTGACAAAAAAAGTTCAGAATTTTCCAATAGATTCTGGCTCTTGTTGTTTTAATAAACTTGTTCTTATTTTTTTATGCATACAAGTCGCATTACCTGTTCTTACAGACAAATCCCCACCCTCTTCATTTTCTTTGTAGATTTGCAGGTCATCACGCATGTTAATTTGCATTATCTGCAAGTAGGTTTCCCATTGAGATAGTTCAGAAATATGAAATTGGATGAATCAATCAGATCATCTATAAACAAAAAAAAAAAAGATGGTGAAGAAATATCATGCATGCTGATTCTGCACAAGTTCAGTAGCATAAGTATATAAAAGCCATAGGCTATTGTCTTCAAGAATTACATTTCATTAAACTGCAATTTCTCTGCTAACAATCATATCAAACAATTATGTCAGAATTGCTCCCAAGCTCGAGTATTCTGCCCTTAGACCATCTATTGTACAATCAATTTTTGATTATCCTTGTGCTAATTGTCACTTTTTTAACCAAGATTTCATAAACTAATACAGCTATCAAGATAGAACCGGGTTAGCAAAAAAGTTGTAGAAAGAAGCATTCTTCTAAGATCAAAAGTGCTAAAAGTCAATCAAATTTTGTAAAAAATTAATGAAAAGAAAAGGTAAGGAAAGACAATAGATCACCACCAGCAAGAAAAGATTATCTATATTTGATGCATAATTCTCTTATCTCCATAGGAGGATTCAGAGGGATTCTCATCTTTAGAAGTCAATAGTTCAATTGGTCGCAGATATTTCTGTTCTCATGGAATTCTTCAGGTGTCAATCAACAATCAGGATATAAAAGTCTTCTATACTTGCAACTAATGGAAGTAGACGAATACAGAAAGTTATTGATGCATATGAAAATAACATAAGATTTGGAGAATATGCAAGGTTGTCCATTGTAGGACTGATGTATCAGATCTCTATGTTGGCAGTTTGAAAAGGAGAATTGGTACAAAATAGTATCCCCATGGATGCAACGGTTTCTAAATTTCTTCTTCCTTACTTCTGTTCTAATTTTCTGCACCAATTGTATCCTAGAGCCCTATTTAGTGCACAAATTCAGCAACTCACTATTCCAACAACATAGAGCATGCTTCAAGCTTATGACCCATGTCCAGATAACAAAGCACTTCCCCAGCTTTTGAAATCCATTAGAAGCACACTAAAATAGCTTCTGACTTACACAGGCTGCTGATCAGTAAAAAATGTCCTGAACTCTTTTAACTAATAGTCTTAAAAGCAGCAAACTCATTCATACAAAATTTGAACACAAGCTTTTAACACTGAATGTTATTTGACAGTGGGGAAGATAGGTTGAACTCTTACTTCCTCATTGGTGTATATTCAAGGACAGGAAAAGAAACTACCACATGCAATGGAAGATGAGAGTAAAAAGTCAGGAAGAAAGCCACATATGACACAAAGGTTTAGGACATCACTTCCAAGACAAAGATGCACAAAAAATTCACCAATGAATAACTTAAATAAGTCCTTCACGGATGGCCTAACACACCTGGGTCTGTGGGTGTGTGTACAATAGTACATGCAATATGTACCGGGCTTCAGCTGAGCCTGGGGGACCAGAATATCTTATGACAGGAAATTGAGGTGATGAATCCCAACATTTCAATTAAAAACCCTTCCATCAAAGTCAATGAATAAGCCTACGGTCTCAAACAACGGCCGAAGTGTCCACTATCAGTTTACCCAATACCCATAACACGTAAAATACCCATAAGCTACTAAAGCACCATAAATTTTAAGTCTACTGAAATACATAGAATTTAAATTTTTAATAAATACACGAGATCCCAAAAAGATTACCCATTCTTCAAAGTGGGTAAATTGGATCTTCAGCCAAGTTCTCAAGAATATTAAAATTTACTCTTCCCTTAAACTCTTCATTGGTTGCATCAATCGTGAATATTGATGGCATTCATAAAAAAAGAATGGAATGCATAATGTATCAATATACCAACATCAGTTTGAAGCCCTATTTCAGCACACAGCTTTTATAAAAACTCCGTGAAGTCAAAAGAATAGAATCTTGCAAGCACCAGATGCACACCTCCCCATTCTCCAAGTTGGTTCATCATTTGTCTTCCTTTTGCAACAAGAGAGGTCCAAGAAATAAAAATGATACAGGCATTGGAGAGGACTTCAAATATAACTGAAACTCATTCATTTCTGTCACATGGTGATAAGCCTCAGCAACGCTTGGCTTCTGGTGTAAATATATCCAAAAACAATTCCAAACAAGTTGTCTGCCACAAGATTTTAACCTAACTCTAAATTGTCCACTTATTATTTGGGCCCTAGAAGAGTGCAACATCTCATGCATATACAAGTCCCTTTAGGTATGAATAAAAGACAATTATCCAAAGCTGTTGCAATGAAGAATGCCTTTTTAATGTTAAAAGCAAAACTGAAGCTTATATATCTATTTCTTGAGAACTCAAAATAGATGATTGGCGATCAGCTATATATTTCATGCATATAATATCTGATGTCTCAAATGCCTAACAAAATTAGACTAACGGTCTTCTCCTTCCAGAAATATGATCACTTAAGACCATGTCATTCTTTAGAGAAATATAACGATACACTTATTAAATTACTTTTTGTTGACCTTGGTTGATCAGTCCTTGGTTTTGATGATTAACAAACCAAAATGTAGATTTGGACTAATGTTTTTATGTGAGAAATTTGTTAGAACAGGTCATTGATCCAAAAGAGAATCGAAAAGATTTGAATCAAAGAGAAGTTAAGAAATATGAAGGTTTGGACGTAGAGGATCGGACGCTCGATAGAGGATTGGACGTCCGACAAACGACGATACTCTTCGGACGCTTGGATCGGACGCTCATTCATTGCTTCGGCCGTCCGACACAAAAAGAATGAAAGTTGAACATTCTGACTTCTATCGGACGCAGGGTTCGGACGCAGAACAAATGGTTCGGACGTCCGATAGGTGGTTCGGACGCATGGTTCGGACGTCCGACAGGCCAACGGCTAGTTTCGACAGCATTTAATATTTAACCGTTGGAGAGCCTTTTGGAGCCATTTCTCACCTTCTATAAATACCCCAAAACACAAGAAGACATAGACTTTTGCCAACACTAAATACAAGCTTGCAAGTGAGATCTTTGAGTAGAAATATTCTTTGTTGGTTGTATAACGGGTTGGGAAAGTTAGGTTGTGAGGTTGCTCAAGTGAAGGTTACTCTCTAGGAGGAGTAAAACCTTGGTGAAGGTGAACCTATCACTTGGAGTGGTAAAACCTTGATAAAGGTTGCCTCACTTGTATAAAATAGTTCTTAATTGAGTGGGTAAGCTTTCAATTGTAGCTAGTTGAGGGTTTACTTGGAGAGTAGTAAAATTCCTTTGGTCAACCAAAGTATGTTTGGGGTGAGGAAGGAGTGAGCCTTCACTTGTACAAGTTGGTTAGCACTACCATCGATTGAAGAAGCTATTTGGTGGATTCAACTCCAAGTTTGGAAGAAGCTTGGGAGTTTGATTGGTTTGAATTTCTTTTACTTTATTGTTACTCTATTTTTGTGCTTTAAAATTGCTTATATTCTTTGTCATTGTATTTACTTGACTACTTGTCTGGTTGAGTATTTTGGTTGTATTTGGTTGCATCGGGGCTAACAATTGGTATCAGAGCTTGGTCTCCTAGAGATTAAGCTTAACCGCTTAGAGTAAAGATCATGGCAACCATAAATGTTTCTTTTTTAGAAGGGCAATCTATTGATAGACCACCTATGTTTAATGGTTCTCATTTTAGCATGTGGAAACAAAGAATGATGATTTTCTTACAATCCGTTTATATTGAATTATGGTATATGGTAGAAGATGGTCCTTATGAAGCTAGAATAGTTGACTCTACCACTAATTTGAATAGATTAAAGACTAGACAAGAATTGAATGAAAAAGACAAGAGATACCTTTCTTTGAATGCCAAGGCCATGTATATATTGTGCAATGCATTAGATGTAAATGAATCTAGTAGAATTAAAGGTTGTAAATCAGCTAAAGATATTTGGGATAAATTGTGTGAATTTTATGAAGGTAACCAAGATATTAAAGAACAAAAGAAATCTTTCCTTGTTTCTCAATATGAATTTTTCAAAATGCATCCTCTTGAAAATGTTGATAAGATGTGTAGTAGATTTTGTGACATTATTCAAGATCTTAAATTGCTTGGAAAAGAATATTCTTTGGGTGAGAAAAATAGAAAGATTTTGAATGCCTTACCAAAAGAATGGGAAAACAAAATAAATGCTATAGAAGAGGCAAAGGATTTAAATTCTATGTCCATTGAATCTCTTGTGAATTCCCTAACCTCTTATGAATTAAAGCTGAAATTCAAAGTGCAAGAGGAAGAAAATGCAAGAATGTATAAGAGAGGCATAGCTTTTAAAGCATCTCAAGTGGGGGATAACCCATCCTTCATGGGTAATGAAAACATGGAAGTGGACAATGATATAACTCCTCACATCAAAAGTTTCAAAAAGATCTTCAACAAGAGAAGTTCAAGAGGAGATTGCAAAATTACATGGGATGAATGCAATTCAAAAAGAGAAAAAGAAGAGTTGGCCCAAATGGCATTAATGGCCTTTGGAAAAGATAAGGTAAATTCTTATAACTCTTCTAGTGATGAAGATAATGAAGATGATGATGTGCAAATTCTTATGATTAAAATGCATAAAAGTTTGAGAGAATCTTATGCTAAAAATAAAGATTTGAGAACAAAAATAAATGATTTGTTGGAAGAAAACTCCAAACTTTTTCAAGAAAACAAATGTTTGAGAATGGAAAATGATGATTTGAAAAATCAAAAAGGTGTTTTTGATTGCAAAAATAATTTGAAAAGGAAGTTGGAAGAGAAAACAAAGTTTTATGAAAAAATGTTGGAGGAACAAAATTTGTTAAAGAAAAGAATTAATGACTTGAACGAGTTTCTCCAAAATGAAAAACAAAAGTTTTCTCAAACAAAAGAAAGCAAATCTTTTCAAGGCACAAATAAGTTTGCTATGATAAGAAGTAAGAAAATTAGTTGCATTAAATCCACTTATGTGCAAAATACTTATATCATGTGTCACTTTTGTTGCCAATTTGGACATATGCAAAATGATTGCTATGTAAAGAAAAATATGAAAAAATGTATGAAATCCATGTGGATTGCTAGATCATGTTGTACTAACTCCCAAGGACCCTATAAAGAAAAAATACCAAATGAAATTTCTCATACTTAGGTACATCATGAAGATTTGATCCAAAAGTGCTAAATGGTTGAAAGTACATTTGAAAGTTTTGACATTCAATATGGTCTTGATTTGAAAAATAAAGGGGGAGTTTGCTTTTTGATTGATGCCAAAAAGGGGAGTAGGATTTATTGAAATTTCTTTGTATGTTGGCATTTTCTAAGGGGGTGTTTTATTTGAACTTATTTGATCAAAGAAATCTTCATTTTGTTTGTCATCATCAAAAAGGGGGAGATTGTTGACCTTGATTGATCAGTCCTTGGTTTTGATGATTAACAAACCAAAATGTAGATTTGGACTAATGTTTTTATGTGAGAAATTTGTTAGAACAGGTCATTGATCCAAAAGAGAATCGAAAAGATTTGAATCAAAGAGAAGTTAAGAAATATGAAGGTTCGGACGTAGAGGATCAGACGCTCGATAGAGGATCGGACGTCCGACAAACGACAATACTCTTCGGACGCTTGGATCGGACGCTCATTCATTGCTTCGGCCGTCCGACACAAAAAGAATGAAAGTTGAACATTCTGACTTCTATCGGACGCAGGGTTCGGACGCAGAACAAATGGTTCGGACGTCCGATAGGTGGTTCGGACGCATGGTTCGGACGTCCGACAGGCCAACGGCTAGTTTCGACAGCATTTAATATTTGACCGTTGGAGAGCCTTTTGGAGCTATTTCTCACCTTCTATAAATACCCCAAAACACAAGAAGACATAGACTTTTGCCAACACTAAATACAAGCTTGCAAGTGAGATCTTTGAGTAGAAATATTCTTTGTTGGTTGTATAAGGGGTTGGGAAAGTTAGGTTGTGAGGTTGCTCAAGTGAAGGTTACTCTCTAGGAGGAGTAAAACCTTGGTGAAGGTGAACCTATCACTTGGAGTGGTAAAACCTTGATAAAGGTTGCCTCACTTGTATAAAGTAGTTCTTAATTGAGTGGGTAAGCTTTCAATTGTAGCTAGTTGAGGGTTTACTTGGAGAGTAGTAAAATTCCTTTGGTCAACCAAAGTATGTTTGGGGTGAGGAAGGAGTGAGCCTTCACTTGTACAAGTTGGTTAGCACTACCATCAATTAAAGAAGCTATTTGGTGGATTCAACTCCAAGTTTGGAAGAAGCTTGGGAGTTTGATTGGTTTGAATTTCTTTTACTTTATTGTTACTCTATTTTTGTGCTTTAAAATTGCTTATATTCTTTGTCATTGTATTTACTTGACTACTTGTCTGGTTGAGTATTTTGGTTGTATTTGGTTGCATCGGGGCTAACACTTTTATATTTAAAAAATTTTTCTTATGCCAGAAAATATTGCATATCTTCTATCTATTGTTTCTGATTTATTTTCAAAGAAAACAACCCAAAGGTTCCGTATTAGTAAGATGAATTTGTGCCTAACCTGTATGAGTTAAGTGCTCAAGCTTAAGCTAAGGTTACTATGTATCCATAAGCCTCTTCAAATTCAAAGAAATTGGTAACTCATATATATATACTGGAAAGCTGTGAGTGATAAAGAATTTAACCAGTGATGCATTTTGGATGTCGAATCATGTCATTTACTCAAGAAGGCACAGCAGACTTAAGCAGTCACTCGATTGAACCAAGTGACAAATGACAGAGTGTAAGCAAAATAAGTTGAATAAGACTGGTAAACAAGGACTAAACCATAGAAATCTGTGACCTAAAAATGCACCGGCTACAAATAAATGGATGAAGTGGAAGATCATATGCAAAAAAATTTGAAACCAGCTACTAGACTCATATGTTAATAACCTATTGGCAGGATAATTGACATCTTATCCTTCTGTTTGTCAGCAAACCGAAATCTTAATCAAGTTTAGAACCCAAAAATCATAAACGTTTTTCCTAGACTAAGTTCAACAGATGGAAATAGTGTTAAATGCATAATTTTGCCATTATTCTCACAAATGAAGACCATTAGCATTACACTTCATTTCCAAAAATTTATCACGTTTAAAATGGTAAACAACTTTAGTTTGCTTGCACCACCCCCCTCTCAATACCTAATGCATTTGAACAACACAACATGCTTGTGCCTATCTTCTCCAAACTTCCTCAGTTTTATCAATTAGTCGCCGTCCCATTCGCCGTTTACTTATGCTTAATCTTTCGAACATCTCTTTCTTTAGAAACCAATCCCGTAACATTGCTACTTTCATCTTAAACCAAAACAATTATAGCAGTGAACACATTATACCAGTAATTCAAGTTCGCTACAGTCTTATTCACTTCCAAATACCCCAAGTTCCCAACCTTTCCCAGAATTTAAGAATCCCATAAAACCAAGTTCACTAAACCAATTTAACTGTCTTGATTCTCAAGTCAGCATGAATTTTCTTTATGTCTAAAATTTCCTGATTTTGACATTATTCTAGAGAACGGACAAGAGACAAAACTAGCAGAATTCATTACCTTTTCAAGAATTGACATGGCTTCTTTTGTTGCACTCTTCTCCCTCTCTACATAACAAAGGAAGCATTTTTATCAATCACCACACTGCCCAGACTATCCCAAACAATCAAATTGAAAATTTTCAGAAACCCAGATGCAAATTACATAAATAAATGCCAATAAAGTACAAAAATAGCCAAAAAATATAACATAGCTTTCTGGACAGAAGAGATGGGATGAGAGGCCTTACTGATGGGGCAGGTGATGAGGAATCCGGAGTGGGAATGACTGAGGAGAGAAGAGGGGCGTTGTAGTCAAAGCGAGGAATGGTGATCACAGTAGAGTGCTGCTCCCAGGGCTTCAGCTCCTCCTTGGTTTTCAGTTCCACTTTCATTGCTTCTGTTGCCAATTCTTTTGCTTTTTCTTCTGTTTTTTCTTTCACAAGTTTTTCCGCCATTCTTTTCTGAGTCTATCGGTGTTTCATTCCCAGTATTATTGAGTTAATGCATTGTAGAACCTGAGTTTTTTGGGAGTTTGTCTAAAACTTTACCGTAGTGCAATGTAGAAGTTTTTGAAAAAATTTTGTAGAAGTTTTTGTAAGGTGAAAAACCTTTTTATAGAAGTTTTTGTAATGTGAAAAATTTTGTAGAAGTTTTTGTAAAGTGAAATTTTTTTTTTCCTTTTCTTTTTTTCTTTCTTTTTCTCTTTCTCTTTCTTTTTCTTTTTCTTTCTTTCCTTTTTCTTTTCTTTCCTCTCTTCTTCTTCCTTCCCCCTCCCCATTCCCCGTTACCTCTGCCTCCCACCTCCAGCACCTCCGCCAGCACCACCTCTCTTCTTTTTTTTTTTCTTTTCTCCTCTCCCCCCTCCCTCTCCCTCCCCCGCCACCCCTTTCCTCCCTTCTCCCCTGCCACTCCTTTCCCGTTCCTCCCCCCTCTGCCCGCCACCCCCCTTGGGCCACCACCCCTCCCCTTCTGGCCCACCACCCCCTTTCCTCCCCTCTCCCCCACCACCCTCGCTGCCCCTTCCCCCTTTGCCCCGCCACGCCCTTCCCCCGCCACGCCCTCTGCCCCTTCCCCCTCTCCCTCGCCACCCTCTCTGTCCCTTCCCCCTCCCTTGTTCCCCTTCCCGCTGCCCCTTTCTTTTTTTCACATTTTCCCTCTCCCTCTCCTCCCGTCTTCTCTCCTTGCTCTTCCCTGCAGATGAAGCAGCGAAATGAAAATTTTGTTTTTGGGCAATTTTCCTTCTCCCCCCTCCTCCACTTCCCCCGCCACCCTCACCCTCCCCCGTGCAATTTGGGTCTCGCGACCAGATCGAATAGAGGGGAAGGGGAAGGGTGGTGAGGGAGGAGTGGGGGAGACGAAGAGAGGAAAAAAAAAGACAGAGGGAAGGATGGCAGGGGAGGAAGAGGGGGAAAGGGAAAAAGGGGAAAAAAAAAAGAAGACCGGCACCGGAAGAGGTGATCAGCGCCGAAACTGGCAGCGGAGGTGGTGGCTGGCAACGGAGGTGGTGGTAGGTTGGGACGGGGGAGAAAGGAAAAGAAAAGGGAAAGGGAATTTTTTTTTTTTTTTTTGTACTTTGGATATTTTAAGTGTGTAGGTAAAAAACTTTGAGAAGTTTTTTTGGGTTCCTGTAACAAAAGTTGTTAAAAAACTAGTAGGTAAAAAACTTGTCCAAAAACCTGGCTTCCAAACAGGCCCGTAATTTGTATGGCAAATGAGGTTATATGCCCTAGTTCTTCCGCTAACTTTACTAATATAAAACGTGATTTATACTAAATGATTTACGCCCTCTTTGATAACTCAATTTCCCACGGTTTAAGAGTGCATTTGATAAAATTAGCTAAAAAATTCAATACCACTTAATTAATTCAAATATTCAATTTTCGTTATCAAACATATGTGAACATATTAAGATTTGAATCCATTAAATTTAAGTGTTAAATTGGGTTAGTAAACAAGGTCCAAATTAATTAAGTGGCATTGAATTTCCTAGGCAAAATTTGCTTCCAAAATGAAAATATAAATCTAAAGTTTGGCTTCATTAAATTATTTAATTATTAAATACTAAATGTGATACATTGGAGCCTAGAAAATTCAGTATAACTTTATTTTTTGAAGTAAATTTTGCCTAAAAAATTCAGCGTCATTTAATTAATTTAGTTGTACAATTTTTGGTTACCAAATGTGCCAAACATGTTAATATCTGAATCCATTAATTTTAAATGTTAAATTGAGTTATCAAATAGAGCCTAATACTTAACAATTCAACAACTTAATTTTATAGAATTCAAACTTCACACTTTAGTTTTCAACTTTAATTTTATCAAACGCACTTTCCTTTTACCCAAATTCTACCAAACAGAATTTTTCTACATATTACCCCCCCTCACAATTCACAAAGTCATTTTAACAACTAAATCTATTAACTAATGTCAGTCAGTTTGGACCATTGTGTGATATCAAAGGTTAAAAAAAAAATTCAGACGTGTGCACAAAAATAAGACAAAAAAAAAGTGTA
Source organism: Coffea arabica (assembly GCF_036785885.1). Lineage (NCBI taxonomy): Eukaryota > Viridiplantae > Streptophyta > Magnoliopsida > Gentianales > Rubiaceae > Coffea > Coffea arabica. The sequence continues at coordinate 47,892,244 of NC_092331.1, read as the reverse complement.
GACTTTTCTTTTGGAAAAAGGGAGAATTGCAGTTGCAGTCTCCAATTTTTAGCATATGTGCTAAATTAGTTTCTAATGTTCCAATCAAAATAAATTTGGTTCTCAAAGTTTTCGGTAGTAGGTGCATTCAATAATGATGAAAAATCAACAATGACTAACGGTCAAAATTTAATTATTGTTATTTAATAATTTTGACTTTGTACTTTTGGACCCTAATATTTAAAATTTTAATCATTTTGGTCACTTAAGTTTTCAATAGTGATATTGAGGGTATTAGGATAATAAGACGCGAATTACAACACAATTGTCTTAAATAGGTACTAGCAATTCTTATTAAACTTTTTATTTTTTACTTCATTTATTCATGCCACTAATGTCTCATATACTTCTTCCCTTTGGTATAATTGGTCTCAAATTTGGTATTATATATGTGATCATTGTTTTATATTATTACTAATTAACTGATGATTAACCCATAATGAGTAAAAGCACTTCATATTAGTATTTATGTTTGCTAGTTTTTATAATTGCAATTCCTAACTATAATAATTTAAGGCCTATATGCACAAGTCATGCAAGAACTAGCATGAATGATAATAAATTTTATATTAATACTAGAATTTTCCTTTTTTATTTTATATATTATGTATATATTGTCATTTGATTGTAACTTATTCAAAAAAAAATAAAACTCTTTAAGTTCAATGATGTTATTATGTTGATATAAAGTGTTTTTATGAAATTTTATAGGAATTTAGGATGACATTTGTTATATCTTTAATTCAATGCACAACATTTCTTTCATTTTAAAACCCTTAACTATAACTAGAAACTTAAGAGACCATATTGATTGAAACTTCAAACATTAGGGACTAAAAATGTAAAGTTAAAATCAGAAAATTTAGAGACCGGATTTGTTTTGGCTATACATTAGAGACCAGTTTGATGTGTAGGTCAAACATTGAGAATCAAATTTGTGTTTCTCCTTTTGGAAAATTTTGAGAAGTAGTAATAGAAAGATTTAAAATTCTTAAAGACATATAAGTTTTGGCAAATTCACATATTCCTAATATCTAATAAAACACATGTCATAATCAAAATTACCAAATTAACCTATCCAACCAAGCAAGCCCCCACTCTAATCATCCAATCCCTAAATTCCCTTTCTTACTATTGTTGAGTGGGAAATGAATTAGCCCAAAAATCTGAGCACTACCAAAAAAGTGAACAATTACCACACTTTCATTTGTCATAGTTCTCAATTCGTGTGTAAAAGTGACTTTTTGACATGGTTTTAGCAACCGTGATGTCAAAAAACTTCTTACCACACTTTTGTTGGTCACAGCAATAAATAGTGGTAATTATGGTACTATTTGCCACGGTTGATTAATCATTGTGGTAACTTTGATATGTGCTGCATATCTTTCTTCAACCGAGTTGTTGGTTGAACCAAGTTTACTTGCTTATGCAAACTAGTCTGAGCAGCCTGTGCTAGTAGATTATTTCAACAATGTTTAATTATGCGTTGTGACAGTGGCTACAAAGCAGATCTTAGTATTTTTTTTTTTGGGCTCATGAATTGGATTCTAAACGTACTTTAATATTGACTTTGTGCTTTTTTAACTTCTTTGGTGATAATGTGATACTAATTACAGTTTTAACATTGTTTTGTAGGTTACGATTAGTAATGATGGGGAATGTAAAAAACTTCATCCAGCTCATTCGTTCTCAGATGTTTTTGGAAGTTATTTGTAGTCATGAAATCTTTATTGGGTGGTCCCAAAATGTTAGTGTACTAGAGATGTTCTTCTAAAGGGTTAGACCATTGTATTAGCTTTCAAATGGTAATCATTTTGGATTGGCATAATATCGTGCAATATATGCTATGTTTTTGGTAACTTGTACGCACTTATTTGTGAGATTTTTAATAAAAACTTTAGCTATTTTACTTGTGTAAATTATGACAATAGATCTTAAACATTTATCTTTTGATATTTCTTTTAAGGGCAAATTTCACTTTACCCCCCTGTGGTTTAGTGTTTTTTTACATAACCCTTCTATGGTTTCAAAAACTATACATAACCCCCTAATAGTTTGGATCAAAGTGTCAAAGTGATACAAATGATCATTCGTAACGAAATCACCTAAAATATCAAAAATACCCTTATATAAAGTTAAAAATTATTTATTAACCAAGGAGGGATATTTGTATATTTTGAAAATCATAAGGGAGTTATATGATAAAGTATTAAACTATAAGGGAGTTATATGGTAAAATATAAAAATCATATAGGGTTAGTGTGTCATATATTTATAAGGGTAATTTCGAAATTTTTAGACGTTCCATTACAAATGACTATTTCTGTTACTTTGATACTTTAATCCAAATCATGAGCGGGTTATGTATAGCTTTGGAAACCATAGGGGGGTTATTTAAAAAAATACTAAACCACAGGGGGATAAAATATAATTTGCCCTTCTTTAGACAACATTGGAAATTAGGATGATTAATCAGAAACTTTCTCCACAAAACCAAAACTGTGAAATTAGTCCATGACAAAGACCTTTCTCAATGCTTTCCAAACCGTGGCTGCAATTTGTTGCAAAAAAGTATTGGTAACAGTTTCGAACCATGTTAAAAACTGTGGTAAATAGTCAATGATATATATCACAGTTCTTTTATGACGAATGTAAAACTGTGATTTTTCCGTGGTAAAAAGTATTTATCACGGATCCAGAACTATTGCAAAGCATTTGCGGCAGCTGTATACAAGACGCCTCCAAAACCGTTGCAAATTTGTGGTAAATACTATTTTCCACGGTTTAAAGTACTTTTTATCACATATTGGATGCGCGGCAAAAACTGATTTTTTTTTTTTTTTTTTTTGTAGAGGAGGCAATCGTTTTAGGACTATCAATGGGATCTAGTCAGCTTGAACTCGGTTCTTTAAAAAAAAATCTAATGAGCCTAGCTTTTCATTGAGTTGGTTGAAATTGGGTATAATCCCAAATTAAATGTGAGTAGAGTTTGGGCCTTATTAGGATCAAATCCAATATAGGTTTGACCCTTTAATATGCCTATATATATAATTATATATAATATATTCATATTTTGATATATATATAATTATATATGTAAATATATAATAATAATACTTATGAGTTATTTGTCAATATATATATAAGGAATATTAAATATACAACATTATGTCAAAAGATTTAGAAGGACAAATCTTAGTATGAGCAAATTGAGGATCTTTGAAAATTTATTGACTGTTGATCATATTTTATTACTATTTTACGTGTACATTGAATTAATTGGATATATTATTGTTGAAAAATTCTTGGTTTATATATTTTTTTAATGAACTGTTACCGGTTCTTGTATAGTTTTAATGTTGTGGTCATGTGGATATTAAATTAGTTTAAAACTTAATAATTATAGTAATTATATTAAGAAAATTAAGGAATTCTAAGTGAGCTTAAGTTAAGTTCGAATTAAAGTCACAATCTGAATATTTTGTAAGTCAAGTATAAGTTTCACATTTATCAATCCAAAACTCATAATTCGAAATCCAAAAGTTATACTAACTATAAAAGCGGAACCTGAGTTTGTTAAACCTCGCTTCAAATGGCCCAATTGACAGGCTTAAATCCTTCCCTTCTTTTGATTTAAATGAAATTAAATTTAAACCTATAGTTTAGTACTCATATTCTTTTGTACCCAAACAGCCTTTTGACCTTTGAAAAAAATTACCCAACATACTACAAGTTATCTTCACCTTAATTAGAATTATTTCAAGTAATCATGAATTAGAATTATTTCAAGTAATCATGAAAGTCAAGTCACATAATCGATTTTGTTGTCTAGGTTCTATTTTTCTTTTTTAGTTATCTTATTCTAACCGTAAAAAAAGGTTCCTAATCATAATACTACTATGATTGATCATGGAAGTATATTGTTTGGATTGCATTTTCTGGAAGGGTATATCTTGTAACACTTTTTTAGATGTGATGTACATGAAGTAAAAAGATCATTGAAAATGAGTCAAGGAAATATTTCCGAAAAACATGAGATTTTTGTCCCGAGAATGGCAATCCAAAAAAAGCCAGTATATTGGCATACTACTGCAAATTGACCTCTTTTCTACAAATATATTATTTTTTATAACTTAAATTATCCAAAAAAAGATCTCTAATCAAAATATTGAGTTGTTATGTTCAAACTCGTAACATATATGCTTCTAATAAAACAAAAAAAATAATGAAAAAGATCAATCTTTAAAAATATTACCTATGGAAGATAGAAGCAATTGATAAAATTCAAGAATTCTTCCAGGCGTGTGGTTTTCAAATATCATTGATTTCTTCCAGTTTCACGTGATCTAGTAGGCCCTCACAATTTTAATCTTTTGCCTTTGCTAGAAAATGTACAATGGTAGGGAAAGAATGGTTTTGATAATGAAGAAAAAGGCAAAGGAACCCTTTAATAGCAACTGTGAAGCCTTAGGGCAATTGCAGCAGTTGACGAATAGACACAACTAATAAATGGGCAATATTGCCTTTTTACACAGTAAAAAGAAGAGAAAGAGTGCATGAGACTTTTTTTTTTATATTTGCCTTTTTTTTTTTACAAGAAGTTCACAAACAACACTTAAATTAACCCCACAAGATACAACCAGTGGTACTCACACACACACTCAACAAACGATGTGGGATGCAGGGAGAGGGAATAGGGGAGCCTTTCCTAAGCACTAAAGAGCACTCTCGTTTTAACCTCACCAACAGGTCTTTTTTTTTTCTTTTGACAAGAAGTTCACAAACAACACTTAAATTAACCCCACAAGATACAATCAAAAGGCAATTGCTGACTCTTGGTTGCACCCATGGAACTTAAATGGTACTCATGTACACACTCAACAAACGATGTGGGACGCTGGGAGAGGGAACAGGGGAGCCTCTTCTAAGCATTAATATTTGCCTTTTGAAAACTCCAATTTGGGAAAGAATGGTTTAAACTTTCCTTCTCTCATTTGTTGCTATTACGAGAACTCCAATAGGCACCGTTTTGTTACACAATATGAAGGGTTGTTTTTAGGTTCTTATTGTTTGCATTGTGAACATTGAACCTGTAGATTTTGAGTAGTTGGGAATATTTAACATATATGAGACTAGAACCAGCAAATACCCAATAAGAATTGAGAATACTTGGGTACTGCGACGGAGTCCCATGAGACCCAATCTTTTGAGTTTTTATAACAAATAATTTTATTTCCATAAAATTTTTCCTGATAAACACATTTTCGAATTATATGTTCAATGTACGTGAACTCCCGCGGTACAAGATGTGTAAGGCTAAAGATGTGTACATTTGTCAATTATTTGAGTTCTATAATATGTCAAACAACTATTGTTAACATTTACAATTTGTCGTATAAGCGTTAACATCCTACTTAATTACTAGTGTGAATACCCGTGCTACGCACAGTGCTGACATTATTAAAAAAATGAAAATAAAAGGGTGAATTAAAAAAGGTTAAAAAATTGTACCAACTTAATTAAAATGTAATATCTGTCTAACAATAGTTTGAAATATGATAGAATGTATATATCATTCAAAAACTCCCTATTTTCAAAAGATAGATCCTGAAAAAATAATAGAAATTTATATTAGAAAATGAATGATATATGAATAAAAATGAATGTAATTAAATGTTGTTAAAATGAAATACTTACAAATATTATGCATTCGATTTGATAATCTTGCATGAAGGTGTGAATACTCTTCACACCAATCAACTTTTAGTACGAAAGCCAAAATTGGTAATTTAATTAATTCTATTGAATTTTGTGGAGTGCGTACTACAAATAAAAATGCATGATCTTTGCATGAATTGATTCGTTGGTTGAACAACTTATCACCATTGTCCTGAGAATTAAGTACGTGCGAAATTCAAAATTAGTGTATTTTTTTAAATAGTTTATAAATAGCATTATAAAAATAAACATATATCAAGAAATTCTACCTTCCTTTGTAATTCTCTGAGATAAGAAGCATCACAACCAAATACGAATCGTGCATGTCTGTTCTGTAGATTAAGATGCATGTTACCACTGGAATATTTGATTTGTATATTAACATTGTACCTATTTGACAAATAAAATGTTATATACAATACATTGTATCTTTACATCTAGTTGCACTTTACCCCTCAACTTTACATTTAATTGCACATTTGTGATTTTTTTGAAACATGATTGTAATTTGCAAAGTTCATTTGTAGGGGTGGTTATAGGGTTAGTTTGGTGATAAATATTTCTTAATTATAAAAATGTAACATTGTATTAAAATAGCATACGAATGAGCATTTGTCTTTAATTAAGGAGTAAAAAGGATTTAAAGTATAAATAACAAACTATAAACGGTTTATGATGTAGATAGTAGGAATGTTTTAAATTTTAAATTTGATTGGAGATCGGGTTGGTTATAACCCACTACTTTTATGTATTAAAATAAATACAAAAATCTAGAAAAAAGAATAAGATGTTTGGAAGCCATTAAGAGGGTCTCTGCTAAAAACCCCTTCTGCAATACATATAGATATAGATTAGAGGAATAAGCTAGTACACAGAGAGCCATTGGTTCGTGCATGACTTTTCCTTGAGTTAATATTTGCCCCTTGCTTTATAAATTTATTTCTGGTAGCTGAAATTTGAAAAAGAAAAAACAAAGGTATGTTTGTTTGGTATTAGGGGATGAATAGAACGAATATGGCGAGACTTGAGTCAACTATGGGAGTTAGATAGTTTTGAGAATCTACTCTTTTCTGTTTTTCTTTTTTCAAAAACTAACATTTATTAAAATTTATGAATAATAGTATTATCTTCATAGAATTGGGAGTACCATTCCAATAATAAATTGTGAATATAGGGCATTTGAACATTGAGAAGGTTGTCATACATCCACATTTTTTGTGATTATACTGACACGGTCTATGGATCAAAACATGGCTAGCGCAAGGGAGTGCCAGGGAAGGATGGAAGGGTTTAGTCACTATTTCCGATGGTATATTCATGTATCGATTGAAGAGGAATTGAAAGACAGAAGATCGTGCTCATGGGGAAGAGCAACTTGATTTAATCAAATTTTTAAAAAAAAAAATTTGAATTGCTAAGTGAAATGGAGGAAAATTTTTTGTCGATCATGCCTAATAATTGTTTCCAAACCAATGAAAAGGCTCCATGAGAACATACAAGAGTTCCACCTGATTTTATATAACATGCCAAGTGGATTTCACTTAACATGTAAATTAGTAAGTGAGATCCTCATATATGCACTTGAAACTTTTCTATTTTTCCTGGATCATGCCTAATAGTTGTTTCGAACAGACATAAAATTCCTCGTGAAGCAAATGATAAGTTTTTAGTTTACTGTTCAACCCCAGTTCAAACATTTAATTGTAAAAAAAAAAAAAGAAATATAGTAAATCGGTTCCAGAGTTTGGATTTTATTGGTTGTGGCCGGTTTCATAAACTCTATGAATCATCCAACATATTAACCACTAAGGTGTTAAAAATAGGAAAGAAATGCCAAAATAGTAGTTGAAAAAGCAGCCAGCTTGAAGTTATAGCGTGGACTAAGTAGAAGTTAATCGTCAAATGAGCATATGAATCAACTTGGCCACAGCAAACATATACATAAGCTCTTAGAGCAACTATTAGTAGAAAATATTGATCTTTGACGGGCAAATTAAACTTTACCCTCCCATGATATAACTAATTTTTACATAACCCCCTATAGTTTTAAAAACTATATATAATTCCTTATAATTTGGATTAAAGTGTCAAAGTGATGGAAATGATCATCCGTAACAGAACCTATAAAAATGTCGAAATTACTTTTGTTTAAAAACTAAAATAGTTGGAGTGACCAAAATATATAAACATAATATGCATGACACTCTAATCTCGTATGATTTTTATATTTTAGCATATAACCCCTTTATGGTTTAGTGTTTTACCATATAAACCCCTTATAATTTTCAGTATATATACATAACCCCCTGTGGTTAATAAATAATTTTCAACTTTACATAGGGATATTTTTGATATTTCAGTTGATTTCGTTATGGAATGTAAATTTCGTCATTTTGACACTTTAATCCAAACTATGAGGGGCTATATATAGCTTTAAAATCATAGGGGAGTTATGTAAAAAAAAATACTAAACCACAGGGGAATAAAGCGTAATTTTCCCATCTTTGACACTAAAACTAATGATTCACTACACTCGTAGCATGAGTCTCTTCCAATTGTTATCTACCACTTCTGTATGTATCTCATTTTTCAGTCATTTAAAGAAATATGGGCACATTTAATTTTAATAACTTTTCCAGTGATATATTTTCCCTTTTCAATGCCAACATTTTTTTTAAAAAAAATTCACAAACAATTATGAGAAATTGTTAAAAGGAGTAAATTGATTTGATATTATCATGATCGTTGATCCAAAGGTTCATAGCATTTGGTAACTTCAGTTGATTTCTTTTTTGTTTTCCATTGGGCAACCATGTCATGTCCAGCTAATTTCTGACCTTACAAGATAATACTAATTTCTGACCTTACAATATATTATCTTACTAGATAATTTCTGACCTTACCTTAGAAGATATTATCTTACAAGATAATTTCTGACCTTAATTCTAATTTCTAACCTTACAAGATATTATCTTACAAGATAATTTCTGACCTTACATGACCTTACAAGATATTGTAGAACCAAGAATCGAAAGTTGAATGTGACTTTTTTGTTTTTTCCTTTCAAATATTTGATGACATGTGCAATTGCGCATGCTTGCCATTATTTTTTTTAAGAAAAAAGTTTGGGCGCTCAGTTTGATCTCGACCATACATATCCTAGGATTGACCATACGTTGCTTACAAGGTTTCTATAGATCACCTACCAATACAGTTATTATATTGATAGCAAAATTTGAACATGTAACTCTTCGTAAGGAAGTGATCGTCTTTATCAACTGAACCAACTTATGTTGACATTTGCCGATAAGAATCCATAGAGTACGAAGATTAATCCTTGGAGCATTTTAGAAATTTTAGAGGCCAATAGAGCATCAAAAGGAAACGGCAGCGACAGGGCTATCATTTTCAATATTTTTTCCTCTATAAATTAATCTTGCACGGAGCTGCAGCCTATGGTCACTAAGCACATTCTGCATCTCTTCAACTCATCAAATTACAGATTGTATCCAATTTGCAACAGTAGTTTACCATCCTAGAGTTGGAAATGGCTGTGAAAAGCAAGATTTTGATCATTGGCGGCACCGGATACATTGGCAAATACGTAGTGGAGGCAAGTGCAAAAGCAGGGCACCCAACTTTTGCATTGGTCCGAGAAAACACAATTTCAGATCCTAAAAGGGCAGCCATCCTAGAGAGCTTCAAGAGTTTGGGAGTCGGATTTCTTTATGTGCGTTGTTGTATCTTTTTTCCATTGTCAAAGCACTATTTCAATTCTTCTCAAGAAATTATAGACACTGACGTATGAACTGAACAGGCAGATCTACACGATCATCAGCGGTTGGTAGATGCAATCAAACAAGTTGATATAGTGATCTCGACAGTCGGGGGAGATTTCGTGGCTCATCAAGTTAAGATAATTGCAGCAATTAAAGAAGCTGGTAACATCAAAGTAAGCACAATGCAGTTTTATACATTCCTTTTTCTTTTCCTTGATCCAATCTCTGCTGGCTGTTGAACAAATTCTTTTCGTTATCCCTGTCAACCCACAAGTTCCTAAACAAAGAGCTGTATTCGGTTTCAGAGATTTCTACCTTCTGAGTTTGGAAGTGATGTGGATCGTTTGCATGGCGTTGTTGAGCCTGCCGCAAGCTTTTACAGCTCCAAAGCTGAGATCCGCAGAGCTGTTGAAGCTGAAGGGATACCTTACACTTATTTAGTATGTAATGTTTATGCTGGTTATTTGAATTATTTCCTTAACCCCTTTGGAGGCTCTGTCTCTGCAAGTCCTCCCAGAGACAAAATTGTCATTCTTGGTGATGGAAATCCAAAAGGTATCCAAAAGAAGCTTTGCCCGCTTCCATTTTTTTGATTGGTTTAGTGTCATGTTTTAGAGATCACCGTTCTTAATTTTTCTTCCATTTTTTGTTTCGTTGCAGTTTTTTTCTCGGAGGAAGAAAATGTAGCTGCATACACCATTAAAGCAGCAGATGATCCAAGGACCCTGAACAAGATTGTGTACCTTAGATCACCTGCCAACAGTCTGTCCTGCAACGAAATAGTATCATTGTGGGAAAGGAAAATTGGCCAGACCCTCGAAAAGATTTACCTTCCAGAGAAGGAAGTCCTTGAGAAAATCCGAGGTCTGCTACTTAACAAAGAGAAACAAAGTGCACGAGCTGCTTATTCCTAAAAAAATCCCGTGCAATTCAGAAAATTTTTTTTCATACAATAGTCGTCTAGTACTAATTTCACCTATTCTACAGTTTTAATTAAAGTGGTTTCTTTTCTTGTATCTCATGCAGAGGCTTCAATGTCATCAAAATCCATCCTGTCTCTGTTACACGCTCTTTCTGTGAAGGGACAAATGGCCAACTTTGAGATCGACGCTTCTTTTGGCGTGGAGGCAACGGAGCTCTATCCCGATGTGAAATGCACCGCAATCGATGAGTATCTCGATCAGTTTGTATCAGAGTAGCAACAAAACTGTTATTCCCTCCGCAGCTTTCCATTTCGGAATGTTTCAAAATATTTGTCATCATAGATGAGAAATATGGGACGGAGGAAGTATATTAACCAATATTTGTCTACCAGCTTTTTTGCAACATTTCTTATGTACTATTAGAAATGTACTTTGATTGTTCATCTCCCTTCCGGAAAATGTCATAAATGTGTCTGAAATAAAATCTACCCTATACTTGTTTTGCAACCTGAATTTGTCCAATTTACGATAATTGGTGTCCCCCGTGGCTTAATTTAAATTTGTTTTTTCTTCCCGAGTTTTGTTAAAAAAAATTACTGTAACATTCTTTTAGAGCAGGACTATGTAAGATAAAAAGGTGATTGGGAGTATCTTAACAAATTGTAGCCGGTTCGTTAGAAATAAAATTTTGACTGACACCAAAACAAATTGAAGCCGGTTTGTTTTAAGGAAAAGAATATTTTTGTTTAGTGGACAATGAACGACTTGACTAGCAAGGGAATTTGCATTAAAGGATATGACAAATGAAAGCAGCTTACTTTGATTGTCAAAATCAGAGGGGAAAAAAATATTACTACAACTAAAGAACCTTGTTCATGACACCTTTTTTTTTGGGTTGAGCCAAGAATTTGTTACTTACTAAAATGTATATCAATTCCATAGAGCAGACAGGCTTTTTGTTTATTTTTATTTCTTGTTGCATTAACAAATATTTTGAACTCACATGACACTCGGAATATCTTACATGCTGTCATCCCAAATTTCTTACCTGTTGTGATGCTTTATCCCTTTTAGGCAGGCAGTCTAGATGTATCATGTGCCTGCATGGTAAAGCTGTTGTAACTTCTATTGTATCAAATTTGTTATATCCTTTGTTGTATCAACAAAACTTGTCATTGGACACGAATTTCAAACTGTGAAATCTGTTATCAAAATTTGAATACCAATTGACAAAAGGCTGAATAGCACAAGTCAGAGTATACAGTATTTTCATGCATTTTGTGTCTTGCAAAATTTTGAAAATTTTTCTCGCATTTTCATGCATTTTGTGTCTTGCAAAATTTGTAGGATTTTGAAGAAAAACGGTTGGTTACTCACAGAAGTTTTAATAATTGCTAATAACTGTCATTAACTTTCTATATTCTCTCAATATTTTTCTTAGTAACCAAACATATATGGGAAATTTATTTTCAAACAATGAAATCTGTGATAAAAATTTGAATAGCAATTGACACAAGGCTGAATTGCACAACTCAGAGTATACAGTATTCAGCGCACTTAGCTAATCAGCACAAAGTTTAAGCCACATGGCGACTATTCTACACTCACAAAGAACTTGCAATATAAGCAAAAATAAATTTTACAGAAATATATAGACAATCGAATGGCTTCACAAATAAAATGCACTAAAACCCCCTAAATTTTACATTTAGTTGTGCTTTGACATTTTAAGATAAAGATGCCCTTACTATTTGTTTTATTTTTTTTGTTTTTTCATTCTCTTTTTTTTTTTCTTTTCCACTACTTTCTTTTTTTTATTTTATTGTTATTATTTTTTCACTTCTCTCATGTCACTTTTTGGTTTAACTTTCTATTAGTATCACTAATTTGTATGCTTAATATAATATCGTAATTATCTTTTATTTATTTATACTATTAAAAAATTTAAAAAAAATTGTATAGTGTAAAAAATTGATATATGCATGTCACAATCAAAGTGTATATTACTAGCAATTTCACTATTTAAAAAGATATTAGTGAACTAGAATATTAAATTACTTAACATTTAAAATTTGCCCCAAAAAATAAAGAAAATATTATTTTTATTTTTATGTATAGTTGATTAATCACTATGTCATTACGATTTGAATATTATACTATTGTTATTAAAATTTATTTTATTTTATGCTCGAGACATAATGATTTAAGTAATATATGAAATAGTCTATTCACGTAGATAACATATACTTTGTTATAGCAGAAACTTTATGATCATTATTACTTCCAAAACAAAAAAAAAAGGTTGAATAAATAAAGAATAAGTTTAAGAACATTAATTAATATATAGATATTAATAACAACGAGAAGATAATAGTTATTTACATGAGAGAAGGGCGAAAATTTAAAAAATATAAAGAAAAGGGCCAAAAAGGAGAAAAAATAAACAAAATAATAAATAATATAGAAGGGGTATTTTTGTCCTAAAACAAAAACAAGGGGTAAAGTGCCTATCTCTTGAGTGGAAGTGACTAAAGTGCAACTGAAGGTAAAGTTCAGGGGTTTAATGCTTTTTGACGAGTATTTTACATACGCAAAAGTTAAAAAAAAAAAAAATGAATTACACCCGTTCACTGCAAGTATACAGGTCAACTAGTAGTTTAGAATATATATCGGGTCGATCCCACGAGGAAGAGTGAATAATTACCGGTATTACTAAAGTTTCTCTATTATTTAGACTATCAATGAATTATAGAAAATGAAACCTACTGAACTTATACAAAAATAACAAATGAAAGCTCCTTAGGTTGTGGTATCCCTAACTACTCATGCAAGTGTTATATTTGGATCATTGAGTACTACTATCTAGGCTAGTTATGGTGTAATTTCCTTATGCATGTGAAACCTACTTTCGTAGTGAATCAACTATACTCATAACTAATCCATACCTATTCTCATGGTTATGCAATTACCTACAAGTTCATTTCTTCAGTGAAATTACATGAAATCAATCACTAAAATCGCATAGATGCACCTCTACTTTCGTGAGTGTACTCCCTATGTCTAGCACTTCTTGAACTAGTGTTAAATCTCAATTTTCATTGCAGAAACAACACCTCAGATAATCACAATTAATGGTACCAGATTAATCATGATTTAAAGAGTTAAAGTGCTAAATAACTTGCTCAAATCATAGCAATCAAATAACCAAATAATAAACACCAACAATCACAGAAAGTTCAACCAAACCCAAGGCATAAACTTTAAAGATACATATTAAACACAAAATCCAGAACTTGTATATTAACCAAACTTAAGAATCTGATACAAAAGATAAAGAATTGGAGAAGAGATAACCCATGTCACTTGAGCTTCAACTCCTCCATCTTCATCTCCATCTTCATCCTAATCTAGCCAAGATACAAGAATGGATGATCTATACTACTCTACACTAAGCTAAACTAACACTAGGAAGATGAAAGAGCTACATTTCTGCACTCCAAGCTTTCTCCCGTATCTCCTCTCTATTTTTCTTCTATGGTCTCCCATCCCCTTTCTCTTGCAATGAATTTGGCTATTTAATGATGAAAATTGGTCAAGAAATGAGGCCTCTACCTTCCTTTTACAGCTAGGAATGTTTCTCACATGTCTAGCAACGCATGTGAGTTGGTAGGAGTGAAATTGAGTTTTCCGCGTACAGAGCAGCCTTTTCTAACCACAATCCGGCCAAATTCCGGCCGGCTTGCTACAGTGACCTTTTGGCCACTTTCTGCTCAATTTCCAGCTTTGCTTCGACTTTGACTCAACTTCAACTGAACGTTTCTTGATGATAAAAGCTGATTTATCTCTTGACCAAAACATAAAACTTGTAGTCCTTTGAGTTAGATTTCCAATACATTAAGAATCACCTCATTTGGATCTGTGTAGGCTGAGAAATGACCGAAATACCCTTACCTGCTCAGTGCCCTGTTCCAGCTTCGACCAGTAGAAATTGGCTACTGTAATTCGGCTTGTTGACCTAGAAAACCTTCAACCTGGATTCAGATGTCTTCAGCAAAGTTATAGATCTATCTCTTATCTTCAAATTGGTTCAAGAATCATCTCAATCCGATCACTGTAGCTCAAGTTATAGCCGAAATACCAAAATGTGTCAAAACTGTCAAAATGCACAAAATCCAAGTAAAAAGTGATAAAAACCTCATTTAACCACTTAAAAGCATTTTTCACCAATTATAGCCAAAATCATTCATTTTCTTCCAGTAATATACCCAAAGTGACTAAAAATAATATAAAATATCATACAATTCTTACGTAAATTAGTCACTTATCACTTTTAGCCCTAATTGCAGATAACTAAAATCATAAATGAAGATGCCTCTTTTTAAAAGAAGCCTTCAAACTATTCAACAAATATACATAATTAAAATTAAAAAGAATACTTATATAAATTATCTCTAATTCTGCATGCCGAATTACTTCAAAATGAACAATTTACAACTCAAACCAAACAAACTACTCAAGGGAAAAATGTTTAAAACATTTAAAGCAATGGAGTTTGAAGCAAAGAAGAATAAAAAACCAACCTGAAAGTTGAAAGCATCCTTCCAAAAATGTTGCATATGTCTTCAAGTAGATATAGGATGGTTCCATTCATTTGCCAAGTTACATTTTGGAAGGGGATGCATTCTCAGCTATCAAACTTATCCAAGGTAATGAAAACATTCTATTGGATATTGGCTTGATAATTGAGGATGTTTGTTTAAATTTGTTAGAACACTATATTACTAATGTAAATTGGATTGCTAGACAAGTTAATGAGGTTGTGCATAGTTTAACTCACTTTGCAAAATCGGGCAATTTTGCAGAATTTTTTTGAAACTCTCCGCGAATCTTTGTCAAACAAATGGTACGAGACGAATTCCTACAATCTCATTAACACAACTATTCTTGTTTTCTATAAAAGAAAAAAAAAAGGAAGGGAGGAGAGGAAGAATTGGAGTTTTGGTCCCCAATTTATAACCCATGCGTGAAATTAGTCCCCAATCTATTTTCAAAAACAAATGTGGTTCCCAATCCATCCAATTTTGCTCGAAAATGGACAATTGATGGGTTTTCTTCAATTTTTTGCCAGAAACAAGTCATGTGAGAGTACGGGCTGGCACTTAAAATCTCCTTTTCAATTTTTTAAAAGTGGAAACTTGTAAAAAATTATTTCAAGCTTTCTGGTCCCTTTTTTTTATTAACAAAGACAAAACACAATCAGCAGATGGAGTTAATTATATTAATTAGTATTAGTGTACTATATAATTAGGTTATTGCTGTGTGGAAGAACAAAATACCCAGACTTTCTTTCTTTCTTTTGTTCTCTCTGTTCTTCCCCAACTGAAGAAAAACCCCTTGTAGCTGAATTCACCTTTTAAGAAAGAAAGACTTGTAGAGATTAGGATTGAAGAGCTTCGGGTTTCCTTCATCAATTCACACTTGTTGCAAAATTTTGACAGATTTGTCTTCTAATCTCATTTTACGTAGTCATGGTACTAGAAAGGTTTTGCCACTGTAAGTTGCAAGTAATGATGATTACCTCTTGGACACACAATAGCCTTGGAAGAAGGTATTTCAATTGCGGCATGAAGAAGGTATGGGCCATCTCAAATTCTTGCTTCAGCTTTCGAATTTGAAGCTTTTTCTAAAGCATTATTTTCTTGACTGTGAAAGGCAGAAGAGATGAACAAGGTTGCAACTATTTCGAGTGGTAGGATCCGGTAATGTGCCAAAGATCCATTGCTTTGATACCTGGCTTGCTACGGAGCAAGAATGCTAAGAGCAAGAGAAAGAAAATTAGTCTATGCAATTGTGTTGGTACTGTTGTTGTTGTTTATTTTGCTGGTGTAAAAATCCAGAAATTAGGATGGAATAGCTTTGGTTTAGCATATTGTAACAAGCTACTAGTGATCATTTTGTGGTTCAATCTAATAGTTAAAACACATTCATTTAGAATTTTGTAGTTTTTGCTTGGAGTGGGTGAATGTGTAGGCTGGGATGTATTATCTTGCTAGTTGTATTGTAAACTATAGTGGACATTTCTTGATGCCAAAATGATCAGTCTTTCAGGATTTTTGAGCCTTTATTTAACAGTGATTTAACATTTGAATTACTAAATATCTGGCAAGCATCTTATTACACATGTAAAGTGATGGCAATTTAGAGGCCAAATGAAGGCATTATTGTAGACACCAAAATTTCGCTTAACTTGATTTTAGTTGTATTTGTTTTTTAATTCAATTTTTTTTATTATTATTTTTGCGTTATTTCATTAATTAAACGATAGTTAGTGTTCATTTTGATTTTTAGGCTCATTATTTTTAAGGGTTTTTTTTTTGCATTATATTTCTAAAAAAAGGAAAAATCATCAATCAAACACAAAGAATTTTAGCATTTTTATTTCAGTTGATTTTGTTGATTTTGTTTTATTTCCATTTTTGTTAAACAAATTACTTCATTATTTGGTAAATTTAAAAAAAAAAAAAAAACAAAAGGTTGCACGCGCGTTATTTCTTCAAGCCGGCAGTGCTACAATACGTAAAATGCAGCGGCAAAGCAAGCCCTTTCCTCACTCTTTTCGGTTGTTTTAGCTCCTGGCTTTAATCTAGAAATCTCGAATGTCTTGGGTATCAAGAACCATCAAACGGTTCCAAATTGTTATCAAGAAAAAAGTTTCATCCCATCGTCCAGCCAAGGGTTTAGGGAGTTTAAAAAGAAAATGCAGCGGGAGATGGAGTGACGGCTGAGAAGAAAAAGCAGGGCGAATTCTTAGTTTGTGATGAAAAAAAAAAAGGCATTCTACAACTGGAGCGGTTTTTGGATATCGTTCCCGAAATGGGGTCTTCGCATGGCAGGTCGCGTGGCAGGTCTTTTTCCTCTTGCTTGTCATCCTGGCCATTTCCATGAGGCATCAGGTAACTTGACTTCTTTATTAGAATCGTAAGTTGATCTCCATAAACTTTAATTTAAACAAGTTGAAATCTCATAAGGGGAAGAGAGTTTAGTACGCCTAGACTATAACTTCGGTGCTATTAGATGATTAAGCAAAATGGTCAATCACAAAAGACATTTACTTTTGTAGGCTTACTATATATCCACAACCAAAGAACTAGTGACGGGATTTTTTTTATCAATGCAAGTTTAATTCCGAATTTACACCCGTTGGACTGCAAGTATACAGGTCGCAATTGTAGTACGAGATGTGTATCGGGTCGATCCCACGAGGAGCAATTTAAAACAATTATTAGATACTAATTTACTCTATTATTTAGACTCACCATTAATTTGAGCAGAAACTTCAGATTTTAATTCAACTACAAAAATTCTTAAATAGATAAATGCAATATCTCAAGGGGAGTAGAATTCACTAAATATTAAGATCTAGGGATGTAGATTCCACTTATGAATCAAAAGATCTAAAATGAATTAATTCAACACTTGTTACTGCTCTTGTTTAACCAAGGATTCATTTCCAGAAATACCAAAATCACATTCTCATGATAATAATGGGTTAAAACAGATTAGTTTTTCCTAATCTCTTGGTAAATACTAAATCTGTTCTTATTTACACATGAAATGCAGATTTCATCCACTTGAATGTATTTCTATTCTCATGAATATACAATTCAAGTTCTACTTGTGTCATTCCATTATTTTTACCATTTCTCAATGAGTAAAAACAACTATAAACCTGCTATTGGTGATCAAGCAACAACAAGTAATCCAACATACACAAGTAGATAAGTTAATACAAGATATAACAAGCATAAATCACAATCACTTCATATCATTTGGCCATAAGCTTCATCTACTCCCTAGATAAGGGAAATTAGCTACTCATGAATGATGAAACACTCATAACTTCATTAATGTAAATCATCAGGAATTACAAATACAAACAGAGTAAAGAAAGTCTTAGCCAAGATATGGTAAAGCCTTCCAAAAATCTCCTTTGTCTTGAACTAAGATGATTACAAGATGAAACCTCAATTGCCCCTTGCAAGTACCTAGCTAGAGAGACTATGTTTTTCTGTAAGAAGCTAAGCTACGAATGGTTCCCCAGATCTCTCCCCATATCTCTGCATAAAAAACACTCAAATGCTCCATTTTTCCAAGTCAAATTCTATCCTTTGATTCCCAAATCTCCACTTTGTTAGCATAGTCAAAAACCAATATTTTTGACTTGAAAATAAGCCACTTTTCTTGCCCTTTTGTCTTCTGAAGCATGTGCACCGAATTCCCTTGCATCTTATAGCTGGAAAGTGGTATGAACACAAGAGAATTGGCTGAGTCAAATTGCAGAATTTCGGCTATAAAACGCGCCTACACAAAACGCGGTTACAAGTCACGTTTTGTGTACTCGCGTATTCACTTTGGCCTTACTTCATCTGCGATTTTCTCTATCATAAAGGCCGAACTAGCTTTTGTGCAAAACACAAAAGTTGTAGCCCTTTGAGTTAGCTTTCTAATGCTTCAAGAATCATCCAAATCGGAGCTTTGTAACCTGAGATATGATCGAAATACTGTCACCTGTTCAAACCTCTGTTTTAACTTCCGACCACAGGGTGCAGCTTCTGTATTCCAACGTTTTGCCCATGAAGATGGCAGAAATGGATTTCGATGTCTTCATACGAATTGTAGGTCTCTTTCTTAGCTTTAAAATGGTATACAAATCACCTCAATCCGATAAGTGTAGCTCCAGATATGGTCAAAATACTGAAAAGTGTCAAAACTGACTTGTATTGCATTTCCTCACTTGAACGTTTTTCACTTCATTCTTCTTGTTGCCACTTAAATTCATCACCAAATCTCTATTTTTCACCTCAATTGACCTCCTTTGGTGATTGATTCATTATTCCTGCATAAAAATGAAGTTTTTACTATTAAAATCAATAGAAATGCAATATTATCCACTTTTACCAAAAATATATAATTTTACCAAAAACCTCTTTATTTTAATTATAAAACTAAATAATCAACTCAAAATTAACTAATAAAATGCACTTAAAAATACGTAAAATAAACTCTTATCAAATACCCCCACACTTGAATCATTGCTTGTCCTCAAGCAATATAAAATTCCAACCATCAATGATCCAAAAATTTGAAATAAACATATGTAGTATTTCAACTCCATTTCCTTGAATCAAGGTAAATAACCCTTATGTGATCTTTCCATTAAGTTCAAGTACTCATAATATCAAGCAAAGAAGAGCCAAGTATACCATAATTTTACCAATTCAACTCAACTTCTTATTTTTATCCAATTTCGCAAGCAAGCAACTCCTATAGTCAATAAAGATGCTAACTAATCTCATGATCAACTTCTTATTTTTCTTAAAGAGGGATTTAATTTACTTTTTTTTTTTTTATATATATATATATATATATTTTAAGGATTAAATATTACTTAAGTTGTGAAAAATGCCTTTTGACGCGAAGATCAACATTTTTAGATGCAGATCCCCGGTTACTCAACATTTCACATACTCAAGTTGCTTTGCATACTCTTAATTCAAGTACCTTTTTACGCGAATGTCGACATTTGTAGATGCCAACCCCCGGTTACTCGGTACGAGAATCATTGGAGTAGAATAACCATTTTTTTTTTTTTTAACAATATATAATAAAATTCCCTCTAAGAGTAATCATGAGAAGAGTATGACACTTATTAACCATATTAATTTCTTATCTTATAAAATTAGATAAAAAGAAGAATTTTCATCAAATATACAAAATGTAGGCATAATTTTCTCCACTTTACTAGATATACTTTCCTATAGATGTAAAAATTATAATCACATAAAAATCATTTCCAAATTTCATGAGAAAAGAAGTATCAAAACCGCATATATTTATTTCAAAAGGATAAGTGACAAATTTTTATTTATTTATTATAGTTAATAACATATATATGTATAAGGTTTTGGAAAAATTTTGACAGAGTCTCCCCTTAAAAGTGGACTAAATCTCCCTGCCAGCAACCACAAGAAACACCATTTAAGCACAAGAATTATATCAAACACAACTAAAATCACAAGTACCACACATTTCTTCCCCCACACTTAGAATACACATTGTCCTCAATGTGTAGGGAAAGAAAAGAAAAGAAACAAAAGAAAGGAACAAGTGACTCCCCAAGTGAGATGACTGCAGTCCAGTGAAGCCTTGAATCATGAGTCATCGACCGCTCAACCATCCACAGTCAACGATCTACTAGTTACTGCCACAAGTTCCAATATTCAAAATAAGGAATGTAAGTTAACATTTTTCAAACAAAAGATAAAAATAACAAGCAAACAAAAGAAAAGCCAGCCAAAAGGGAAGCCTCAATCATCCTCTTCATCGTCATCTTCATCATCATCGATGGGAGGTGGGCGTGTGCCTAAATGATCTTCAATTCGGTCCAGGCGAGTATCCATTCTGGCTAAATGATGGTCGATGTCGTCCAAGCGACCGAAAAGCCGCTGCCAGTTGGTCTGTGGCGGAGGAGGAGGTGGTGCTGCAGTAGATGGTCCAGCTCCATCGCGACCATGTCTAGCCTTTTGTCTCCACTCCTGAACAGGGCGTGGAATGTCTCCCGTGCCAATACCAAGGCGGCGAAGAGTAGTGATAGTCATCTCAGCACGTGGTGGAACAAAATCCCGCCGCATGCCTTCCAAGGGAACTTCAAAACGGGGGAAGATTAAAGTCAGTAGACGAGGAAATGAAAGTTTGAAAGAAGTTGTCTTACGCCTCGCCGTAGACCTAATGTGGCTGATGATGATGTTCGGCAATGAAATTCGAGCATACGGGGAAGTTCGGTTGTGGAACATGTAATCAAGGAAGTAAATATCGCTCTTGCGAACCTCCGTGTGCCCCGTCTTCTTTGGGATGACATTGTGAGCCATCATGTAAATGATAAGCCGATGACGAGGTTCGAATACATTTGCCAATATAGTCTCCTTTCTGGTAGAGCGAAAAGGTTGGTACTCGAGACCAAACCTAGCCATGGCCAATGATGGATCCCACCTCCTATTCGGGGGAACAAACTCCTTCTTCAAGTCTACTGGACGTCCGTCATCCATACACCCCAAAATAGCAGCCAAATCTTGCCGTGACAAGGTGATTCGTCTTCCACGCACCCAGGACTCAATTATTTCTCCACTATGGCGCGCCTTACTTTCAATGTTGGCGTAAAACTCGCGCACCAGGTCTGGGTAGTAATGGTTTGGAAGGGTGAGAATCGGAGCCCATCCTAGCTGAGCAAAAGCTTCTGAGATGTTGTACATCATCTCAACTGGTGGATTGACGTGCATCTCAAATAAAAACTCCAAATTAGCACGCGCCTCATGCCACTCCTGATTCCTGCGAGTGTTGAACCTAGCACTGTCAAATACCGATCTTCCCGCTCCACGGGAGGTGCCCTCACCAGGTCGACGGTTAATTGGTGGAGGAGAAGGTGAATTCTCCTCTTCAGTCACCTCCATCTCTTCATTAACCTCCCTCTCCTCACTACTAGAGGATGAAAGTACCGCTCTTCTTCCTCTTGGCATAGTACCTAAAAAATATTTCAATTATTCACATGTACTACAACTCATTTTTTTGGCAACAAAAGTTCAACATTAATCCAAATAACCTCAAATACAATTGCTTAAGTTCTAATCATTCAATGATCGTACAAGACATATTTTCTGCCTAAAGTTGCCCAAACTCACCAAATTACACAAGATATGTATCAATTATAATTCAATTAGTGAAAATAGGAGCAATTATGATTATAACTATTTATAATTAACAATAATAATATGCTTTTAGCTATAATCATGTTTAGGCAAAAATTAAACTAGCTAACTCACCAAATCAACCAAATTACTCACTATACACAATGCACATGCTTAAACATCATCAACTAACCCTTTTTAACCATAATTTAACATCACCAATGGCTCAAAAACATCCTAGTTCCTTTTTCCAATTTCATCTAAATATAGCAATTGTGAATTTTAAAGTACTTGAAAACCAATAAATTGCTACATTTAAACATTTAAACATGCTTAAACAATCATAATAATCATGAATAAAATCAAAAATAGCCATGAACCTCATCAAATTTTCGAAATTAAAAGATGTCAGATAGCTCAGGATAAAAAATATGAACTTCTAAAATCAAAAGATTTGATGAAGAAACTTACCTCAATCACGTAGAAGGATGTTTGGTGATGCTAAAAATGCAAAAAGCCCTATGAAACAACCTCCAATTGACCTCCAATTGAAGAAATTGGAGTTTAAGAACCCTAACCTTCAATGCTTCAAAAACCTGATTTTAAGTGTTTTTCTTGAATTTTAATCGGTTAAAAAGGTTGTATGAAGCTCAAAAGGTGTTGGGGTGATGATTTCTAGCAAGATTATGGAGTAAAAATGAAGATTTGTGAGGTGGGTAGAAGAGAAGAAGAAAAACGCGCCTGAAAAATTAAAAAGAGAGGAAAAAAAATGAAGCTGAAATCGCGTTTCTGAAGGCTATATTCAGACACACAAAACGCGACTCAAAACTCGCCTTCAACTCGCGTTTCTGAAATCGCGTTTTCTTCCCAAATCTTGCAGCACTTAAAACGCGACTGTGTTTGAAAACGCGACTTAGAGTCGCGTTTCAGAAGTCGCGTTTTTGAGCCTTGATCCAGGCTTGAAAACGCGATTTCCATTAAAACGCGACTTTTGATCGCGTTTTGAAGGCGCGTTTTCTTTTCTGCAGTTGCAGAATTGAAAACGCGATTCTGAGAAACGCGACTTGTAGTCGCGTTTTCTTTGAAAACGCGTTTTCTGCTTCGATTTTTTTAGCAGAATTTCAACTTTTGAAAAATTACAAAAGGTACCCCAATGACTCAAAATGCACCATAGATCATTTGTTTGCCAATTTTAATGACTGGAACAAATGTAAAACATTAAAAACATGCATTTTACCCCTTTATAATGAATCAAAAACACCTTTAATGCAAATCGAGGGGTTGAGTTGCTTGATCAAAGTTTGCCCTTTTCACCTCAAATGGTCATTCTTGCTTCCATTTGCCAACCCTATCACACAAAAACAACAAATTAACTAAAACACTTATTCAAATCTAAAAATCACAAAAAATTAACACAAATAACATAAACATTGGGTTGCCTCCCAATTAGCGCTTTTGTTTATAGTCGTTGGCTCGACTGAAAGAGTTAAATCACTTTAGAGCATTAGGGAGCGATTTTCTCCCCATGGGACGAAACTCCCGAACCAATCCACCATGTGGTGAACCATGCATTGATCTTCATAGTCCAATTTCCTCAAATGCCAAGGAGGAATATTAGACTTGTCATAGAGAGGCTCAACTTCACCTTGGAGTGGATTTTGCTTGTCTTTTCTGAATTGGCTCAACTGTTCACCATTTTCTTCATGGAATGGCGAATTTATTAAGCCAACTTCCATCCTTATCTTCTCCTCCTTTGTTCCTACACCATGAAAGTTAGTACCAAGGACATTTATAAATTTAACTTCTTCGGTCCTTTCTTGGTTAACCTTTTCATCATATGGCATATTAGAAACAAGAGCAGTAGGCTCTATACTCCCTTCTTTATTATCCAAATTGAATTCCAATTCCTCACCATTAACCCGTAATATAAGCTTACCTTTTTCTACATCAATTATAGTTCGTGCAGTGGCTAAAAACGGTCGTCCTAGAATAATTGGCATTCTCACATCTTCTTCAATATCTAAGACAACAAAATCCACAGGTATTATAGATTGTCTTACCTTTATGAGCACATTTTCCAAAATACCCATGGGACGTGTGATTGACCGATCCGCCAATTGCAATGTAATATTGGTAGCTTTTAGCTCTTGAAGTCCCAATCTCCGGGCAACCGATAACGGCATAAGTGATACACTTGCACCTAAATCACATAAAGCATTAGAAAAATGCAATTGACCAATAGTGCAAGGAATAGAAAAACTTCCCGGATCTTTCAATTTAGGAGGGAGTTTATTCTTAATCAATGCACTACACTCTTCCGTTAATGCTATCATCTCATTATCTACAATTTTCCTCTTCTTTGACATGATGTCTTTCAAGAAACGTGCATAAGAGGGAATCTGTGTTATAGCATCAATGAAAGGAATGTTAATGTGCAATTGTTTAAACATTTTGAAGAACTTTTCAAACTCCCGATCCTGTCCATCTTTCTTCAACCTGTGAGGAAAAGGTATCACATTAGAATTTAAATGAGAATTTAATTTGGGATGAAGTGCATCAATATCAATGATAACATGATCATTTTGACTTTCTTGCTCCCCTTCAATTGCTTGCTTCTTGTCTTTTTCACCACCTGAATTTTCAAAATCGAATCCTTCAACCGTTTTACC
This sequence comes from Coffea arabica, assembly GCF_036785885.1. Classification (NCBI taxonomy): domain Eukaryota; kingdom Viridiplantae; phylum Streptophyta; class Magnoliopsida; order Gentianales; family Rubiaceae; genus Coffea; species Coffea arabica. The sequence goes on along the minus strand of NC_092331.1, from coordinate 47,867,375 downwards.
GCTTCTAAGAATGATTGCATTGACATGCTCTCTCGGATTCACTTCGGTTTTACTTGGTAATTCACCAGGGTTTCTATTGTTGATCACATTGGCAATTTGACCAATTTGAACCTCCAAGTTTCTGTACATCCCAGCTAATTGGTCCAACCGCCCCTCAACTCGCTCGAATCTATCCGAAGTCACCTTAGCAAGTTTTTCCACCGCGATCTCCCAACTTGGTTTAGTTTCAGCCTGGGGTTGCCTTGGTTGAAATCCCGGCGGATTGGTTGGCCTTTGTTGATTGCCTTGATCTTTCCATCCAAAGTTTGGATGATTTCTCCACCCCGAATTGTAAGTATTCGAGTAGGGATTATTTGGAGCATTTCGGTTGTAATTATTAACAAATTGTACCTGCTCAGAATCAACACACTCATTACTATCATGTTCACCTCCACATATAGAACAACACGCTACATGTGCATTAGATGAACTTGGACCAACTCCACCTTGTCTATTTAGCAACTTCATCACATTATTCATTTGAGCACTCAGCATATTGAGAGTGTCCATTTCTATCATACCTGCGTGACGTCTTGTATTACCTCTCTCATTGGCCCATTGGTAGTTATTTGCTGCCATTTCTTCTATCAAATTATGAGCCTCTTGGGGTGATTTACCCATTAAAGCTCCACCTGCAGCTGCATCAATCATAGTTTTAGTAGAAAAAACTAAACCATTATAGAAGGTTTGTATGATTAACCACTCCGGCAGTCCATGATGTGGACATTTCCGAAGCAAATCTCTAAATATTTCCCATACTTCATATAATGATTCTCCTTCCATTTGACTAAAACCAGTGATATCCATTCTAAACTTAGCAGTCTTACCTGGTGGAAAATACTTATTTAAGAATGCTCTTGATAGTTCATCCCATCCAGTGAAAGTATTAGGAGCATGAGAGTGTAGCCAAAGTTTGGCCTTATCTCTCAATGAAAATGGGAACAACCTTAGTCTTATAGCATCATCACTAACTCCATTCATTTTAATTGTATCACAAATTTCCAAGAATGTAGCTAAGTGTGTATTAGGATCTTCTACTGCATTACCTCCAAATTGAGATTGTTGAACCATTTGGATAAGTGATGGTTTAATCTCAAAATTGTTAGCATTTACCGTAGGCCTTACTATGCTTGTTTGAGATCCTTGTGTTCCCGGTAGAGTATAATCTCGTAGAACTCGCCTATTTTGGTCATTTTCCGCCATTTCTTCTTCAAATGGTAGTTCTATCAAAATGTCCTCTATCGGTTGCCAAATCTCTTGTTCCTCTTGCTGTTGTGTGTGCCTCCTTTGTCTACGTAGTGTCCTCTCAATTTCTGGATCGAAAGGTGTAACTTCCCGAGACGCCCGGTGCATACACTACAAACAGAAATAAGAGATATTATGCAATTTCAATTGTCAAAAACTGATTACAATATAAGATTAAATATAATCAGCTCAACTAATAAAAATAAATCTGTCTAAATTAATAGAGTTGATTAGGCTCTAATATTGCCGCTCCCCGGCAACGGCGCCAAAAACTTGACGGGATTTTTTTTATCAATGCAAGTTTAATTCCGAATTTACACCCGTTGGACTGCAAGTATACAGGTCGCAATTGTAGTACGAGATGTGTATCGGGTCGATCCTACGAGGAGCAATTTAAAACAATTATTAGATACTAATTTACTCTATTATTTAGACTCACCATTAATTTGAGCAGAAACTTCAGATTTTAATTCAACTACAAAAATTCTTAAATAGATAAATGCAATATCTCAAGGGGAGTAGAATTCACTAAATATTAAGATCTAGGGATGTAGATTCCACTTATGAATCAAAAGATCTAAAATGAATTAATTCAACACTTGTTACTGCTCTTGTTTAACCAAGGATTCATTTCCAGAAATACCAAAATCACATTCTCATGATAATAATGGGTTAAAACAGATTAGTTTTTCCTAATCTCTTGGTAAATACTAAATCTGTTCTTATTTACACATGAAATGCAGATTTCATCCACTTGAATGTATTTCTATTCTCATGAATATACAACTCAAGTTCTACTTGTGTCATTCCATTATTTTTACCATTTCTCAATGAGTAAAAACAACTATAAACCTGCTATTGGTGATCAAGCAACAACAAGTAATCCAACATACACAAGTAGATAAGTTAATACAAGATATAACAAGCATAAATCACAATCACTTCATATCATTTGGCCATAAGCTTCATCTACTCCCTAGATAAGGGAAATTAGCTACTCATGAATGATGAAACACTCATAACTTCATTAATGTAAATCATCAGGAATTACAAATACAAACAGAGTAAAGAAAGTCTTAGCCAAGATATGGTAAAGCCTTCCAAAAATCTCCTTTGTCTTGAACTAAGATGATTACAAGATGAAACCTCAATTGCCCCTTGCAAGTACCTAGCTAGAGAGACTATGTTTTTCTGTAAGAAGCTAAGCTACGAATGGTTCCCCAGATCTCTCCCCATATCTCTGCATAAAAAACACTCAAATGCTCCATTTTTCCAAGTCAAATTCTATCCTTTGATTCCCAAATCTCCACTTTGTTAGCATAGTCAAAAACCAATATTTTTGACTTGAAAATAAGCCACTTTTCTTGCCCTTTTGTCTTCTGAAGCATGTGCACCGAATTCCCTTGCATCTTATAGCTGGAAAGTGGTATGAACACAAGAGAATTGGCTGAGTCAAATTGCAGAATTTCGGCTATAAAACGCGCCTACACAAAACGCGGTTACAAGTCACGTTTTGTGTACTCGCGTATTCACTTTGGCCTTACTTCATCTGCGATTTTCTCTATCATAAAGGCCGAACTAGCTTTTGTGCAAAACACAAAAGTTGTAGCCCTTTGAGTTAGCTTTCCAATGCTTCAAGAATCATCCAAATCGGAGCTTTGTAGCCTGAGATATGATCGAAATACTGTCACCTATTCAAACCTCTGTTTTAACTTCCGACCACAGGGTGCAGCTTCTGTATTCCAACGTTTTGCCCATGAAGATGGCAGAAATGGATTTCGATGTCTTCATACGAATTGTAGGTCTCTTTCTTAGCTTTAAAATGGTATAAAAATCACCTCAATCCGATAAGTGTAGCTCCAGATATGGTCAAAATACTGAAAAGTGTCAAAACTGACTTGTATTGCATTTCCTCACTTGAACGTTTTTCACTTCATTCTTCTTGTTGCCACTTAAATTCATCACCAAATCTCTATTTTTCACCTCAATTGACCTCCTTTGGTGATTGATTCATTATTCCTGCATAAAAATGAAGTTTTTACTATTAAAATCAATAGAAATGCAATATTATCCACTTTTACCAAAAATATATAATTTTACCAAAAACCTCTTTATTTTAATTATAAAACTAAATAATCAACTCAAAATTAACTAATAAAATGCACTTAAAAATACGTAAAATAAACTCTTATCAACTAGCAAGGATGGTTGGTATTCAGAAAGCTCCAATCTTCCATCACTTTTCAGAATCGGTCGCTGGAGTTGCAACAATTCGTTGCTTCAATCAAGATTTAGCAATCAACTATGTTGAATTTCCTAAATTGACCCTGTCTTTTGTCTTGAAAATCGTGCTGACAAATAGATCGGAAAACTTAATGGCTAAATCTAACAGAATGGTCTCGCGTCTTAACTTTATACATTTTAGTGGCCAAAACCAGACTTTTAATAGTTGAGTGACCAAAACTCGACGATTGCAAAAGTTTAGTGGCCAACCGGATAATTTGCTCAAAGGCGAAGGGTCATCAATCCTAGGGCTTTCAATCGGTGGCTCAAGTGATCCCTTAGGCATTACTATGGGCGCAGTGCACACCATCCACCTACTTATGGAAATCGATCGTAATCTTACAAGGAGATTTGGGATGGCACCCACGAAAAAAAAAAAAAGGGTAAAAAGAAATGCATGCACGTATGAAGTGTTTCCTTTCGAGGGGAGAGATCATAATACCATCAAATGCGGTTGACGGTTCTAGGGTGTCTACCCCTCCCCCAAGATGCAAGCATGATACAAGTAAAAAGTAAAGAAACAATCCATTCATCACATACATGGTGTGCGAGGAGTGATTGCACGCGTGATAGATGCAAAAACCCTAAAAAGGAAAAAATGCAACCTAAAACCTCTAAATGTGATATATAAGAAGGTTAGAGAAAGAAAATGATCGACTAAATCGGATGCTCGGACCCTCTAAGTCCCCAGTGGAGTCGCCAGCTATCGCGCCCCATTGTTGAAAAAAAATAAAAATTAAAGTGTTATAAAAATGAATTTTGGTTTATTTTTTATCGAAAATGAGTTTTTATTTTTGATGAAAATGAATAAAGAAAAATGAAAAGGGCCTAAATGGGACTTAAAAGTGCGACGATTTTGGCCCAAATTGATAGTTTAAAAAGGGTTTTTGAAAAATAATCGGAGTTGTCATTTGGTATAGAGTTAAGGTGTACCAAATTACCAAAAATAAATTTTTTTTAGATAAAATTATGGAAAACCCTTTTTAAACGACTCCTAAGTCTACGAAAATCAGAGAAGGTGTTCGGGAGTCACATTTGAAGAAAGGGAAGACAAGGATAAAAATCCAAGGCACCCTTTCAATCTAGCCAAGGCTAGTTGCATGATTAGTCAAAGATTTTTTTATTTTAACCAAAGAATTTATCACATTTAGATGTACTATATGAATGCAAACCCTAAATCTAAGAGGGTATCAGGGGGTCAAAATATCTCTTCAAAACTTAATTGGTGCTAATCACATCAATTGTGATGCCCAATACAGACTCTTTGAAGAGGTCATGAATAATGTAAAAATATGAGACTCTAAAGAAAAGAAAAGGAAAATAATAATATACAAATATACATGACCTAAAGGGATGCATCATAACGGGTACGGGGAACTAATGTTCGTGACTCAATTTTTCCTTTCGTAGAGGGAATACGAGCGTGCTAAGACTAGAAAGTCAACTCGTCCATATCCCATACTCAAGGGGTTTTTCCTAGTCTAATCAAGCAAATGTACTAACCTAGTTCTAATGCTTATATGAAATGCAAGTCTAATGTCATGTTTTCATACAAAGGGGTAAAGAATATACATAAGGGGTAAAGAATGTACATATAGGAGGAAATACAGAATAAGGGCTATACATATAAGGGGAACATGGGGCAAAGGATGTACATAGATAAGAAAGGTGTCATACAACATGGTAAAAAACCCTAAAAAGTGAAAAACATGCATGAGATGAAGTGACTTTATCACACAATCATGATCTAACGGGTGAATGATTTCTAAAGGTCTAGCGTTGGATTAGCCCATATCTATGAATTCTTACTAGCGTTGGACTAGTGAGAAAGATCGAAAAAAAGGGGTCACAACTAGCGTTGAACTAGTGTGGTGACGTCACGTATCAATTTATAACTAACTAATCATATAAAACTAATAAAAAACATGTAAACACATAATATCACATAAACACATAACACATAATCATGATATCTAGATGCAAGACCCTAACAAAGCGAGTAACACAAAACACATAAGCATGCCAAAACACATAAGGCAAATAAAGCAAATAAAGCCCTAACTATTACATTTGGGGGGCCCTACGTACTACAATCTAAAAAGGGGAAGATGAAATAAATGAAATGAAATAAAATAAACCTAACTATTACAACTTGGCATTTGAATGCCTTTTAAATGATTAAAAAATAAAATAAAATAAATATACTAAATTAAAACGAATAAAGCGAATAAATAAATAAATGAAATCAAAACATTCAAAAGGCATGCAATTAAGTACATAAAGTCACATAGGGGCACATAGGGTCAAATAAAGTAAAAATAAGGGATAGAGTATACCTCCCTTGAGTTGGTGTTCTAATGGAATGAAATTACTTATTTACCCTCCAAAAACAAAGAAAAGGTCAAGGCATCACTTTAATGAACAATTAATTACATGAAATGAAAATTAGACAAGAAATGAAAATTAAACACTAAATGGAATCACTTAAGTTATTTACATAAAAATAAACAACTCATTTTCAAGAAATTAAAGCAAGCAAGGACCTAATTAAAAGAATTAAAGATGTTTAAGGGATCTAAAATGAAATACTAAAATTAATGGCTTAAGATGGTACCTATCAAAATCAAATGCAAAAACTTCACAAAAAATGAATGGAAACCTATTTATTATAATTAAACAACAAATTATTCAAAGTTCTACTAAAATCCAAATCAAACTAAAAATCTATTAACAATTGTTAAACCTTCAAAGATCATCATAAAATTCACTAAAATCAGCCCAAAAGAGATTAGATTAAATCTTATCAAGGAAATTAATATTTTAATATGTCAGGATTGACTAAATTTCCAATTTTCTGGGCCATAATGGCATTAATTGACAAATCAAGGGTCAAAGTGCAATTTTTAGGAATTATTTCATGCAAGCCTACGAAGAACAAGCTTTATGCTTCTGCAACTTCAAGCCATTTAGTAACCAAGGCAGCTTACGAAAATTTGAAACAAAGATTCAAATCCAATATTCATCAGATTCCATAAGCCCTCATCAAACACAAGGTTAAACATGTAAGCAAAGGAAATCTAAGATGATAAAACTGGCAAATTCCGAATACATTCACACGATTCTTGCTGCAATTTTCTGCTGCAAACTTGCAGCTCATTCAGACATTTCTCGCAGTTTCAAACCCAAACCAGCAAACTTATTACCCAAAATCCACTAAACTTCAACACTAACACAACCCCACTGTAGGAAACCAGTCATTGCAGATCAAACGAGGAACCAAATGGGTGAAAATGCAACAACAGAGAAACGAAATCAGCTTTCTAGTGAATCCTAGATGGGTTTATCAAAAGCTAACATTTTTCAGTCAACCCATTGAGCTATCAAGCGTCAAACTAGTCTAAAGCTTTGACAAAATCAAATCATCAAAAGCACTTTCTCTTAGCATCAGTAAACATGCAAACAGCAAAATCCGAGAAACCCATCTGTGCAAAATGATTCCAAGATCTCATACAAAGTGTTAAACCAACTACTGAAGGACGATTATTGTTACCTATAACCAATCGACATGCTGAATCGATGCAAGGAAGCTGGAAGCAATCGTTCAGAATGCCAAAATGAAGCAAGAGATGGGCGAATTCTTAGTTTGTGATGAAAAAAAAAAGGCATTCTACAACTGGAGCGGTTTTTGGATATCGTTCCTGAAATGGGGTCTTCGCATTCGCGGAATGCGAGCTCAGTGAGCTCGCATTCCGCGAATGCGAGGTCTGTAAAAAAAAAAACCAGCATAGTGAGTCAAAGAAGCTCGCATTCGCCGAATGCGAGGTCTGAGGTCTGTAAAAAAATAATGATTTTGCATCTATATATATATATGGTTTTGAAACTTCTTTTGTCATTGAATTTGGGAAATGATTTTTATGTGATTATAATTTTTACATCTATAGGAAAGTATATCTAGTAAAGTGGAGAAAATTATGCCTACATTTTGCATATTTGATGAAAATTCTTCTTTTTATCTTATTTTATAAGTTAAGAAATTAATATTGTCAATAAGTGTCATACTTTTCTCATGATTATTCTTAGAGGGAATTTTATTATATATACATAAAAAAAAGGGTTATTTTACTCCAATAGTTTTTGTACTTTGTAACTGGGAGTCTTCATCTACAAATGTCGACTTTCGCGTAAAACGATACTTAAATTTCGAGTATGAAAAGCAACTTCAGTATGTGAAATGTTGAGTAACCGGTGATCTTCATCTAAAAATATCTAAATTCGCGTCAATTGTAAAAGGTAAAACACGCAAGATTTAATCGCTAGATATTTGATTTAATTTTTTTTCTTTTCCTTTTCAACTACCAAACAAATAACATGCACTTCATAAAAATAACTTATATAATTTTTTTAAATAACATTGCGTTATGGAATTTCTAAAATTACAGTTGAAATTGTAACGGATGTTAATGACTATTAATTATTAGATTCTTATAACTAATATTCATCGGTGTCAACAAATAAATACGATTCATTAATAACAAAGGAAAATTAGAATTTGATAAAAAAGGAAAAAAAATATGTATTTTATTCATAAAATTTAGTCAACACCTTACATGTTAATAATTTCATTCTATTTTTACATTGATCTATGAAATAGAAAGAACTATGCATGTGTACTTTTTCCACCATTTAAATGTATTATAATAAAATAACGTATTTCCAACCATATAATTACCAATTTTTTTAATATAAAAGAAATATGCATGTATAATAAATTATATTAAAAAGATTATTGTGAATATGATTTTTTTTAGAGCACATATTTGATGACTTTAGGCACGTGCAAGTTTTAAAATAAAAAAAAATTTATTCCTCTGCTAATTACAGATTTTTAAATAAAATTTCTCTAACATTTCTCCGAAATATAAGATTTTAGTAGAGATTTTAAAATAAGATTGTACTACCGACAGCATTTTAGTAAAGGCAAATTCTACAAAACAAACAACATTTACATTTAATTTTACATTTTTTTTGAGCTCGTAAATTTCATTTTAAATTTTTTTTCCTAGCAAGTTTGAATTTAATTTTCTGAAAGTCATACTTATAAATGCGAAATCTAACAAAAAAATTAAATACAATTTTTGGAGGACAAATTTATCAAATGCGAGCTATTTGAAAAATTTTTAAAAAAAAACATTTAGGAACTCGCATTTAGCTCTTACTATTTTCTGGAAAAAATTCTCTAACTCCCAAAAAAAAAGCAAAAAAAATTAAATTATACGGAGCTCTATTGAGCTCGCATTCGCGGAATGCGAGCTCAATAAGTCCATTAATGCGAGCTCAGTAGCTCGCATTTCACGAATGCGAGCAATAAGTCCATTAATGCGAGCTCAGTAGCTCGCATTTCACGATTGCGAGCTCTCATGAGCTCGCATTTCACAAATGCGAGCTCTCTTGAGCTCGCATTCCGCGAATACGAAGACCCCCCGATGGAACCCCTCATCAAAATCACCCCTTTTGTAGAATTTTTTTAAAAATCATCACAAAATTGAAAATTTCTCAGCAAGAGATCCTTTTTCCAGTTCTGCAAGGATGACAAGGATAGCGAGTTCAAGCCCAATTTCGGTGATGTTGCAGTCGCTTTTTCCAGAAGTGTCCAACATGAAATCTCCTCCCCAAGCGACGTAAATTACCAAGAAAAAACATTTTTTCCAAAAAGGGTTATGAACAGTTCAGAAAATGGACTGGAAGACCACTGAATCTCCAACCTTGGCCCGAGTTTTTGACGAAAAATTGTCCCTTTTCTCTCGTTGTGATTTCTCCGCCCTTCCTTTCTCTCGTTTTTCCTCAGCCCTTTTTCCACTGCCCCTAGCTCTCCTTGTTTCCCGAAGCTCTTCACCAACTCCTTTTCCCTTTCAGCCGTTACCCAGTCTTTGCTTTCCCGAAGCTCTGCCTCTGGTTTTTTCCGCTTCGCAGGTTTGCCAAGCTTGTTTCTTCTTTCAGCTGAAGATACCTTTTCCTTCTCCAAAAACTCCTTTCTTTTCCACTTTTCCTTTCTTTCGTTCTTTCCCGTAGCCCCTCTCTCCTAACCCAGGTTTCTTCACTTCCCTCCCAAGCTCTTTCGTTTTCCTCTTAGCCGCCCGTAGCTTTCTTTTTCCTCAGCCCACGACTCTCTCGCCTTTCTTTCTCGGTTTCTTTTCTTTTCTTCCTTCAGCTCCAGAAACCCTCTTTTCTGGTTTTACCTTTCCTCTAGCCCAACTCCCGAAGCTTTTTCTCCCAGATTTCTTAGCCTTCTTCGTCGCTTGGTTTTTCCCTTTTTCGTTCTAGCTTTCCCTCACTTGCTGCAATCTCTCGGTTCCTTTCCTCCTCTCGCCCTTTCTAGCCGCCCCCTTTTACTTTCCGGTTCTCCTTTCTTCTAACACCTAGCCGCCACTCTCCCTTCTCTATCTCCTGGTTCCCCTCGGTCTCTCCCTTCTTTTTTTTTTTAATTTTTTCCTCACAACCTCAGCCGCCGACTCCTAGATTCTATCTACCTTTCAGCCGTCACCTCCCTTGCTTTTTCTTCTCAGCCGTCACTCCATCTCCCTCTGCATTTTCTTTTTAAACTCCCTAAACCCTTGGCTGGACGATGGGATGAAACTTTTTTCTTGATAACAATTTGGAACCGTTTGATGGTTCTTGATACCCAAGACATTCGAAATTTCTAGATTAAAGCCAGGAGCTAAAACAACCGAAAAGAGTGAGGAAAGGGCTTGCTTTGCCGCTGCATTTTACGTACTGTAGCACTGCCATCTTGAAGAAATAACGCGCGTGCAACCTTTTTTTTTTTTTTTTTTAATTTACCAAATAATGAAGTAATTTGCTTAACAAAAATGGAAATAAAACAAAATCAACTGAAATAAAAATGCTAAAATTCTTTGTGTTTGATTGATGATTTTTCCTTTTTTTTAGAAATATAATGCAAAAAAAAACCCTTAAAAATAATGAGCCTAAAAATCAAAATAAACACTAACTATCGTTTAATTAATGAAATAACGCAAAAATAATAATAAAAAAAAATTGAATTAAAAAACAAATACAACTAAAATCAAGTTAAACGAAATTTTGGTGTCTACAATAATGCCTTCATTTGGCCTCTAAATTGCCATCACTTTACAAGTGTATTAAGATGCTTGCCAGATATTTAGTAATTCAAATGTTAAATCACTGTTAAATAAAGGCTCAAAAATCCTGAAAGACTGATCATTTTGGCATCAAGAAATGTCCACTATAGTTTACAATACAACTAGCAAGATAATACATCCCAGCCTACACATTCACCCACTCCAAGCAAAAACTACAAAATTCTAAATGAATGTGTTTTAACTATTAGATTGAACCACAAAATGATCACTAGTAGCTTGTTACAATATGCTAAACCAAAGCTATTCCATCCTAATTTCTGGATTTTTACACCAGCAAAATAAACAACAACAACAGTACCAACACAATTGCATAGACTAATTTTCTTTCTCTTGCTCTTAGCATTCTTGCTCCGTAGCAAGCCAGGTATCAAAGCAATGGATCTTTGGCACATTACCGGATCCTACCACTCGAAATAGTTGCAACCTTGTTCATCTCTTCTGCCTTTCACAGTCAAGAAAATAATGCTTTAGAAAAAGCTTCAAATTCGAAAGCTGAAGCAAGAATTTGAGATGGCCCATACCTTCTTCATGCCGCAATTGAAATACCTTCTTCCAAGGCTATTGTGTGTCCAAGAGGTAATCATCATTACTTGCAACTTACAGTGGCAAAACTTTTCTAGTACCATGACTACGTAAAATGAGATTAGAAGACAAATCTGTCAAAATTTTGCAACAAGTGTGAATTGATGAAGGAAACCCGAAGCTCTTCAATCCTAATCTCTACAAGTCTTTCTTTCTTAAAAGGTGAATTCAGCTACAAGGGGTTTTTCTTCAGTTGGGGAAGAACAGAGAGAACAAAAGAAAGAAAGAAAGTCTGGGTATTTTGTTCTTCCACACAGCAATAACCTAATTATATAGTACACTAATACTAATTAATATAATTAACTCCATCTGCTGATTGTGTTTTGTCTTTGTTAATAAAAAAAAGGGACCAGAAAGCTTGAAATAATTTTTTACAAGTTTCCACTTTTAAAAAATTGAAAAGGAGATTTTAAGTGCCAGCCCGTACTCTCACATGACTTGTTTCTGGCAAAAAATTGAAGAAAACCCATCAATTGTCCATTTTCGAGCAAAATTGGATGGATTGGGAACCACATTTGTTTTTGAAAATAGATTGGGGACTAATTTCACGCATGGGTTATAAATTGGGGACCAAAACTCCAATTCTTCCTCTCCTCCCTTCCTTTTTTTTTTCTTTTATAGAAAACAAGAATAGTTGTGTTAATGAGATTGTAGGAATTCGTCTCGTACCATTTGTTTGACAAAGATTCGCGGAGAGTTTCAAAAAAATTCTGCAAAATTGCCCGATTTTGCAAAGTGAGTTAAACTATGCACAACCTCATTAACTTGTCTAGCAATCCAATTTACATTAGTAATATAGTGTTCTAACAAATTTAAACAAACATCCTCAATTATCAAGCCAATATCCAATAGAATGTTTTCATTACCTTGGATAAGTTTGATAGCTGAGAATGCATCCCCTTCCAAAATGTAACTTGGCAAATGAATGGAACCATCCTATATCTACTTGAAGACATATGCAACATTTTTGGAAGGATGCTTTCAACTTTCAGGTTGGTTTTTTATTCTTCTTTGCTTCAAACTCCATTGCTTTAAATGTTTTAAACATTTTTCCCTTGAGTAGTTTGTTTGGTTTGAGTTGTAAATTGTTCATTTTGAAGTAATTCGGCATGCAGAATTAGAGATAATTTATATAAGTATTCTTTTTAATTTTAATTATGTATATTTGTTGAATAGTTTGAAGGCTTCTTTTAAAAAGAGGCATCTTCATTTATGATTTTAGTTATCTGCAATTAGGGCTAAAAGTGATAAGTGACTAATTTACGTAAGAATTGTATGATATTTTATATTATTTTTAGTCACTTTGGGTATATTACTGGAAGAAAATGAATGATTTTGGCTATAATTGGTGAAAAATGCTTTTAAGTGGTTAAATGAGGTTTTTATCACTTTTTACTTGGATTTTGTGCATTTTGACAGTTTTGACACATTTTGGTATTTCGGCTATAACTTGAGCTACAGTGATCGGATTGAGATGATTCTTGAACCAATTTGAAGATAAGAGATAGATATATAACTTTGCTGAAGACATCTGAATCCAGGTTGAAGGTTTTCTAGGTCAACAAGCCGAATTACAGTAGCCAATTTCTACTGGTCGAAGCTGGAACAGGGCACTGAGCAGGTAAGGGTATTTCGGTCATTTCTCAGCCTACACAGATCCAAATGAGGTGATTCTTAATGTATTGGAAATCTAACTCAAAGGACTACAAGTTTTATGTTTTGGTCAAGAGATAAATCAGCTTTTATCATCAAGAAACGTTCAGTTGAAGTTGAGTCAAAGTCGAAGCAAAGCTGGAAATTGAGCAGAAAGTGGCCAAAAGGTCACTGTAGCAAGCCGGCCGGAATTTGGCCGGATTGTGGTTAGAAAAGGCTGCTCTGTACGCGGAAAACTCAATTTCACTCCTACCAACTCACATGCGTTGCTAGACATGTGAGAAACATTCCTAGCTGTAAAAGGAAGGTAGAGGCCTCATTTCTTGACCAATTTTCATCATTAAATAGCCAAATTCATTGCAAGAGAAAGGGGATGGGAGACCATAGAAGAAAAATAGAGAGGAGATACGGGAGAAAGCTTGGAGTGCAGAAATGTAGCTCTTTCATCTTCCTAGTGTTAGTTTAGCTTAGTGTAGAGTAGTATAGATCATCCATTCTTGTATCTTGGCTAGATTAGGATGAAGATGGAGATGAAGATGGAGGAGTTGAAGCTCAAGTGACATGGGTTATCTCTTCTCCAATTCTTTATCTTTTGTATCAGATTCTTAAGTTTGGTTAATATACAAGTTCTGGATTTTGTGTTTAATATGTATCTTTAAAGTTTATGCCTTGGGTTTGGTTGAACTTTCTGTGATTGTTGGTGTTTATTATTTGGTTATTTGATTGCTATGATTTGAGCAAGTTATTTAGCACTTTAACTCTTTAAATCATGATTAATCTGGTACCATTAATTGTGATTATCTGAGGTGTTGTTTCTGCAATGAAAATTGAGATTTAACACTAGTTCAAGAAGTGCTAGACATAGGGAGTACACTCACGAAAGTAGAGGTGCATCTATGCGGTTTTAGTGATTGATTTCATGTAATTTCACTGAAGAAATGAACTTGTAGGTAATTGCATAACCATGAGAATAGGTATGGATTAGTTATGAGTATAGTTGATTCACTACGAAAGTAGGTTTCACATGCATAAGGAAATTACACCATAACTAGCCTAGATAGTAGTACTCAATGATCCAAATATAACACTTGCATGAGTAGTTAGGGATACCACAACCTAAGGAGCTTTCATTTGTTATTTTTGTATAAGTTCAGTAGGTTTCATTTTCTATAATTCATTGATAGTCTAAATAATAGAGAAACTTTAGTAATACCGGTAATTATTCACTCTTACTCGTGGGATCGACCCGATATATATTCTAAACTACTAGTTGACCTGTATACTTGCAGTGAACGGGTGTAATTCATTTTTTTTTTTTTTAACTTTTGCGTATGTAAAATACTCGTCAAAAAGCATTAAACCCCTGAACTTTACCTTCAGTTGCACTTTAGTCACTTCCACTCAAGAGATAGGCACTTTACCCCTTGTTTTTGTTTTAGGACAAAAATACCCCTTCTATATTATTTATTATTTTGTTTATTTTTTCTCCTTTTTGGCCCTTTTCTTTATATTTTTTAAATTTTCGCCCTTCTCTCATGTAAATAACTATTATCTTCTCGTTGTTATTAATATCTATATATTAATTAATGTTCTTAAACTTATTCTTTATTTATTCAACCTTTTTTTTTTGTTTTGGAAGTAATAATGATCATAAAGTTTCTGCTATAACAAAGTATATGTTATCTACGTGAATAGACTATTTCATATATTACTTAAATCATTATGTCTCGAGCATAAAATAAAATAAATTTTAATAACAATAGTATAATATTCAAATCGTAATGACATAGTGATTAATCAACTATACATAAAAATAAAAATAATATTTTCTTTATTTTTTGGGGCAAATTTTAAATGTTAAGTAATTTAATATTCTAGTTCACTAATATCTTTTTAAATAGTGAAATTGCTAGTAATATACACTTTGATTGTGACATGCATATATCAATTTTTTACACTATACAATTTTTTTTAAATTTTTTAATAGTATAAATAAATAAAAGATAATTACGATATTATATTAAGCATACAAATTAGTGATACTAATAGAAAGTTAAACCAAAAAGTGACATGAGAGAAGTGAAAAAATAATAACAATAAAATAAAAAAAAGAAAGTAGTGGAAAAGAAAAAAAAAAGAGAATGAAAAAACAAAAAAAATAAAACAAATAGTAAGGGCATCTTTATCTTAAAATGTCAAAGCACAACTAAATGTAAAATTTAGGGGGTTTTAGTGCATTTTATTTGTGAAGCCATTCGATTGTCTATATATTTCTGTAAAATTTATTTTTGCTTATATTGCAAGTTCTTTGTGAGTGTAGAATAGTCGCCATGTGGCTTAAACTTTGTGCTGATTAGCTAAGTGCGCTGAATACTGTATACTCTGAGTTGTGCAATTCAGCCTTGTGTCAATTGCTATTCAAATTTTTATCACAGATTTCATTGTTTGAAAATAAATTTCCCATATATGTTTGGTTACTAAGAAAAATATTGAGAGAATATAGAAAGTTAATGACAGTTATTAGCAATTATTAAAACTTCTGTGAGTAACCAACCGTTTTTCTTCAAAATCCTACAAATTTTGCAAGACACAAAATGCATGAAAATGCGAGAAAAATTTTCAAAATTTTGCAAGACACAAAATGCATGAAAATACTGTATACTCTGACTTGTGCTATTCAGCCTTTTGTCAATTGGTATTCAAATTTTGATAACAGATTTCACAGTTTGAAATTCGTGTCCAATGACAAGTTTTGTTGATACAACAAAGGATATAACAAATTTGATACAATAGAAGTTACAACAGCTTTACCATGCAGGCACATGATACATCTAGACTGCCTGCCTAAAAGGGATAAAGCATCACAACAGGTAAGAAATTTGGGATGACAGCATGTAAGATATTCCGAGTGTCATGTGAGTTCAAAATATTTGTTAATGCAACAAGAAATAAAAATAAACAAAAAGCCTGTCTGCTCTATGGAATTGATATACATTTTAGTAAGTAACAAATTCTTGGCTCAACCCAAAAAAAAAGGTGTCATGAACAAGGTTCTTTAGTTGTAGTAATATTTTTTTCCCCTCTGATTTTGACAATCAAAGTAAGCTGCTTTCATTTGTCATATCCTTTAATGCAAATTCCCTTGCTAGTCAAGTCGTTCATTGTCCACTAAACAAAAATATTCTTTTCCTTAAAACAAACCGGCTTCAATTTGTTTTGGTGTCAGTCAAAATTTTATTTCTAACGAACCGGCTACAATTTGTTAAGATACTCCCAATCACCTTTTTATCTTACATAGTCCTGCTCTAAAAGAATGTTACAGTAATTTTTTTTAACAAAACTCGGGAAGAAAAAACAAATTTAAATTAAGCCACGGGGGACACCAATTATCGTAAATTGGACAAATTCAGGTTGCAAAACAAGTATAGGGTAGATTTTATTTCAGACACATTTATGACATTTTCCGGAAGGGAGATGAACAATCAAAGTACATTTCTAATAGTACATAAGAAATGTTGCAAAAAAGCTGGTAGACAAATATTGGTTAATATACTTCCTCCGTCCCATATTTCTCATCTATGATGACAAATATTTTGAAACATTCCGAAATGGAAAGCTGCGGAGGGAATAACAGTTTTGTTGCTACTCTGATACAAACTGATCGAGATACTCATCGATTGCGGTGCATTTCACATCGGGATAGAGCTCCGTTGCCTCCACGCCAAAAGAAGCGTCGATCTCAAAGTTGGCCATTTGTCCCTTCACAGAAAGAGCGTGTAACAGAGACAGGATGGATTTTGATGACATTGAAGCCTCTGCATGAGATACAAGAAAAGAAACCACTTTAATTAAAACTGTAGAATAGGTGAAATTAGTACTAGACGACTATTGTATGAAAAAAAATTTTCTGAATTGCACGGGATTTTTTTAGGAATAAGCAGCTCGTGCACTTTGTTTCTCTTTGTTAAGTAGCAGACCTCGGATTTTCTCAAGGACTTCCTTCTCTGGAAGGTAAATCTTTTCGAGGGTCTGGCCAATTTTCCTTTCCCACAATGATACTATTTCGTTGCAGGACAGACTGTTGGCAGGTGATCTAAGGTACACAATCTTGTTCAGGGTCCTTGGATCATCTGCTGCTTTAATGGTGTATGCAGCTACATTTTCTTCCTCCGAGAAAAAAACTGCAACGAAACAAAAAATGGAAGAAAAATTAAGAACGGTGATCTCTAAAACATGACACTAAACCAATCAAAAAAATGGAAGCGGGCAAAGCTTCTTTTGGATACCTTTTGGATTTCCATCACCAAGAATGACAATTTTGTCTCTGGGAGGACTTGCAGAGACAGAGCCTCCAAAGGGGTTAAGGAAATAATTCAAATAACCAGCATAAACATTACATACTAAATAAGTGTAAGGTATCCCTTCAGCTTCAACAGCTCTGCGGATCTCAGCTTTGGAGCTGTAAAAGCTTGCGGCAGGCTCAACAACGCCATGCAAACGATCCACATCACTTCCAAACTCAGAAGGTAGAAATCTCTGAAACCGAATACAGCTCTTTGTTTAGGAACTTGTGGGTTGACAGGGATAACGAAAAGAATTTGTTCAACAGCCAGCAGAGATTGGATCAAGGAAAAGAAAAAGGAATGTATAAAACTGCATTGTGCTTACTTTGATGTTACCAGCTTCTTTAATTGCTGCAATTATCTTAACTTGATGAGCCACGAAATCTCCCCCGACTGTCGAGATCACTATATCAACTTGTTTGATTGCATCTACCAACCGCTGATGATCGTGTAGATCTGCCTGTTCAGTTCATACGTCAGTGTCTATAATTTCTTGAGAAGAATTGAAATAGTGCTTTGACAATGGAAAAAAGATACAACAACGCACATAAAGAAATCCGACTCCCAAACTCTTGAAGCTCTCTAGGATGGCTGCCCTTTTAGGATCTGAAATTGTGTTTTCTCGGACCAATGCAAAAGTTGGGTGCCCTGCTTTTGCACTTGCCTCCACTACGTATTTGCCAATGTATCCGGTGCCGCCAATGATCAAAATCTTGCTTTTCACAGCCATTTCCAACTCTAGGATGGTAAACTACTGTTGCAAATTGGATACAATCTGTAATTTGATGAGTTGAAGAGATGCAGAATGTGCTTAGTGACCATAGGCTGCAGCTCCGTGCAAGATTAATTTATAGAGGAAAAAATATTGAAAATGATAGCCCTGTCGCTGCCGTTTCCTTTTGATGCTCTATTGGCCTCTAAAATTTCTAAAATGCTCCAAGGATTAATCTTCGTACTCTATGGATTCTTATCGGCAAATGTCAACATAAGTTGGTTCAGTTGATAAAGACGATCACTTCCTTACGAAGAGTTACGTGTTCAAATTTTGCTATCAATATAATAACTGTATTGGTAGGTGATCTATAGAAACCTTGTAAGCAACGTATGGTCAATCCTAGGATATGTATGGTCGAGATCAAACTGAGCGCCCAAACTTTTTTCTTAAAAAAAATAATGGCAAGCATGCGCAATTGCACATGTCATCAAATATTTGAAAGGAAAAAACAAAAAAGTCACATTCAACTTTCGATTCTTGGTTCTACAATATCTTGTAAGGTCATGTAAGGTCAGAAATTATCTTGTAAGATAATATCTTGTAAGGTTAGAAATTAGAATTAAGGTCAGAAATTATCTTGTAAGATAATATCTTCTAAGGTAAGGTCAGAAATTATCTAGTAAGATAATATATTGTAAGGTCAGAAATTATCTTGTAAGATAATATATTGTAAGGTCAGAAATTAGTATTATCTTGTAAGGTCAGAAATTAGCTGGACATGACATGGTTGCCCAATGGAAAACAAAAAAGAAATCAACTGAAGTTACCAAATGCTATGAACCTTTGGATCAACGATCATGATAATATCAAATCAATTTACTCCTTTTAACAATTTCTCATAATTGTTTGTGAATTTTTTTTAAAAAAAATGTTGGCATTGAAAAGGGAAAATATATCACTGGAAAAGTTATTAAAATTAAATGTGCCCATATTTCTTTAAATGACTGAAAAATGAGATACATACAGAAGTGGTAGATAACAATTGGAAGAGACTCATGCTACGAGTGTAGTGAATCATTAGTTTTAGTGTCAAAGATGGGAAAATTACGCTTTATTCCCCTGTGGTTTAGTATTTTTTTTTACATAACTCCCCTATGATTTTAAAGCTATATATAGCCCCTCATAGTTTGGATTAAAGTGTCAAAATGACGAAATTTACATTCCATAACGAAATCAACTGAAATATCAAAAATATCCCTATGTAAAGTTGAAAATTATTTATTAACCACAGGGGGTTATGTATATATACTGAAAATTATAAGGGGTTTATATGGTAAAACACTAAACCATAAAGGGGTTATATGCTAAAATATAAAAATCATACGAGATTAGAGTGTCATGCATATTATGTTTATATATTTTGGTCACTCCAACTATTTTAGTTTTTAAACAAAAGTAATTTCGACATTTTTATAGGTTCTGTTACGGATGATCATTTCCATCACTTTGACACTTTAATCCAAATTATAAGGAATTATATATAGTTTTTAAAACTATAGGGGGTTATGTAAAAATTAGTTATATCATGGGAGGGTAAAGTTTAATTTGCCCGTCAAAGATCAATATTTTCTACTAATAGTTGCTCTAAGAGCTTATGTATATGTTTGCTGTGGCCAAGTTGATTCATATGCTCATTTGACGATTAACTTCTACTTAGTCCACGCTATAACTTCAAGCTGGCTGCTTTTTCAACTACTATTTTGGCATTTCTTTCCTATTTTTAACACCTTAGTGGTTAATATGTTGGATGATTCATAGAGTTTATGAAACCGGCCACAACCAATAAAATCCAAACTCTGGAACCGATTTACTATATTTCTTTTTTTTTTTTTACAATTAAATGTTTGAACTGGGGTTGAACAGTAAACTAAAAACTTATCATTTGCTTCACGAGGAATTTTATGTCTGTTCGAAACAACTATTAGGCATGATCCAGGAAAAATAGAAAAGTTTCAAGTGCATATATGAGGATCTCACTTACTAATTTACATGTTAAGTGAAATCCACTTGGCATGTTATATAAAATCAGGTGGAACTCTTGTATGTTCTCATGGAGCCTTTTCATTGGTTTGGAAACAATTATTAGGCATGATCGACAAAAAATTTTCCTCCATTTCACTTAGCAATTCAAATTTTTTTTTAAAAAAATTTGATTAAATCAAGTTGCTCTTCCCCATGAGCACGATCTTCTGTCTTTCAATTCCTCTTCAATCGATACATGAATATACCATCGGAAATAGTGACTAAGCCCTTCCATCCTTCCCTGGCACTCCCTTGCGCTAGCCATGTTTTGATCCATAGACCGTGTCAGTATAATCACAAAAAATGTGGATGTATGACAACCTTCTCAATGTTCAAATGCCCTATATTCACAATTTATTATTGGAATGGTACTCCCAATTCTATGAAGATAATACTATTATTCATAAATTTTAATAAATGTTAGTTTTTGAAAAAAGAAAAACAGAAAAGAGTAGATTCTCAAAACTATCTAACTCCCATAGTTGACTCAAGTCTCGCCATATTCGTTCTATTCATCCCCTAATACCAAACAAACATACCTTTGTTTTTTCTTTTTCAAATTTCAGCTACCAGAAATAATTTTATAAAGCAAGGGGCAAATATTAACTCAAGGAAAAGTCATGCACGAACCAATGGCTCTCTGTGTACTAGCTTATTCCTCTAATCTATATCTATATGTATTGCAGAAGGGGTTTTTAGCAGAGACCCTCTTAATGGCTTCCAAACTTCTCATTCTTTTTTCTAGATTTTTGTATTTATTTTAATACATAAAAGTAGTGGGTTATAACCAACCTGATCTCCAATCAAATTTAAAATTTAAAACATTCCTACTATCTACATCATAAACCGTTTATAGTTTGTTATTTATACTTTAAATCCTTTTTACTCCTTAATTAAAGACAAATGCTCATTCGTATGCTATTTTAATACAATGTTACATTTTTATAATTAAGAAATATTTATCACCAAACTAACCCTATAACCACCCCTACAAATGAGCTTTGCAAATTACAATCATGTTTCAAAAAAATCACAAATGTGCAATTAAATGTAAAGTTGAGGGGTAAAGTGCAACTAGATGTAAAGATACAATGTATTGTATATAACATTTTATTTGTCAAATAGGTACAATGTTAATATACAAATCAAATATTCCAGTGGTAACATGCATCTTAATCTACAGAACAGACATGCACGATTCGTATTTGGTTGTGATGCTTCTTATCTCAGAGAATTACAAAGGAAGGTAGAATTTCTTGATATATGTTTATTTTTATAATGCTATTTATAAACTATTTAAAAAAATACACTAATTTTGAATTTCGCACGTACTTAATTCTCAGGACAATGGTGATAAGTTGTTCAACCAACGAATCAATTCATGCAAAGATCATGCATTTTTATTTGTAGTACGCACTCCACAAAATTCAATAGAATTAATTAAATTACCAATTTTGGCTTTCGTACTAAAAGTTGATTGGTGTGAAGAGTATTCACACCTTCATGCAAGATTATCAAATCGAATGCATAATATTTGTAAGTATTTCATTTTAACAACATTTAATTACATTCATTTTTATTCATATATCATTCATTTTCTAATATAAATTTCTATTATTTTTTCAGGATCTATCTTTTGAAAATAGGGAGTTTTTGAATGATATATACATTCTATCATATTTCAAACTATTGTTAGACAGATATTACATTTTAATTAAGTTGGTACAATTTTTTAACCTTTTTTAATTCACCCTTTTATTTTCATTTTTTTAATAATATCAGCACTGTGTGTAGCACGGGTATTCACACTAGTAATTAAGTAGGATGTTAACGCTTATACGACAAATTGTAAATGTTAACAATAGTTGTTTGACATATTATAGAACTCAAATAATTGACAAATGTACACATCTTTAGCCTTACACATCTTGTACCGCGGGAGTTCACGTACATTGAACATATAATTCGAAAATGTGTTTATCAGGAAAAATTTTATGGAAATAAAATTATTTGTTATAAAAACTCAAAAGATTGGGTCTCATGGGACTCCGTCGCAGTACCCAAGTATTCTCAATTCTTATTGGGTATTTGCTGGTTCTAGTCTCATATATGTTAAATATTCCCAACTACTCAAAATCTACAGGTTCAATGTTCACAATGCAAACAATAAGAACCTAAAAACAACCCTTCATATTGTGTAACAAAACGGTGCCTATTGGAGTTCTCGTAATAGCAACAAATGAGAGAAGGAAAGTTTAAACCATTCTTTCCCAAATTGGAGTTTTCAAAAGGCAAATATTAATGCTTAGAAGAGGCTCCCCTGTTCCCTCTCCCAGCATCCCACATCGTTTGTTGAGTGTGTACATGAGTACCATTTAAGTTCCATGGGTGCAACCAAGAGTCAGCAATTGCCTTTTGATTGTATCTTGTGGGGTTAATTTAAGTGTTGTTTGTGAACTTCTTGTCAAAAGAAAAAAAAAAGACCTGTTGGTGAGGTTAAAACGAGAGTGCTCTTTAGTGCTTAGGAAAGGCTCCCCTATTCCCTCTCCCTGCATCCCACATCGTTTGTTGAGTGTGTGTGTGAGTACCACTGGTTGTATCTTGTGGGGTTAATTTAAGTGTTGTTTGTGAACTTCTTGTAAAAAAAAAAAGGCAAATATCAAAAAAAAAGTCTCATGCACTCTTTCTCTTCTTTTTACTGTGTAAAAAGGCAATATTGCCCATTTATTAGTTGTGTCTATTCGTCAACTGCTGCAATTGCCCTAAGGCTTCACAGTTGCTATTAAAGGGTTCCTTTGCCTTTTTCTTCATTATCAAAACCATTCTTTCCCTACCATTGTACATTTTCTAGCAAAGGCAAAAGATTAAAATTGTGAGGGCCTACTAGATCACGTGAAACTGGAAGAAATCAATGATATTTGAAAACCACACGCCTGGAAGAATTCTTGAATTTTATCAATTGCTTCTATCTTCCATAGGTAATATTTTTAAAGATTGATCTTTTTCATTATTTTTTTTGTTTTATTAGAAGCATATATGTTACGAGTTTGAACA
The DNA here is from genome assembly GCF_036785885.1 of Coffea arabica. NCBI lineage: Eukaryota > Viridiplantae > Streptophyta > Magnoliopsida > Gentianales > Rubiaceae > Coffea > Coffea arabica. Next base: position 47,844,201 of record NC_092331.1, on the reverse strand, counting down.
TAACAATTCAATATTTTGATTAGAGATCTTTTTTTGGATAATTTAAGTTATAAAAAATAATATATTTGTAGAAAAGAGGTCAATTTGCAGTAGTATGCCAATATACTGGCTTTTTTTGGATTGCCATTCTCGGGACAAAAATCTCATGTTTTTCGGAAATATTTCCTTGACTCATTTTCAATGATTTTTTTACTTCATGTACATCACATCTAAAAAAGTGTTACAAGATATACCCTTCCAGAAAATGCAATCCAAACAATATACTTCCATGATCAATCATAGTAGTATTATGATTAGGAACCTTTTTTTACGGTTAGAATAAGATAACTAAAAAAGAAAAATAGAACCTAGACAACAAAATCGATTATGTGACTTGACTTTCATGATTACTTGAAATAATTCTAATTCATGATTACTTGAAATAATTCTAATTAAGGTGAAGATAACTTGTAGTATGTTGGGTAATTTTTTTCAAAGGTCAAAAGGCTGTTTGGGTACAAAAGAATATGAGTACTAAACTATAGGTTTAAATTTAATTTCATTTAAATCAAAAGAAGGGAAGGATTTAAGCCTGTCAATTGGGCCATTTGAAGCGAGGTTTAACAAACTCAGGTTCCGCTTTTATAGTTAGTATAACTTTTGGATTTCGAATTATGAGTTTTGGATTGATAAATGTGAAACTTATACTTGACTCACAAAATATTCAGATTGTGACTTTAATTCGAACTTAACTTAAGCTCACTTAGAATTCCTTAATTTTCTTAATATAATTACTATAATTATTAAGTTTTAAACTAATTTAATATCCACATGACCACAACATTAAAACTATACAAGAACCGGTAACAGTTCATTAAAAAAATATATAAACCAAGAATTTTTCAACAATAATATATCCAATTAATTCAATGTACACGTAAAATAGTAATAAAATATGATCAACAGTCAATAAATTTTCAAAGATCCTCAATTTGCTCATACTAAGATTTGTCCTTCTAAATCTTTTGACATAATGTTGTATATTTAATATTCCTTATATATATATTGACAAATAACTCATAAGTATTATTATTATATATTTACATATATAATTATATATATATCAAAATATGAATATATTATATATAATTATATATATAGGCATATTAAAGGGTCAAACCTATATTGGATTTGATCCTAATAAGGCCCAAACTCTACTCACATTTAATTTGGGATTATACCCAATTTCAACCAACTCAATGAAAAGCTAGGCTCATTAGATTTTTTTTTAAAGAACCGAGTTCAAGCTGACTAGATCCCATTGATAGTCCTAAAAGGATTGCCTCCTCTACAAAAAAAAAAAAAAAAAAATCAGTTTTTGCCGCGCATCCAATATGTGATAAAAAGTACTTTAAACCGTGGAAAATAGTATTTGCCACAAATTTGCAACGGTTTTGGAGGCGTCTTGTATACAGCTGCCGCAAATGCTTTGCAATAGTTCTGGATCCGTGATAAATACTTTTTACCACGGAAAAATCACAGTTTTACATTCGTCATAAAAGAACTGTGATATATATCATTGACTATTTACCACAGTTTTTAACATGGTTCGAAACTATTACCAATACTTTTTTGCAACAAATTGCAGCCACGGTTTGGAAAGCATTGAGAAAGGTCTTTGTCATGGACTAATTTCACAGTTTTGGTTCTGTGGAGAAAGTTTCTGATTAATCATCCTAATTTCCAATGTTGTCTAAAGAAGGGCAAATTATATTTTATCCCCCTGTGGTTTAGTATTTTTTTAAATAACCCCCCTATGGTTTCCAAAGCTATACATAACCCGCTCATGATTTGGATTAAAGTATCAAAGTAACAGAAATAGTCATTTGTAATGGAACGTCTAAAAATTTCGAAATTACCCTTATAAATATATGACACACTAACCCTATATGATTTTTATATTTTACCATATAACTCCCTTATAGTTTAATACTTTATCATATAACTCCCTTATGATTTTCAAAATATACAAATATCCCTCCTTGGTTAATAAATAATTTTTAACTTTATATAAGGGTATTTTTGATATTTTAGGTGATTTCGTTACGAATGATCATTTGTATCACTTTGATACTTTGATCCAAACCATTAGGGGGTTATGTATAGTTTTTGAAACCATAGAAGGGTTATGTAAAAAAACACTAAACCACAGGGGGGTAAAGTGAAATTTGCCCTTAAAAGAAATATCAAAAGATAAATGTTTAAGATCAATTGTCATAATTTACACAAGTAAAATAGCTAAAGTTTTTATTAAAAATCTCACAAATAAGTGCGTACAAGTTACCAAAAACATAGCATATATTGCACGATATTATGCCAATCCAAAATGATTACCATTTGAAAGCTAATACAATGGTCTAACCCTTTAGAAGAACATCTCTAGTACACTAACATTTTGGGACCACCCAATAAAGATTTCATGACTACAAATAACTTCCAAAAACATCTGAGAACGAATGAGCTGGATGAAGTTTTTTACATTCCCCATCATTACTAATCGTAACCTACAAAACAATGTTAAAACTGTAATTAGTATCACATTATCACCAAAGAAGTTAAAAAAGCACAAAGTCAATATTAAAGTACGTTTAGAATCCAATTCATGAGCCCAAAAAAAAAAATACTAAGATCTGCTTTGTAGCCACTGTCACAACGCATAATTAAACATTGTTGAAATAATCTACTAGCACAGGCTGCTCAGACTAGTTTGCATAAGCAAGTAAACTTGGTTCAACCAACAACTCGGTTGAAGAAAGATATGCAGCACATATCAAAGTTACCACAATGATTAATCAACCGTGGCAAATAGTACCATAATTACCACTATTTTTTGCTGTGACCAACAAAAGTGTGGTAAGAAGTTTTTTGACATCACGGTTGCTAAAACCATGTCAAAAAGTCACTTTTACACACGAATTGAGAACTATGACAAAAGAAAGTGTGGTAATTGTTCACTTTTTTGGTAGTGCTCAGATTTTTGGGCTAATTCATTTCCCACTCAAAAAGAGTAAGAAAGGGAATTTAGGGATTGGATGATTAGAGTGGGGGCTTGCTTGGTTGGATAGGTTAATTTGGTAATTTTGATTATGACATGTGTTTTATTAGATATTAGGAATATGTGAATTTGCCAAAACTTATATGTCTTTAAGAATTTTAAAATTAGATATTAGGAATATGTGAATTTGCCAAAACTTATATGTCTTTAAGAATTTTAAATCTTTCTATTACTACTTCTCAAAATTTTCCAAAAGGAGAAACACAAATTTGATTCTCAATGTTTGACCTATACATCAAACTGGTCTCTAACGTATAGCCAAAACAAATCCGGTCTCTAAATTTTCTGATTTTAACTTTACATTTTTAGTCCCTTAAGTTTGAAGTTTCAATCAATATGATCTCTTAAGTTTCTAGTTATAGTTAAGGGTTTTAAAATGAAAGAAATGTTGTGCATTGAATTAAAGATATAACAAATGTCATCCTAAATTCCTATAAAATTTCATAAAAACACTTTATATCAACATAATAACATCATTGAACTTAAAGAGTTTTATTTATTTTTTAATAAGTTACAATCAAATGCCAATATATACATAATATATAAAATAAAAAAGGAAAATTCTAGTATTAATATAAAATTTATTATCATTCATGCTAGTTCTTGCATGACTTGTGCATATAGGCCTTAAATTATTATAGTTAGGAATTGCAATTATAAAAACCAACAAACATAAATGCTAATATGAAGTGCTTTTACTGATCATTATGGGTTAATCATCAGTTAATTACTAATAATATAAAACAATGATCACATATATAATACCAAATTTGAGACCAATTATACCAAAGGGAAGAAGTATATGAGACATTAGTGGCATGAATAAATGAAGTAAAAAATAAAAAGTTTAATTAGAATTGCTAGTACCCAATTAAGACAATTGTGTTGTAATTCGCGTCTTATTTTATCCTAATACCCTCAATATCACTATTGAAAATTTAAGTGACCAAAATGATTAAAATTTCAAATATTAGGGTCCAAAAGTACAAAGTCAAAATTATTAAATAACAATAATTAAATTTTGACCGTTAGTCATTGTTGATTTTTCATCATTATTGAATGCACCTACTACCAAAAACTTTGAGAACCAAATTTATTTTGATTGGAACATTAGAAACTAATTTAGCACATATGCCAAAAATTGGATACAGAAACTGCAATTCTCCCTTTTTCCAAAAGAAAAGTCTACACTTTTTTTTGTCTTATTTTTGTGCACACGTTTGAATTTTTTTTTAACCTTTGATATCGAAATTTTTTGAAATTTTGACATGAATTTTCCTGACCGAATTCAATTTCAAAATGGCCAATTTCGATTTCGAATTCGATGCCGAATTGAATTTGGAATTCGGTGAATTTGGAATTCATCGAATTCAAACCTACTCTACTCTTAGTATACTGCACTTTCTCCTCCTCAGTCTACTGCTATTCTACTTCACTCCCACCAACCATTGCAAACTCCTGCCAGTCTAAGTCTACTCCGTTTTCTCCAACTTTCTCTACGCTACTTGTGATTTAGTAAGTAGTACAAATTGCAAAAAGAAACGACCAATGGAAGGAGGGTTGGAGCTGAGTAAAGTGACGCTAGGAATCTTCTCCAAGCTCGAGCAACAGTGGTTGCATCACTGCCAACCCCCCAAGAAGAATCACATTCTCAGTATCGACGGCGGTGGAGTCGGCTCCCCCTCTGCCATCTTCGCCGCTCATTCCTTGATCCTTCTCGAAGACTAGATCCATGCCAAATCCATTGATTCCCAATCTTGCATTGCTGATTTCTTCGATCTTATCGCTGGCACTGGCGTTGGAGCTCTCTACGCCGCAATGCTTGCCGCCCACGACGGTTACGGACGTCCTTTGTTCACCGCCAGGGATGCTGGCAGGGACACCGTCAACTTCGTCGCCCAAAACCAGTCCCGACTCTTTAAAGTCAAGGCCATCTTCGGAGTCTTCCACAGCTGACAGAGGTTCTCTGGCAGGAGCATGGATGTGGCGTGAAGATGGAGGTGAAACCGAGAGTGAGAGAGAGTAAGCTGAGGAAGTAGGAAATCATAGTGAGTCGGAGGCGGAGGAAGGAAGGTGAGACAGTGAGTCAGGCAGTGGAGGCGAAGGAAGGAAGGTGAGAGATAGTCTTGAGAGACAATGAGGAAGAGGTGGCGGAAGAGTAACAAGAGTTAACAGATTAGGTTTTTGCAATTTCAATTGTTAGATGTATCAGTATTATTGTTATTAACTTATTATGTCATATAATATATATTATATATGTATTGTTAAAAAATTTATATTATATATAAATATTATTATTCAAAATTGAAATAAACAGTTCCGATTTCGAATTCCCCAATTCAAAATCGGTAATTCCGATTTCAAAAATTATATTTTCGAATACGATCCGATTTCGACCAATTCGAAATCGCAATTACCGAATTCCATTCCGAATTACCGAAATTTCGAATTCAATTCGAAATCGGTCAGTAAATCGGAATTTTTCGAATTTGCACACCCCTACCATACAATACCCGATCAACCCGATCAACCCGATCAACTTATTTGATTGGAAAGTAATTTGAAAATTTCTGGCCAATTGAACAGCGAGAGACCTCTAACAGAATGAGGACATATCCGAATGAATGAATGGTTTTGGTTGGCATAGGAATTCGTACAAATCAATTTGCTATTGGAGAGATTGCAATTTCTCAACATGGATTGAAACCCTAATCTATCCAAATGGAATGAACATAATGGGTGATTTTTCAAAAACAACTGGCCTTTTCAGTTTCAAATTTGACATCGAAACCCTAAGTTGGCAAATGGATCGGATGAAATTGATGATTTATTCAAAAATTGACTGGATCACCCTAAAAATGGGTAAACTGGTCAAATGAATTGAATGA